>NC_073256.2:71010000-71635000 GCF_029289425.2 Pan paniscus | reverse complement strand
GTGAGGAGGGCTGGGCAGACCATTGACTGAGAAAGCCATGGCTCAGGGGGACCCTGTGTGGCCACCTCCCGGGGACTGTGGCCTGCCTAGGTGGAATGCTGCCTGTGCACATGGGCTCTGAGCCCCACTGGGGCAGGGCCTCTGGAGGGCTGTCAGCTGCAGGCCTCATCTCCAAGGAACAGGTCTTGCTGTGGGGAGGGGAAGAGGCCAGGAGGCAGCAACTATGGCAGGAACTCGGTTGGGGTCTTCCACACCAGGGTGGGCGGCCCTCTGGCAGCCCCGGAGATGCTGTGGCATCCCTCTGAGCCTTGGGCAGGGTGTCAGGCTGCTGCTTGGCAGAGAGGAGCTGCCTTAGAAACCATACGAAGGAGCCCAGACACACCATTTCCTGGGGTGACGCTGAATCAGGGTGAGATCTGCAGAGCTGTGCTGGGTGGAGGCCTGAGATGGGAACCTCAGTGAAACCTGGGGAAACGCATTCTAGGCACCAAACTGACCTCAGAATACACATTTCAGTCAAACCGGTCTTAAATGGGGGCAAGGGCTACTTTTGGTGACTCAGTTTTTAGAAGCTTCTCATTGTGTTTCACAAATGCTGCAGAGCTGCAGAGCTACAGACACAAATGCATAGCTACAGCACGTGCTCTGAGGGTAGGCGAAGAATGCTGTGTTTCTACAGAAGTCTACAAAACCATATATTTTTAAAAACCAATAATTTAAGTTCCTCTCTCAGTAATTTTATTTCATTTTATTCCATCACAGAAGAAAACCACTTTAAAAAACAAGAATGAGGCTGGGCACGGTGGCTCACGCCTATAATCCCAGAACTTTGGGAGGCCGAGGTGGGTGGATCACCTGAGGTTGGGAGTTCAGGACCAGCCTGGCCAACATGATGAAACCCAACTCTACTAATAATACAAAAATTAGCTGGGCGTGGTGGCACACGCTTGTAATCCCAGCTACTCGGGAGGCTGAGGCAGAATTGCTTGAGCCCGGGAGGCGGAGGTTGCAGTGAGCGCCATTGCACTCCACCCTGGGTGACAAGAGCAAAACTCCATCCCCCCCCCCAAAAAAAGAATGAGAAGTGCATGGTTTCATTTAAGTACAAAGAGAAATCACATTTTTTCAAGAGTGAGGCGTGCTGAGCGGTCAGGGAAGCATGGAGAGAAAAGCGGCAGCAGTGGAGAAAGAAAAAGGAAGAGGAGTCAGCCAGGGCTATGGAGAAGCCTGTGCAGGCAGAGAACAGGGTTCTAGGAATCAGGAAGAGGGAGAGAGGCTGAGGGCTTGGCTTCCACCCAAACCATGTCACTGAGAAGGGTCCAGCCAGGTTCTCAAAGACTTCCCTGTCGCAAAGTCCCGTGGCAGTTTCCCTGCTCTCTGACTGTGTGTCAGAACTCCCTGTCTCCTGTGCTGCAACCCCACCTCCTCCTTACAGGCCACTGTGCTTCTGGTGTCCCCAGCCTGCTCTCTGACTTGTCCCTCTCAGCCCTTTCTTTAGGGTCTGTCTGGGGCTGTCCTCTGCCCCTTCCCACACTCTCTAGGGGACCTCATCCAACCCCTATTTATATGACTGTCTGCAGCGCCAGCCTCCCTGAAGCCTCTAGCCCCAGACCCCTATACTAAAATGCCTGTCCACGCTAGCTGCCCATCTCTAGCTGATGTTTCATGGCACTTCAAACCCAGTACAGCAAAACTAATTTCATCAGCCACCTCAACCCCGTGCCCGCAATGGCGGTCCTCAGCTGCCCCATGCACATTCCTTCTCTATTTCTATGTGCCTGTGATAGGGAACACTGACCTTGCTCAGGCCCATCCTCCCTCCCTCATCCCTGGACTCTAGCTTTCATCCCTTCTAATCATTTTTGTATACGGTGGCTGGGGCAACTTTTAAAGCACAGGTCTCATCCTATCACATTCCTGCTGAAATGCTCAGTCGATCCCCATTATCCCCAGGCAACCCACCTCAGTTTCATAACTCAGGCCTCACACTTGCTTCAGGGACAGCACCAGGAAAGCCACTTGGTTGAGAGGTTTAAGTATCTCCAGACTTGGGCTGAACTCCTTCAGGTGCTTCTTGGCTTTAGTGAGGGGTTGGGGAGAGGGCCTGAGAATCTAGCTCTGAATTGAAAAAGCTCAGAAGAAGTCCTGTCCGTTTCAGAGTGTACCCCTTAGACACGAGCTCTGTTTGCTTTTGTTTTGTTTTTTTAGAGGCAGGGTCTTGCTCTGTCACCTAGGCTGGAGGGCAGTGGGCGTAATCATAGCTCACTTGAGCCTCAACTTCCCGGGTTCGATCAATCCTCTCGTCTCAGCCTCCTGAGTAGCTGGGATTACAGGCACGACCATCAGGCCTGGCTAATTTTTTTTTTTTTTTTTTTTTTTTGGTAGAGATAGGAGTCTCACTGTGTTGCCCAGGCTGGGCTCAAACTCCCAGCCTCAGGCAACCCTCCCACTTCAGCCTCCCAAAGAGCTGGGATTACAGGCATGAGCCACTGTGCCAGACAGAGACGAGCTCTGGGCTAGAACGCAAACTCTCCCATTCCTTTTCCACCCCACCCTTCCTGGTCTCAGTTTTAAAAAACAAAACAAAAACAGCAACAAAAACAGTAATAAAACAAAATGTTAGGAGCATGAAAAGCTGAGAACTCTGTGATTCTCCAATAGTCAAAACAGACCAATTTCTATAAAGAACACCCTGGTGTGCTGGGGGAGAAGAGAGGTAACATGAATACATATTACAGTAAATACAAAAAGCATCCACTAATGATGAAAAGGCCTACTTTGACTAAAAGGGTAAAACTGTAAGTCCTGTTGAAACTATTTGCTGAGTATAAGCATTTTTATTTTGTACAGATACATTTTTTAAACCAGAGTTATCTACAAAACAGTTTAGTCTTCCACAACTGAGAATGAACCGGTCTAGTTTATTTTTATTTTTATTTTTTTTTGAGACGGAGTCTTGCTCTTGTTGCCCAGGCTGGAGTGCAGTGGCACGATCTTGGCTCACTGCAATCTCCGTCTTCCGGGTTCAAGCAATTCTCCTGCCTAAGCCTCCTGAGTAGCTGGGATTACAGGTGCACACCACCATGCCCGGCTAACTTTTGTATTTTTAGTAGAGACCGGGTTTCACCATGTTGGCCAGGCTGGTCTCAAACTCCTGACCTCAGGTGATCCACCCACCTCGGCCTCCCAAAGTGCTGGGATTACAGCCATGAGCCACTGTGCTCGGCCTAGTTTCCTTAATGTCCATGTCTCTCAGAGTGCCCCCTAAGCTGTTCTCTCCATATACCCCCACTTGCATCCCCGTGTACTCCTTTTCTGTGCCTTTATGCACCAGGTTCCTACAACTGAAGACCCATCCCTGCAGCCACACCCCTTCCCAAGCTAGCAGGGCTAATCCTGGCTCTCAGGGTCACCTCCTCCAGGAAGCCCACCTTCCACCTGCTAGCCCACCCTACTACGCTCCATCCTCCTCCATGTACTCTGAAAGTAGCATGCGGTGCCCGCTCTGACAGCCCTTGCCATATCCCAGGGCTGTACCCTGTCTTTGCCTGCAACTCACCTGTCCCCCACTCCATGCCATGTGCCGTTTGCTCATCCCTCCTGACACAGTGCCTGGCTGTGCTCAGGATAGCTGTGTGAGTGAAAGGGAGCGGGCCACACCAAGAGGGTGAGGGGGCTCAGGGAGAGCAAGCCAAGTGCTGGAGACAAAGGTCAGCTGGAATTTACTCGCCACTGCTCCCTTCAAAATGCTTTCTTGCTTTCTTTCTTTCCTTCCTTCCTTCTTTTTTTTTTTTTTTTTTTTTTTGAGATGGAGTCTTGCTCTGTCACTCAGGCTGGAGTGTAGTGGTGTGATCTTGGCTCACTGCAACCTCTGCCTCCTGGGTTCAAGTGATTCTCCTACCTCAGCCTTCGGAGTAGCTGGGATTACAGGCACGCACCACCAAGCCTGGCTAATTTCAAACTGCTTTCATCTCCACTTTTCAACTGTGACCAGCTGGTGATAAACTCTGCCCACTCCTAAACCACTTCAGTTGAATTCTAGCCCTGCAAGCTTCCATGATGAGTACCCAAAGAGAATAGCATTTTGTGACTTACGGTAGCACTCACCAGAAATTGCCACCCCTGGTCAAAATAACATTAAGATAAGAGACAGATCTTGCCTGCAGGCCAAAAGCACCACCACCTCTGCCATACACTAACCCAAAGCTTCCCAATCAAATTTAAAGCAAAAATAAATTCTGCCTTATTTGCCATTTTAACAGCCAGTCATGATTCCTCTTGCTTAAATATGCAAAACAGCCCCACCCCCACCTTACCAAAAAAAAAAAGAGTTCCTGTTTTATACTATTTTTAAATGACAGTTTCCTATTCCTTTGGCTTTTTCAGAAGGAAACTGCATATGATCCACTTTTGCAATTCTGACAGTAACTAGTTTCATTTGTCCATTTTCTAAGTTTTCATGGTCAAAGTTTAAGCTGAAAACATAACACTCATTATTCAAAAAAGATAAATAGAGCATTTAAGTGCCCAACATGTAAGTACTGCATTAAAGTGATATATTTGTGTTCCTTTATTTAGAGCAATGCTAAAATCTTATACCAATGTCATCTGTATAGCCTCAGAATCATTAGTTGCAACTTTTGGTGACGATTCACATAGATAGTCTAAATAGAAGGAGATGTCCTTAGTCATGCAATATTAGAGCTGAGGCTGTGGGAAACCCAACCTGTGCCTCCCATCTCACAGACAAGGACACTGGTGCCCACAAAGTGATTTTCCCCATGCAGAAGCAGGTTTTCTGGTTCTTGGCTCAGTGATTTCTCCATCATTAGCATAATCTAGGCTCCATTTACAAAATCATGGCAACATTTCTCAAATTCTGAGAAAGAGCTAACCACCAGCTGTGTTAACATTTGTATACTGAGAAAGCTGAGGTTTCCAAGCATCAGCTCCAAGCAATGCCCACTCAGGGACCATCACATCCTGACCACTATGTGGCCCCTGAATCCACAGCGGCACCCGGCTCAGATTCCTCTATGAAATTCATGAATGCCTTCTTCAGTGCTGGCTGTTTTTCTCTCTAAGGAGCCTCTTGTGCTTGAAAGAGTGATTGGGAATGTGTTGGCCTCAGTAAGAGTCATGTATGAGAATTTCCACATGGAGGGGAGATTATATATGGAGTGGGGAGCGGATCTGGCCTCCTGGTTAAACCGCAAACCATGTCAATCACCTGCGGCTTCCACTTGCCACCATGTCTGACTCGACATCTCAATGCAACTCTCCCTCCAGCTTAAGTGAACTAAACATGAGGACGCTATCAATCAAAGGTTGTTACTAATCAAGGCTTTGAAGATAAAGCAGTTGATTCACTGGGATAATAGCCTTGAGGTGGAATATGAGCGTCTAACACATCTCTTACGTTCCAGACAAAGAGACAGAAGAAGAGACCCACTTTGGATGATATTGGCAAATATTCTAGAAACTTCCCAAGAACTTCCCCCTCTAGACCCTTCAAGCCTGACTTACCACCAACATACTGGTGAGTTTCAACCAAGAGATATTACAAGGGATTCCCAATCTATACACCGTTTTCTCACTCAGTAGCTACAACCATGAGGGTGTGCTCAGAAAGCTCTGCTGTTAAAAGGCCCTCCTACTCAAAAAGGTCGAGAACTTCCTAGATAGAGTTTTCCTACCTTCCTCATTTTACCAATTTCCACCTTAAAATGTGGCTTTAAATTTAATACTGGGGGTAAAATATACCTTGAGCATAACCTCCATCTTGGCAATAAAGACTTTTGAAGTGGAAAAAGCTAAAGAAAACATTAATTTTGATGGTCAAAATCCATAATGGGGAAAATGCATATCACAGTAGTGTTGAGTGCAAAATGACCATAGCAGCAACTGTAACCATGAGACAACAGCAGGCTGCAGAGGAAAGAATCGGTTATCTTGAGTCAGAAGTCCCTGGATCAAGTCCCAGCAATTCCGCATACTAGCTCGGTAACCTTGGCCAAGTCCAAGTTCACGTCGTTATCTGTAAGAGGTACTAAACAACAAAATATATGCTTTCAAGGCTGTTGGGCTCAAATTAGATAATGGAGGTAGAAGTGCTGTATCAACCAGAAGAAGCTAAAATAAATGTTACTTGTTGCCATGATAATTACAACAACTCTGATTTTGCAAGTTTTTTGTTTTGCTTTGTTTTGTTTTAGAGAGACAGATTCTTGCCACATTGTCCAGGCTGGTCCTGAACTTCTGGCCTCAAGCAATCCTCCCGTTTCAGCCTCCCGAGTAGCTGAGACAATAGGTGCATGCCACTTTGTTTGGCTTGATTTTGCAGTTTTTACTGACATTTAACTCACAAACAATTGTTCCGTTTTTAGTAATTTTTGCACTTCAGAGATACCACCACCAAAGAGTAATAAATGCTTTGATTCACTTGGTCTGAATTACAAGATGATTTATTTGCTCTCCAAACTGCAACTGTAAATTTTTCACTTCTTTTTCCTCTCAGTTTGACATGTCTATGATTCCATCTCAGCTTCTGGTGAAGGAAATCCCCACTGGTTTTAACCCCTTTTCTTTCCAAGCTCATTTTTCTTCTCTGACATAAGGCCTAACAGCCAAAAGGGAATTATGCAAAGTCTCTCTGCTCTGAAAGTATCAAACTTCCTTTGCAAAGAGGTATTTTCCTATTTCAGCACAAAAAGCACTAAATTGCTTAATTTAATACAAAGAGAAAAGCAATGGGTAAAGCTGCTGTAGTCAAGATTCCTTGATCTATGTTGAATGGGCTATGGATGGTTGGAGAGTGTGGATTATTACACTTGAGCTCAGACAAGTCTTTCAGAACTCATCCTGAGACAGGAAGTGATGAAATCAGCTCTCACATGAACTGTGAGGCTGTCACGTGCACTTAGCCACTTTCTGTCTCAATGGGCGACAGGGGAATGCGGAGGGGAGTGTAGGGCATGGGGAAGTGGGTAGTGGGGAGCGGGAAGAAGAGGCCAGATACAGATGGTGGGAAAAGTCCCAACTCTGCCCCTCACAGTTTCCCTTATTCTTCTAGGGCTGGGATTAAGTAAACTGGGTTATTTCTACTTCCAATGACCAATCTCTCATTGTGACAATCTGCTGAATTTAACCACCTCTTGTGAACATTCAATTTCCCAACTCTGACACTATTGACAAGGGTTATGGAAGACAGCAAGTCGCATCATTATCGCACAGCCTACTAACTGTTTAGTTAGAGCTGACACAGCAAATGGACTTCTGTAATTCCTCTTCTGCTTTATCCCTAAATTTCCACCCTAAATAGTAAAGTGGGGGGAAGATATAGAAAAGGTTGGATTATCGAAGTATCTGGGCCCCAGGGATCTCTGTCACCGTGGGGCAGCTTTAATAATAATTCTATTGTCATGTTATTCACTATGGAAAAGTGATAGATTTAATTAGTGGCACATGATAGAGAAGGAAAGGTAAGATAATGCAGAGATGGCCTTCTTGGCACAGACAGATCATTTCAGAAAGGTGTGTGAAGGAGGAGGAGGAGCACTGGGCAGCAGTGGTCATCAGTGAGGGCATTCCAGGGGGATGAGGGAGCAGGCGCAGTGAGCAGAAACTGGAAATGGAAGGTATGGGATTTCAGGCTGAAGCTGAAGCGTACAGGCCCTACTCCTTGTTGCCAAGGGTAAGACCCCTTTCTCAAATTATCTGTATTATAATAAGAAAAGCCACAGGTACAAGAAGCAGATAATGATTAAGGATGGAGACCAGGTGGTCTCACCAGCGCCACCTTGAGGGAAGGGCTGGGAAAGAGTCTGAGTGAGGTTTGCAGCTTGAGCAAAGATGAACTCAAATGGAGCCAGTGCTTAGTTGTAAGGAAAATGAATTTTGTGCTGAATGAACATACTTAGGGTCCTGCAGGCTGCTGCTGACCCGTGACTCTCCCAGTGACACTGAGCAGTTCATGCACTTGAGCCAGATGTCCTATGGGTTCCACCAAGGGGCCACTGCTAGGAAAGAGACCCTGGACCTGTGAACATGAGTTCACCTGGCACGGGCTGGATTCGGTAAACTGGCTTGGATGGAGACCACTGGTGCTAGCCTTGATTGCCCCCAGGCCCTCCTGTCACTGAGGGGGCTCAGCCCCATCAGTTGACAGGAGAGTCAACTGAAGCCCCCTGGAATCCACAGCACAATAGTCACAGTCAATGCCAGGCTCTGTGGTAACCTTCCTCGTAAGCTATGAAGGTCTAGAAAGTAGCTTCTCCCCCTATTCATTTCTAGGTTAGAAAAATTACTCTTCGAGGTTAGAAAAATTACCTTTCGAGGTAATGGTAGTAATTCACTAAATTAAAGACTCAGCATAGAGGCTTTGACTTGGACCTTAAAAGCTTTGACTATGTCAAGATAAAGTCTTACAAGATAAGCCATGCAAAACCCAATACCAAATACCCATGTGACAAAATAAAGTCATTCTCTGGGTACAGTACATACCCAATGTGTGTAATTTCTACCCTAAAGAACTGTGGGTACAGATCAGACCCCCAGCAGATGGAACGGCTGTGACCACTCAGGCCCTCCAGGCCATGTGTCCCGATGTTCCATAGCCCTGTACAAGTGTGACAAACCTTTGTTACACTCCTCAAGTCTCTTGACCCATGGGGACACCCAAATCACCACCTGAGTAGAGGGCCTCATTGATCCGTGTAAGTATGGCCCAAGTTTATCAGACTTCTGCTTTCTCCATTTCCTGATCTGTTTTCTACACGGGTTCTAGAGCTGTGCCCAACCCCACCTATTCCTCTTACTGCAGAGAGGTGGTTTTCAAACTATAGTTCTGGAAACCTTGGAATCCCATGGAGCCTCCCAGGGGCCAGCATAGACTTTGAGGACAGGGCTAAAAAGGCAGGGCTGCTGGGTCCTTTCCTTGCCCCTCTGTTCCACCACAGCAATTATGCTTCTTTCTTATTAGATGTTGGCATTTCAGGGCACACTTGAATATCCAACTCAGATGAGGAACCTGTCAGGCTTGCCAAGTCCCAGAGGCGGAGAGGATGCCTGAGCAGTGTGACTCACCCATCACACACCTTTACTGGAAGGATGGGCATTGCCCTCCCTTGGGTTTTCCCAGCTTCCACCAGCAGGCTCTGAGGTGCTTGTGTCCGTGCCAAGCATGTGACACAACAACATCTGTGTCTGATGTGACTCTCAACAACATCTCCTTAAAGCTGGAATTACCATTCTGTTTTACAGGTGAATAAAGTAGCCCAAATAGGCAAAGGGCTTCTGAAATGGAAGCGGTATAGCTATCGAGTGGCAGAGCCAGAACACAAACTCCAGTCTCCAGGTGCTGAATGCCAGCTTAGCCCACGATGCTCTACTACAGAACCTGTGTCCAGCCCTACCTTAGGTGAGGTGCTTCACCTCTGTACTCATGCATTCCTTGGATCTCGTATTCCCAAGAAGGCCGTAGCAATTTCCTAACTAAAAGAGGGTGTGAGGGAAGAAGTGGGAGTGAAAAAGGAAGACTATAGGGACCAGCCTTCCCTAGAACTTCTATAAATCTCTTTTGCTACATACACTGGGCTTCATGAAACCACTGATTGCCGATACTGAGAAACAAGCAAGCAAACTGCTGAACATTATTAATGGACACAATGAAACTAGTAAAAGCCAGCAGCTGGCATCATTCAAGTGTGCATTTCCTTGATATTTTGGGCACATTGTGGGGCTTCTGGATAACTTGCTTCTGCTCTTAAATACACTTCAGGAAACATGTGATTCCAAAGTAAATAAACAGGCAACTCCTAGGCTAGTACTAAAAATAGTACAAATGAATATTTCACAGAATCCTGATGGCACATCCAACAAGAAGGAGCGAGAAGAGGAGCAGGAAAGTGACATAGTTCCTCTGTTTTCAAGAATACAGAGGACTTAAAAGTATCCATACATTCGATTCGTAACTTAAATAAAACATATGCCTCATTTAAAAGCTGCTGTGCTTACATAGCATGGAACTGCCTCTCCCAAATGCTGAGAAAGTGATTGATTCAGCTGCACTGTTTCTATGACTTGTGAAATGAACATAAAGAGGTTGACTGGGCTTATAGAAGATGATATCCAGGTCAAAACTCAACACGTACACACAATCCATGTGAATCTCCTATTACTATCTCCAAGAATTGTATTGTGGAAGGTCTTTTTCTCATAACTGCTGCTGGGAAACATTCAACAGAAATTCCTTCTCCCTGGAACAATAACTCCTTCATGAATTTGACGCAGGGAAGTCTTTGCAAATGCACGTGCACACGGGGCTTTTTGCATATGTTACCTGAGCAGAAAAGTCAATGAGCTTTGGAAGCAGCACTTTGCCACCTTCATCGCTTTTCAGGAAATCCAACAAACTGCCTATGGAGAAAGAAAGAACGAACAAGTTAGTGCATTTCAAATACACAAGAAAAAATCCAAACAAAATTCACATCATCATTACTATTACAGGGGAATCCCCCACAAAATGATCGGCTTTGCAATTCTGTATGGTTATATAAAGCCTTTTCCTGGCATTGGTCAAACGCAGTCCCCTCTAATCTGTTACCTTTGACCTGATGTGAAACATGGCATGTGCTCCAGGTGAGAAAGAATGTGGGTGGATACCACTTTTCTCACTACAGGTGTCTGAGAACCATGCATTTCAGAGTACTTGCCACCATGATCCACTCACTGCCACCTCCCAATCTTTAGCGAGCTCACTGGAAGGCCTGCCCTCTGCAGACACTTGGCCAGGCTCACTCCCATCTGTATTCAGCAAAAAGCACAGAACTTGGCACTTACTGTAGGTGCTCAATGAATGTTTTCTGAGACAGGGTCTTACTCTGTCACCCAGGCTGGAGCGCAGTGGCATGATTACAGCTCACTGCAGCATCAGCCTCCCAAGCTCAAGCAATCCTCCCACTTTCAGCCTCCTGTGTAGCTGAGGGTACATGCCATCACACCCAGCTAATTCTTTTTTTTGTAGAGATAGGATTTCACCATGTTGCCCAGGCTGGTCTCAAATTCCTGGACTCAAGCAATCCTCCCACATTGGCCTCCCAAAGGGCTGGGATTATAGGTGTGAGCCACCACGCCCAGCCTCAAAGAGTATTTGATGAGTGAACTGTGCTTTGGAAAAAAGTGAAACCTACCTAAGAAGGAGTGTGCTGCTGAACAAACTCTCCAACCTCCTATGGCTTCATCTCTAAAGCAAGACCTGTTTTTCCCCTAGAACTTTAAGTACCAGCCTCACGGTAGCCTTGGTCAAGTTGTTTACCTCATCTAGGTCTCTGTAAAATGGGCAGGTACTAGAGGCTATATTAGAGTTTTGGGGGGTTGGAATCAAAGGTTGCATCCAAAGCACATACCATGATGGTTGACAGGTAGCAAGTGCTCAGTAAACGTTATGCTATCTCATCTATGACACAGAACAATAGTACTTAGCCCTCAGGCTGCTGAAAAGACTAAGTGAGATCACCCATGGAAAGCACCAAGAGCAGTCTGGCATATAGTAAGTGCTCAATAAATATTAGGCATTGTTGGCCAAGCTTGGTGGCTCACGCCTATAATTCCAGCACTTTGGGAGGCCAAGGCAGGCAGATCACCTGAGGTCGGGAGTTTAAGACCAGCCTGGCCAACATGGTGAAACTCTGTCTCTATTGAAAAATACAAAAATTAGCCAGGCATGGTGGCAGGCACCTGTAATCCCAGCTACTTGGGAGGCTGAGGCAGGAGAATCGCTGGAACCTGGGAGGCAGAGGTTGCAGTGATCCAAGATAGTGCCACTGCACTCCAGCCTGGGTGATAGAGTGAGACTCTGTCTCAAAAAAATTAATATATATATATATTAGGCATTGTTACATAGGAAAACCCATATTTATACCTATCATTAGGAATACTCTAAGTTAATTAATTCAACAATATTTACTGAACTCCTATAAGGTGTCTGGCCCTGAGCCTGGTTTCTGGGCTATATATGGCAACCCAAGCCACAAGAGCTAATTGGTTTGTTTGCTTTAAAACAAACAATGCCATTGTTTGGAAAGACTCTGAATGACTGATATTTTGAAATACTCACAGATATTAAATAAGAAAATGTAATATTCATCTTTTGAATCTATTCAGCTATGACATCATGCTATCATCTCCATTGTGCATGAGATGATTGTTAATCCTGGATCATTGCTTATGTTTCTTCATTACTTCTGAGGACTTCGTAAAAAATAATTTGGCAGTTTATTAGTATGTTTCCTGAACTGGAGGTGAACAAAGGAAGAAGGATGTTGATTCAAAGTCTTCTATATGAAGGTGATCACAGTAGAAGAAAAATTGATTGCTTGAAGTCTATTCTCCAGCAATTCTATGATTACATAGGACTTTAACCTCCACAAGTTTTAAAAAACATTAATATTTAAAAGTGACACCCTGAACATTTAGATAATGCTGAAAAGGAAAATAAATATTAGATAACGCTAAAGAACAAATAGAGGCTGGGTGCTCATGCCTGTAATCCTAGCACTTTCGGAGGCTGAGGCAGGCAGATTGCCTGAGCTCAGGAGTTCGAGACCAGCCTGGCCAACATGGCGAAACCCCATCTCTACTAAAAATACAAAAAATTAGCTGGGCATGGTGGCACATGCCTGTAGTCCCAGCTACTAGGGAGGCTGAGGCAGGAGAATCACTTGAACCTGGGAGGCAGGGGTTGCAGTGAGCAGAGATTGCACCACTGCACTCAGCCCGGGCAACAGTGTGAGACTCTGTTTCCAAAAAAAAAAAAAAAAAAAATGAAAGAGGAATTTGGTACTGAACAATCTGTACTAAATCTGTAGTATTAGAATTCTGGGAACTCTTCACATTTTAAGCATATGTATTTCAAAAATTCCTTTTTGAAATACATAGTAATTCATTTGATAAATATTTATTGGGGGCTACTAGATATGGGGTACTATTCTCAGGGCAATAGGTACACGCAGGCAGATGCAGAGAAAACAGGAGGATTAGATTTCAGTTCTGTGACATGGATTACTTCTGGTGATTAGGTTTATAAACTGCTTTGTCTTCCCATATTTCCTGATTTTTCGGTAGTGGGTATACTGTTTGATAATTAAACTAGTTGAGTGACCTCTGAACACTTACACATTTTACTTTTTGAGTTTGAAGCCCTTGCAAGCTCTGGGCAGTGGGAGGAACTCACCCTTGGCCATGTACTCGGTGATGATGTAAATGGGCTCCTCCCTGGTGACCACAGCATAGAGCCTCACGAGCTTGTCATGCTGTAGGGTCTTCATGAGGTTGGCTTCTTCCAGGAAGGCTTGCACAGACATAGTTCCTGGCTTCAGGGTTTTCACAGCCACCTTGGTACTGTTGTTATAGTAACCTAGGAAGAAAAAAGAAGGCGGGCATGCTTTACAAAACAGAAAATCTAGCCGGGGGCGGTGGCTCACACCTATAATCCCAACACTTTGGGAGGTCGAGGCGGGTGGGTCACCTGAGGTCAGGAGTTCGAAACCAGCCTGGCTAAAACAGTGAAACCCCATCTCTATTAAAAATACAAAAATTAGCTGGGTGTGGTGGCAGGCGCCTGTAATCCCAGCTACTCAGGATGCTGAGACAGGAGAATTGCTTGAACCCAGGAGGTGGAGGTTGCAGTGAGCTGAGATCGCACCATTGCATTCCAGCCTGGGTGACAGAGTGCGACTCCGTCTCAATTAAAACAAAAAAAAATTAAAACTTCACTTTGTAGATGCAGAGTTAGCAAAAAATTTAATTACAGATAGAAAAAGCCTGAGTTAAAACACTATATAGTGATAAAATTAGGGGAGGCTAGATGAAAAGTATCTAGGAATTTTCTTTCTTTACCAAAAAATGTTTAAATTATTCAAAAATCAAAAGGTTTCTATGAAATAGTAGCAAAAAAAGTTTTTATTGGCACTCTACCATGAGGACTAATATTTATTTATTTATTTTTAGACTACGTCTTGCTCTGTTGCCCAGGCTGGAGTGTAGTGGCACGATCTTGGCTCACTGCAACCTCCACCTCCTGGTTTCAAGCGATTCTTATGCCTGAGCCTCCTGAGTAGCTGGGTTTACAGGTGCCCACCACCACACCTGGCTAATTTTTGTATTTTTAATAGAGACGTGGTTCCACCATGTTGGCCAGGCTAGTCTCAAACTCCTGACCTCAAGTGATCCTCCAGCCTCAGCCTCCCAAAGTGCTGGGATTATAAGCATGAGCCACTGTGCCCAGCCGAGGACTAATATTTTTCTCTAATAATAAAATGTTCTTTATTCAAGACCAAAACAAAACAAAACAAAACTCTATATATGCTATAATCCCTTACATACGTATACATACACACACAGGCATACACTCACATTATAATCCCCATTTTAAAATACAGACATATTTTATAGATACACAGACACACACATATAAACAACAGTCTGGAAGAAAAGACACCAAAATATATCAAATGCTGGTTATTTCCAATGGTGTGATTATGAGCGATTTTAATTTTGTTCACCATATCTTTAACTATTTACCACATTTTCTTTAAAAAAGGTGTTCTTTATAAAAATTACTTATATATACTAACTTTAAAGTACAATATGCTAGAGTCAAACAAGCACTTCCCAAAATTTGCAGACAACTGGACTTGGGTGACTGTTAGTGAAAAAGGATCCCCCACTAAAAGGACAGGGAGCCACTCCCTCCACTCCTCCCCAACCCAGGAGATGCAGCAGGTGCCCTGGGAGGCCTTCAGGGGAAAAGCCTGCATTTGTTCACCCCAGCGTTTCCCACAATTTCTTGACCTCAGAACACTTGTTCAAGTAGCCTCTTACACCGCATGGAACATGCTCTGGGCACTACTGACTCCTTAGTATAGTTCCCCTGAGGCACCACCCTTCTGGGACTGGGATTGAGCACTTTAATCCTGACTTTCTCTTGGGAAAGCCTTTTCTCAGTTATTTGGCAAAGCAGAAATATTAATAATCATACTCTTCCTTCCTGTCCTCTCTTCTGCTTCCATCTTTCTCTTGGAAATGTTAAAAAAAAAATGGGGAGAAGGCAGTAATAGCTGCTGGTGTCACTGCAAATCTTCCTGCAGTTCCTGCTGCCTGGTGCGCAAAAGCTGGATAGCACCTGCCCTATCCACCTAAGGAAACGTGACGTGGAGTGGACGGTCCCCTTTTTAGGGTGCAAGAGTATCTGTATGTGAATAGCATAGAAAGATGACTGGAAGCCTGCTGAGTAAAACAACAGTGATTATCCCTGGCTGGTAGAATTTGGAGTGACTTCTACTTTCTCTTGTTCTTTTCTATTCTGATTGGATTTGTCAATGAGTATGTACTCTTTTCTTTTCTCTTCTCTTCTCTTTCTTTTTTCCAGGAGAGACAGGGTTTTGCCATGTTGGCCAGGCTGGTCTTGAACTCCTGACCTCAGCTGATCTGCTCACCTTGGTCTTCCAAAGTGCTGGGATTGTAGGCATGAGCCACTGTGCCTAGCCAAGTATGAACTTTTTAAAAAATGATTTTTTTGAAATCGTAAAGAAATGTATTATACATCTATTTCCAAGCCTTCAAACAAATAAGAAAAAGTTTATTTATAGCTAGCAGTCAACCTATCCAATGATGTTTCTTTTGGTCATCAAGACTGATTCCTCTATTAAAATGTTTTATTTTGTATTCCACTTTGGTTAATACTTAGGAGCTTGCAGTGCTCTATAGAAAAATGAGGCTAGACAAGGTGGTTCACGCCTGTAATCCCAGCACTTTGAGAGGCAGGAGGATCGCTTGAGCCCAGGAGTTCAAGACCAACCTGGGCAATATAGTGAGACCCCCTTCTCTAAAACAAACAAAAAAAGAAAAGAAAAAGAAAAATGCAGTACAAAATAAGTGTTAGAACATATGGAGAAGACAGTAACATAAAGCTGACAAAAAAACCATCCTAGGTCCTTTTAAAAAGCTACCACCTACCTAAAATAATGGAATTATGAATATATTAAATTGTTCTGCCATCTAAATGCATAATTACAAGCAATATGGCCTTTTCTGTAGATCTTAAGAGTTATTGTAAAGTACATTCCACCAACAAAAGCCTTTTAATATTACATTTAAATCAAAAAGGTTTTATTATAAATTTTTTAACATTTATAAACCGTAACCTTAACCCCAGCCCTAACTCTAACCCTAAGTTACATGAGCATATCCATAGCAAATCACAGCAGGAAAATACATGATATAAAATAGATGAAAATACATAAACTATATGATACATATAACTGCAAGGAACTTGCATCCAGGATTCAGAAAGAATTCTTACACATCAATAAGAAAAATCAGAAGAAATAGGCAAAGACTTGGAAGGGCATTTCAAAGGAAGAAATTCATATGAGTAATAAACACGTGAAAAGTACTCAATCTTATTAGTAACCAGAGAAATGCAAATAAAGTAATGAGAAACCACTGCCGAGCTCAGCCAAAAATTTTAAAGTCTGGTAATATCAAGTGCTGATGAGCACCTGCCCCTTGGGAGGGACTCTGGAGCAGCTGCCCTAGGCCTCATTCTGTGTTCTTTGCTGAGCATCACTGAAATTCAATTGCAGAGCTTCTGTGACAACATCCAAGGTGTCCATGAAGGATGCTGAGTGCACACTTCCTTCCGGATAACCACCCACTGCCTGTGCTGCCTTGGGGCCCACATCTCTCTAAGTACAGCTCTGCTAGTCAGGAAAGGGGACATGGGGACTGGCATATTGCTGGTGAGAATCTAAGCTGGGACCAGCACTTTGCAAAATAAGTTGGCAATAACTTAGAAGAGCTGAAGATTCATACACCTTACAATCCAGCAAATCCACTCCCACTCACCCTAGAGCTCATGCATGCTTGCATCAGCACAAAAATGTGCAGCACATTGTTCATAGCAGCCCAAACTGGGAAAAACTCTGATATAGTTTGGATGTTTGTCCTCTCCAAATCTCATGTTGAAATTTGATCCCCAGTGTTGGAGGTGGGGCCTAGAGGGAGGTATTTGGGTCACGGGAATGAATCCCTCATGAATGGCTTGGGGCCATCCCCATGGTAAAGAGTGAGTTCTCGCTCTATTAGTTCACAAGAGAGCTGGTTGTCTAAAAGCATGGCACCTCTTCTGGTCACTCTCTTGCTCTCACTGTGTGACATGCTCACTCCCTTTTGCCTTCCTTTTTGAATGGAAGCTTCCTGAGGCTTCACCAGAAGCAGAGACAGGTGCCATGTTTCTTATACAGTCTGAAGAACCGTAAAGCAAATAAACATTTTCTTTATAAGTTACCCAGTCTCGGGTATTCCTTTAGCAAAGCAAAATGGACTAACATGAACTCCAATTTCATCAGTAAATGGTGAAATAAATGGATAAATGATCGTATATCTTGAAAACACATGCAGCACAGCACAATATGGCATGAAGATGAATAAACCATAGCCACACCCAAAAGCATGAATGCATCTCACCAATACCATATGGAATGAAGATGAATGAACCGTAGCCACAGATGCATCTCACCAACATGACATGGGATGAAGACGAATGAACCATAGCCACACCCAGAAGCACGAGTGCATCTCACAAACACGACATGAGATGAAGATGAATGAACTGTAGTCACACCCAAAAGCACGGATGCATCTCACCAACATCATAGGGACTGAAGATGAATGAATTGTAGCCACACGCAAAAGCACAGATGCATCTCACCAACACCATATGGCATGAAGATGAATAAACCATAGCCACACCCAAAAGCATGGATGCATCTCACCAACACAACATAGGATGAAGATGAATGAACCGTAGCCACACCCAAAAGCATGGATGCATTTCACCAACACCATATGGAATGAAGATGAATGAATTGTAGCCACACCCAAAAGCACACATGTATCTTACCAACACCATATGGAATGAAGATGAATGAACTGTAGCCACACCCGAAAGCATGGATGCCTCTCACCAACCCGTTGAGTAAAAGAGGCAAGACGTAAAAGAGCACATTTGGTATAATTCGTTCATACAAAGTACAAAAACAGCAAAACTGAGCTATATTTTGGGGGGATGCATACATCCCCATATACAAAAGTGGCAAAATTAAGAAGAAGTCAGAAAACCATCAGGAAGGTCGGAATAGCTGTTGTCTCTGGGGGACAGGTTGGGTGTGGGTGGGAGGGGATGGGTGGACGGTGGGGGCTTCTGGGGCTAGCAAGTTTCCTCTCAGAGGTTGGCACACCAGTTTTTGCTTTGTAATTATTTGTGAAATTAGATATTTGTGTTTGCATTTTCTGTCTGCTTGTTACATTACGTAGCAATAAAAGTTAAAGAAACAAAACCATTTCCCTTTTGCCATCATAAAAACAAGGAAGCTCACGGAGACTTATACAATAGAAAAGTATGAGTAAAGGACGAAGGAAAAAAAACGCTTTCCAAGGTTAGGGGGGAAGTTATCAGGAAATATTGCAGCTGCATATATTTTAAATACTGATAAGGAGTTTGAGGTGAGTGGTAGATAAAGCAGCTGTGTCAAACATGGCCCAAGAATGGCGGCAGCTCCCAGATGATCTCTTAGGGCTGTGACATTGAAACAATAGTGTGGTTTTCATCCCTCCGTTAAAGGCATGATTTTTATTCAGTGCTAAGGATCAAATCATAGGTTTCTAAGATACTCTCTGGTAGTTTGAAGGTTCAAATTAACCTAGTCATGGAGATTTGGGTTGTCAATACAGATAAAAAATTATGTTAAAAAAAACTTTTTGAGCTAGTAAAAAGTGTCTTGTGGAGTGACACTTTGCCACAGTTAAATAAAGCTGATGTGGCACCTTAAGAGCACTCTAATTCCGGCTGTGACTGGCTTGCTAAAAAGTGCCCACGTACCACAAAAGGGAGAGTGGTTTTTAAAAAATGCATGCAGTTGATTTTGGAAGTGGGTTGGTGATTAATCTCAAGGCAGTTGGCTCAAATGAGAATTTATCAAGCAAAATTCAATGTAAAATAAGTTTCCTTCCTTCCTCAGGGTCTCTTCATAGACCAAGCAGTCAGAGGAAACATCGTCCTTAGCCTCGCTGCCCAGTTGATTCCCTGGGAATAGGACAATCCGCAGAGGAAGCATGTCACCCAAGTCAGATGTCACAAGGATCACACAAACAAGAGGAAACAGCTTGAAGCAGAGACACCTCTTTCTTTTATCCCCACCCAGCCCCTTCCCCCAAAGAACAGGTCACTTCCTAGTATTTGTTCACTGCATTTCAGGCCAAAAAAAATGCAGACCATAAAATGAAATGGGTTGTCCATGAACAATTCCTTATGTTTAACAAAAATACTAACTTACTTGGTTAACAGTGATAGAATTTTAATTGTACTTTTTTCTATCAATGAGAAAAGCTGGCCTGCTTATCCTTTGAGAAACTAAAAAGGGTAAGAGAAAACTAAATTCTAGCAGCTCAAAATTGGGAGAGGGAGTATCCTTCAGCCTATTTGTAACATAAAATCACCAATCACAACTCTTATGGTTGTATTCCCAATATTCCTCTGCTATGTGTATTCAACATATTTAAATTATTTCGGGAGTGAAGAAGGAGCTCGCTGACTGACAGGCAAACTCAGTCCCTACAAGCAAAAGATCCCAAGTCAAAATTTTCTATTTTTTTCTCTTCTATTTTCTTTTCTTCCCCTTCCCTTCTTTTCCTTCCTTCCTCCATTCAATATAAGACTGGAAGAAAAGCACAATTAAAAAATGAACAGCGATCAATGCCAATATCCTGGTAGTGATGTTGTACTATAGTTTTACAAGATGTTACCACTGGAGGAAACTGGGTAAATGGTACATGGGATCTCTCTGTACCATTTCTTTTATATATTTGCCAGCTTTATTGAAATATAATTCATATGCCATGTCATTTACCCATTTAAAGTATATAGTTCATCAGTTATTTGCATATTCAGAATTGTACAATCATCACCACAATTAGCTTTAGAATGTTGTCATGACTCCAAGAAGAAATCCCATGCTCATTAGCAGTCACTCCCACCATACTCCCAGGCCCCCCAGCCCCAGGCAACCAGTCATCTACTTTCTAACTCTAGATTTGCCTATTCTGGACATTTCATATAAATGGAACGGTATAATATGTGCTCCTTTGGGCCTGATTTCTTTCACTTAACATAGTGTTGTTATAAGTCATCCATAAAACAGCACGGCATTCATGTTGAAGTATGCCAGGTCTTTTTTTTTTTATTGCCAAATACTCCATTGTATGAATATACCACATTTTATTGACCCATTCATCATCTGATGGACATTTGACGAGTTGTTTGTACTTTTTGGCTATTACAAATAATGCTACTATGAACACTCATGTACAGGTTTTTGTGTGGACATATGTTATCTTTTTTGTATTGTTTCTCACAATGGCATGTAAATCCACAATTATCTCAAAATAAAAAAAATTAAAAAGCAAAAATACAAACAACTTCTATTTAGTGGGAAACCCTGGGCAATTTCTTTCCTCTACTGTATAGCCTTTGCACTAATGTGACATATTTTCTTACTAAAGATATTATTTAATAACAGTGCTTTGAATGCTGTCAATTGAACTTACCTGCACAATTTCTTTCAATTGTTACGTAATCCCTCTGAGATAGGTTCCATTAAACCCCATTTTAGATGAGGCTCTACTGCCTCTGTCATTTAAAACGTTATTAGTAAATCAAGTAAAGAACACAATTTAAAAAGCGAGAAAGGGACTTGAACATACGTTTCTCCAAAGAAGATGTAGAAATGACCAGGAAGGACATGAAAAGATGCTTCGTCACTAATTATTAGGAAAACACAAATCAAAACCACAGTAAGATACCATCTCACATCTATTAAAATGACAACTATCACAAAAGCCAACCAGCCAACAACAAAAAAAATCCCCAAAACAGAAAATAACAACTGTTGGTGAGGCTGTGGAGAAAGGGAACACTTACACACTGTCAATGGGAATGTAAAATGGTGCAGCCGAAGTAGAAAACAGTATGGCAGTTCCTCCAAATTTTAAAGATAGAAGAATTACAGGATCCAGCCATTCCACTTCTGGATTTATACTCAAAGGAATGGAAAATAAGGTCTCAGAGAGGTATCTGTGCACCCATGTTCACAGTGGCAAATTCACAATAGCCAAAAGGTAGAAACAACCTAATTGTCCATCAACAGATGAATAAACAAAATGTTATGTATGCATATAAAGGAATATCATTAAGCCTTAAAAAGCAAAGAAATTCTGACACATGCTACGACATAGATAAACCTTGGAGACATCATGCTAAGTGAAGTAAGCCAGAGACAAAAAGACAAATACTGTATGATTCTAATTATTTGAGGTACCTAAGGTAGTCAAATTCATAGAGACAGAAAGTAGCATGGTGGTTGCCAGAGAGGGGATCAGGGAGTTGGTGTTAAAGAGTACACAGTCTCTCAGTTTTATCAGATGAAAGGAGAGTCTGGAGATTGGTTGCATAACAATGTAGATGCATTTAACACTACTGAACTGTACACCTAAACATTGCTAAAACGCAAATTTTATGTCACGTGTATTTTACCACAATTTTTAAAAACAGAATGAGCAAATCTATTCAAGTGATGTATTTTCTCAAGATTTTTACCCTGTTTCAGTCTAAATAAAAAGTAACAATTTGTATAGAACAATCAGATACTTTCCAACACTCCATTCTCTTCTCTTCTAAACTTGTTTCTCCTAGGCACCACCTGGATATATGTTAAGCAAAAGTTCTCTAAAATTAAGCTGTGTGCAGGAAAGAAGAGAAACTGGAGGATTCAGTGTATCTGGAATTAGAAGCAAGGAGGTTTTCCCAATCCCAGAAAGGACCAATGTTCTTAAGCTCCAGGTGTACAATTTTAGTGCAGACTTACACCTTACGACAGAACAGGGGATGTAAGCAGGTCTGCTGAGGTGTGTGCTCCAGGCTGCCTAGCTCCTGACTTCCTGCTCCCAACCTCGCCAGGCACCCCCTGCAGGACGCACTGACACCACAGCTGACAGCAGCACTTTTGATGCCAGGCATCCAGGCTGGCAGCAGCTGCATATTTATTTATTTATTTTTTGAGATGGGGTCTCACTCTGTCACCCAGTTTGGTGACAGCGGCGCAATCTCAGCTCACTGCAACCTCTGCCTCCCAGGCTCAAGTGATCCTCCCACCTCAACCTCCTAAGTAGATGGAAACACAGGTGCAACACCACCATGCTCAACTAATTTTTTTTGTATTTTTGATAGAGACAGGGTTTCACCATGTTGTCCAGACTAGTCTTGAACTTCTGAGCTCAAGCGATCTACCTACCTCGGCCTCCCAAAGTGCCAGGATTACAGGTGTGAGCCACCGTGCCCTGCCAACAACTGCATCTTTAAAAACAGTGTTACTAAGAAATAATTCACTCAAGCAGTTGGATTTGAATTACTTGGTTCACTTTACTTGTCTCTCAGGAGCAAATAGCATGCAATTTGACGCTTTATCCTGGCTTCACAGCTGAACAGGAGAGGCTGGAACAAGATTCCAAGCCATCACTTTATATGCAGGGCTACTGATTTAGGATGAACCAGTACATCCTGATTAACCTCCCTCTACATTTCTTTTCATGACAGACACGTTAATTCCTTTGCCAGCAAATATCCATAGGAAAGTCTAATTGGATTATTTATGGCTCTGTTTTTTGATTAAAATTGGGGGAAATACATCAAAATATAGCTTCCAATAACTAGAATAAAAAACAAAAAAGTGACAATAATAAAATAGGGCACACGGAGTCAGACTCTGGGAAACATCCCAGGTGCATAATCTCATTCTTCCTTTGAACAACTGATAAGATAGGAGTTTGTCCACTTCACTGATGTGGAAACTGAGGCTAGGGAAGTCAAATTAGCTTAGAAATAGTGTAGCAAATAATTGAGTCCAGGGTTCCCAGATGCCAGAGCAGCCTGGCTCTCTCACTGCCTTGAATGACCTTGAGTAAGTTGCTTATCTGATTCTCAGTGATGTTGTTTATCGAATGATCACAGTAATGCCTCTCATTCACAGTGCTACAGCAATGAGTAAGTGAGAATGTCAATGCAAACACACTTAGAGCAGGGCCCGTAGAGCCTGTACACTCTTTTCTCCCTTCCTCCTGTCTTCTCCTCCTTCTCCCCACACAAAGTCACAGTAAGTACTCAGATGGACTAAGAGCACGATTAAGTGTGATTGTGATCCTGGTTTTCCTGCCAATACTCTCAGTGAACAGACGGAGAAGCCGGGAAGAGAACGCAGAAGTCCCTGGATCTTGACGTGAGCCAGTGGGGTTGGAATAGACATGTTCAAGGAGCAAGGGAGGAGGACAGAAAGGACCGGAGCTTTATAGAGAAGTGACGGCTTCTAAGAGGGAAGAGAATTCACAGATCGTGCTGAAACCATTTGGAGAAAGTTCTATTTACATAATCTTAAACTTCCCACAGAGTATTTATTTACTACAAAAGGGAGTAAAAAGTTGCCATGGAGAAACTAAATTTAAATGATCCATTTAAACTTTCGGATCACTTTAAATAAAAGTCATGGTGGATTACTGTAGATAAAATCAAATAGAACATCATTAAGAATAGGACCGGCTAATACTTTGCCTCCTGACAGGTGCACTGAGAACACAGCACTGCTTAGGTGCTTAGGCACTCTTCACAAAACTCAGCAAGTCATGTCTGCACTTAATCTCAGGTGGTCAACGGCAATGATAACATCTATGTATGTGTACGTATATAAAAGAACAAGAAAATTAGGACAATATTGACAACTGGTGAATCTATGTGAAGGGTATACAATATTCTTTATACTATTCCTGCCCCATTCTGTAGAGTTGGAAAAAAATAAATATAAACATCAAAGGAGGAAAAAAGAAGCCAAGTCATTTTTTTAAATGAGCATATAATAGTTTTGTGGTTCTTCAAAAAGTTCAACAGAGGCTTATCACATGCCCCAGCAATTGAACTCCTAGGTTTATACACAAGAGAAATGAAAATGTGTCCACATAATAATTTGTATGTGAACATTCATACAGCATTATTCATAACAGTCAAAAGGTAAAAACAACTGAAAGGTCCACCAATGGATAAGTAGATAAACAAACTCTGTTATAGTCATGCAATGGAATATTACTCAGCCATAAAACAAGAAAATTCTAATACATTCTACAACATGGATGAACCTTGAAAACATTATGCTAGGTGAAATAAGCCAGACACAAAAGGGCAAATAAATGATTCCACTTATATGAGGTACCTAGAGTGGTTAAATTCACAGAGACAGAAAGAATGGTGGTTGCCAGGGGCTGAGGGGTGGGGCGAATGAAGAGTGATTGTTTATTGGGTACATTGTTTCCTTTTGGGATGATAAAAACATTTTGAAAGTAGATGGAGGTGGTGGCTACACAATATTGTGAACGTACTAAATGCCAGTGAACTGTTCCTTTTAAATGATTAATTTATGTCAGGTGAATTTCATGTTAATTAAAAAAAGAGCACATAGAGAAATGAGGAGGAAGACAACAGAGTGTGCATGGGAAGAGACAACATTCAGAGTGAGCACTCACACCCATGAATCTGCTGAGTGGAACAGAAACTGAGGACCTGATTTGCACTGCCAACCAGTTCTGACACATGCCGATCCACACGGAGAATGTGAAGTCATGTAATTACAGTTTACCTGAATTCTGCAAATATGTGCAGAAAGACTTACAGTGCAGTAAGAATTAATTAATGATAGGCTGGCTCAGTATGTGCCGTGTTTAAAAGTCACTTCTGCTCAAGAGGGGCCAACAGGAGAAAGTGAGCAAGGCTATGATCCCAGGGGCCAAGACTGTAGAGGGAAAACCTGGATGCAGAGGTGACATGTCCACGTGGCTGCAGCTTCTGTTCTGCCGGGGCCGGAGAGTGTTTAAAAGCCATCTGCCCCTTCCATTTAGAAATCACATTTGCTTTCACTCAACAAAGCTGACACAGAAAAAGTGACCCAGTCAGATGTGTGTGACCTAACATGTTACTCTTTCCAGAAATAACCGCACATTCCATTAGAACCATTAAAAGAATGTTATGCTTTAGCATTTTTGTTCTAAAAAACTCTTATCACCAAAGAAGTTCACATTCACTATGAAAACTTTATTTATTTATTTATTTATTTATTTATTTATTTATTTTGAGGCAGGGTCTCACTGTGTCACCCAGGCTGGAGTGCAGGAGTGCCATCTCGGCCCACTGCAGCCTCGACCTCCTTGGCTTAAGTGATCCTCCCACCTCAGCCTCCCAAGTAGCTGGAACTACAGGCACATACCATGGCACCTGGCTAATTTCTTTATTTGCAGAGACAGGGTCTGCTATGTTGCTCAGGCTGTTCTCAGCCTCCTAGGATCAAGCAATCTTCCTGCTTCAGCCTCCCAAAGTGCTGGGATTACAGGCATGAGCCACTGTGCTCAGCCCACTATAAAAACTTTTTTTTAAAGTAGGTAGATGAAAAGAATCCCCTGGAAAAAGCCACTGCTATAATCTTGCTGCACTTCTTGCCAGCCTGAGGAGGCAATACTTAATGTTAAGAAATGATTTCTTCATGATGTGACTTTGAGAACCTTAGAAACTTTCTTAGTGACCCTCAAATTGTAATACATTGAGGCTTTCTATTAAGCCAATGGGTTCCAGCCCTAAGATAACCTTTCCCAGAGATGGAAGCAAATTTCTTGCACTTGAACCGTGCATCCAGAGAATCTGGCGATGAGGGAATCGTGAAGAAATGGGCAGATGATCAAGATAAATACCCATTACTCCCCTCCTTACAAACATTAAGATAATTACTAAGTCGCAAGAAAGAGCAAGAGCTGAAGTAAATAGATTTTGCAGGCCAGTTCTCAGCCCCAATGGACAGAGGAAAACAAAATAAATGATGCTTCTGACATAATTTAGTGTCTGGCTCAGAAGCTGATCGAAATTGGCTTGAGCCTTTACTTCTCCTGTCACCATCTCTAGAAGGACATAGGTCCCCGAGCCGCACACTTACCCATCCAGACTTCCCCAAACTGCCCAGCGCCAAGCCTTTTCACCAACTTGATGGACTCCCGGGGGATCTCCCAGGCATCTTTATCCCATGGCTTCTGTGGCTTGGGACTAATACAAGCCTTCTCCAATCTTCTGCACAAGCCATCTGCCTGCTCTAATTTGAAAGGGAAAAATGAAGGTTAAGAAATGCAATACTTTGTACTTTACGTGTCTATAAAGAAAAGTTTGAACTAGGAGCCTTATAGTGTCCAACCTGCTGCAGTCTGTTAACTAAAATGCATCCTTGACATAATTGTGACTTTTGAAATTTGTGGGTTTTTTTGTTTTTCTTTTTTTTGAGATGAAGTTTCGCTCTTATCGCCCAGGCTGGAGTGCAATGGGCGATCTTGGCTCACTGCAACCTCTGCCTCCTGGGTTCAAGCAATTCTTCTGCCTCAGCCTCCAAAGTAACTGGGATTACAGGCGCCCACCACTATGCCCAGCTAGTTTTTATATTTTTTAGTAGAGACAGAATTTCACTACGTTGGCCAGGCTGGTCACAAACTCCTGACCTCAAGTGATCCACCCGCCTCGGCCTCCCAAAGTGCTGGATTACAGGTGTGAGCCACCATGCCTGGCATGAAATTTATATAAGAAAAACCATTTAAAACATACTTGATTGTATTCATCAGCACTGCTAACATACATGAACAAAAACAACAAAGCCAACAGACAACCACAGGCTGACAGATTGTCACACTTAATAAAATGTGATTTCAGATTACTAATCCCACATTAAGCTTCACAGGGCACCATAGTGGGGACTCGGTCATGTCACCACTGGACCCCAGGCCCCAGAACACAGCCAGAGTACCACAAGCCCTCAGCATGTGCCGGATGCACACAGGAATGGGAGGGCGGAGGGAGGCAAGAATCTACAAAATTGGAAGCACGTTGCTCTCTCCATGTTTTGGGACTCAAGCAAACCTATAATGTGCATCCCCTTCGAGCAGGTCATAGAAAGGAGCCGGGGCAACAACCACTCAACTGACTCCAATCACACAGGAAAGGGACCCAGAGTCTCAGGCCCAGGCTTCTCAGGACTGCAAAGGGGCACTGGAGACAGGGACATTGACCTGCCACTTCTAAATATTTCAGTGGTAGTGTTATATCTGTTTGACTTTACCAAGAATATACATTACTTTTACACACACACACACACACAAACACAGATCTGCAAATCTGCATTCCTATTCCAGGTATTCAGATGCATTGTAAAAATATATGCAAAGATAATATATATTTTTCTCTTGGTAATTTTGGAACACTGAATGTCAAACAGCATGTACTAGGTGGGAAGGACTGGGAGAATTATTCACAAGGATCAAATCTCACTTTGTGTATTTAACTGTAGATTAATTAATTGCTTTTATTTTAGTATTTGTTTTTTGAGACAGAGTCTTGCTCTGTCACCCAAGCTGGAGTGCAGTGGCGCGATCTCAGCTCACTGCAATCTCCGCCTCCTGTGTTCAAGTGATTCTCCTGCCTCAGCCTCCCGAGTAGCTGGGACTACAGGTGCGCACCACTATGCCTGGCTAATTTTTTTTTTTTCTAGTAGAGATGGGGTATCACCAGGTTGGCCAGGCTGGTCTCGAACTCCTGACCTCAAGTGATCCACCTGCCTTGGCCTCCCAAAGTGCTGGGATTACAGGCGTGAGCCACTGTGCCTGGCCTAACTATAGATTAATTTAGAACCACTTATAGAATATGACCTGCAACTGTATCTAAGAGAAATACGATGCATAAAAAGTTTTAATATAAAAATAGTGTTTGATGTCTTATACATATCATAACAAATATATTTTGTCTTGTTGAACCTTCAGTTTTTACTTACTTTGGTAATGTTTAATCATGTCGCTGATACAGGGAAAAGTGATTCGTGGAGAGATGTAATAGCCCCCATTATCCAGACTTCTAATTTTGTAGTGCTTAATAACATCACCATGCACAGGGTCAAAGTCTCTGACAGACAGAGAGAAGCTTCCTATGGGGGGAAAAGTGTAAGTAAATATTTATATCTCACAAATAAGATTTGCATTAGACAACAACTGCAGTACACATTTTGTGATACAAATATGCAAAATACATATATATATGAAATTTGTATAAAATGCATAATTTTAAAAGTCCTATAAAAATTCTACTTGACAAATGAAGCTGGCATTTTGTTTGCTGTGTAGCTTGCCAACATACCATTTTCTTTCTTCATGATAATTTTTAAAAATTATTATTTAGCTACATTTAAAATTTTTAAAGTTACTTTGATTTTCTTTTTTTTTTTTTGAAATAGGTTCTTGCTCTGTCACCCAGGCTGGAGTAGAGTGGCACAATCATAGCTAACTGCAGCCTCGACCTCTTGGGCTCAAACGATCTTTCTACCCCAACCTCTCAAGTAGCTGAGACTACGATCATGCACCACCACAGCTGGCTAATTTTTTAATTTCTTATAGAAACAGGCTCTTGCTATGTTGCCCAGGCTGGTATCAAACTGCTGGGTTCAAGTGATTCTCATGTCTCGGCCTCCCAAAGCATTGGGATTACAGGCCTGAGCCACCATGCCCAGCCTAATTTTCTTTGTCTTAAAATTTCAGGATTTATTCAAATAATAATCCAAAAGGCTCAGCAAACAAAGCCTGGTAAGAACTGGCCACAATCATGTGTGCTTTCCACAGTACTTTTCTTTTCTCTTTTTTTTTTGAGACAGTGCCTCATTCTGTCACTCAGGCTAGCTAGAGTGCAGTGGCGTGATCACGGCTCACTGCAGCCTCCCTTCCCTGGGTTCAGGTGATCTTCCTACCTCAGCCTCCAGAGTAGCTGGGACTATAGGCATGCGCTGCCAGGCCTGGCTAATTTTTGTATTTCTTGTAGAGATGGGGTCTTGCTGTGTTGCCCAGGCTAGTCTCTAACTGCTGGACTCAAGTGATCCTCTCACCTCGGCCTCCCAAAGTGTTAGGATTACAGGTGTGAGCCACCACACTCAACTATATTACTTTTAGTAGCACAACTAATCACTGAAGTTTGTTATTTGTTATCAAACCATAAAACTTTTACTACCAGAGCATACTATATATCCTTTTATCCCCCTGAGTAGCTCTAGAATAGTTTCTAAAAATAATTTCCTAAATAGTGTTTTAAAAGAGGCTTTGAACAATTTCCTACCTTTTAATGTTTCACTTTCTCTAATAAGGAAAGCTCCAGCGCTATTTCCTGGTGCCAAAAGCTGCCTTTCTGCGTCCTTCCTGGTTATATCCTTGAAAAACCACCTGTGAAGACATTTCAACATTTCCTGCATATTATGTTCCACGGCAAGAAAAAGGTGAAGAATATTAACAAGAAATCCAATGTGGCAAACAAAGCCACCAAGATGACAACACATGAGGACTCACTCTTCTGTTTCTAAGGTGTTGAGTTTGGCCACATAGTTGCTGGGGATGAAGCCTTCTTTTTTTGTTAAAAGGGACTTTGCTTTCCACCATTCTCCATGCCTAGAATAGAAATACACATCAAAAAGAAGCTAGACGATTACATACTCCATGCATGTATCAAAATATCACAGATATCCCATAAATATGTATTTATGTACAGATATTACATATCAATTAAAAAATTAAAAATAAAGAAAACATAGAGTTACCACAGGACCCAGCAACTACACTCCTTGACATATACCCAAGAAAGATGAAACCATAATGTCCACACAAAAACTTGTACATGAATGTTCAAAGCATCCTTATTTGTAAAAGCAAAAAGTAGAAACAACCAAAATGCCTATCAACTGATGAATGGACAAAATCTGGAATATCCATCCAGTGGAGTATTACTCAGCAGTGAAAGGAATGGAGTGCTGAGAGATGCTACAACAGGGACGAACTTTGAAAACATTATGCTAAATAAAAGAAGGCAGTCAAAAAGGACCACATATTGTATGATTCCATTTATGTGAAATATCCAGAATAGGTCAGTCTCCAGAGATAAAAAGTAGATTTGTGGTTTCCTAGGGCTGCAGAGAATGGGAGAGTTGAGGTGACAGCTAAGGGGTGCAGGGTTTCCTTTTGGGGTATTTAAAATGTTCTAAAATGGATTGTGGTGATGATTGCACAATTCTGTGACTATACTAAAAAAATCACTGAATTGTACACTTTAAGTAGATGGATTGTATGGTATTGTGAATTCTCAATAAAGCTATTAAAAAGAGAGAGAGAGACAAAGAAAAGAAGCCAGAAGTGAGGGTTTTGACTGTTCACAACACAAAGAAAGAATAAATGTTCCAGATGATGGATATGCTAATTACGCTGACTTGATCCGTACACACTGCATACATGTATCAAAATATCGCTCTGTATCCCATGACTGCATATAATTATTCCATGTCAACTAAAAATAAAAGGAAAAAAGTGTTTATATCCAAGACTCAACAGCTACAATAGCAATTGTCTCAAGATGTTTGTTTAGGATGGTGAAGGCGGGTGGAGAACATCTCTGGAACCCCAGAATCCAGTGGGAAAATTCACTTTTCGTGATGGAATTAAAATATGTTTAGAGACAGAAGCAAAGGAAAACAGCCTTACAACTAAAGCATGCATCACTGCGATCAGGGGTGCACAAAGAAGAGTTGGTACAAATGGCTCCCATCTCACAGAAACAAAAGGTTTGTAACTTGCCCCAGGATAGCTAAGAAATGCTTTCAAATCCTTATAGAAATCAGAGTCAAGGGAATACTGGTCCATAGTTCATGCATTATAAACTCCTTTGTTCAAACATCTAGTTATCATAGAGATGGACACCATGAAAAGAAGAAAACCAAAAGACAATTCCAAGCAAGTGAGCTTTATCACCATGCTCGAGTCCTCAGCAGAAAGGCAGGCATGGAGCCAGGGAGGAGGCAGGGATGAGCACTGGAAGAAGCAAGCAGGTAAGCTGGTAATGGGGGAAGGAATGGGTCCCTTTGAGCCTTAACTGCATTCCTCTATAAATTCCACACGCAGACAGGATCCTTGTCTGTAAGGCATGAAGGCAACTAGAACTAATACTAAGCTCTGCCTCCTCTTTGCTTATGTCATGTTTAAACACATGCATCATGCTCACATCAACCCCATGATCTAGGTACTGTCATTCCCATTTTATAAGTAAAGAAACCAAGGTATAAAGTTTAAGGGTCTTGTCAAGGTCATACAGCTATCAAGTGGCAGGGCCAGGATCAGGCTTAAGTCCCTGTTCAACCCATATGCAACATTGCTCTCAACCACGGAACACCTTCTCCTTAATAAGGGAGTCTCCCCCTCAAACCCTATTTGGCAGGTCACAGTGACATTTAATGCAAGATTAGTAAGAAAAGCAAGCTAGAATTAAAGCAACTGGAGTTTCTTATTCTGAGCACTGTCCTGCATGCCTATGGTCTGACACTGCCACATGTCTGAGTCAGCAAGAGGGGGTTAAGGAGATGACGACACTCAGGCGTCCTCACAAAAGCATGGCAGCTGCTGAGTTGAGAATTTCCCAACACAGCTGCTGTAGCTCAGTACCCTTAGAACTCAAACTAGGCTGGGCCCATGAACCCAGTCTAAACATGAGTAATATAACAAAAGAAAAGTGACATTTCAAGTATCATGCATGGGCCACACAGACCCAAATTTCTTAAGGGGGCAAGAGTGGATAAAGAAAGAAACCAGGCTGGGTGTGGTGGCTCACACCTGTAATCCCAGCACTTTGGGAGGCCAAGGCAGCAGAATTGCTTGACAGCAGGAGTTCAAGACCAGCCTGGGCAACATAACAAGATCCCATCTCTACAAAAATTTTAAAAATTAGCCAGGCATGGTGGCACATGCCTGTAGTCCTAGCTTCTCAGGAGGCTGAGGTGAGAGGATTGCTTTAGCCTAGGAGTTCAAGGCTGCAGTGAGCTATGATCATGCCACTGCATTCTAGCCTGGATGACAGAGAGAGATCCCATCTCAAAAAAAAAAAATTGTTTTAAAGAAAAACCACTGTCTGTCTTCAAAGGGAAACCCCCTGCAGTGTGCTCACAGACCGACTTAAAAGGAAAATCCCTTTGGCTCTATTCCTTCCACTGCCCACTCCCTGTGGGTAGCAAGGAGGCCTCATACCCATTAAAAGAAAGGGGCCGGGCTATGGCTGTAGCACCAGAAGCAAGACAAGGGGACAGCCTGCAGGGCTCAGTGGCCTGAGGAAATGAGCAGCCATGGCGTGCTTGAGAGCACTTACTCCTCCAGGACTTTCATCTTCTCTCCTTTCTTGAAAGACAAGTCGTCCGGGTGGATGCCATCATAGGGGTACAAGGCTACCACAATGTCTCCTTGTTCCTCTGGATCTAAAGATGAACACAAGAGAACACCTGTAAGAATCCATCAGCAGAAGCGTTTTAACAAAACTCATGGGGCACAAAGGATGAGAGGAAGCACTAAGAGGGGGCGACTGGAAGAAGGACATGTGCTTCCTGCCTAGTGGGCTCAGGGTCTGCACGGCCCACAGAGAGTACCTTGCTGTATACACTGTGTCCAGTACTTGTTATTGCAAATCACTTAAATCTAAAACTATAAATACAACTCTATATTTAAGAAATTATACACCCATGTTCACAGCAGGATTATTCAAAATAGCCAAGATGTGGAAATAATGCAAACATCTATTGATGGAGGAATGGATAAACATCATGTAGCATTTTGGTTTTTCTCTTTTGAGACGGAGTCTCGCTCTTGTCGCCCAGACTGGAGTGCAATGGTGCAATCTCGGCTCACTGCAACCTCCACCTCCTGGGTTCAAGCTATTCTCCTGCCTCAGCCTCCCCAGTAGCTGGGATTACAGGCACCCACCACCATGCCTGGCTAATTTTTTGTGTTTTTAGTAGAGACGGGGTTTCACCATGTTGACCAGGCTGGTCTCGAACTCCTGACCACAGGTGATCTACCTAACTTGGCCTCCCAAAATGCTGGGATTACAGGCGTGAGCCACTGCACCCGGCCGGGGCATACACTTACAAGGAAATATTATTCACTATTAGAAGGAAATAAATTCTAACACTTTCTACAGCATGGATGAACCTTGAGGACATCACGCTAAGTGAAATAATCCAAACACAAAAGGACAATTACTGTATGATTCCACTTCTAGGAGGTACCTAGAGTAGTGAAATTCATAAAGACAGAAAGAGCGGAGGTTGCCAACGGCTGGGGGAGGAGGCAATGGGGACTTATTGTTTAATGGGTATGGAGTTTGAGAAGATGCATTCTGGAGATGGAGGGCGGTACTGGTTGTACAACAACGTGAATGTACCTAATGCCGCTGAAATGTATACTTAAAAATAGTTAAGAGGGTTAATTTTTATGTTATATATGTCCCACAATAAAAAAAATAAAAACATTTAGGACAATCACTTTATAGAAGCTCTAATAGCAAAGAAAAAAAATTTTAACTATGTTGCTATGAAAACATACCTTTAGTTTGAAACCTCTGTCCAGGTAAAAGCTGAGATTCTGGAACCTACGAGAGAATACTTGTTAGAAAAAAAAATTCTGTTTAGCTTTTCTTACTCACATTCATGTTGTATATATGATTTTTGTAACAGTAGCAGATGCTGTTAGGATGGGCTCATTTATTAAGTTAGAAAGAACAGGAGCACAGAGGGGAAAACCTGTAGAGGTGCGTCCTGCCCTGCTCGGCCAGTGACAGGGCTCTTTATCACTTGCTGTGGGTGGCAGGAAGGGAGCGAGGTTCTGGGCAGGTGCTAGGTGCTCACCTCATCTTAGCTCCTCCTCTTATTTGGTGACAGAGCCCTAATATTATTTGGGGTGGCAGTTTGCCCAGCTCAATGAGTGTGCTTCCAAACTCTCCAGCCCCGGGCAGAGGGCAGAGGGAGTTTTGGTCCGCAGATCGGTTGTGCAGGGCTTTGCTGTCAGCTCCCCTTTTCCCTTGCCTCTTTCTCTCTCCCTAGAAACAAGTGAAGGCTGGAGTCTTCACATAGAAAGCAAACACCAGCGGCAGCAGGATGGAGACGGAAGTGGCGGGACCCTGGTGATTTCGTGGAGTTGCCGTCCCAGCCTGGGACTGCCCATCTGAGGCTTCCCCAATTGCATGGTCAGGGCTCTGTCCCTGGAGACTGAGAGCAAGTCCCATCCCATCCAGGTTTTCTTGGGCTGACCCTGACTCCATCACAGGGACAGATGGCATCCCCTGTTATTTCAGTGGGGGGGTGAGTTATTGGGAAGGATTTGGTGGCACAAAAGACCACCTCAATTACCTTTAAAATCAAATTCTTTTTTTCACAGTGCCACATGAGGCTGTGTGAGGCCTCTGGGCCTCTTGTAAGATAGATGCTGTCAGAGGCCTATACCACAAGTCATGTAACTTTTCTGTCTCTCTTTGATTAAAGTGGCTTCACAGAATGGGACCAAAACAGTTTGTACTGAAATTTAAATTTCTGATGAAAGCCCATAAAATCTCCATTTCAGTGAGACAGGGAAAATTACTACATTGTAGTACCAGAAAAACCCATGGCTGCATACTATCCTTCAAATGTTTATGTCAGGAAGTTTTATGTTGATTTTTTAGTCATTCAGATTTGCATAATTTGGATATATGATCTATTTTATGTGATTTAGAGGAAATAACTAGAAGACTAGAAACTAATTACGTCATTTTAAAAGCAGCAAGCTGATTTTTCCAATTTCAAAAAGCCCTTAACTTACAAACATTTTAATATGCTTTTTATAAGACCGAAACACATGTACGCCACACATATACTATTGCTCTAGATTTTTCCTTAAAATGGCTTTTTCTAGAATGTTGTTGAATTTGCATCAACCCTACCTCACCTTCTCATCAAATTCCCCTTTTAGTCAATCCATAGCGTGCATTTTGGCATATCTGGCCAGGGCTGAGAGTGTTGGTTACGGCCATGGAATAAGGCCAAGCTAACTGGCTCATGAGTGGAGGGCATCTGTGACCACAGAAGGGGCAAAAAATGGTATACAGGAGGGAATTGAAAGACTTGAAGCGTGTTTACTACTTCTGCTTTCTAACTTGATTTTTAATCCCCTTTATTTTGAACAAGAGGAAAAAGTGGTGTGTGGGTTTGCACACTATTCTCCTTGACTTTTCTGAATAAAGGACATCTTTATTCATCATTTAAAAACAAAAAACAGGCTGGGTGTGGTGGCTCACGCCTGTATTCCCAACACTTGGAGAGGCCGAGGTGGGTGAATCACCTGAGGTAAGGAGTTCAAGACCAGCCTGGCCAACATGGCAAAACCCCGTCTCTACTAAAAATACAAAAATTAGCCAGGCATGGTGGTGCATGCCTGTAATCCCAGCTACTCGGGAGGCTGAGGCAGGAGAATCGCTTGAACTCAGGAGGAGGAGGTTGCAGTGAGCTGAGATGGTGCCATTGCACTCCAGCCTGGGCAACAAGAGCAAATCTCCACCTCAAAATAAATAAATGAATAAATAAGTGCAAAACGAAAAAACCTGTGTTTTAAAACATACAAAATCTATAGCATATGGTATGAGAAAAATCAGATCTTTTTTTGAGAACTCTGATGTCTATAAGAAAACTATTTGTGACTCTAATTTCTCTTATTTTATTTTCTATTAATCATATTTATATATGATATGGTTCTATATCTGTACATACTTATGTAATGTTTCTTTCACTGCCTGTAATAGGTTTTTAAATTTTATATTTATAATCACACAATTAAATCTATTAATATTCTTATACATTTTAAGTACATATATTTTCTATATATAAAATTACAATGTTAATTTATCAAGAAACATCATGTATGATAACTTAATAGCATGATATATCCACTCTTTATCTCCACTTCCTTTTTTTTTGGAGACTCTCGCTCTGTAACCCAGGCTGGAGCGCAGTGGCGTGATCTTGGCTCACTGCAACCTCTCCCTCCCGGGTCCTGGTTCAAACAATTCTGCCTCAGCCTCCCAAGTAGCTGGGATTACAGGCATGTGCCATCATGCCCAGCTAATTTTTGTATTTTTAGTAGAGACGGGGTTTCACCATGTTGGCCAGGCTGGTCTTGAACTCCTGACCTCAGGTGATGCACCTGCCTCGGCCTCCCAAAGTGCTGGGATTACAGGCATGAGCCACCGTGCCTGGCCTATCTCCACTTCTTAAGAAGACCGATGTTGATTTCTTTGTCTCAATGATGACATGTGACTTTGATACATGGCAGATATTTCCTACCTTCAGGATAATGGGGACATATTGAGGGGAGGGCAGGCAGAAAGGCTTGATAATGGGAATACATTTCTAAAACACCCGAGCATTTAAAAACATGTCAGACTAGAGAAACTATAAAAATGCCTTTTTTTTTTTTTTTTTTTTTTGAGACAGAGTCTCGCTCTGTCATCCAGGCTGGAGTGCAGTAGCGCAATCTCGGCTCACTGCAACCTCCACCATCTGGGTTCAAGCAATTCTTCTTCCTCAGCCTCCCAAGTAGCTGGGACTACAGGCACGCACCACCACACCCGGCTAATTTTTGTACTTTTAGTAGAGCCGAGGTTTCACCATGTTGGCCAGGCTGGTCTCAAACTCCTGACCTTGTGACCTCCCAAAGTACAGGCATGAACCACCATGCCCAGCCTGAAAATTCTTAATAATGGGATTTGGGCTAATCTGGAATAAGCTGTTTCCAGCTTAAATGCTGCAGAATTCCATAGAAAGCAGGCAATGGGCGGTATACATGTATACAGTGAGAGAATACATATATGCAAAGGATATAAGCTCGGAAATGAAGTAGATTTCAGGTTATAATTGTTCAAAGCTCTGTTCTTCCTTTCCATAAAATGTGATGTTAGTTCTTTCTTTGCCAAGTATTTCCGAAATACACCAAATAGCACATCACTCATAAAATATTTCTAGTCCAGCTATTTCTCTAAGGTTAGGGGACAGAATTAGAGGTGTTTTTCCTTAATATTTTAATTCACTAAAATAACAGATGACAACTTCAGGATCTGTACTATTTTGAATTAATTGAAGAAATGACAGGACAGGATAAAGTATGATACAACAAAAGACACATTAGCACCTATTTTAGTTTCTGACTTGCACCCCACATTTCCTTTTGCTTCTAAACCACTGAGCTAATCTCACTACATCTTTTTTTTTTTTTTTTTTTGAGACAGAGTCTTGTTCTGTCACCCAGCCTGGAGGGCAGTGGTGTGATCTTGGCTCACTGCAACCTCTGCTTCCCAGGTTCAAGCGATTCTCCTGCCTCAGCCTCCTGAGTAGCAGGGATTACAGGCGCCCGCCACTGTGCCCAGCTAATTTTTGTATTTTTAGTAGAGATGGGGTTTCACTATGTTGGCCAGGCTGGTCTCGAGCTCCTGACCTAGTGATCTGCCCGCCTCAGCCTCCCAAAGTGCTGGGATTACAAGCGTGAGCCACTGCGCCCGGCCTCTCACTACTATCTTGAGTCACACAAGCCTATGTATGTATGTGTGTGTATATATATATATACACACACATATATATATACACATATATATACACATATATACACACATATATACACATATATACACACGTATATATACACATATATACGCACGTAAATATACACATATATACACATATATATACACGTATATATACACATATATACACACGTATATATACACATATATATACACATATATATACACACACATATATATACACATATATATGTATGTGTGTGTGTATATATATATATATATATATATATATATATATATATATATAGTGGGGTCTTTGCACCAGTAATATGAAAGATGGCTTTCTTCACACAAAAGAATGTGACCAAAGGCCCTTTTAATTGCACAACGAGTGGCCTAGTTATCCCTAAAATATTTATACATTCTTCAAAGGATAAAGTTACAAAGCATATCAAAAATTATTTGAGGACCAAGTAATCAATGGAATTTTTTTGCATGCACATATTACAGACTGGTGTTTAAATTATGTAGCCATGCTTTGATCTTGCTGTGGGAATTCTCCCCTGAGACTATCTACTTACTGGCCTTTGCTGTTTATTGGACGTTGGATCTCTCACATAAATAGTTCTTTCAGTATTACGTACTGGTTGAGTCTTCAAATCTACTCCATCGTCACTCAAGCTGTCTTTCCCTTTTGATTTTATACATCCCATATTTCCTGTTGAAACATAAAAGCAATGACATTGTTTTACCATTCCAGAACTGCTTCAAGCCATCAAAATGTCTCCAATAAAAAAGAGTAGAAAAAATATACTTTTATTCTTTATCATGTATAGATTAATAAACTCAAATGTGAATACTGTTCCCAAATAGGTTTGCCTGTCCATTGATTCACTCAACAAATATTTATTGAGCATTAATTTTCCATCACCCAGACAAAATCCAGCTCTAACTCTGCTCGTATTCTTGTGGCAAAGATGTGTAAAGACTCGATGACAGAGGACCCACAGGATCTAAGAAAGGACATGTAACTCAGGCAAGAGGAAAAGGAGGTGGTCAGGGAAAGCTTCCTAAAGGAAATGCTCTGTGAGTTGAAATGGGAGGGATGGCAGCCAGGTTGCAAAGTCAGCAAAGAGATTTCAGGAAGAAGAAACTTCATATGCAACCACCATGAGGTCAAGATAACATGGCCCCTTCAGAGAGCTAGATCAACCTAATCTCTTCAGAAAATGAGCTCTATGTACAACACTAAACACTGCAGTCAAGGAGCAGGTAGGGAAGGTCAGGAGTCAGGGCCAGAGAGGGAGGCACATGCTGGATGTGAAGCTGAGTGGTTGATTTTTTACCCTGAAGACAAATGACACATCCAATCTGCAGTGTGCAAGGTGGAGTGGGGTGGGGGCCCTTGAGACTTCAAGGGCAGGTGATGAAGAGCTAGAATCTGCAGAACCTGGCTTCAGCTAAACATAGCTAGGGGCCTAGGAAGATGGCCTGGCTTTCATCAAGACTGGAAATGAATTGAGGAAACACACTTATGGGAGAGAAGATACTTATGAAAACATTCAGATGATCAAATCCAGTAGGGCTACTGAGTAAGCTACTTGAGTCAGGAAACCAGGAGTACTAGCGCAGGTAAAAGCAAAATGATGGTCTCCGCAAGCCATGCTAGGACAGTGGAGGAAAGCCACCATGGCAAGAAGGGGGCTGGTGCCTGACCAGGGCAGAACAACACACGGTGCACATCTAAACATGAACTCTGTCATCCAGTGATTCCATTAACGCGGGACGGCTGAGCACTACACACGCACTCTGGGGACTGCAAAGGTGATTTTGAACATTTGAATCACACAGTTCTTGTCTTACAGTATTGGGTCAAATCTATGCATTAAAAACAAAACAGCCGGGCGCGGTGGCTCACGCCTGTAATCCCAGCACTTTGTGAGGCCAAGGAAGGCGGATCACGAGGTCAAGAGATGGAGACCATCCTGGCCAACATGGTGAAACCCCATCTCTACTAAATATACAAAAATTAGCTGGGCGTGGTGGCACACGCCTGTGGTCCCAGCTACTCGGGAGGCTAAGGCAGGAGAATCGCTTGAACCCGGCCCGGGGAGGGTGCAGTGAGCCGAGATCGTGCCACTGCACTCCAGCCTGGGCGACAGCAAGACTCCGTCTCAAAAAAAAAAAAAATAATAAAAAATAATAAAAAAAAAAATCTCACAAACTTCATTAGAAGGTGGTTCTCACCGAACAGATTCTCTGGACACTGTCCGGGAAACTCTTCTGGGGCACAGTGGGAGCATGCTGCTCCCCATGTGATGTGTAATTCTGAAGCACTGCCAAATCTGGTGCCTAGGGCTTAGAGTTAAGTCTAGAGGAAGGAGAGATGACAGGAGTTTGGGGAAGGGGGAGAGGTGGTGTGACTAGGCAATATCTCGTGGGGGAGGAATTGTACTAAGAAACCTCAAGAGCTCTTCTGGGAACTCGGCCCTCTCCTGCATCGCTGCCACGTGTCCAGGCCTGCGTTTTTTCCTGCAGGCTTCCAATTGGTCTAGGAACTTCAACTTGTTTATCATTTCATTACTTGAGGTATGAAGCCTCTAAAGAGCAGCCACACCTCTTTCTGAAACTAGCGAGCTGCAGTTCCCAAAATAAAGGGGAAGCAAGTACTTCTTTGATTCAAAACAGCACATTTTTTAATACACTAAAGTTTCTGAAATGGCCATGGGTTTAGAGTTGATCTCTAAGTAAGCATGGGAGTTCTTTTTTCACCAGTCTCATCCCTCCCACGCCCCGTCACCCTCCCCGAAAAAGCGGTGTTTAACTCATCATCCCTTAAAATCGTGCTTTACAAATGGGCAAATACGTTAATAGCAGCACGAGGACCCTGCGAACGCCGCGAGCTCCGGGGCAGGAGCCCTGCATGGGTGCGGCCAACCCACAGCGCACCGGGCCGCTCGAACCAGCTCCCTCCCAGCACGGACCGAGCCCTGACTGAGCTGTGCCACAACCAGGGCACAGGGAATCCCCTGTCCCCACCCCACCGCGTTCCTGCAGTTCCCCTGCCCTCGCTGCTCGCTCCAGCGTTCCCTCACTCTCTCTCACTCTCTGTCTCTGTCTCTCTCTCTCTCTCTCTCTCTCTCTCTCTCTCTCTCTCTCTCTCTCTCTCCTCTCTCAGATCCTACAGGAATGTTATCGCCCCAGACAGGTCTGCACTAATTCTCACTCTTGTCTGGTTACCACCCACGGTCCATCATGTATCAGTTTATTTAGGGTCAGCTCCCTAAGCTAGCATCTAAGCTGACTGGAACAGCTTCCCTCTACTTTGCTCAGTGCAGTACCCCCAGCACCTAAAACAGCTCCGCTCCACGCAGGTGCTCAAAGAGTAAGAATGAACGCACTTTGGGAGGCCGAGGTGGGCGGATCGCGAGGTCAGGAGTCCGGGACCAGCCCGGCCAACATGGTGAAACCCCGTCTCTACTAAAAATACAAAAAATTAGCCGGCGTGGTGATGGGCGCCCGTAGTCCCAGCTACTCGGGAGGCTGAGGCAGGAGAATCACTTGAACCCAGCAGGCAGAGGTTGCAGTGAGCAGAGATCACGCCACTGCACTCCAGCCTGGGTGACAGAGTGAGACTCGGTCTAAAAAAAAAAGAACACATGAAGCAGCTGTGGCTGGTGGGCTTGGGACTCCCAGGTGCCCCTCAACACCCCTCCTGAGGAAGGTGAGAGAGGAGAAGGAAAGGAGGCAAAACCCACCTGGGTCTGCTGTTCTAAAACAGACAGAAACCTCTAAAATAACTTCCAGTTTATGGGAAATACAGGGAAGAGAGGAATAAGATAATCAGAAAAACCCATAATGTGCCATTTTCTAAAGAAAACTTGCCTGGATACTCCAGCTAAAGGGAAGGGATGGAACCATTCCATATCAGAGAAGACCCAAGAGACAATGTACCAACCTTGATGGAATCTTGGGGGCCTGGGAGGAGGGGAGGACACATAGCTGTGATATGTGACAACTGGAGAAGTTGAAATTGACTTACACATGAGATTATGATATCAGGGAACTGTTGTTGTGTTTTGTAAGTGCAATATGATGGTATTGTAGTTATTCAGGAGAACATCCAGTGTGCATCAGATGTTGAGATCTCTATTTCTGAGCAGAAACTCTGTAGGAAGTGTTGGGGGGAGAGTGAGCTACTGTAAGGAAATCCATCCCCGAGCCTCTGAAGTGGACAGAGGAAAACATGGAGGTGATTGTCCAAGGGCAGTGGTCTTGGGAAAAGGAAGGACGGAAACAAAAAGCAGGTGGATGTGGGTGGGGTGGTGACATCCAAGACAGGAAGATCGATAGATGGCCATTTATTTATGCTTAATTTCTTTCCGCCATTGTCATGGATAATTTAACATCGAATGTATGCACTGTAAATGAAAAAATTAAAGCCACGTGGAGAATTAGCATGGCCTCACTGCTCAGGCACAGCTGATCTCTGCTCACAAAGTGTTTGGGGTCCCCCATTCAGACACTCTCCCACCAGAAACCTCAAGAGAGGTCCTCCATGTGACATGGGGATGAGCAACCCAAAATCAGAACAGGTCTTGCAATTCCTTATGCTGTATGAAAGTACCAGAAATGTAGAAAATACAATATACTCCTGACAAAAACTGAGAGTGATTACATGTTCCAAGTGATATGAGCTACACTTTACAATGATTTCCACCTTAGTATTCTTCTATTACACATTTATAATATATTGAGCATCTCATTTAATCCTTGAAGAAACCATACGGCCAGATGACTTTACAGAGGAGAAAACTGAGGCTCAGAAAGGTTAAAAGACTCGTGCACAGCACAGCTGGGAGGGGTGAGGCTAGGACTCACTCACACAGGAGTGTGCTCTCAAGTCTAAGTCAGAAGCTAAGTCTACAGCCTGGGCTCTTACCACTTTGCCATACAATGGCTATTTTGAAATGCATGTTTCATCTATTTATTAACAATGCCAAACAAAGAGATTATTTTTATAGGCTACCTCTTTCTCAGAGAAAAAAGCTTTAAAATGTTTTACCACAAAAGAGTCAATAATGAAGTTAATAAAATAAAACCAGAAAACCAGAGCCAAGGCAATGAGAAAAATGCGAATGTGGTAACATTGTAGGGAACAGGTCTGCTGTAACTGACCTGCACATTTGCCCTAGGTTTTCTGGCAAGAAGGGCCAGGGACGTCCTGAGTCACAGCAGGAGAGAGGAAGCAGACCAGGTTCCTGATGGGAATGTGTGTCCCCAACAGGAATTCCAAGTTTGCTTATAATGCACTTTATATCAAGTGCTGTGGATGATGTAGTCAGCAGTGCCTTCAAAACCATTTTTTGAACAGTAAATAAAGACATATTTTATGCGTAGAGAATTTGGTTAAAACAAGATAGTAACTGAGGCTTTGACATGCAAATACAACTCTAGTCTGTTCATTGCAAAAGTTTTACAATATGGTCTAAAGAGACACAAACGGCCAGGCAGCCTTTTGATTACAAAGCAACACCCACTGACCCATCCAGAAAATGTGAGGCTGGAGATTTCTCTTTCTAAAAAGTCTTTCTTTCATTGGAATGAATATCCATTAGGGGTGGCTCATCCTCATTCAAGAGCCTTAGAATATTAGAAGAGTGATTTTAATCCCTCTTTTATTTTATTCCCAGACTCTGGGATAATTTTTTGGTTTTTAAAAATCACTCTTACCTTGGCCAGGTGTGGTGGCTCACAAGTGTAATCCCAGAACTTTGGGAGGCCGAGGCGGGTGGATCATCTGAGGTCAGGGGTTCGAGACCGGCCTGGCCAACATGATGAAACTCTGTCTCTACTAAAAAACACAAAAATTAGCCGGGCGTGGTGGCACCTGTCTGTAGTCCCAGCTTCTCAGGAGCCTGAGGCAGGAGAATCCCTTGAGCCTGGGAGGCAGAGGTTGCAGTAAGCCAAGATTGTGCCACTGCACTCCAGCCTGGGTGACAGAGCAAGACTCCATCAAAAAAAACAAAACAAAACAAAACAAAACTCACTCTTACCAGAGGCAGTAGGGTTTTGGTTTCATAAAATCTAGCAATGTCTTACCATTATCCAGCTGTTCAACAAAGATGCAATCTTGCATTGGAATTCCACTTCTCGAAATCTGTTCTTTAAATACACTGCACAGGGGCACAAGGATGTTCCCACTGGCATGACTTATAGTAGAGACAATCTAGATGTCCTCATTAGAGGTTAGTTCTTTAAGTTAGAACAAAGTGACACATTATGAGTGGGTTAAAAAGAGAGATCTGTATATTTGGACATTCTTAATCAAACAATCAAGAATTGCTGATTGAAAAAATTATATATACATATTTAAATTAGGCTGTTGCAAAAGTAATTGCGGTTTTTGCCCATTACTTTTGCACCAACCTAATATATGTACACAATCCGTATATATGTATATATATTTAATGTCCACAGGAAAAAAATCTAAGAGGACATCCACCACCTTGTTGGTTAGGTTCTAAAGTCCACTTGTGAGGTAAAAGATCCTGTATAGAAATTTTGTATTGAAATTCCTAAAGAAGACACTATACAATTCACAACATATTCTGAAGTAAGGACTATGGAGTTGGATTGCTGAACTCAACTGCTGGGTCTATTGCCTGACTTTGCAATATCAACTGGTCACCCACCTAAAGCAAACAGAGTAGCTATAAATGTCTATGAGGGTCAGAGACAAAAGACGTGGGGGTAGAAAAGGGATAAACACGTATGTGCCTACTTTGTCCCTGGTACTTTGTGTATGAGGAAAGTAAAACCCAGAGATGAACCTGTGCTAGGTAATCAAAGGTCTCAGGTACAACTGGAACTTGGTCTGGCTTCAAAGCTGTACTTTTTCTCTTTTTGTTGCTTTTATTATTTTTAATGTATTATTTCTTTGTGTTGGGAACATTCAAAATTTGCTCTTCTGGCTATTTGGAATATACAATACATTGTCTTTAATTATAGTCACCCTACAGTGCTGTAGAACCTAGAATCTATTCCTTCTATCTAAAAGCTGCACTTCTTTTTTGTTTGTTTGTTTTTTGAGATGGAGTCTCACTCTGTCACCCAGGCTGGAGTGCAATGGCGCGATCTCTGCTCACTGCAAACTCTGCCTCCCGGGCCCAAGCAATTCTCCTGCCTCAGCCTCCCAGGTAGCTGGGATTACAGGTGCCCACCACCACACCTGGCTAACTTTTGTGTTTTTAGTAGAGACAGGGTTTCACCATATTGGCCAGGCTGGTCTCAAACTCCTGACCTCAGGTGATCCTCCCACGTGAGCCTCCCAAAGTGCTGGGATTACAGGCATGAGCCACCGCGCCCAGCCTAAAAGCTGCACTTCTTTACTGATGCAAGGTCTTGCTGCCTTTCTGTGGAGGAAGCTCCAGCTCCAAGAGTTTTCTGAATTAGAGAGCTTAGAAAGACACGAGGAAGAGAAAGGAAGCCTGGAGAAATAGAGGTGGGTGGTGTCTATCTGAAACAAAAGTGATCTTGAGTTTCAAATTAGGTCCAAGCCTGGTTCAAGCATCATTTATAGGAATTTGTCCCTAAAAGTATGTTCCCTACACACTTGCATTCCAGTATCAGTTCTATAACTCAAGAGATTTACTTTGCCCACCAACACAGAAACCTTTAGATACCCTTTAATTGTCCTTCTTACTTTACTTTCAGAAAGGAGACTCAGATTAGAGAAACAAAGTCTTCAGAAGAGTTGAATGCTTTCTCCAAACTGCTTATCAAAGTGACACGGGGACACAATAGCCTGGTTGGCAGCCTCAACAGCGTTGGAGAGACTTGGTGAGGGCACTAGCACTAAGCTCCACCACCAACCCCATTAATTCCCAACTCAAGCAGTTCAGTCTTGCATCAATTTTCCCAAATTCCTGTTTTTTTTGTTTTTTTTTTTTTTGGATGGAGTCTCCCTCTGTTGCCCAGGCTGGAGTGCAGTGGTGTGATCTCGGCTCACTGCAACCTCTGCCTCCTGGGTTCAAGCGATTCTCCTGCCTCAGCCTCCTGACTATAGGCATCCGCCACCATGCATGAATAATTTTTGTATTTTTAGTACAGACAGGGTTTCACCATGTTGGCCAGGCTGGTCTCCAACTCCTGACCTCAGGTGATACACCCGCCTCAGCCTCCCAAAGTGCTGGGATTACAGGCGTGAGCCACTGCACCCAGCACCTAAATCACTTTTAAAAGAGAGAGAACTGAAAAGGACCTAGCCAGACCGTCTTTACTTAAACAACTAAGATTTTTTGCCTTACATACCATGGTCATTATTTTCAAACATTCTCCAATATTTTTCCTCAATAAAATCTCCCAGCAGCCAGGGTGGGCACAGTTGGTGAGCTGGTAACCCGGGCTGGCCAAGCTGCATAGCATGGCTTTCTCTATCTGACCAGCCTGCAACATAAGGCCCTACTTAAGGCTTTTTCAGTTTGCTTTTGTTTTTGTTTTTGTTTTCTTTAGGCAACCTAACATTATGAATGTAACTCCCTAAGGTTTAAATGTCATGTGTAATAGGAACAGTGTTTGGGGGCAATTAAGGCAATGCTGTTTTGGTGCCGGGAATCCCTCAGATCACAGAGCTGCCTCCATGGTGTGGGCGTCACCTCTAGGCTATGACCATGGCCCGTGGAGCTGCTTCCGTCCATGGTGTGGGCATCACCTCCACCACAGAGCTGCTTCAATGGTTAGGTGTCAGCTCCTGTCTGTGACTAAGGTGAGCCATCAGGCTCCCCCTAGAAGGGAGGAGGATATGATTTAGGAGAAGTGAGAAAGAGGTGTCTGAAGGAGTGTTGGAAAGAGTAAAGACTGGGATAGAACCTGTGTCCAAGATGCCTGCCAGCCTCCATTCACTTTGACTACTAAGGGTCAATTGGGAAAGGGGGGTGAGGTGGGAAGTGGGTTTAAGACTAGCTAGCTAGTTACAGGGTGCACCCCCCTCAACACAGGAGGGATGTCTCTGGGTCTGAATAAGGAGTTGGCTCTTCTCTTCATGTCTCATGCAGGGTTGAGCACTGAGGAAAGGGGTGTCAAGACAAAACAGCCAGATGCTGTCTCAGGGCTCCCCTCATTCTGCCTGTCAAGGTTTCCAGGGGATCCACAAGTTTCCCAGTTGCATGCACTTGCACGGTGGGTGTCCATTTAACATCCCTCGAATCAGCAGTGCCCAGTCAAATCTTAGCGGGCCGGTGAACGGCATACACAGAATATGGAGAGAACCTATGGCTTCTTTCTACCAAACAGCACAGCAGCAACCCTGTACCTACCTAAACACCAGATTGCAAAGGAGTAGCGGGTAAGAAGAAGAAACAGTAATGATGGAAGACAGACTACATTTGAAAAGATTCAAACCCTGTTGGCAAACTTAAGCTGCTTGCCAACTTCTTTTTATCTTCTGTTTGCTGTGTTTACCTGATTTGAAACTCCTTCTTTTTTTTTGAGACGGATCTCGCTCTGTCGCCCAGGCTGGAGTGCAATGGCGCAATCTCGGCTCACTGCAACCTCTGCCTCCCGGGTTCAAGCAATTCTCCTGCCTCAGCCTCCTGAGTAGCTGGGACTACAGGTGCTCGCCACCATGCCTGGCTAATTTTTGTACTTTTAGTAAAGACAGGGTTTCACCATATTGGCCAGGCTGGTCTCAAACTCCTGACCTTGTGATCTGCCCGCCTTGGCCTCCCAAAGTGCTGGGATTACAGGTGTGAGCCACTGCGCCTGGCCAAAGCTCCTTCTTTATTATTTGCCACAAGACATAAGCACAGCCGTAGGTAGACCCAGGGGTCACCTAGTTATCCACAATGTGAAGGGGCAGCAGCACTGGGTAAAGTTTTAATCACTGCATTTACTAGAATGTTTCCAGAAAAGACTTGCAAGCCAATTAAAGAGGTATATGGAAGATTGGCATCTAGAACAGAGAAACTGAAAGGGAAATGTGGCTCTGCCTGGAAGGGAGTGCAGAGAGGATAATGAGACAGTGGTGAACTCAGGAAGCCTGTCTGTGGAGCCCAGCCTTGACAGTCCTGTAATTATCGATAAAACCACTCTTTTCTCTGGACTGTAATTGCCTCACCATAAAATGAAATCACTGGGCTTGGCATGAGAGGATAAGTGATACAATCTTTAACTTGACTGTACATATTAAACTCCGTTAGAATGTACACACTTCTTAACCCAACATGACCACTTCTTGGAATAAATTACTTATAAGAAAATAACTGGGGGCTACACAAAGTTCTACACAAGAGAATACTTATTGTGGGACTGTTTGGAATACCATATAGAAATAGGCTTGTTTGTCAAATTATAGGTCACTGGTTAAATAAATGCAGATCAGCTCTCAAAATTCACATCACCAAAGCCAGTTCTGTGAGGGTTTTCAACTTACAAGATGATCAGTTCACCAAAATTTGTATCTTTTAATTATTTCAGATTTACGTAATGTCATATTAGATGGGATAGTTTTAACAGCTTAAGTTTATAACAGTTGGTATTAGTTGTGGTGCTTTCATAGCTTAAGAGTATAGTAATTCTTTTTTAAAAATAATTTCAACTTTTATTTTAGGTTCAGGAATACATGTGCAGGTTTGTTACATGGGTATATTGCAAGATGCTGAGGTTTGGGGTACAGATGATCCCACCATCCAGGTAGTGAGCATAGTACCAAATAGTTTTTTGGTGAATGTCTCCCCTTCTCCCTCCCCCACTTTAGTAGTCTCCCATGTCTATTGCTCCTATCTTTACATCCATATGTATTCAATGCCTAGCTCCCATTCACAAGTGAGAGCCTGCAATTTGGTTTTCTGTTCCTGCATTAATTCACTTAGGATAATGGCTTCCAGCTGCATCCATGTTGCTGCCCAGGACATGATTTCATTTTTTATGGCTGTGTAGTATTCCCTGGTATATAAATGCGAGTATAATAATTCTTATCAAATATAATTGTTTTAGGCCTGGTGTGGTGGCTCATGCCTGTAATCCCAGCACTTCGGGAGGCCCGGGCAGGAGGATCACCTGAGGTTAGGAGTTCGAGACCAGCCTGGCCAACATGGCGAAACCCTGTCTCTACCAAAAATACAAAAATTAGCCAGGCGTGGTGGTGCATGCTTGTGATCCCAGCTACTCAGGAGCTGAGGCAGGAGAATTGCTTGAACTTGAGAGGTGGAGGTTGCTGTGAGCCAAGATAGCACCACTGCACTCCAGGATGGGCAAAAGAGTGAGGCTCCGTCTAAAAAAAAAAACAAAAACAAACAAACAAACAAAAAATATATATATATATAATTGTTTTAAAAGATTTTGACGAATGTTCTATTTGTTAGAAAGCTAAGGATTATTGAGTCTTCTTAGAACTATATTAATCTGTTACTAGTAATTAGTAGCTTAAGTTTAATGTGAGATATGGTTGTTTCTGTAGTTTCCTAATTCACTTCTTGCTTTACCTCTCCTTACATTTTTAGAATTTTAATTTTTAAAAAATTCTTCAACCTTAATGTCATCTTTTATTACATTTGAGATTCAAGTCTTCTGCTTCTTTCTGGTATCCCTATGCACAGGAACGCTTCCTTTCCTTATTTCAGGATGGTTCTATCCTTTCAACTCAAATGGTTTTGCAAACAGCTGCCAGGTTAACACATCCTAATTTCACCTTCTCAGAAACTAAAGTTTAAGCATGTCATATATGTTGGAAATGCTTTGGTCACTTACAATTTCTTTTTGAGGCTTATAAATTTAAATTTTATTTTTTCTAATTGCAGAAACAATGTTGATATGTCATTTGAAGAACTAGCAGAAGCACATTAAAAATGCATAAAGTTTTTTAAATAAAAATAATATTCAAGTAGTTAAAAGAAACAAGTCTTCTGGTACGGTGTAACATTTGAGAAAACATCAAATTGCCCTTCTGGTAACTGGCTTTTGGAAATTTGATCTAGAACATGATACTTCAACACAAAAGAATACTATGTGACTATTAAATTTTAATACGTATATATTTATTGACATAAAAAGATATTCACAATATATTTAAGTGAAAAAAATGTAAAAACAGTATATATAGCATGATATCATTTTGTGAGGGAAAAGGTACAAATGAATAGAAAAAAGTCTGAAAAGAAATAGGCTAAACTACCGCAATGTTCATCTACAGCTATTTTTGGTTTTGCCCTTGCAAATTTTTAATTTTCCCATCATATATACCTTATTTAAAAGGTATATTTTATATACATATATGTATAATTTTATATATGTATAAAATCAGAGTTTGGAGGCCCTTAGGTTTTGTGCTCAGTTCCCCTTAGTCTAAAATTTTAAAAATGTTTTCCATTGTGTACAAATTATGTATACAAGTATACAATGTATTTTATTATAATACATAATATATAGACAAGTTATACATGTACATATAGTACAATAGGTAAACAATATACATATTTATGTACAACATAAGGTTATGTATAGGATACATTACATATAATATGTGCTATGTACAAGTTACATATTATATTTTAAAATATAATATATTTTATTATATATAAAAAGTAACATATACAAGTTATATATATATAACTTATATATATACACACACACATATATGTATATGACAGAAAAATAAAAAAGTTTTTAAAATTTTGAAGCAAAATAAGATAATCTGAACCCATGGCCTAAGGTCCTTCAAACTCTAATTGTCCGTGGGAGTAAGAACTTAGAGAGTGGCCATGCATGGGGGCTCACACCTCTAATCCCAGTGCACTGGAGGCCAAGCTGGGAGGATTACTGGAGCCTAAGAGTTTGGGGCTTCAGTGTGAGGTAAAAGAAACAGGCCCTGCCAAGGTCCTGGGATGAGCTGACGGCCACAGCAGGAGCTGGTATGACCGGAATGAAGCCAGCAGGGGGAGGAGGAAGAGGCAAGACCAGGTCTTGGTCCCCCATCAACATGCCGCAAGAAGCCTCCACCACGTGCCGCATCCCCATTTGCATAACTCTTAGTTGAGCAATTTCACACAGAGGAAGACAACAGGGCATTGCTGAAACAAGTGGGGTTTTTTGGTTTTGTTTCTCTTAACAATAAAAGGGAACACTATGAAAACAAGATGAGCTCATGGAAACTTACGTAAGGTAGGGAAATAGACCATTTAAAGGACCAGAAGGGGACATTCAAAGCAGAGTCTGAATTATGTATATCCAGCCAACCAAGGAGAGTTATTAAACATCAACTTTGTTTCCAGATTCAGATTTTTATGATCAACAATCCAGCCACCCATATTCAGAAATACATATAATAGTGTATTTATGTCCCACTTTAAGAGTTGTCAGCTTATCTAAATGCATGTAACATAATAGAAATTATTATGAAATTACAAAAAAATGAAACTCAGCTCAAGACACCTAAAAGAAGTGGAATGTTGTATCACACCATAAGCTTCTGCTGCTTATTAGCTATAGATGGCAAATCATCAGGAGTCTAGGTTAGCTAGAGCAGTGGTCCCCAACCTTTTTAGCATCCGTGACTGGTTTCATGGAAGGCAATTTTTCCACAGAGCAGGGTCAGGTGGGGGGTGGTGGTTTCAGGATGAAACTGTTTCACAAGGAGCACATAACTTAGATCCCTCACATGTGCAGTTCACGATGGGGTTCACGCCCCTATGAGAATCTACTATGGCGCTGATCTGACAGGAGACAGAGTTCAGGCAGTAACGCTTGCTCAACTGCTGTTCATCTCCTGCTGTGTGGCCCAGTTCCTAACAGGCCACAGACCAGTACCAGTCCATGGCCCAGGGGTTGGGGATGCCTGATCTAGAGGACAAGGCAAAGAGGAAAACATATCCATGGATATAAATAAATCTGCTTCTCTACAACAGGGTTTGTCAACCTCAGCACTACTGACATTTCAAGCCAGAAAATTATTTGTTCTAGAGGGCAGTTCTGTGTATTGTAGGATACTTAGCAGCATCCTTGGCCTCTACCCACTGGATGCCAGTAGCACCTCTCCAGGCCTCCCAGCTACCAGTTGTGACAACCAAAAATGTCTTCAAACATTGCCAAATATCCCCTTATGAAAGCTTCATGCCAGGAAATCTGATGTTTTAATTGCTGGTAATAACTCAATTATTGATATTTTCTGTTACAGATTGGGGCAAAATATGCTTTCTTACTCATTCATGAATGTTAAGTTTAATATCCTGTTATAAAATGTAAAGGACATAACCAGAAATCACATCTGCCACTATGCCTGTACACACACAGACAGACACAAAGACACATACACAGATCTGGTAGCTGTTGAAACAGATCCAGAGATTTTCTATGAGAAAAGCATTATCCCGACTGTATTCTTAGTCTCACTAAGTCTTAGTCTCACTTAGTCTCACTAATCTCACGCAGTAAAGATGGAAGAAACAGTAAGAATGATCTATTCTACGGATCCCCGCTTCTCATGAGGAAACTAAGAGTCAAAGACAAACCAAGATTAGCTACAAATAGATTTTATCTTCACTGAAAGTAACAAAAAGACTCAGTACATATGAATAGAATAAACAGCCCAGAAATAGAACCACACAAATATAGTCAACTGATCTTTCAAAAAGAGCAAAGACAATTCAACACTGAAAGGATATTTTTTTTCATGAAAGGATTTTTTTTTTCAATAAGTGGTACTGGAACAACTGTATATCCACATGTAAGTAAATAAATAAGTATGTAAATAAATAATCTAGACCCGGATCTTACATCTATTATAAAAATCAACTCAAAACGAATCACAGACCTAAAGGAAAAACACTAAACTATAAAACTTCTAGGAGATAACATAGGAGAAAAGCTAGATGACCTTGGGTTCGGTGATGACATTTTACATACAACATCAAAATGATCCATGATCATGAAAGAAAAAATGATCCATGAAAGAAAAAATGATCCATGAAAGAAAAAATTAGAAATTGAACTTCATTAAAATCTAAAACTTCTGCTCTGTGAAAGACACTTTCTTAAGAAAATAAAAAGACAAGCCACAGATTAAAATAAAATCTTTGGAAAATATATATCTAATAAAGGAATGGTATCTGAAATAGACAAAGAACTCTTAAAATCAATAATAAGAAAACAAACAACCTGATTTTTAAAATGGGCAACAGATCTGAATAGACACCTCACCAAAGAAGAGCTACAGATGGCAAGTAAGTACATGAAAAGATGCTCCATATCATATGTCACCTGGGAATTGCAAATTAAAGCAACAATGGGCCCGGCGTGGTGGCTCATGCCTGTAATCCCAGGACTTTGGGAGGCCAAGGTCGGCAGATCACCTGAGGTCAGGAGTTGGAGACCAGCCTGGCCAACATGGTGAAACCCCATCTCTACTAAAAATACAAAAACTAGCCGGGTGTGGTGGCGCTTGCCTATAGTCCCAGCTACTCCGGAGGGTGAGGCATGAGAATCACTTGAACTCAGGAGGCGGAGGTTGCAGTGAGCTGAGATTGCACCACTGCTCTCCAGCCTGGGCAACAGAGCGAGATTCTGTCTCAAACAAAACGAACAAACCAAGCAACAATGAGATATACTGTACTACTATATACCTATTAAACAGGAAAAATCTAAAACACTGACTACACCAAATGCTGGCAAAGAGGCAGAGCAACAGATACTCCAATTCATTGCTGGGGAACGTAAAATGACCCAACCATTCTGGAAGACAGTCTTGCAGTTTCTTATAAAACTAAACAATACTCTTACCATATGACCCAACAACTGTGCCCCTTGATTTTTACCCAAGTGAGTTGAAAACATATGTACACACAAAAACCTGCACACAGATGTTTATAGCAGCTTTATTTCTTTTTTTTTTCCCCCTTGGGACAGAGTCTCACTCTGTCACCCAGGCAGGGGTATAGTGGTGTGATCTTGGCTCACTGTAACCTCTGCCTCCCAGGTTCAAAAAATTCTCCTGCCTCAGTCTCCTGAGTAGCTGGGCATTACAGGCACCCGCCACCACACACAGCTAATTTTTGTATTTTTAATAGAGACAGGGTTTCACCATGTTGGCCAGGCTGGTCTCGAACTCCTGACTGCAAGTGATCCGCCTGCCTCTGCCTCCCAAAGTGCTGGGATTACAGACGTGAGCCACCGCACCTGGCCAGCAGCTTTATTCCTAATTGACAAAACTTGGAAGCTACTGAGATGACCTTCATTAGGTGAATGGATAAATAAAATATTTATCCATTTTATATCCAGACAACAGAACACTATTCAGTGCTTAAAAGAAATAAGCTATCAACCATGAAAGGACATAGAGGAACCTTAAATGCATATTACTAAGTGAAAGAAGCCAATCTGAAAAGGCTACATACTGTGTGATTCCAACCGTATGACACTCTGGAAAAGGTAAAACTATGGAGACACTAAAAAGATCAGTGGTTGCCAGAGGTTTCGGGAATAGAGGAATAAACATGTGAAGAATGGGGGATTTTTAAGGCAGTGAAACTATTCTATATGACTGTAATGGTGAATACATGTCATTATACACTTGTCAAAATCCATGAAATGTACTACACCAAGAGTGAATCCTAATGAAAACCGTAGATTTTAATTAATGTATCAACATTGGCTTATCAGTGATAACAAATGTACCACACTAATGTAACATGTTCATTACAGGAGTTAATTATATGTTAATAATAAGCTGGTTGAGGGTGGGAAGTCAGTGATGGCTAGATGGCAATTATCTGTAATTTCTGCCTAATTTATCTAAATCTAAAACTGCAGCTCTGGGCGCACTGCCTAGGAGTTAGCCGGGCTCCACAAGGAGCAGTAAAAAACAGACAAATGTAAAACTGCTCTAAAAAATAAAGTCTATTAATTTTTTTAAAAGTATATTGTGGCAGCACAGACACCAGCCCACATGCTTGGGAATCAGTATTTCTGAAAAGGGATCCTCCATTTTTAAAAAGAGGGCTGCCTGAAAATATTTCTACAAGAAGTTGCATGTATCCACATAATGTGCTTCTTCTTAACACCCAATAGTCTTTACAATTATCAAGGGCAAGCCGTTACCTGCTGTGTCTTAATAATTATGGTTTAAAATACAATAGAATTTCATTAGATCTTCTTGGCTTAATTCCCAAACTTCTTCAATTTTAGGTTCGGAAAATAACTGATAAGAGCTGGGAGATCTATTAATGTTTAATAATAAAGTCATCACTCCTAATACGCCCATAGCCATTTATGATAAATGAAATGCACAGTTAAATTAGGCTTATAAAATGGCAAGGCAAAGTACATCTGATAATGTAGCTCTGAACTTACACATCTATACATGCATAGTGAACAGGCCTTTATCAGCGTTTAGTAATCCTGCAGAACCATTGCTCTCAATCAACCATTCAGTAACTCAATTAAGTAAACACAGGATGGGCAGCAGGTACACAAACTGCATGATGCCATTCAGTGGATATAATAGAGCCACTGAGTTGAAGATAAGGAAGTGGTTGGATCTGGGGGGTAAATCTACGTGGGAGAGGCTTCAGGAAGGTAGGGCAGGAATCTGCTGTTTTATGTTAAAGCTTTGTAGTTATTTGGTTTTTAAATTATGTGCAAGAATCACCTTGAAAGTGATAAAGATTTCTTAAGGATGGCTAAAATAATTGTGTAATTAAATAAAAAATGCTTATAATTTAATTTTTATAAAACAAGATAAAAAGTTTTATATACATTATGATTACATAATAAAAATGTTTGGAAGCAATATTAAAATCAAATTAAACTGAATCAAAAATTTTTACATAAACACTTTCATGCTTCTGTGGTGAGTTGGTTTTTCTTTTTCCTCATTGCTAAAGTGTCCACAATGAGCTATAATGATTTACTTTTATAAAAATATAGTTGTAAAAATTAAAAATCAAACACAGCAAGACACTTATTTATACCAGTCACCAGCGTCCAGGGTGTCCTCAGGAACCTGGCCGTAACTGTGGACAGGCAGCACCTCTAGATGGTGTTTCCGTTCCATTCTGATGCCTTGGTGTCACGGGCGGCCTGCTTCCTCACCCATGAAAAAGGTAATAATAACGCCCATCCCCGCATGGCTGTGGTGGAGTTTAAATGGGTTCACAGAAGACAAAGACATAGAAAGCCCTTCTCCCTTAAGGCCTGGCATATTCATGAGCTTGTGGTAAAGTATGAAGGTCAAAAGCCAGGCAATAATTTGAACCTAGCCAAGGATTTTAAACGCAAAAGAAATATGGTGGAATGAGAGTTGGAAAACATTCTGGTGGAGCGCAGTGGCTCGGACCTGTAATCCCAGCACTTTCAGAGGTGAGGCGGGAGGACTGCTTGAGCCAGGAGTACGAGACCAGCCTGGGCAACATAATGAGACTCGTCTCTACAAAAGAAAATTTAAAAATTAGCCAGGCATGGTGGTGTACGCCTGTGGTCCCAGCTACTCCAGAGGCTGATGTGGGAGGATTGCCTGAGCCCAGGAGTTTGAGGGGGCAGTGAACGGTGATTGCACCACTGCACCCTAGCCTGGGCAACAGAGTAAGAACCTGTCTCAAAACAAACAAAAAAAGAGGCCGGGCACGGTGGCTCACGCCTGTAATCCCAACACTTTGGGAGGCTGAAGCAAGCGGATCACCCCAGCTTGGCCAACATGGTGAAATCCCGTCTCTACTAAAAATATAAAAATTAGCCAGGTGTGGTGGTGGGTGCCTATAATCCCAGCTACTTGGGAGGCTGAGGCAGGAAAATCGCTTGAACTTGGGAGGCGGAGGCTGCAGTGAGCCACGATCGCACCACCGCACTGCAGCCTGGGCAACAGAGAGACTCCGTCTCAAAACAAACAAAAGGGAAACCATTCTTTGGACTAAGCTTGAAGCCAAAGCAGTGACTTACCAAGTGACATATCTGCAGTATATGATACTAGAAGTGAACTGGAGAGTCACTGTAAACTCACTCTAGGAGTTTAAAGGTGAAAAAGAGGAAATGGAAGGTCATGGCTGGATCCAGTTATTTTCTTAAAAATGAGGATGCAGCTGGGCGCGGTGGCTCATGCGTGTAATCTCAGCACTTTGGGAGGCCAAGGTGGGTGGATTACGTGAGGTCAGGAGTTCAAGACCAGCCTGGTCAACATGGTGAAACCCCGTTTCTACTAAAAATTCAAAAATTAGCCGGGCATGGTGGGTGGATGCCTGTAATCCCCGCCACTAGGGAGGCTGAGGCAGGAGAATTACTTGAACCCAGGAGGTGGAGGTTGCAGTGAGTCAAGATTACACCATTGCGCTCCAGCCTGGATCATAGAGCGAGACTCCATCTCAAAAAAAGAAAAAAAAAAAAATGAGGATGCCAAGAAGTGCCATAAAATTGAGAAGGAAAACAGATGGTATAGAACAGGCCTGTACCATGATTCCCAAACTGTGTTTTGAGGCCCTCCCGGTGCCATGGTGAAGTCACAGGGGTGCCCTGGGATATTTCAAATTTTCAAGGGAAACACAATGACATCTCTCACACATCGTGAGAGCTACTCACTCAAGGTAGTACTGTTTCAACATTAGATCATGCTATCTTCCTTTCGACAGCAGCATATATTTGTAAAACTGGGTTTTCTGTGGTTGCTATAATAAAAAAAAAAAAAAGAAAAAGAAAAAACAAGTACCACCAGAAAGTGAGAATGTGAGTGTCCAATATGATTCTAAGGTTGGAGAAGTTGTGCGGCAGGGTGTACACATCCCATTTGAGAATAACTGTGGTCATTTAAGAATAATATAAAAACATCTTTTTCTTTCAATGTATGTGTATTTTTTTTTCAAATGGCACTAAGTCATTATAACAAACATTTATTAAGTTGTTTGATCTTGGCCGGGCGCGGTGGCTCACGCCTCTAATCCCAACAATTGGGAGGCCGAGGTAGGCAAATCACTTGAGGTCAGGAGTTCGAGACCAGCCTGGCCAACATGGTGAAACCTCATCTCTACTAAAAATACAAAAATCAGGTGGGTATGGCAGCAGGCGCCTGTAATCCCAGCTACTCAAGAGGCCGAGGCAGGACAATCGCTTGAACCCAGGAGGCGGAGGTTGCAGTGAGCTGAGATTGTGCCACTGACTCCAGCCTGTGGGGACAGAGCAAGACCCTGTCTCAAAAAAAAAGTTGTTTGACCTAAATATTCACTAACTGAAACTCTCCTGTATTTCTTCTGCTGTCGGGTTGCCTTGAAAAAATTATAGACAATCAGAATGCTGTGAAGCAAGCATCTTTGGGAATCTGTAAGCAAGAAATTTTTGGAAGTGGGAAGCAGTGGATGGCAGGTTAGGACAGAGCAGGTGTAGCTTGACAGAGAGGCGGAAACTGAGCAGATGTGCTGGGAAGGGGAAGCAGTTCTCCTGGCACCGGGACCCACCGGCTTTATCTCTCACATTGCCCACACTGCCATTAGGAGAAACTACTGACTCTCGGAAAGGATCAGTACCTTAGAGGCCACCCCCAATTCGTTTCAAAAAATTTTTAAATTACTTAAATAGTATGACAGACAATTCTATTGAATTTCCATCTTCCTTACCGAAAATTGTTTCTTCTCACCATCCCAGTCACCCGAGGCTCAAACCCTCAGTCATCCTGTCATTTTCGCGTCACATTTTACTCATTAGGTCCACCCTCCCTCAAGTCCTGTCAATTTTGCGATATAATTGCACTTGGATTCTAGGCTCGGAAAGGCATGGAGCAGACAGTGAGTTTTGATTTCTTTTCCCTATATTGGTCTCCTTTCTCTACTAAACCCTACCTAATATTAATTGCTACAACAGCCCTGCTACATCTAACCATCCCAGGATGCTGAGGTTGCCTCCCAGCTGGCACCCTCCCATTTTGCTACACTCATCTTTATGAATTCTATTTTCACGTTACTTCATATTCAAAATTCTTTTTTTTTTGATGGAATTTCGCTCTTTTTGCCCAGGCTGGAGTGCAGTGGCACATTCTCAGCTCACTGCAGCCTCCGCCTGCCAGGTTCAAGTGATTCACCTGCCTCAGCTCCCCCAATAGCTGGGATTACAGGCGTGTGCCACCACTCCCGGCTAATTTTGTATTTTTAGTTGAAACGGGGTTTCACCATGTTGGCCAGGCTGGTCTTAAACTCTTGAGAGTTCACCCGCCTCGGCCTCCCAAAGTGCTGGGATTATAGGCATGAGTCACCACACCCAGCCTACGTTTATAATTCTTCAGAGACTGTCTTCTACCTATTATTTACCTGATTGGATAAATTAATACACTGGCACACATAGAACCAGGCTTTAAAATTGTGATGTCAGCCAGGTGTGGTGGCTCATGCCTATAATCCCAGCACTTGGGGAGGCTGAGGCAGGAGAATCGCTTGAGCCCAGGAGTTTGAGGCTAGTCTGGGTAACACAGTGAGACCCCCTCTCTATAAAAAATTTAAACACATTAGCTGGGCGTGGTGGTACATGCCTGTAGGCCCAGCTACTCAGGAGGCTGAGGTGAGAGAATTGCTTGTGTCTGGGAGGTTGAGGCTGCAGCGAGCTGTGTTTACGCCACTGCACTCCAGACTGAGTGAGAGTGAGACTCTGCCCAAAGAAAAAATAAAAATGAAACTGTGATCTCCCTTATCCATTCATTCTCCACCCACTCCTTTCCTTATGCTTCCCTACAGCACCCACGGAAGAATGTACCTATTTTATCATCTGTCCATCTCTCCTCTGTTACTGTAAGCTCCATGAGAGCAGGGATTCCTGTCAGTTTTGCACACCCTTGTATTATGTGCAAGAAACATTGTTCTGCACTTGTAAATGCTTTGTAAATATCTGTGGAATAAAGAGTATCCAGTGGAATAAATGCTCAATAAATTTTAAACATTATTATTACTAATATACCATCATTTGTAATACTGCTATCAACACTCCTGCCAACAGGACAAAACCTGAAATATTCAACCTGCCCCTCCCTGCCTCTCCCAGGATGCCCTCAACCTGCCTCACCATCACCTGTGTTACTCCAAATGTTAGACTCCTAATTGGCACGGTGGCATCACCTGCCTTTTCATCTTGGCTCATGCACTCCTACCCATTTATGCAAATCTCACCTGTCTTCCAAACGTAACTCAAAACCCATCTTGCCTGGTCTCCAGCAGCCCACATCCTTCTCCCCTCAGATTTCTTCTCTCCACAATCAATTTGGAATTTCGTCCCATGCCCCAGGACATCTCTTATAGTACAACTTTATGTCTATTATGTACAACTTTATGTCTGTTATGTAACTCTAGAGGTGTCTATCAGTTAATACGTGTATAGCTCTCTCCTCAATAGACTGTAAACCCCTTGAGGACAGACCCTGTCTATCCCGCTTCTTTGCAGACAACTTGCTTCAATAAAACATACACAGTGGGCCACCTGGTTACCAAGTCAGCAACAAAGCACCAGTTGTTGAATTAAAGTGAACTTAGAAATTCCACGTGCTTATTCCATAGTTTGTGGTCAGCAGCAATTCCGTAATAGAATATATTTTAATTATTAGCTACAATGTATTTGGTTTATAATAGATGATTAATAAATGTTAACTCCCAAAATTGTTTTAGTTTCAGACGTATCTAGACCATGAAAACAAACAAAATGTCCCCCATTATCTGAGAATCTGTGATCATTCAAAGAATGTGGGCTGAAAATCTTTTACTTAAAAATCTTCCTGGCTGGGTGCGGTGGTTCACGCCTGTAATCCCAGCACTTTGGGAGGCTAAGGCGGGCAGATCACCTGAGGTCAGGAGTTCAAGACCAGCCTAGCCAACATGGTGAAACCCTGTCTCTCCTAAAAATACAAAAATTAGCCAGGCGTGGTAGCACATGCCTATAATCCCGCTGAGGCTGAGGCAGGAGAATTGCTGGAACCCGGTGGGGGGGGTGGGGAAGGGCAAGGGGGGGAGGGGCGGAGCTTGCAGTGAGCCAAGATTTATGCCACTGCCCTCCAGCCTGGGCAACAGAGTGAGACGCTGTCTCAAAAAAAAAAATTCCTGAAGTAAAGCAGCAAAGGGCTTTGGAATGAGGGGAAATTGGGTCTATCCTTGTTCTTCCATTTATTAATAGACATATAAACATAAGCAAGTTACTTCATTAAACTTCATTTTCCTCATCTGTGAAGGGTAGATAACAGTCCTCCATCAGGGGTCACCATGAGGATTAAATGAAATAGCATATGTTAAATGCTCTCTCAGAGCAAGTAAACAATGCGTTACTTCCCATTATCCGCCCCCGTCCTCCAAAACAAGGAAAGCCAGGTTATAGTGACATGATCACACTTAAGAAATGTTGCTGTGACATTCTGCACAAACAAAATTGTTAAACAAAAATTGCTAAAGAGGCTTTATGAATGGGAATCCTGCTAACAAAGAAAGCGGTGTAATTTTCACAGCACTCCAGATAATGTCTGATGCGTCCCCAAGTCCCCCAGCTCTACCTCAATTCTATCCCTCTCTTCACTTTACTGGAATTCTAGTGGTCCAGGTTTCAGATTCTTCCCCAACTCACACTGGCCTTCCCACAATTAATCTGCTGAATTATTTTACTATATTTACAGCCCATGCTCACATATTTGGCAGAAAAAATAGTTCTATGTTTGCAGATGTCTTTTTCAATTGGCATTGACTTTTTTCTCTGATTTTGTCACTGAGTAAAAAATGAGGAATTCTGTTTTTCAGCCTCAAGCCATGTTAAGTTGGAGGACAGACAAAGAAGCAAAGAGTGGGGCCACGTGACAAAGCTCCCACCCCCACTCCCCCCGCCCAACCCTTCACTTTCCCAGGTACAAAGAATTATAAAGTTGCCTCCAAGCAGCGTCTTTGCCTGGAGAGCCATTTCCCGAGCCTCACACCTCAGCCAATGCACGTTCAACTGCTCACCCAGACGGGTGCATTCTCCCTCCCCAGGGCCCGTTGTGGCTTTTTGGATGCCCCAGCCGGCCTCCCGCTGAGAAGGGAAGGGACTTGGCCTAGTGAGAGGAAGATTAGGGTTTTCAAGCAGCCCCAGGAGGAGGAAGTTACTTGTTCCCACGGGCATGGGTTTTTCTTTTTGTGGGTGTGTTTTTTCTTTCTGAGACCAGGAAGCTAAATTTGCCTAATAGTTAAGACCAAAAGGATTATAGATTCTTTCTTCAAACCCCAGCCTGTGGCCCATCCCATCCCTCCATGGTAAAATCAGTCAATTTCTAAATCACCCTGACAGAGGGAGGGTTTCCAGACCCAGCAGTGAAGCGTATTCTATTCCATTATTTCTATGAAAAGCACTATATTAACAGAGCATTCATATTTATGTTCTTCATTCTTCTCACTCAAACTCTACACTAACTTAAAGTACGAACACTAAATTATATCCCAATTTCCTAAAAAGGCAAAAATCAAAACTTCATTTCCCTCTCCACTCTTTCTCTTCTTTTCAATAAACAACTGTTAGGTTTAGATTCTCACACATGTTCACTTTTCCTATTTCCTTTAATTAGCCCAGAAAGCCCAGCAAGTTCTGCTTTTCTTGAAATAATTGAGATCCTCTTTCTCCCCTATTATTTCTGCTTAAAATGTGTTATCTCCTGGTAACACAGACCAACGTTCAATAGTCCTGCCTGTCGGGAATGTCTGACTACTATCACTTTTTTTTTTTTTTTTTTTTGTAGAGACAGGGTCTCCCATGGTCTCGAACAACTGAGCTCATGCAATTCTCCTGCCTCGAACTCCCAAAGCACTGGGATTACAGGTGTGAGCCACTGCACCCAGCCCATTCTCGCTGCTGAAGTCCACCTCCCCTGGGTACCACCTCCGTGAAAGTGGAGAAATCTCACCACCACTTTTGCACAGCCCATCATGGGCACCCATCAGGACCCGATCAGAATCCCCGTGTAGTTGGCTGGCCCAGTGGTGGGGTTTGCCAAAGAACTGTGGGCATACACTGAGCCTGAATCCCTCAGGCTCAGTGACTCATTTGGACAATGAGGACACTGCCCCCTACCCCGCAAGGCCATAGTAAGGATCAACTGAGACAACCCCGAACACCTGGCACCACTCAATCTGGGAGGGCTCTGGTCAACATCACTTATGTGTGGTGATGGACAAAATGCATTATTATTCCTTAACAATCGTTTCTAGATCTGTCTTCTTGATTCACTTAAACATATATTTTGCTGCACATTTTGTATTTCTCCTGTTGATGCAGAAGGCAATGATTCTTAATCCTGGCTGCACATTAGAGCTTGTAAGAAAAATGCAAATGTCCCGGCTCCATAGCCCAGACCAGTTCAATCAGAGTCTCTGGGAGTTAGGCCTGGGCATCAGTGTTTTTACATCTCCACAGGGGAACAAACACATAGGCTTCTGCATGGTGATAAGTGCAATTAAGGAAATAAAGGCAGGTTAACAGGAGAGGGAGGAATGGAGTGGTCTGTCTCCGAGGCCTGTGGGAGGCTGGCTTGCTCCCACTGAGGCCTTGTGGAAGGAAACAGCCACACAAAGTGTCCTGTCTGAGCCAGAGACAGACAGCAGAGAGTGGAGACCTGTCTGAGTCGAGCCAGCATCAGCGCTGGGAGATCTGCAAGCTGCTGCTGCCGCTACCACAGCCCAGACCACCCTGGTTCCTTCTTAGTGCAGCCTTGCTTAGTCAGCTCTTCATTCAATTTTGTGCAGTTTGGTGCAATATCTCAGCTTCCTTCCAATAAATCCCCCATTTCTGCTTAAGCTAGCAAGAGGAGGTTTCCACAGAAACCCGAAGAACTTCTATGAATACAACACGTCATTAAGTTTAAATTCATCTTTTTACACAGTCATGTTTGACAAACACAGAACTTCACATCAGGAGATTTGGGAAAATCTATTCCAGCCTCTGCCATTGAATATCTCAAGCATATTCCTTAACTTTTTCAGGGTCAAACAAAATATCTATCCCTTTTAACTCTAATTCTATAAATCTTTGAATCTGGGATCCTTCCTGAACATATTATACAATAGACACTGGAAGAGTAAGTGCCTAAAAGGCAGGGCCCTGTCTCCATGTGAGTGGAGGACACCCAGTAGGAGCTTATTTAGGGAACTCTTTTTCTTTCTTTCTTGCTAGCCCCTGTCACAGTTCATTAGCACTATCCTCCCCTTCCCTACTCCCTCCACTCCACAAGTTGGACAAAATGCTGTTAGTGTATCCAGATATAAACACTTTTAAACGGCAGTTTTTGGTGGTTCATGCCTATAATCCCAGCACTGTGAGAGGCTGAGGCAGGAGGATCAGTTTAGCCCAAAAATTCAAGACCAGCCTGGGCAACATAGCAAGACCCTATCTCTACAAAAAGCTAAAATTAGCTGGGTGTGGTGGTGTATGCCTGTAGTCCCAGCTACTTGGGAGGCTGAGGCGGGACGATCACTTGAGCCTAGGAGTTCAAGGCTGCAGTGACCTACAATCACACCACTGCACTCCAGCCTGGGTGACAGCGCAAGATCCCATCTTTGTCTCTCTCTTTTTTTTTTTTTTTTAGACAGAATCTCACTCTATCACCCAGGCTGATGTGCAATAGTGTGATCTTGGCTCACTGCAGCCTCATCTCCTGGGTTCAGGTGATTCTTGTGCCTCAGCCTCCTGAGTAGCTGGGATTACTGGCATGCACCACGGCGCCTGGCTAATTTTTGTATTTTTAGTAGAGACGGGGTTTCACCGTGTTGGCCAGGGTGGTCTTGAACTCCTGGCCTCAAATAATCCACCTCCCTCAGCCTCCCAAAGTGCTGGGATTACAGGTATGAGCCATTGTGCCCAGCCCCATCTGTTTTTAAAAAAGAGAAAAAAAAAATAGCAGTCTCAAAATAATAACTATCCCTGACCTCACTCATCACCCAAAATTAACAAAAATCTGATGTTTTATTTTTCTGTCTGACACACACACAGCCTAAGGTGCCATTGCAGTATTGGGCATGGGGTAAAGGGCAATGCTGCCATTGCCACACACATTTCCAGTATGGAGCCAGAGAGAGGTCAGCCTGGCTCCACTCCCAGGGGAGGAGAGAGAGGCATTGTGGAATTCAGGACATGGTGAGGGATTTATATTTTCCTTCACATCTGGCACTCAGGGATCATCGTCAAACACAGGCTGGCCATCTAAAACAGTTGTTGCAGTGTAGCTCACATGCTGTCCTCGGTGTAGATACATGTCTTCACTGCTTTTGTGAACCATATTCACACGCACCCTTCCAGAGCAGTATTATGTATGGAAATCTTTCAAAATCACCCAAAGTAACCTGACAAAGTCCAGAAGAAATTGAAAGTTTAGCCTTAGAAGCACCATTTTTAAGTTAGAAAACAGGGCCATTTAACAGTAGGTAATAGGAAACAGCCTTGTCAGTTGCAGTTTACTGATGTTAAAAGCATAACATTGAACACAGTCACTATTTTTTCTCAATATTCACTTTCCCCTCAAAAAACAAAATAAGTGTCTCTTTAAAACCAATCAAATACCACCATTTTTTTTAGCCAATGATCATCTCAATAAAAATTTTTTCTGAAGATTTAGTTAAACATGAAACTATCGTGAGATAATTTACCATAAAGGGGAATTATCAAATTGACTTACTCAAAGTTCTATATTTACTGAAGATAGCTCTAATTTTTATACCATTATTTTATATGCTTTTAAAACAATGGCTACCCTTTAAAATATTAAGATGCCATTAATTGTGAGTTTAGAGGTATTAAAATAGAAACATACTCATGTCATATCTTAGAGCTTATGGTGATAGTAAGTACAGGCTTATTGAATATCCATTCCTTTTTTTCAGAAATCATCATCTTTGTTCTCTCTTATCCTCGATGTCTCTTGCTCGCTCGCTCTCTTTCTCTCTTCTCTCTCTCTTTCCTTCTCTTTCTCTCTCTCTCTTTGGCAGCACTGCCTCATATGTTTTATATGTAAGGAGAATTTACTTATTTTTCTTAATTTTTTATTATTTTTTGAGAAGGAATCTTGCTCTTCTCGCCCAGGCTGGAGTGCAATGGCACAATCTCAGCTCACTGCAACCTCCGCCTCCTGGGTTCAAGAGATTCTCCTGCCTCAGCCTCCGAAGTAGCTGGGATTACAGGCATCCGCCACCATGCCCAGCTAATTTTTTGTATTTTTAGTAGAGACGGGGTTTCACCATGTTGACCAGGCTGGTCTCAAACTCCTGACCTCAGGTGATCCGCCTGCCTTGGCTTCCGAAAGTGTTGGGATTACAGGCATGAGCCAGGCCCAAGATCATAAAATTTAAAGATCCAGGACCTCAAATACTTCTTTGTTTGGTTCTGGTTTCCCAGAAGTATTTCTTTTTTAAAGAGTTTAATAAAATATATTTAAACAAACTATAGTTAATATAAATAAACCTGGATAGCAGAGGCTTAATGGTATCTGGAATTGCAGTGTGTATGTTCACAAGACATCAGGCAAAGAACCTTATGAGTTGGAATATGGAAGGCAGGCAGCATCCATTCTAGAATGCCAGAGAGATTGGACAGCTGCAACACAGCAATGGAAACTGAAATAAAAGAGATTTTCAAAAGAAAGAACAGATAATAGATAAGGCTTTGACACAGGGTACAAGCAGCGTCATCAGCCCATGGTTAATACAGTAAGTATTATAAAATGTAACTTTTTAATCTAATTAACAAAACCATTTGTACTCTCCCAGTCTAATCCACAATTATTAAATTACCCTAATTCAAAGCAGGTGAAACCCCAGGCACACAAACAGATGGCTAAGAGGCAATTTCAAGTTGAGTTGTCCCTGAATCCCATCTGAAACACATCATTAGCATTGCTCACCTTTTCTACATTTGTTTGAAACTTGGCTCTATTGTTACAAACAAAATGAACAGGAGGGGTGGGAGTGAAGAGAATAGCAACTTCCTTGGCCTTTCTTATTTTACCAATTAGGTAAATCTACTGGATATTGTAGTGAAACTGTTTTCTCATGTCTGGAAGGGTAAGGTGAGCGAGGCTGATGAAAAGGAGGTAGAAGGAACATAATCACCACTATGGCCATTCTGTTATCTGGATTCCTAACAAAATTCCTGAAAATGGAGGCCTCAGGAAAGGTTCCAGAGATTGGGGTGTTCCTGGAAGGCATGTGGATGGCCGGCAGGGCTGTGACCTACCCAGGCCCCTAGTCCCAGCAGCTGACCTGGCTTGATTCACTGCATAGTGCCTCTCTGAGCTCTGAAGGAACTGTACACGGCTCACATGAGCAAATAAGTGCCTTCTCCTTTTTTCTTCTTCCACTCTCACTTTAGGGGAGCATTTGCACCCTAAAGTATGGGGGCCATCTCAGTATATTTCATGTCAAATACATAAAGTGCTTACAGGGAGCAGCAGGACTGGCCCCCTTAGAATACAGTGTCCCCCTTCCCCTTAGATTAGTGCCTAAGTCCTCAATCTCTTCTCCACTCCACGGCCGACCTCCAGACCCTCCTACAACTCACAGGCCATCCTAAAAACCCTCTGACCTGGCCTGCCTTTCTCTTATTTCCCATGCCATTCATATTCCCTCTTCTTTCTCTCTCTGTCATACGTGCACACACACACACACACACCAACAACAACCCTCCACCTCTCCATTCTCCATGCTGCATGCTAGTCCACTTATCTTTCCAAAAGCAGCCATGATTTCATCTCTCCCCTGTTTCCTCACTGCTCATTGCTCATCTGATAGAGCTTAGCAAGTCACTCCTCCACAATAACCTGTCTTCCTGGTTTCATAAGCTGCTCATCTCATTCCAACTCATCCTCTCTCGCAGCCATAAGAAAGCCCAGTACTCCAAGGCCCTTCATACCTTCTGGTGCCCTCGCACTTGCTTGCTTCCCAGAATCACCCATCCCATAAGCAGCCTCCTTCATGTCTCAAATCAGCCATTTCACAGACCACATCCTCCATAAAAACTGTGCCGAATCCCCAGACAAAACTACACATCCCTTCTTCCACGTCTGTGCTTATTTCAAGTAGAGCACTTGTCTCACGTCCTATTCTACTCAGTACCTTCAGCACCCAGGACACTGCCAAGCCCATTACGGGTGTTTACACTTTGCTGAATCATTTCATTAATAAAATAATTTATGTGTAATTATTTCTCCTCAACCCCTCAAAAATCTCCTCCAGCACTGGTACCTTTAATGTAGTTGAAATTCAGCAAGCACAACTTTAATCGTTTTATTCAAGTTGGTGTTTTCTAGATTTGCCAGTCCCAAGAATGACCAGAGTATTTGTTAAAAATATAGATTCTTGGGCCCTGCAGTAGGCAGCCCCTGAATGAGACTTTACAAGGGGGCTGTGGGTATTTGCATTTGTAGCAAACAATATAGGTGGATTCTTATACTCACTTGACTTAGGGGACACTTTTGTCCCCTACTAAAATCTGAATACCTGTGGAAAGAAAGCAACATAGCAAACTTTAAAACTATTTATATTTCAATGTGAATTATTTGGTAAAATCTTTTTGCTAAAAGATTTTAACAGAGGGGCTCGGGGAAAAGGAAGCGAACACAGGATATATCCAGTTTTGATTTTTGCAAAAAGGTTTTTGGATATGAGGCCAGTTTATATCCAACCCCTTTGTAATAAAAATACTTACCTAGTAAAATGGTTTCAACAGGCAGACATCCCACTAACTCTATTACATCACTTGTCATTTTTAATAAGTAGCATCATCAATTCTTCTAGTGGTTAAATATTGATAATACAAAATATAGATTTAATTATGAAATTTCATTACTATATAAAAGTAAAGTCAAGGGGAATAAACTTTTTACACACGGGCCATTTTAAGAAAAATTATAATATTTGTAGTCCATTAAAAGAAGACATATTTTTAATCAGGAAATATAATATTGTAACTGTGCTTATGTGCATTTCTTTTTTCCTTATAATGAAAGAATTTCTTCTCTGTTTTGTTTTGTTTTGTTTTGTTTTTTCAGATGGAGTCTCACTCTGTCACCCAGACTGGAATGCAGTGGCATAATCTCGGCTCACTGCAACCTCTGCCTCCCAGGTTCAAGAGAGTCTCCTGCCTCAGCCTCCTGAGTAGCTGGGATTACAGGCATGTGCCACCATGCCCAGCTAATTTTTTGTATTTTTAGTAGCGACGGGGTTTCGCCATGTTGGCCAGGCTGGTCTCGAACTCCTGGACCTCAGGTGATCCGCTTGCCTCGACCTCCCAAAGTGCGGGATTACAGGCATAAGCCACCATGCCCAGCCAAGAATTTCTTATTTGGGTTAAAATTTCAAAAACTACTTAAGCGCAGGCATGGTATAGTCTAACCATAACGTTAGATTTTATAAAGGTTGTGACTAGGAGTATTCAAGCCTGATTTCCTTCCTTGACTGGCTTTCATTGCAAAATAACCACTTCATTACGAAAAACATTTTGTTTCATTATGCCTAGCAATGCATCCTTAATGATACATTGCAAAAGGGGCACACAGAAATCTGTTACACGGTGAAATATTCTTTAGTCAAATTCCTTTGGAGTACATTTATTTTTACCATCATTTCTTTTCTTGCAGCAGTCTAGCTGGTGTTTAAATGATTATCTCTAAGGTAGCTTGCCCCAGTCACACTGTGCTCTAAGTTGTTCCTCTCTCCTTCCATTTGAGCAGGGAAACACTAGATGGGAGAAAGCGCGGAAAGGGCTAGAAGGGATGTGGTAGAACACACCACTACGATATTGAGCTCACTCAGAATCAAACTTCCACATCTCCATTTGGACGCCCACCACACCCCATCAATAAGACCTGTCCATATCACAACACACTTGAAACCCACTCCCCTCCCATCTTCTCCATCTCAGTAAAGGGCACCAGGTGCTGAAGTTTAAAACCAAGAAGTCGCCCTTGATTCCTCTGTTTCTCAATCTTCAAATCAAATTCATCAGCAAGCCCTTTTCACGGACATGCAAAACCTATCCCCAATCTCATGTCGCTTTGACTCCCTGCCTCAGTCTCCAGGGCAGGTGTCCCGCAGCTCATAGGACTGCCCCCAGGGTTACCAGATAAAATACAGGACACCCTAGTACAATGGAATTTCACATATGTATAAATACTTCCCCAATTCAGACTTCTTTCCACCAAGCAGTGAATGTACATTTCCACCTGCTGCCCCTACGAGTTCAGGGTCACCAGGAGAGTCATCTCAGTCTGTACAAAAGAGATGGTTGACGCAATTCCTTGAGTATTTCATTGTATTTTAACCCTGTAATTTTTTAAATTTAGTAAAAAACCGGTTGGGTGCGGTGGCTCACGCCCGTAATCTCAACACTTTGGGAGGTCAAGGTGGGCAGATCACTTGAGGCCAGGAATTCAAGAGCAGCCTGACCAGCATGGTGAAACCCTGTCTCTACTAAAAAAAAAATATATATATGTATATGTGTGTGTATGTATATATATATATACGTATATATATATAAATTAGCCGGGCATGGAGGTGGGCGCCTGTAGGCCCAGCTACCTAGTAGGCTGAGGCAGGAGAATCGCTTGAACCCGGGAAGCGGAGGTTGCAGTGAGCCAAGACTGCGCCACTGCACTCCAGCCTGGGCGTCAGAGCGAGACTCTGTCTCAAAAAAAAAAAACAAACAAAATTAGTAAAAAGCCAAAAACCAAGGTGTTGATACAAAAACTACAAAAAGCAGAGGTGCCACAAACCTAATTAAACTGCAACAAGATGAAAATCACAAGGCAGGCTGAAAGCAGGGACTCTTCAGCTATAAGCAAAACAATTTTTGACTTAAGCTTATAGCCTTACTGGGAAGAAAATACATAAAATTAAAGAACAAAAGTGAAACCTGAATATATCTTAGAAATTATGTCTAACAACCCCAAAATTCATATGGAACCAAAAGAGAGCACAAATACCAAAGCAATCCTGTCCAGAAGGAGCAAAGCTAGAGGCATTACTTGACTTCAAATTATTCTGCAAGGATATAGTCACCAAAACAGCATGGTACTGGCATAAAAATAGATACACAGATCAATGGGACAGAATAGAGAACCCAGAAATAAAGCTATAAATCTACGGCCAACTGATCTTTGACAAAGTCAACAAAAACATACACTGGGAAAAGGATACCCTTTTCAATAAATGGTGCTACAAAAACTGGTTGCCATATGCGGAAGAATGAAACTGGACTCCATATCTCTTACCATATACAAAAATCAACTCAAGATGAATTAAAGACTTAAATGTATGACATGAAAGCATAAAAATACTAGAAGAAAATCTAGGGAAAACACTTCTGGACATTGGTCTAGGCAAAGAATTCATGACTAAGACCTCAAAAGCACAGGCAACAAAAACAAAAGTAGACAAATGAGACTTACTTAAACTAAAAAGCTTTGCACAGCAAAAGAAATACTCAACAGGAATGAACCGACAACCTGCAGAATGGGAGAAAGTATATGCAAACTATGCCTTTGACAGAGGACTAATATGCAGAATTTACAAGAAACTCAAACAACTCAAAAAAAAAAAAAAAAGACACACACACACACACAAACAACCCCATTAAAAAGTGGGCAAAGAACATGAATACATATTTTTCAAAAAAAATACATACAAATAGCCAGCAAGCATATGAAAAAAATCCTCAACATCACTAATCATTAACACCAATCATCAGAAAAATGCAAATTAAAACCACAATGAGACTTCATCTTACACCACTCAGAATGGCTATTATTCAAAAGTGGAAAAACAAGAAGTCAATAGATATTGGTGAGGTTGCAGACAAAAGGCAATGCTTATACACTATTGGTGGGAATACAAATTAGTACAACTACTGTGGAAAACAGTATGGAGATTTCCCAAATAATGAAAACTGGAACTACCATTGATGCAGCAATCTCACTGCTGGGTATCCACTCAAAAGAAAAGAAATCATTACATTAAAAAGAACAAGTGCTTGTATGTTTATTGGAGCACTATTCAGAATAGCAAAGATATGCAATCAACCTAAATGTCCATCAGCGGATGACTAGATAAAGAAAATGTGCTGAGGAGCCAATGGGGCGAATCTGCCATCTGTGGGATTATGACTGAACATGTCCAAGTCAGAATCCCACTCAGGCGGAACCTATGGCAGCGCCACAGAGCCTCCATGGGCCTTGTTGGCCCTGGATGGCTGGTCCCCACTGTCCCCACTAGAGGACTACTCTCCCCAATGCCAGGACTGGGGTCCAGTGCAGAGGGGCCCTCCTCCTGGGAAACAGGGTGCAGCTGGAAATGCAGTCGCCCCCTGGCCCATCACGTGGCACACATTCATGGGGAACCTGGATTCTGGGTCCTAGACCCACCTGCTTCTGGGTCAGGGTTTCCTACTTAGCAGAGCAGCAAATTCGCCATGATCTACTGAAAGCCCTTGACACTAGTGTTTGAAATAAAAATAAATGAAGAAATAAAAGTAAAGAAAATGTGGGGTGTGTGTGTGTATATATATATATATATATATACATACACAATGGAATACCATTCAGCCACAAAAAAGAATAAAATTATGTATTTTGCAGCCATAAAAAAGAATAAAATTATGTATTTTGCAGCAACATAGATGGAAGAGGAGGCCATTATCTTAAGTAAAACAATTTATAAAGTCAAATACTGCATGTTCTCACTTATAAGTGGGAGCTAAATAATCTGCACACATGGACACAGAATGTGGAATGACAGGCAATGGAGACTTTGGAGGGTAAGAGGATGGGAAAGGGGTGAGAGAGAAATTACTTAGTGGGTACAATGTGTGCTACTCAGATGATGGTTACACGAAAAGCCCAGACTTCACCACTCTGCAATATATCCATGTAACAAAACTGCACTTGCACCTCTTAATATTGTATAAGTAAAAAAGAAAGAAAATTATATCTAAAAAGGAATGTGCAATTATAAAAGGTTTAAACAGCCTTGGCACGGTGGCTCAGGCCTGGAATCCCAACACTTTGGGAGGCTGAGGTGGGCGGATCACCTGAGATTAGGAGTTCGAGACCAGCCTGGTCAACATGGTGAAACCCTGTCTCTACTAAAAATACAAAAATTAGCAGGTCGCGGTGGGGGGTGCCTGTAATCCCAGCTACTTGGGAGGCCACAGCAGGAGAATCACTCGAACCTGGGAGGTGGAGGTTGCAGTGAGTCGAGATTGCACCACTGCACTCCAGCCTGGGTGACACAGTGAGACTCTGTCTCAAATAAATAAATAAATAAATAAATAAATAAATAAATAAATGGTTTAAACAGCTTAGCTGTCTGGGAATTGATGCCCTTATCACCTTTAATTCTATTTTTAGCTTTCAAGCTTAGGAGGAAAAAACGGGTTGCCTGCAAATCATCCATGGTATGGCTAATGAGCAGTGTGACCTCAAGCAGCATATGCTAATCCTTCCCAGGATTTTATAATCCTCTTTATTCATTAGAACTGTTGGAGTTTCTAAGCAAGTAAAACTTGAAGTTTTGGTTTCAACCCTTACAATCTGCTAAGGTAATAAAATGTTTGCAATAGTAATTAAGCCCTTTCTCTTATTTACATATACATTTTTAAAAATTTGTATTTATTTATTTATTTAAACTACTTACTTATTTATGTGAAGCAGGGTCTCACTCTGTCACCCAGGCTGGAGTGCAGTGGCCCTATTACAGCTCACTGCAGCCTCGACCTCCCAGGCCCAAGCAATCCTCCCACCTCAGCCTCCCTAGCAGCTGGGACCACAGGCGTGCACCACCACGTCCTGTTAATTTTTTTATTTTTGTAGAAACAGGGTCTCCCTATGTTGCCTAGGCTGGTCTTGAACTCCTGGGCTCAAGCAATCCTTCCACGTGGGTCTCCCAAAGTCCTGGGATTACAGGCGTGAGCCACTATGCCCAACTAAGTTTGATTTTCCACCAAAAAAAAAGCACCTACAATGAAAGGTAAAGATCCTAACTGTGCTGACATCAGTTCTGGTAGATGTATGTGCCCACGTAACCACCTTCCAAAACCAGACACAGAGCTCCCTTGCCACCTCACAGGCCCATGGTGCTCCTTTCTAAGGCATCCCCTCTCATGACCCTGTTCCTGAACTTCACAGAAATGAAGTGCATATTCTTATCTGTTTGACTTATTTTATTGAAAATAATGTTTATCATAGAATACGTTATAGGTGAAAAAAAAAGTTTTTGAGATTCAATCAGTGTTGAATATATCAGTGTCTCATTTTTTTGGTTGAGTAGTACCCCATTTTATGAATATATCAAAATGTTTTGAACCACTCTTCTGATAATGAACATCTGAGATATTTCCAGGGTTGCATAATATTATGAATAAAGCTGCCACATATAGAACTGGACATGTCTTTTTGTGGACCTATGTTTTTCTTTCTCTTGGATTAATATCTAGAAGTGGAATTCCTTGGTCATGAGGTAGATGTATGTAGATTTTCTAAGAAATGACCAAAGGGTTTCCTGCAAGTGGCTATACCTGTTTATACTCGTCTCCCTGATCCTTGCCAGCATTTGGTCAGTCTGTTTTGTAAGGGATGGCAATGGCTCACTGAGCAAGCATTCATGATCCAGGAAGAGGAAAAATCATTCTCAATAGGACAGGGTTATTAAGGACAGGGCTCTCAGCTTACAGGAGGGCTGCTCCTTCTTCCTTCATCTGGAGGCTTACACCTCAGCTCAACTGTTGTTCAACTGGGGTACATTTCATTTATTTCTCTCTCTCTCTCTCTTTTTTTTTTTCTTTTTCTTTTTTTTGGTAGAGACTGGGTCTTGCTACGTTGCCCAAGCTGATCTCAAATTCTTGACCTTGGCCAGGCGTGATGGCTCACGCCTGTAATCCCAGTACTTTGGGAGGCCGAGACAGGTGGATTACCTGAGGTGAGGAGTTCAAGACTAGCCTGGGCAACATGGTGAAACTCTGTCTCTACTAAAAATACAAAAATTAGCTGGGCGTGGTGGTGGGCACATGTAATCCCAGCTACTTGGGAGGCTGAAGGTGAATCACTTGAAGCCAGGAGGTGGAAGTTGCAGTGAACCGAAATCACGCCATTGCTGGGTGTGATTTCACTCCAGTCTGGGCAACAGATTGAAACTCTGTCAAAAACAAAACAAAACAAAACAAAAAAAACAAATTCTTGGCCTCAAGCAATCCTCCCACCTCAGCCTCCCAAAGTACTGGTATTACAGGCATGAGCCACTGTGCCTGGCCCACTTATTTTCTTTTTTATCAAAGCATGTTCATATACTCTTTCACAACCAACCCCGATTAAATCCTGATCAGAAATTCTAACAGATGGCAAAAGATGGCTCAGAAATGGAGTAATTTGCCCAGAGTTTACAGGGCGACCTCACCATCCCAGCCCTCTGACTTAACAGGTGCTGCATATCTGCACATATCAGATGAACTACTGTATGGAAAAAGAAAAGCAACAACACAAAACTACTGAATGCTGTGAGTTATGTAGAACTATGCTGCACTTGGTGGTTTCTGACTACATGCTCCTTTCTCACTATGGGCTTCTTTCGAGAAGTCAAGATGAATGGGCAACCTCTGGGACTGCCAGAGGTGTGTCCCAGGAACAGAGGAGTGGGCTCTTTGCATGGGAGACACTCCAGGCCTAATGGGAAGTCCCTGGAGCAAGGGACTTCATGCACTCACATGATGCATATGACACAGACAAGGCAACGCTGTTTTGGTGAGTGAGGCTCTCCCAACAGATGGGAGAGGAGTGAGGCTCTCCCTGCTCCCCTGCCCATCCCATAGGCCTCTTAAGTGTTTGGGGGTGACTAGGAAAAGAAAGGACTCCAACCCTGGGAAACTATCCATCCTCTTAACTGGGACATTTGTGGTTCCCTTTTCCCCAGATGACCTTGCGGTAGCTTTTCTAGCTGGGTAGCTAGCAATTCTGGACACATCTCAGCACTCCAGGACATCTGACATTCAGGTGGGAACTGACTGGATATTAACTGGGCCACCTTAATTCACTGACCACCATGTTTTCTTTTGTCTTTTTTTCTTTCCTTCTTTCTTTTTTTTGAGACGGAGTTTCACTCTTGTTGCCCAGGCTGGAGTGCAATGGCACTATCGGCTCACTGCAATCTCCACCTCCCGGGTTCAAGTAATTCTCCTGCTCAGCCTCCGGAGTAGCTGGAATCACAGGTGCCTGCCACCACGCCTGGCTAATTTTTTGCATTTTTAGTAGAGATGTGGTTTCACCATGTTGGCCAGGCTGGCCTTGAACTCCTGACCTCAGGTGATCCGCCTGCCTCAGCCTCCCAAAGTGCTGGGATGACAGGCACGAGCCACCACACCCAGCCAGGTCACCATGTTTTCTAAAATAGCCGAAAGATTCCCACATAGCTGAATCTAGTAAAATGATTCTCATCCTTGGTACACAAGCAGAATCACCTGGGGAACTCTAAAAAATACTGATGCTTAGGCCCCCACCATTCCCATTTCATTGGTTAGGGAACAGCTTGGGCATGGGGAGGTTTAAACGCTCCCCATTGATTCTAATGAGCAGCCAGGGTTGAGAATCACTAGCCACACTCTACACTACAACCTTACCTGCTTTCACAATAGCAAAGACTTGGAACCAACCCAAATGTCCAACAATGATAGACTGGATTAAGAAAATGTGGCACATATACACCATGGAATACTATGCAGCCATAAAAAATGATGAGTTCATATCCTTTGTAGGGACATGGATGAAATTGGAAACCATCATTCTCAGTAAACTATCGCAAGAACAAAAAACCAAACACCGCATATTCTCACTCATAGGTGGGAATTGAACAATGAGATCACATGGACACAGGAAGGGGAATATCATACTCTGGGGACTGTGGTGGGGAGGGGAGAGGGGGGAGGGATAGCATTGGGAGATATACCTAATGCTAGATGACGAGTTAGTGGGTGCAGCGCACCAGCATGGCACATGTATACATATGTAACTAACCTGCACAATGTGCACATGTACCCTAAAACTTAAAGTATAATAAAATAAATAAATAAATAAATAAATAAATAAATAAAAAGAAAAAGGGTAAAATGCGCAGTCTAATAATGTAGGGAACCTTGCCAAACCCTGAGCTCCACCTTAGAATTGAAATCATAGCAATGGAAACCATTTATGTTTATCTTTTTTTTTTTCTTTTTTGAGATGGAGTCTCGCTCTGTTACAAGGCTGGAGAGCAGTGGCGCAATCTCGGCTCACTGCAAACTCCACCTCCCGGGCTCAAGCAATTCTCCTGCCTCAGCCTCCCGAGTAGCTGGGATTACAGGCATGAGCCACCGCACCTAGCCATTTCTTTATCTTTTATAGGTGCATGATCTGCAGGGTAACACATACAGAAATTATCTTGTGTGGCATCATAATTCCATGCCCTATTAAAGAGTGGGGACTGGAATTTATCCACCTCCAACCTAACCCCATATGTGAACTCAGAACAGAAAAAATGCTCAGAAAAAAGGGTGGTCTGTGATTGACAAATAGAACCCAGGATTGTAAATACATTTGCTGGTGTTCAGTAAAGTTTAGTAAAGTTGAATTTCATATCATATTTCATATCATATTCTAAGAAATTTATTTTCATTCCATCAACCCGACAGCCAAATAATTGAGTTACTTACTCCTGAATTTGGTTACACTATAGCCATAAAGAAAATGTTGGTATTTACAAAGTATTAGCTTCAGGGTATATTTTATTTAAAAAATTGTTCATCGTACTTATTTCAGATTTATCTATTAAAGTCCTGCTATTTTTTTTTTAATTTCAGGAGTCATTCTACCTCATTGTTTATCAACTTTCAGAGAACACATTTTTTACAAGTGATAAAGTAACTCTACTTTATGTTTGAAACTCCAAGCTCTATATAAATGATAAAACACTTTTTTTTTTGAGACTCTGTCTTACTCTGTTGTAATGGCACAATCACAGCCCAGTGCAGCTGCAACCTCCGAGGCTCAAGCGGATCCTCCCATCTCAGCCTCCCAAGTAGCTAGCTGGGACTACAGGGCCATGCCACCATGCCTGACTAATTTCTTTTTATTTTCTGTAAAGATAGGGTCTCTCTATGTTGCCCAGGCTGGTGTCAAACTCCTGGGCTCAAGTAATCCTCCTACCTTGGCCTCCCATAGTGCTGGGATTACAGGTGTGAGCTACCATGCCTAGCCTGGATAAAACACTTTAAATTCTACATTTAGAATAATAGCCAGGTTAATCATACATAGGTAACAAGTTACTTTCAAAAGGAAGGTCTCAATAAAACTTAATTATTCAGATTAGATTATCAACATAGAAACAGAAAGAGCTTACAGTGAAAAATATCCTTCCAGGAAATGATTTATCCCTGATCTTAAAGGGAAAACTTAGAAAAGTAGCAAATTTTCAACCTATTCAGCTCATGAAAAGTTGGTAATCAAAAACACTCAAGTAGTTTTTTAGTCTCTTGTTGAAGTTTATTTCATCTTTGTCTACTTTCCCTCACAGGGCATGATATAGAAGCCTTAATATTTTCATTGTTCCCTACTGGAATCTCTCTGTTCTTTTGAATACTTTAAATAAACACCTCCACATCCCCCTCCCCCTCCCTCTCCCCACGGTCTCCCTCTCCCTCTCTTTCCACGGTCTCCCTCTGATGCCGAGCCAAAGCTGGACTGTACTGCTGCCATCTCGGCTCACTGCAACCTCCCTGCCTGATTCTCCTGCCTCAGCCTGCCGAGTGCCTGCCATTGCAGGCGTGCGCTGCCAAGCCTGACTGGTTTTCGTATTTTTTTGGTGGAGACAGGGTTTTGCTGTGTTGGCCGGGCTGGTCTCCAGCTCCTAACCGCGAGTGATCCGCCAGCCTCAGCCTCCCGAGGTGCCGGGATTGCAGACAGAGTCTGGTTCACTCAGTGCTCAATGGTGCCCAGGCTGGAGTGCAGTGGCGTGATCTCGGCTCGCTACAACCTCCACCTCCCAGCCGCCTGCCTTGGCCTCCCAAAGTGCCGAGATTGCAGCCTCTGCATGGCCGCCACCCCGTCTGGGAAGTGAGGAGCATCTCTGCCTGGCCGCCCATCGTCTGGGACGTGAGGAGCCCCTCTGCCTGGCTGCCCAGTCTGGAAAGTGAGGAGCGTCTCTGCCCGGCCGCCATCCCATCTAGGAAGTGAGGAGTGCCTCTTCCCGGCCGCCATCCCATCTAGGAAGTGAGGAGTGTCTCTGCCCGGCCGCCCATCGTCTGAGATGTGGGGAGCGCCTCTGCCCCGCCGCCCTGTCTGGGATGTGAGGAGCGCCTCTACCCGGCCACGACCCCATCCGGGAGGTGAGGAGCGTCTCTGCCCGGCCGCCCCGTCTGAGAAGTGAGGAGACCCTCCGCCCGGCAACCACCCGCCTGAGAAATGAGGAGCCCCTCCGCCCGGCAGCCACCCCGTCTGGGAAGTGAGGAGCGTCTCCGCCCGGCAGCCACCCCGTCCTGGAGGGAGGTGGGGGTCAGCCCCCGCCAGGCCAGCCGCCCTGTCCGGGAGGGAGGTGGGGGGGTCAGCCCCCCGCCCGGCCAGCCGCCCCATCCGGGAGGTGAGGGGCGCCTCTGCCCAGCCGCCCCTACTGGAAAGTGAGGAGCACCTCTGCCCGGCCAGCTGCCCCGTCCGGGAGGGAGGTGGGGGGGTCAGCCCCCTGCCCGGCCAGCCGCCCCGTCTGGGAGGGAAGTGGGGGGGTCAGCCCCCCGCCCGGCCAGCCGCCCTGTCCGGGAGGTGAGGGGCGCCTCTGCCCGGCGGCCCCTACTGGGAAGTGAGGAGCCCCTCTGCCCGGCCAGCCGCCCCGTCTGGGAGGGAGGTGGGGGGGTCAGCCCCCTGCCCGGCCAGCCGCCCCGTCCGGGGGGGAGGTGGGGGGATCAGCCCCCCGCCCGGCCAGGCGCCCCGTCCGGGAGGGAGGTGGGGGGGGGTCAGCCCCCCGCCCGGCCAGCTGCCCTGTCTGGGAGGTGAGGGGCGCCTCTGCCCGGCCGCCCCTACTGGGAAGTGAGGAGCCCCTCTGCCCGGCCACCACCCCGTCTGGGAGGTGTACCCAACAACTCATTGAGAACGGGCCATGATGACAATGGCGGTTTTGTGGAATAGAAAGGGGGGAAAGGTGGGGAAAAGATTGAGAAATCGGATGGTTGCCGTGTCTGTGTAGAAAGAGGTAGACATGAGAGACTTTTCATTTTGCTCTGTACTAAGAAAAATTCTTATCCTGTTGATCTATGACCTTACCCCCAACCCTGTGCTCTCTGAAACATGTGCTGTGTCCGCTCAGGGTTAAATGGATTAAGGGCGGTGCAAGATGTGCTTTGTTAAACAGATGCTTGAAGGCAGCATGCTCGTTAAGAGTCATCACCACTCCCTAATCTCAAGTACCCAGGGACACAAACACTGCGGAAGGCCGCAGGGTCCTCTGCCTAGGAAAACCAGAGACCTTTGTTCACTTGTTTATCTGCTGACCTTCGCTCCACTATTGTCCTATGACCCTGCCAAATCCCCCTCTGCGAGAAACACCCAAGAATTATCAATAAAAATAAAAAAAAAATTAAAAAAATAAAAAAATAAAAAAAATAAACACCTCAAAGAAGAGCTGCTCACCATGAAGACAACTTCCCATTCAAGAAAGTACAAGGCCCAGCACGGTGGCTCACGCCTGTAATCCCAGCACTTTGGGAGGCTGAGGTGGGCGAATCACTTGAGGTGAGGAGTTCGAGACCAGCCTGGCCAACATGGTGAAATCCCATCTCTACCAAATATATAAAAATTAGCTGGGCGTAGGCCGGGCGCAGTGGCTCACGCATGTAATCCCAGCACTGTGGGAGGCTGAAGTGGGCGGATCGCGAAGTCAGGAGTTCGAGACCAGCCTGGCCAATATGGTGAAACCCTGTCTGTACTAAAAAATACAAAATTAGCTGGGTGTGGTGGCACACACCTGTAGTCCCAGCTACTCAGGAGGCTGAGGCAGGAGAATCACTGGAACCCAAGAGGCGGAGGTTGCAGTGAGTGGAGATTGCACTGCTGCACTCCAGCCTGGGCAACAAAGAGAGACTCTGTCTCCAAAAAAAAAAAGCCTCATGCTAGATGAGAATGGGCACTGTTGATCATTGTGTCCAAAAATAGTTAATGTGGCTAAATTGAGATAGGTTATGCTTCCATCACAGTATGCATATTGCAGTGGTGACAATGAGACCTGTAACATTTTGCCATGCTTATGAGTAAAATATGTAGGAGAAAAATGTTGACTTTCAAAATAACATTTAAGTAATAAGGAATTTTCAGCTCTTATCTCATAGGACTACTGTTGTTGTTTTTTTTGTATGCTATATATTGATTGAAACATTGTAATGTGGTACATGACTGTGTCTTGGATCAGGTGTCAAAATATAAGTGTACTTTGTACAATTCAACTTCTAGAAAAAAAAAATTAGCTGGGCGTTGTGGAGCGCACCTGTAATTCCAGCTACTCAGGAGGCTGAGGCAGGAGAATTGCTTGAACCTGGGAGGCGGAAGTTGCAGTGAGCTGAATTCACGCCACTGCACTCCAGCCTGGGCTACAGAGTGAAATTCCGTCTCAAAAAAAAAAAAAAAAGAAAGAAAGAAAGTACACTGTTACGGCCAGGCGCAATGGCTCACGCCTATCATCCCAGCACTTTGGGAGGCAAAAATGGGCGGATCACCTGAGGTCGGGAGTTCGAGACCAGCCTGACCAACATGTAGAAACCCTGTCTCTACTAAAAATACAAAATTAGCCGAGCAGTGGTGGCACATGCCTGCAATCCCAGCTACTCGGGAGGCTGAGGTGGGAGAATTGCTTGAATCCAGGAGACGGAGGTTGCGGTAAGCCAAGATCGCACCATTGCAGCCCAGTCTGGGCAATAAGAGTGAAACTCGTCTCAAAAAAAAAAGAAAGTACAGATATGTTTTTTAGAATGATGATACATCATCACTGACCCACTTGGTTTCTGCAACCAGATCCTTTCCCGTGTCTGTGCAGTCATGACTCCATTGCTGCCCTGAGGTGGTATATTAACCCAAATCACAGTCTGAAAGTCATTTTTGATTTAGGTTCTTCCCTATTTATCTTTGGTTGAGCCAGGAAATGCAACTTGATAATGACTCAGCACAAGCTATTCAGCTGGGAGCCGGTTCCTAGCCACATCCAGCTCCGCGTTGGAAATATCTGAAGTGGTCAGTCTAGGATAGAGCAGTGCTGCTGTAGCTTCCAGGTAGGGTTTCCTGAAGTGTATGCCCAATGCTCTTTCTGAATCAGCACTGAAAATATTCATGCAGGACCTCCCCCGGCCCTACCTGACCCCACAGAGCAAGAGCAATACATTCCTCTGCCTGTCACCAGGCCCTAGGCTGCCAGGTTTGGGGGATACTAAGTCCAGGGAAACCACCAGAAGTAGTTCCAGGGAGGCCACAGGTGTGCAAAAGAAGGATCCCATGCATGAGCCCAAGAAGGAGTCCAAAGCCTGGCCTTGAGATGAAATAGTTCAATTAAACAGTTCCTTTCATATTAAAGTCAATGTAAAAATACCATCACTTACACTGACTTCATCAGACAAGAGAACACTGGGGTTTTGCTTAAAGAATCATCTGACAGCCTCAGTAATGAAAGGAGGTGGAGGAATTCTATCAATTTTCCTGTTTTAAAGGACGAGGTGAAGTCTTACCCATTTTGTAACTGCTATTCTAATCGGAGAACTATTCAGAAGTGGAAACATCTATTCATAAAGTATTATGGGGTGAAGGAGAGGGAAAAAAAGCATTATGAACATCATATGAGACACACGGCCACGAAGTGCCCAAGTGCTGAGCAAAAGCACTGGCAGTATGGTTTACATCACTTCCCAATAAACCAGTTTTGCTCAGGCATCATAGAGGCACTGCTGCAAATGCCACCAAGAAACCAGAACAGGAAAGGGGCTATGTGGCTCACTCAATCCACATCTTCTTTGCCAATTATCCTTCTTTTTGTTGTTAGTAAACTCTCAACTAGAACCTTAATAACTTTTCAATGTCTAAGATTTTGTGGCAGCATTTTAAGATAAAGAGTTAGGAGAATATAAGATTTCCAAAAGCTATTCTCCTTAACGTGGAAAAAAATGCAAGCTAGATAAGTATTTAGCAAAAGAAAAGTATGAGATACATACTGAAGAGAAGGTTTAATCCAAACATAATTAAATCTTAGCTATAAAAAAATTATTAGCTTTGCTTTGGCAAAAGAAAAAAATTAAACTGGGCACAATGGCTCACACTTATAATCCCAATACTTTGGGAGGCCAAGACTGGAGTACCATTTGAGACCACGAGTTTGCGACTAGCCTGGGCACCATAGTAAGGTCCTATCTCCACCAAAAAAAAAAAAAAAAATTAGCTGGGCATGGTGATGTGACTCTGAAGTCTCAGCTACTCGGGAAGCTGAGGCAGGAGGACCACTTGAGCCAAGGAGTTCAAGGCTGCAGTGAGCAATGATTACATCACTGTACTTCAGCCTGGGCAACACAATGAAATCCTATCCCTAAAAAAAATTAAAAACAAAAAAGAGGAAGATTATTTTTCCCTCAATAAATAGTGACATTTATAATAGATATAAACTGAGTTGTCAGCTGAAGTTAATGCAGAAAACTCAACTGGCTTGACAGTCATCATGCTTTAAACTTGACGCAATGTTTAAATATTCATTGCAACTCCAGTGAATTTTTTTCTTCTTCATTTTACCAAGCTATGGTTATAGTAAAAATTGCACCAAGTTGGCAGAACTGGGGGCTCTCTTGTTTTGGCCATGCTGACTGGTTTTCAGTGTCTGAGCTCTTGTCTTCCTCAAGTCAGAGTGGCAGCACATTAGATTCCTGGAGCAGTAGTTAAGCTTGAGCCAAACATCCTAGGCCCAAGTTCCAGCTCCACCTCATACAGTGACATGACATTGGCAAGGTAATTAATCTTTACTTATCTGCAGAAAAGGGATGATAAGGCTGGGCACGGTGGCTCATGCCTGTAATCCTAGCACTTTGGGAGGCCGAGGCGGGTGGATTGCCTGAGCTCAGACCAGCCTAGGCAACATGGTGAAACCCCATCTCTACTAAAATACAAAAAATTATCTGAGCATGGTGGCATGTGCCTGCAATCCCAGCTACTTGGGAAGCTGAGACAGGAGAATCACTTGAACCCAGGAGGCAGAGGTTGCAGTGAACTGAGATCGTGCCATTGCACTCCAGCCTGGGTAACTGTGTAAGACCCCATCTCAAAAAAGAAAAGAAAAAAGAAAAGAAAAGGGATGATAACTGTACCAACTTCACACACTTGTTATAAGGATTGGTTGAATACAATCTTGACGAGTGTTTAGAAGAACAAATGACATACCGTGTGCACTCAATAAATGTTCCCTGCATTATATTTATTATACATTTCCCAGAAGTGGTCTTATTCCTGCGTTTACATTTATGTTAATGTATAAAGTCTGCTTGATAAACTGAAGTCAAGGACATTATGTTCCACATATTACAACTGTGATTTTTTAAAAAATAACCTTTCAAAGTTAAATAAAACAAACACATCAGTTTAGGGGTCAGGCTGACTTGGGTTCCATTTACTTAGTTAAGTGAGCATAATATTTATTATCCCCAAGCATCTGTTTCCTTATCAATAACAAGAATATCAATATTACACCTTTTAAGGAATTGACTACCTGAGGACAAATATTTAATAAAGGATTGCTATTTTTACTATATTTTCTGTGAAAGGTAATTATTGCCTGATACAAAAGTAAAACAGGTAGTAACTGTGCTGGCATCATTGTAAAACTCTTCTAACTAAGAAAGAAACTTAGCTGGGTACAGTGTCTCATGCCTGTAATCCCAACACTTTGGGCAATATATGGAGACCTCATCCTTACAAAAAATAAAAAAATTAGCCCAGCACAGTGGTGTACACCTGTGGTCCCAGCTACACAGGAGGCTGAGGCAGGAGGATTGCGTGAGCCCGGAAGATCACAGGCTACAGTGATCGTGATTGTGCCACTGCACTCCAGGCATCAGAGCAAGAAACTGTCTATTTAAAAAAAGGAAATCATTAAAACCAGTTTCCTGAAATTTATTATAGAGCTAGAAATAGATTAGTGACTGCCTAGGACAAGGGGAAGAGAGTAGTGAGGGATAAAGGATACAGAATTTCTTTTTGTGTAATAAAAATGTTCTAAAATTGATTGTGGTGATGATTGCACAACTCTGTGAACATACTAAAAATCACTGAATTGTATACTTTAATTGAGTGAATTATACAATATGTGAATTATATCTCAATAAAACTATTATTCGGCTGGGTGTGGGTGGCTCACACCTGTAATCTCAACACTATGGGAGGCCAAGGCAGGTGAATCACTTGAGTCCAGGAGTTCAAGACCAGCCTGGGCAACATGGTGAGACTTTGTCTCTACCAAAAATACAAAAATTAGCCAGGCATGTTTGCACGTGCCTGTGGTCTCAGCTGCTTGGGAGGCTGAGATGGGAGGATTGCTTGAACACAGAAGGCGGAGGTTGCAGTGAGCCAAGAGTGTGCCACTGCACTCCAGCCTGAGTGACAGAGGGAGACTCTGTCTCAAAACAAAATTAAAAGTAAAAATAAAGCTGTTATTATAAAAGACAATAAAACGATCACATACAGTATGAATCTATTTATATGACATTACAGAAAACACAAAACAATGGGGACAGACAACAGGTCAGCAGTTGCCAGGCATTGGGCTGGGGGTGGCACAAGAAAGTTTTTTTGGGGGGGGAGGGTGTGACAGAACTTTTCTGTATTCTCATTATGAAAATAATTCAGTGAATCTGCACATGTATTAAAATTCATAGAGCTATACAGCAAAATTTTAAAGTTGATTTAAAAAACATAAAAAGTTTTCTTAAAATCGCCTATTTTCATTTTAATTTTTTCCAAAGAAAAAAATTGCTTACTAATCTTTAAAAGTTTTTGTTGTTGTTGTTGTTGTTTGTGAGACAGGGTCTCACTGTCACGCAGGCTGGAGTACAGTGGCGCGGTCTCGACTCACTGCAGCCTCCACCTCTCAGGCTCAAGCAATCCTCCCAACTCAGCCTCCTGAGTAGCTGGGAATACAGGCCCATGCCACCACTCTTGGCTAATTTTTTTAATTTCCTATAGAGATGAGGTCTCACTATGTTGCCTAGGATGGTCTCAAACTTCTGCGCTCAAGTGATCTTCCTGCCTCGGCCTCCCAAAGTGCTAGCATTACAGGTGTGAGCAACTGCACCTGACCTTAAAAGTTATTCTGATGGCTAAGAGTGCTTATATCCCATTACTAAAGATTTTGAAATATTTTAGATACATATGAAGTAGTAGTAGTAGGTTTTCTGTTAAAATGGAGGAGAAATTGAGGTAGAAAAGGCAAATTTGAACAGTAAGACAGAACTGTTACTAGACTCTGGAGATCTTCTGCCGTCAACCCCTCGAAACCACCATGTGCAAAGTCAGAGGTGTGCTCAGAGTCAGAATACTCCCTCCTGATCTCAAGTCTTGGTAAAACTTCCAGAAGCATGTAGCTTATTATTATGAGGAAGAGGGAAGTACCTTTTAAGGTACAACAGAGAAAGCTTTACTGTTCTTAATCTAAACTCTGAATTTTCATTTATATGGCATGATAGGCGTCACATGAATCAAAGTTCTAATGTACTGTTGCTTGATTTTCAGCTCCTTATCAGGAGAAATTAGGTCAAGACTGTAATGCAATCAATCAGAAGATACCTGTGGACGTTGAAACTGCATAAAGTCAGCATTCGGATGAGTAATACGGTTCTCCGACCAGCTCATTCCATTGCAGTTATTTCCTCATCATTTAAATGAAGTTTAGGCCGGGTGCAGTGGCTCATGCCTGTAATCCCAGCACTTTGGGAGGCCAAGGCAGGCGGATCACCTAAGGTCAGGAGTTTGAGATCAACCTGGCCAACATGGCAAAACCCCGTCTCTACTAAAAATACAAAAATTAGCTGGGGGTGATGGCGGGCACCTGTAGTCCCAGTAACTCAGGAGGCTGAGGTAGGGAGAATTGCTTGAACCCGGAAGGCAGAGGTTGCGGGGAGCCGAGATCACGCCACTGCACTCCAACCTGGTTAACAGAGCGAGGCTCTGTCTCTAAATAAATAAATAAATAAACGTGAGGAGCTTGGGGGGAATGCCTCTCTTACTAAATTAGGTATGGTTTTTATTCTATGTTTCTTTTTTTTAAAATTTTTTTATTATACTCTAATTTCTAAGATACATGTGCCGAACATGCAGGTTTGTTACATAGGTATACATGAGCCATGGTGGTTTGCTGTACCCACCATCCCGTCATCTACATTAGGTATTTCTCCTAATGCCATCTCTCCCTTAGGCCCCCCACCCCCCGACAGGCCCCGGTGTGTGATGTTCCCCTCCGTGTGTCCATGTGTTCTCATTGTTCAGCTCCCACTTATGAGTAAGAACATGCCGTGTTTGGTTTTCTGTTCTTATGTTAGTTTGCTGAGAATGATGGTTTCCAGCTGCATCCATGTCCCTGCTATTCTGTTTCTTTATTTATAAACTTGCTTTTGTTTCTTTGTTTGATGTTGTTGTTTCTTTTTCTTTTCTTTTTTTTTCAGAGATGAGAGTCTTGCTCTGTTACCCAGGCTGGAGTGCAGTGGCATAATCATAGCTCACTGCAGCCTCCAACTCCTGGACTCAAGGGACCCTCTCACTTCAGCCTCCAGAGCAGCTAGGATGACAGGGGCATGCCACCACGTCTAGCTAAAACTTGTTTTTTTTTTTTTAATTGCTTTACCCCTAACGAGATGCTTAAGGATGAGCTAATGATAAAAGAAAAGGTGTTCTCTTTGCTATTTGTCATAACATTTTGAGAAGAATGAAAGTGCACCTGGTAAGTACACCAAATTTCCACTTCCCCACAGGACTGGTGACAACGCATGAGTGAATCTACCAGAACAGGCCAGGGGTACCATGAGTAGGGAGTGGGCAGGGATCCTCCAAAATCAAGAAAAGGCTCGGGGTAGTACAGTTTAATCCAAAACAACAGCCAAAACTGGGTAGAAAATTAGACTCTTCAAGGAACTCCCAGGTACATTACTCCATTTAATCCTTGCAACAACTGGATGAGATACCAAACAAAAATCTGTTATTACTGTTTCATGTATTAGAAAAACATTAGATGAAGGAACTTCATCTAATGTCCCAAGACTGGTATTTGACAAAGCATTGACTAGAAGCCAATTCCTTTAAAAAAAAATTGTAGAGATGAGGTCTCACTATGATGCCCAGCCTGGTCTTGAATTCCTGGCCTCAAGTGATCCTCCTGCCTTGGCCTCCCCAAGTGCTGTGACTACATGTGTGAGCCGCCACACCCAGCCCAGAAACCAATTCCTGACTCTCAGTTTATGACTACGACATCATGCTGCTCCTCAGACACCCCAAAGTTCACAACCTGGAATATTTTTCATTAGCTACTACAGTGTTACTAATCCATACCTATAATCTTCACCAAGATTAGTAAGGAATCCAGCCAAGTTATTTCCCCATCTCTTCCTACTTTATTTCCAACTAAGGGACTCACTTCTTCACTTGGAAACTGTTCTGCTCTGGTCAGGCTCCTTAGTCCAATATTCCCTCCATTCTCAGGATTCACTCTTTGTTCAAATCCTCTGTAGCATCCAGCAGTTGCTAACAGAGACAAGCAGTTAAAACGCAGAGATGCCAAGCATCAGGAACTGTGGCTGGAGGAAATAAACTGGAGGTTTTGGGGCTGGCTGCAGTGGTTCACGTCTGTAATCCCAGCACTTTGGGAGGCTGAAGCAGGTGGGAAGATCGCTTGAGACCAGGAGTTCAAGACCAGCCTGGGCAACATAGTGAGATCCCCAACTATACAAAAAATTTTAGGTTTGGCACTGTGGCTCATGCCTGTAACCCCAGCACTTTGGGAGGCTGAAGCACATGGATGGATCACTTGAGCACAGGAGATTGAAACCAGCCTGGGCAACATGGCAAAACCCCATCTCTACAAAAAATACAAAAATTAGCCATGCAGGCCAGGCATGGTGGCTCACGCCTGTAATCCCAGAACTTTGGGAGGCTGAGGTGGGTGGATCACCTGAGATCAGGAGTTTGAGACCAGCCTGGCCAACATGGCAAAACCCCGTCTCTACTAAAAATACAAAAAAATTAGCTGGGTATGGTGGCAGGCGCCTGTAATAATAGCTACTCAGGAGGCTGAAGAAGGAGAATCGCTTGAACACACGAGGCAGAGGTTGCAGTGAGCCAAGATAGCGCCAGTGAACTCCAGCCTGGGCAACAGAACAAGACTCCGTCAAAAAAAAAAAAAAAATTAGCCAGGTGTAGTGGCACATGCCTGTAGTCTCAGCTACTTGGGAGGCTAAGGTGGGAGGATCCCTGAAGCCCAGGAGGTTGAGGCTGCAGTGAGCCAAGATTGAGCCACTGCACTTAAGTTTGGGTGACAGAGTGACCACTGTCTCAAAAAAAAAAAAAAAAATTAAGAAAGTTAATCTGGCACAGTGGCATGCACCTCTAGTCCCAGCTACTCAGGAGGCTGAGGAGGGAGGATCACTTAAGCCCAGGAGGTGGAGGCTGCAGGAGCCATGACCATGCCACTGCACTCCAGCCTCAGCAACAGAACAAGACCCTGTCTAAAATAATAAAAAGTAAAAAATAAAATAAAAATAAGCTGGGGGGGTTGGGGGATGCAGACAGGCAAACTACAGGCTCAGCATGTTCTCTTGGGGTATGGTTATTCCTTGCATGGCCCAGACTTCACTTGTGACTTTTTCACAGAAAGATGGGTCCCTTAGTGGGTCCCACAGAAAGATGAACCCACAGATGGGTCCAGTGCCTGTGCATGTTCTTCATATCTTGTGTGACACAAAAATTTATACTAAGCCAGGTGCAGTGGCACATGCCTCTAGTCCCAGCTACTCGAGAAGCTGAGGCAGGAGGATCACTTCAGCCCAGGATCTCAGGACCATAGTGTGTGAGTGATAATCGTGCCTGTGAATGGCCAGTGCACTCTAGCCTGGGCAACATAGTGAGACCTTGCTTCTAAAAATAACAAAACAAAACAACAAAAATAAAAGGAAAATTTTCTTTAAAAAAAAAGTTTTTTAAACATTTTAACTTTCTGAGTATATCTGGAACAGTTTTGCTATTGAGAACTCATGGCTTTGACTGCAAGTCATATGCATGCATATTCATGAGTAGTGAGTATCCAAGAAGTGTTTTCTGAATGATGCATAAGTGAAGCATGACTTCATGGATTAACAAATGCCACGGGTCAATTATGCCTCTCTCTGTCACCCCCAACAAAAATAAATATCAAAACTACATGAAACAGAAGTTGAAATAACAGTCAGTAACAAAGGTGCTGTGTTCCTTAACATCAGAAAAATGAGTCCTTATTTTACTGAAGAATAGCATCACTGAATTCACAAACCCAGTTAGTACTTTCAAATGCCTATGCACAGACTGGCACTGTGTCATATAACAGGATGTTTGATTACATGTGGGTCAGTGGAAACCACCCTTATCACACCCACATATTTGCATTTATAAATTTACTTGGCTGTGCAGAAAAACCAGCTATATATGGCTTATGCCAACTAATTTTACTAATTAATGGATGAATAAAAAGGTATTTAAATAAGGCTCAGATCAAACTCATGTGTGAGAATTTTAGCAACTGAATCGCCAGGGTAAAACAGGACGAGGTCTTGCTCTCCAGTTGAATTGCAAGTAAATTCCACACACAGAGAGATGCCGGTGGTAGCCAAACCCACAGCTTGAAAATCTGTTTATTTGCCAAACCAAATGGCTTTGTACTGCTTTTCAATTCCCTACACTTTATTGTTTAGAAGCCTACACTGGAAACTAAACAAAAACTAGAAGTAGAATGGCAGATGCCTTTCAGGGGAGTACTGCTTGGGGGAGGGTCAACATCATTCTGCTTTTTGATCATGGGGGTGGTTACACAAGCCTTTGCATTCAGCTAGATTCTTCTGTTTTCTGCACTTTTCTATGTAAGTGTTATACTTAAATTTTAAACACACATACACACACATACACACACACTCCTGCATTGGGAAAACTTTTTAAAAAATTCCCTCGAATCCTGTTAGAAAGAACTGTGTCAGAAATATTCTTTCTTTGGCAAGGCACAATGGCTCATGCTCGTAATCCCAGGAGTTTGGGATCTCGAGATGGGAGGATCATTTGAGCCCAGGAGTTCAAGGCTGCAATGAACTATGATGGTATCACTGCACTCCATCTTGGGTGACAGAGAAAGACCCTGCCTCAAAAAAAAAAAGAAAGATATTTTCTTATTATGTAATTTGGAGTTAATGAGTGCATGGCTAGAAATATTAATATAACCGTATCATCAAATCAGGAAGCACCTTTTAGAGCCATCTAATGCAACTTTTTTATTTATGTTTTTTTTGAGACGGAGTCTTGCTCTGTCGCCCAGGCAGGAGTCCAACGGCGTGGTCTCAGCTCAATGCAAACTCTGCCTCCTAGGTTCAAGTGATTCTCCTGCCTCAGCCTCCCAAGTAGCTGGGACTACAGGTGTGTGCCACCACACCTGGCTATTTTTGGATTTTTAGAAGAGATGGGGTTTCACTATGTTGACCAGGCTGGTCTTGACTCCTGACCTCGTGATCCGTCTGCCTCGGCCTCCTAAAATGCTGGGATTACAGGTGTGAGCCACTGCGCCCCGGCCTTAATGCAACCTTTTCTAAGAGGTCTTGTAAGAATCTCTTAGCCTTTGCTGACAAACATTTAATGATGGAGAAGGACCCTTCTCCAGAACCCATGCAGGCAGCTTTGATGGTTAGAAGTTTCTCCTTACTTTGTAATCCACAATCTCTGCCTTTGTAAATTTCTCCATTATCATTCCCTTTCCCACATCACAGCCATTTCAATATACTGTTGGCCAGCAATCCACGTGGCCATGTATTAAATGACGAAGAGTAAAGATCCTGTCCTCTCTCTGCCAAAAAAGTGAACACCCGTCTGCTTGGTAGGTAAATACCCAGCCAGAAGAAGGGCAATTTAACAAACTTAATGAAATATCCTCAAGGACACCTCTGTCTATTTGTACACGTATCTGCTCATCAAGCAACTTTTTTTCATTCTTTAAAGTTGTGGTAAAATAAACACAATATAAAATTTATATAGTAACTATTTTAAGTATATAACTCAGTGGCATTAAGTACATTCATATTCTTGTATAACCATCACACCATCCATCTCCAGAACTCTTTTCATCTTGCAAAACTGAAACTCTGTACCCATTAAGCAGTAACTTCCCATTCCCTCCCCCATCAAGCCCCTGGAAGACACCATTCTATTTTCTGTCTCTATGAATTTGACTATTTGAGGAACCTCTCATTAGTGGACTCATACAGTATTTGTCTTTTTGTTTCTGGCTTATTTCACTTAGCATGATGTCCTCAAGTTTTGTCCTTGTTGTACCATGTGTCAGCATTTCCTTTTTTTTTTTTTTTTTTTTTTTGAGCCAGAGTTTCGCTCTTGTTGCCCTGGCTGCAGTGCAGTGGCGGGATCTCGGCTCACTGCAACCTCCGCCTCCCGGGTTCAAGTGATTCTTCTGCCTCAGCCTCCCAAGTAGCCAGGATTACAGGCATGCACCATCATGTTCGACTAATTTTGTATTTTTAGTAGAGATGGGGTTTCTCCATGTTGGTCAGGCTGGTGTCAAACTGCCGACCTCAGGTGATCCGCCCACCTTGGCCTCCCAAAGTGCTGGGATTACAGGCATGAGCCACCGCACCCAGCCAGCATTTCCTTTTTTTAAAGGCTGAATAACATTCCATCATATGGCTGGGCACGGTGGTTCATGCCTGCAATCCCAGCACTTTGGGAGGCCGCAGCAGGTAGATTGCTTGAGCCCAGGAGTTCAAGATTAGCCTGGACAACATGGCAAAACCTTATCTCTACAAAAAATACAAAAAATTAGCCAAGCATGGTGGCATGCACCTGTAGTCTCAGCTACTCAAGAGGCTGAGGTGGGAGGATCACCTGAGCCCAGGAAGTCAAGTCTATAGTGAGCTGTAATGGTGCCACCACACTCTAGCCCGGGTGACAGAGTAAAACCCTGTTTCAAAAAAAAAAAAAAAAAAATTCCAATGTACGTGTAAACCACATTTTATTTCATCCATTGATGAACATGAGTTACTTCTAATTCTTGGCTATTGTGAATAATGCTACTATGAACACAAGTGTACAAATATCTCTGAGACCCCACATTCAGTTATTTGGGGTATATACCCAGAAGCAGCATTGCTGCATCACATGGCAATTCTATGTCTAATTTTTTGAGGAACTACCATATGATTTTCCATCATAGCTGTAGCATTTTACACTCCCACCAACAAAGCACAGGATTCCAATTTCTCCACATCCTTGGTACCACTTGTTATTTTCTGATTTTTGTTGTTGTGTTCTTTTTTAACATGACATGATTTCATCATGATTTCTCATTTTTTATAGTAGCCATCTTAAGCAACTTTCTTTTTATTATTGTTACTATTATTTTACAGACAGGCTGTCGCTCTGTCACCCAGGATGGAGTGTGGTGGTGTAATCATTGCTCACTGCAGCCTCAATCTCCTGGGCTCAAGCAATCCTCCTGCCTCAGTCTCCTGAGTAGTTGAGACTATAGGATTACATCACTGCACTCTGAGTAATTTTTATTTGTTTTTCTTTTTTCTTTTTTTTTTTTTTGTCTATAGAGGCAGGTTCTCACTTTATTGCCCAGGCTGGCCTTGAACTCCTGGCTTCAAGCAATCTACCTGTCTCAGGCTCCCAAAGTGCAGGGATTATAGGCATGAGCCACTTCACCCAGCTAAGCAACTTGCTTTTGATAACAATACCAATGACTACCATTTAGCTATGTGCTTCACTTGTGGCTAGTTTGGAATCCACTGTAACCTAGAACACTCACGACAAACTGCTGAGGTTTAAACATGAGGACTCTGAGGCTAGCAAGGCCAGCACCTTGCCAGCAGCAGCCCACAGTTAGGAAGGGACAGACCTGGGATTTCAGCCCCTACATGAAATTAATTCGACACCCTGTGCTCTACCGCCCTGCCCTGCCTTACTTTTGACCATTCAGAGTGATTTCTGGGCACTCATTTGGGTGCCAGGGATCTCCTGAGCAAGTCGCCCACCCACAACCCTAGCAAAGTCATTGATCGGCATTCTGGTTTGTGAACAATCCAGAGAGAACAGAGCACAATAAACTCCTCTAGGATAGAAACCTCCCACTTATTTATGTTGGTATTCCCCCAAACCACCCACTATCATCACATACAGCACTCGATAAATATACATGGGCTGGGTGTGGTGGCTCACGCCTATAATCCCAGCACAGCACTTTGGGAGGCTGAGGCGGGTGGATCCCTTGAGCTTAGGAGTTTGAGACCAGGCTGGCCAACATGGCCAAACCCCATCTCTACAAAAAATAAGCCAGGCATAGTGGCACACACCTGTAGTCCCAGCTACTTGGAGGCTGAAGTGGGAAGACGGCTTGAGCCCAGGAGGTCAAGGGTGCAGTGAGCTATGACTGCACCACTGTACTCCAGCCTGGGATTACAGCCTGGTCTCAAACTCCTGAGCTCAAATTATTCTCCTGCCTTGGCCTCCCAAAAAACAAAAAAATTAGGCAGGCCTGGTGGCGGGGCCTGTAATCCTAGCTACCCAGGACTGAGGTGAGAGGATGGCTTGGGCCCGGGAGGTGGAGGTTGCAGTGAGCCGAGATAGCACCACTGCACTTCAGCCTGGGCGACAGAGTGAGACCCCATCTCAAAACATACAAATAAACAAATAAATAAAGAAATACACATGAGGGAAAATTTTTGTTATATACATTGGGCATCTATCAAGTTTGAAACAATACAAAACTGCTATGGTGCCGCATTTCATTATACCAACAACCATAAACTCCATATTAAAATTTTGCTTAAAACCAGGGATTCGGCCAGGCGTGGTGGCCAAATCCCTGGTGAGTGAGATCGCACCACTGCACTCCAGCCTGGATGACAGAGTGAGACTCTGTCTCAAAAACAAAACAAAACAAAAAACCAAGGATTGTGCCCATTACTGTATCTGTCACTCTCCAGGTCACTTAGGGTAGGTGTCAAGTACCTACTTGCAGATGACGATTACAAGCTTAAGCCTATTGCTGTCACAGAAAACAGAAATAAATGTTACTTTCTAGCTTCAAATTAATCTCTAGAGAAGTAGCCTTGAGTCATTCAACTCTCCACCTACTCAAAGCATTAAGTCAGTGTTCAACGTGTCTTCGCTCTTGGCTATGTCATAAATGCCATATTGTAAAAGAGTGTAGGCAAGAAGTTGCCTGTGATGGACAAAAAAATTAGCTTCATACTAAAAGGCTCCAGTGATTCCCCTTCGTTAATGCCATGAAGTCCAACATTTGGTATTAGGGCCAAGCACCCTCCAAGCCTGCCTGTGGAGCCTCCCACTGCCTCTCTGGAACAAGCTCCGGTAATGTGGAATGATCCCTGCATAGTCAGGCTGTCCTTCCTCGGGAAAGCCCCTTCTTCCAGGGTGTGTGGCCCACTCCCTTCAGGATTTCCACCAACATGGCAGGTGTGTACCCCAACTCCTAACACTGTGCGGGACTCCCAGTAGTTACCCAGGAAAAGTTTGCTAAACTGAATGCTAAACATAGCAGTGGAAGGTTCTTTAAGAAAATGTTCTATTTACAACATTTACAGCGCATCAGCTCTCCTGAGACAGGACTCTTACAATTATATCCATCAAGCGTCCTTCAAGTCACTCTAGCTCCAAAGTTCCCTGTCTGCTTCCACCTGCCTTCTGCAGTCCCACTGGCTTCATTCCATTGCTCCTTATATCCTGCCGTTTTAAAATCATATAAGGAGCCAGGCGCAATGACTTATGCCTGTAATCCCCGGATTTCGGGAGGCTGAGGCGGCCAGATAACTTGAGGCCAGAAGTTCGAGACCAGCCTGGCCAACACAGCAAAACCCTGTCTGTACTAAAAATACAAAAAGTAGCTGGGCATGGTGGTGTGTGCCTGTAATTCCAGCTACTCAGGAGGCTGAAGCACAGGAATCACTTGAACCCGGGAGGTGGAGGTTGCAGTGAGCCGAGATCATACCATCACACTGCAGCCTGGGTGACAGAGCAAGACTCTGTCTCAGGAAAAAAATATATATATATGTGTGTGTGTGTGTGTGTGTGTGTGTGTGTGTGTGTGTATTTATATGGGATTTATGTATATATTTATATGTGGGATTTATATATATATTTATGTATATATGGGATGCTCATTCTTTTAAATATAAAGATGTACAGAAGTAAAAACAGCACTCAACTGTCACCCAGAAATAATCACTATTAAGATCTTAGTATAAAAATTGTTTGAAATGCAGTTTATAGATGATGTGTCCATATATGAATATTTTATTTCAGAAATGGTATCATGTCATCTACTAGTTTGTGTTCAGCTCTTTTGCTATTGTTTGTTTGTTTGAGACAAATTGCACAGGCTGATTTCGAACTCCTGAGCTCAAGCAGTCCTCCTGCCTCATGCTCCCAGAGTGCTGGGATTACAGGCAAGAGCCACTGCGCCTGGCCGCCTGGCCGTGTTCAGCTTTTGAAAAAAAATTTTTCATATTAGTAACTGTAATTGAATGTTTTATCTTTTAAGATATTTACAAAGTATCCCATTATATGAATGTGACTTAATTTGTGTTTGTTTAATAAACCTCCCTATTGGACTGCCCATCTCTGTACGTTGGAAGGGGGGGGATGAAAAATGTTGATTAATGGATACAAATATACTGTTTGATAGAAGAAATAAGACCTGGTAGGGTGACTAGAGTTCACAATTAACTATTGTGCATTTCAAAACAGCTAGAATAATTCAAAAGATTCAGCATTTAAAAAGAAAACAAATATTTAAGGTGATGGCTATCGCAAATACTGATTTAATCTTTACAAATTATATGATGTATTAAATTATCACATGTGCCCTGAAACTATGTATATCTATTATGCATCAGAACAAACAAACTCTGATGGAGCTGGCCAATCCTACCTCAGAAAAGCTGCTCCAGGCCACATTCCCCTGCAAGTTAAGGGGAGGGGCTGTTCCACCAGATTGTATTTTCCTTTTTCTATTTTGTTTTGCCTACAGATATGTGTATTTGAGCACAAGGTAAAATGTTTCTTGCTATGGGTTGTGGTCAAATAAGTTTGACAGGCTGGGCGCGTGGCTCATGCCTGTAATCCCAGCACTTTGGGAGGCCGAGGCAGGCAGATCACCTGAGGTCAGGTGTTCGAGACCAGGCTGGCCAACATGATGAAACCCTGTCTCTACTAAAAATACAAAAATTAGCCGGGCATGGTGGCGCATTGGCGCATGCCTGTAATCCCAGCTACTCGGGAGGCTGAGGCAGCAGAATCGCTTGAACCTGGGAGGTGGGGGTTGCAGTGAGTGGAGATCTCACCACTGTACTACAGCCTGGGCGACAGAGCGAGACTCCATCTCAAAAAAAAAAAAAAAAAAAAGATGTTTGACAGCCACTGTTCTATCCCAAGAATTTAACAAGGAATTTAACAATTTTTAAAATAGTCCTGAATTATTATAGTTAGTATTTAAAAATTATTATGTAGCCTGAACATTAAAAGATTTCGAAACGTCTACCCAAGAGTTTCATAACACTTTCCATGACGGGGAATTTCAAAATGTACATTTTTCCGTTGCTGAAAAAGTCAGGCGTGGCCAGGGTGGGCTTCGCAAAGCAGGCTCTGCCCTTAAGACTCTAGACTGCTCCTCTCTCCCACCCCACCCCACCCCTCACTTAAGGGCAAACCGAAAATGCAGAGGGCAGCAGAGGGTAGAAAGAACCCCGAGGAAAACGCAGCATTGGGTGGTAAGGAAGGTGGGGCTGCAGGCAAATGACCCAGGGGCCTGGGGTGGAGGAAGTATCACTTCCTTGCCTGCCTCCTCTGGGGCCTTTTCTCTCCAGCATCAGGCTACAGTTCTGCTCTCCGTGACACAGCTTCCCCCTGGAAAGCAGAAGTGGTCCTCCCTCTCCAGAGAGCCTCTCTGAGATAAGCTTCTCCATTCCCCTCACCTCCGTGGGGGTTAACATTTACAGGAAGAGTGGGGGCACCCAGAGACCCAAACACCAAGAAGACGTCATTGCTTCAGTGGCAGGCAGAATGAATACACACCCATCTCTCCAGTCTCACTGTACCAGCGCCCAAGGGTAGGCCCAAAGACCACACGAAGACCTCCCCACCAGATGTTTTACCAATGGAGGGAGGAAAGCGGGGACTGGAAAGAAGCTTCCAACCAGTATGGTCTGGTGTCAATAAAGAGGAGTGAGCAAGATTTCAGATGCTCACAGAAAGGTGTGGGCAGGCAGGCAATATGTAACTTTGCCTGAAGCATGGACTGTAGAAAGGAAATGAGACCAACTAAAAAACTATCTGAGCTATGAAGACTTCTTCCCAGTGTTCTACAACCCAAAAGCAGAGCCTCAACCATCAAGAAACAGCCACTTAACTGGATTCTTTAAATGTATCCCGATTCATGCAGTTCTATAGGATGTCATTTAAGTAGCAGCATTCTGAACACTGAGCATTTACAATAATGAGATTAACTGACAATCTCTTCCCATACACGGTCAGCTCATGCCAATTCCTGGTTGAAGAAGCCTTTGTAAGATGATAGGGAACGAACTGGGGAGAGCAGAAGAAGGGGTACTGGAAGCCTGAGGGTTAATAAAGCCCAGTGAAAGAGCAATGCCATGGAAGAGTTCTATACCAAGGAAAACTGTATCTGAGTGTAAGTACAGCTTTTAAGAAATAGCTCTGTGGCAAATAAGGAATGCTGCCAGCTAATTCAGTAATGAGAGAAAATGAAGTACAGAACAGGATGAAGAGGATAAACAACAAAGGCTACTACAGGCCCTGCTCTTGTCAGCATGGATGAGGCTTTTTAATACAACATCCCAAGTACTTAAACTTGCTCTTCTAAATTACAAGACAGGGCCAGGCACAGTGGCTCACACCTGTAATCCCAGCATTTTGGGAGGCTGAGGCGGGCTCACCTAAGGTCAGGAGTTCAAGACCAGCCTGGCCAACATGGTGAAACCCATCTCTACTAAAAATACAAAAATTAGCCAGGCATGGTGGCGAGCGCCTGTAATCACAGCTACTAGGGAGGCTGAGGCAGGAGAATCACTTGAATCCAGGAGATGGAGGTGCAGTGAACTGGGATCACACCAAAGCACTCCAGCCTGGGTGACAAGAGCGAAAACTCTGTCTCTTCAGTGGGAGGCAGAATAAAAAATAAAGAGAGCCGTTCCAACTAACTTAAGCCAAAGATACCCCAGAAAGGCCAGGCGCAGTGGCTCACACCTGTAATCCCAGCACTTTGTGAGGCCGAGACGGGCAGATCACTTGGGGTCAGGAGTTCAAGACCAGCCTGGCCAACATGGTGAAACCCCATTTCTACAGGAAATACAAAAATTAGCTGGGTGTGGTGGCATATGCTTGTAAGTAATCCCAACAACTCAGAAGGCTGAGGCAGGGAGGATTGCTTGAACCCAGGAGGCGGAGATTGCAGTGAGCTGAAATTGCACCACTGCACTCCAGGCTGGGCGACAGAGTGAGCCTTCATCTCAGAAAAGAAGAACAAACAAAACAACAACAACAAAAATCTCAAAAGGTTCAAGTCTTTAAACTGACAAAATTTCTAATCCCTCCATTGGCAGATTTCCATACCATTCTCTACACATGGGTATCTCCCCCGAAAGGGAACTTATTCAAAATAAATTTTAGAAATGATAATGGAGTGAACTCAAAGTTTCACAATTTAAGTATCAGGAAACCAGACAGCTGTAAGAAATCTTTCAGTATTTCTGACTGGAAAAAAAAAACCCAACAACTTCCTCTTCCATGTTCTTCTCTTCATTATCAGCCTTAAAAGATGGGAGGCAATGTATATCTATACTGTTGGCCTAGAACAGTGCCTTGCATACAGCAGGTGCTCAAAATGATCAGGTGTTTTAATGTGCGTCCTATGAGCCCTGTCTCCTTAATTTATATTTTCACTTAAATGATGCTCTCACTGATAAAATAACCAGGAGGTTGGCAAAGTTTACAGGGAGACACTCCCAGCACAGGTCGGGGAAAGTCCTTCTGCAAAGTATTACTCAGGTACTTCTGTATTAACCAATAAGCAACTGATTGCCCCCAAGACAGTCACTAGAGCTGCTCGGACAGCAGCCAGTATAGGTGTCATCTTAGCAGTTACTGGAGACCACCCTTTCCCACCCCCAAGCAAAAAGCAGTGCTAAAAAGCACAGAAATTCATTTCTAGAAGACAGCTTGAAGTGCCCAGCTTGATGGTGCATCTGCTATGTCCTGAGCAGTTAGCCACTTAGTTCAGACAATTAAGTGATAAAAGAAAATTAACTCATGATTTCACTTTTAAAATGTTTGTTAAATGAACTATTTATTTGCTTTTAAGCACAGATGGTCTGCAACTTAATGATTTTTCAACTTTACGATGGTGCAAAAGCATTAGGCATTCAATAAAAACTGTACTTCAAGTACCCATACAACCATTTCATTTTTCACTTTTAATACAGTATTCAATAAATTACATGAGTTATTCAACACTTTATTATAAAATGGGCTTTGTGTCAGATGATTTTGTCCAACAGTCGGCTAATGTGAGTGTTTCGACCATGTTTAAGGTAGGTTAGGCTAATCTATAATGTTTAGTAGGTTAAGTGTATTAAATGCATCTTCTACTTTCAGTATTTTCAACTTACGATTGGGTTTATTGGGACACAGCCTCATCATAAGTTGAGAGGCATTTGTAATTGAGCACACACTACAAGTCCAAAGGTGGACAAGTAGAAAGAGCCAAAAAACATACCTACTACTCCTAATGGTACCACTTAACCAAGCCTGTGACCTTAGACAACCCCCTGAATCTTTTTCTGTATCTGTCCCTCTCCATCCTATAGGAGCCACAAGAGGTTCAAATGAAATTAGAGTTCAGGAAGACTTCAGAGCCCTGAACAAATGAAAGGTGCTAACACCTTCACCATCATCGTTAGGAAGAGCCAGAAAAGGTCTGAGGCTATCTCTGCTATCAATGTGACATTGATCAATGTCCTGACTAATGATTGTGGTGGCCTTTCAATGTTAACACTCATCCATGCATCACTGAGATCATCAGTAGGAGTGAGCTTATAACAATGTTCCCTGCTGTGGGCATGTATACATGGTGTCCTTATTTATAAAGTTAGTATGGGTTTGTACATGAATAATATGATTTAATTTTGTTAAGTTACAACTCCACATAGTCATGTGAACCAACTGGAATCTCAGATGTTTTTGGTGATTTATTTCTAAAAACAAATATTGCAGATAGAAGTAAAAGGCTTTCAAAGTCATTGAACAGTGCTGGACCACTTTTCTGCTAAAAGAAAGCTATTGGAGGGCAGGGGCGGGATTACAAAGTTTCCACCTACCTTTGTAACACCAATGACTCTAAAATAATGTAGGTCTTCTGGATTGGGCCAACTACCTTTGCAGGAAACATCTTAACCACCCCACATCAGGACCTCTCTTCCAGTAATAAGTAGAGAAGAGCGGTGCTGAGTGGAGACTCTCATTTAGAACACTAAATGTGGGTAACTCAGTGCTGGGTAACTTTACAGTCAACAAAGCCTCTCAAATCCCCGTTTTAGAAACCACAACAGAAAGGGCCAGTAGGCTTCAAACACCTTAGGGACCAGCTCTATTTCTTCATCTCCCTATGTCCTCAGTTTTGCATAGGGCAAGCTCACAGGAGGCCTTCACTCCTTCTTCCAAGTAATCTCTAACTGAGCACCTACTATGTACCAGGCACTGGGGCTATCATTTTGGACAAGACAGATGAAGCAGTTTTCATGGAGCTTCCACTGTAATGGTTAATACAGACTATCAACCTGCAGACAAATCAATATAACTCTGGCTGCTGCTATAAAGGAGATCTTGGCTGAATAAATGGCCCAAGTGGCTTATCCCAAATCACAGCATATTAAATGATGGAAGAGGCCAAAACTCAAGGTTCCTGGCTCCTACTTTCTCTCCCCTTACATCTGCTGCCCTCTATCCTTCACTCAGCAAAAGGGCCACACATTTACATCCAAAGAGGCCCAGTCACCAAAGACTCTATGATGCAGTGAAATTTATTCAGGCCTCAAAGCGCTTACCTGCTTACCTCCAAATGAGAATGGAGGGACTAACTGGATCCCACCCTTTCCCAACAAAGCTTACTCTTACAGAGAAGGGCTTAGTAAGGCCTGGGTTCTTGCAGTGCCTATTCCCCAGGGCATGGCTTTAGGTGTTGGCTGTACAGAGAAAACATCCCTGTAGCCCACCAGTTTATTGGCTAGTTCTTTAGGGAAAGTCAGACTACTGGGCCCTGCTTTGGGACAGCAAATCCCTCATGTATTTATTAAGCAGATTTACTAATAAGGTCAGATGGCTAAATCTGACATGGTAGTCTTAGCTTCAACATCACCAAGCTCAAAGAACCAAGAAGCCTCGTTTATATGAATAGAATTAACTGCAATAAATAACAGTAACATCGTTTATGAAATGCTTGGTACGTACTAGGGGCTTTGTGTGTGCTAAACAGCCCCTGAGGTATATATGCTCTCTCAAAGATGAAGAAACTCAAACAGGGAATTTCAATAATCGGTCCCCTAAATATACAGCCAGAAAAGTGCAAGGCCTAGATTCTGAGCTGGTGAAGAAGGGCGAATTTGGGATAATTAACACACACGGATATACAAAGACACAACCGCTAATCTACATGACAGGCAGGCTGTTGGAAAGTTACGAATGCACCGCAAGCAAAAGATGCCACCATGGGCCCAGAGAATGCAGGAAAGTGGGAACTGACTCTTAAACGCCCTTCCCCCAAGGCGAAGGAAAGGCAACCCCTGAATTCTTAAAATAACTCTCGCTTCCTCTCAGCCGGCAAAAGCACCGGACTGCTCCTCGGCAGGCCGAGAGGCGCCGCAGCGGGAGGGTGAGTTCCAGCCTCCGCCGCAGCCCCTCGACGTCACGCTCCTGCCCGGGGCCACCAGGGAGGGCAACTGTCCGCGGGCCTCGAGAGGGCGCCGGCCGAGCCCCATCTCCCACTGCCAGGGGACCCAGGGTCCAGAGGGGAGATCAGATTGCACAATCCCAGGAGTCCTCTCTAGTATCCCCGCCGCGCGCCCGCTCCGCAAGGGCAGCGGCTTCCCCACTGTGTGCGAGGAGCGGCCGGAGCAGGGACAGAAGCCGGCCCTCGGGCCCTCACCGGGCAGGACACGCGGTGAGCCCGCCCCCGCGCCCGCACCTCCCACCGCTCCCCTGCGCGGCTCCGCGGCGGACACCTGCGGAGCCTCAGTCCCCGCGCCCTGGCTCCCGCGGGCCCGGTCACCCGTCGGCTGAAGACATCTGAGAGCCTTCGCCGCCGGGGCCCGGAGGCGGTGCGGCCAGGAAGCCGCCGCGGGCCGCGCCGATGCCCCCGGCCCCGAGTCTACCCTGCGCCCGGGACTCCGGCTGGTGGCACAGCCGCGGCCCCTGCACCCACTGCCCGCGTGCCCGCGCCCACCCTTGGGCTCGCGCAGAGGACTCACCCGCTCGCAGTGAAAGTTTCGGGGCGGCGGAGCTCCACGGTGACTTGAGTTCAGAGCGGGGGACGCGATGGGGCGGCCCAGCAGGACCTGCGTATGGGGAGGCTGCTGGCCGGGAACGCTGGAAGCGCGGCGAGGGGCTGCTGGCGCGGGGCCGGGGGTGGCGCGGCCGCCCCGCTTGCCGCGGGCTGGAGGCTGCAGCGCGTCTGGCCCGGAGGCGCCACGGCCGGGGAGCGAGCGGCAGCGCGGCCCGGCGCGGCGGGAGAGGAACTGGCTGTCTCTGGGCTCGGCCGAGAGGTCCCAGCTACTTCCTGGTGCTCGGATTTGCATATTGAGCCCGGAGGGCGGGGAAGTGACCGTTTGGTCCCTGCCCAAGATTTGGGTGTTTGGTGTGGCCGTCGCGCAGGGCTTTGAAGGCACAGAAACCTGGCGACTCAGTCTGCAGCTCCGGGGAGTGGAGCAGCCCGGGCCAGCCTTCTCCTGTAGGGACGGACGGAAGGATCTCCGGAGGAGCCTGGGCTTCGCAGGCACATCGACTACACCTCTCGCGTCTCCTTTCCTTTCCTTCCGACCCATCCCCAAGGTATTATTAGGAAGGGGGTGCTCCCAGGAGCGGAGGAGGTGCGCTCTGATCCCTTCCAACATTAGGGGTTCTCTAGAGAAAGGATGCGATGTGCCGAGGTGATGCTCGGGGTCTCGTTGAGTTCTTAATAATCATTACAAAGTAAGTTCCTTAAGGGTGTACAGGAGGCTGTTCAGGGCATTGATGGGGGAGGGGATGACGTAGAGTCAAATGGCCCGGCAAGTTCTCCGTTTCTCAAAGCCTCAGTTTCCTCCCAGGACAATGGATGTGAGGATGCCTATCTCGTGTACCTTTCTGTACAGGGCCCGCACTGCCCGCATGCAGGAATGCTGGCGTTATTTCATTCCTACTACAGCTGCGTCCCAACATGTAGGGCAGTGCTTGCACGTAGCAGCTGGTGCCTAACCAGTGTTTGCTGAAAGAATGTGTGACCGCGTGCTCAAGCTCATGTTCAACTCAATAAATGCCACTTACAAATCCAAGATGTAAGATTAGGCTCGGGCACCGTGGATACCCACTTCTTCTAAGCCAGATTCTGTTCACTGGGATCTCAGCATTGCATTAATAGCAAACATTTACAGAGGGCCTGATGGGCCAGACACTGCCCAAAGCACTTCCTTTCTCTCATTAACAATGTTCTGAAGAGGCTGGCCCCAGCTACAGAGCAATAAGTCAAAGCAGCTGCCTTGTGACACAATCTGATACAGCAGTTATTTGTTACTAGGAAAAGAGTACTAAAGTTTGCATACTAATTCCTTAAAAGAAGAAAGGTGGTTTATACCTGTGATGTTCACTGGTATGTAGTTGTTAGTTTACTGCTGAAGAGAAGGGGTGGGTTACCCATGGAAATACCCATGGGAAGGTGTGTGATTGAAACCTATCAAGAATCCTATGGAGAAAAATAGAAAAATGAAAACAAAACAAAACAAAATGAAACAAAAAACAATGAATCCTACGGAATAATTCACTACCTGAGGGCCTATTGCCTAGACTTTTCTTAAGAATGACCTCTCAAATATATTAACCCTACATTAAAGTATCTGCTGCTACTGATGAATCCTTGAGATCCTGACTAAACGTGTGTGGCAAATAAGAATAGGATTCAAAAACGTTTGGTATTGGTTAATCTATCAGGAATGTCTGTCAGTGTTTTTGGTAAAATGTCTCTCGGGGTAAGGAACAAAGCATCATCAGGCTGACCTGAGCTTGCACCCAGCTCCCCAACTCCCTAACTCCTCACAAAATCGTCCTCACTAAGTTCATCTCTTCATTCTTATTTGGAAAAAAACGATACGATGCTAATTTCCACTTCTTAGGCTGCATTTATACTTGCTGAATACTTCATTCAATCATTCTCCATATCTGTCTTTCCTTCTTAATATCCCATGAAAGTTCTATTTCTCAGGAAAGTTTTATTTAAAGCTCCTATTGATAGGCAACTTTTTAAAGCATCTGTAGCATGTATGGTGTGCAACATTTTATTTTAAACTAGACCTAGGTAATTTTTAGCATTGTTTGCCCATGTTAGGCTTGTCTCCTCAACTACTGGTAAACTCCTTTTGGGAAGGCACTGCCTTTTATATTTATCTATTCCCCACTCTACCTCCCAGAAATTATGTTGGGTGCTTTAAAATAGTTCATTAGTATTGATTGATTGGTTAATTGATTGATGACTGATTTATCTCACCAGTTTTCTCTAAATTGAGCACAGAAGGCAGTGATCAGAGGCAGGGTGCAAATCAATTAAGGCTCCTTGACAGGATAGGTGGGCCTTTGAAGAAAGGAAGGAATACGATGGGCGGGGCAAGAGAAGGCAGTATTGTAAATACGTTATGTACAGTGTATCCTCATTTTTGCAGATATCATATTTGTGAACTTATCTACTTGCTAAAATGTATTTGTAATCCCAAAATCAATACTTGAGGTGTTTTCCCAGTCACTCATAGATATGCACATCCCAGAGCAGTAAAAATCTTGAGTTGCCCCACGCACACCCTCCCAGCTATAGTGGAACAAGGCGATGCTCTGCCTTCTTGTATTCTTTTTGCTGTCCATTTAGTTTATGCTTTCCACACTTCTGTGCTTTTTGTTGGTGATTTTGCTGTTTAAAATGGCCCCCAAGCGACTGAGCTCAGTGGCTCATGCCTGTAATCCCAGCACTTTGGGAGGCCGAGGTGGGAGGATTGCTCGAGCTCAGGAGTTCAAGACCATCCTAGGCAATATCGTGAGACCCCCCCCCACAATAAAAAAATTTAAAAAATAAAAATAAAAATAAATGGCCCGAAGCGTAGAGCTTGCTAAAGTGCTGTCTGTTGTTGCTAAGCACCAGAGGCTGTGGCGTGCCCACTGGAGCACCGTCCTGCAGGCAGGAGCTACTGTGCTATTGGCTGTGAACTCAACGTAATGAATCAGCCATATATTAAATAAGGTGTCCATTAAACAGAAACACACAACATATAAGGTTATGTATTAATCATAATGTAATGAAAATGTTGTGTCCAGAGACTCACAGGAACCTAAGAAACAGTGACTCAGTATTCGCTAATTCAGTGTTCACAGTGACTATAGAACATAACTACCACAAATAATGGGACGCAGCATACAAGAGCATCCCATCATCCATTGTGGGAAAATGAAATATCTGACCTCTAGGAACTTCTTCATTAGCACCGCCATCATCATCTCATGCGTGGTCATTGTGCTTAAGGCCAGGATTGGTCATGCTGCTCACCTGTTCATGTTGGTCCACCAAATCATCTGTGCTGCAACCCATCCCACTGCCACTGTGTGGGCTGCCCCTGCTGCCTCTTCTAGTATTCTTCCACCTAACTCTTGCCAACTTGGCCACAGACCTAACTACCAAGTAGCAAATAATACAGAGTAGTGGTGCTCAACCCGGGCGGCACATTAGAATCACCTGAGCTGCTAAAATATCTCCATGCCCAGGCCCTACCTAGACCAGTTAAATCAAAGTCTTTGGGGGATGGGGATGGTGAGGGGAACCCCAGTTATCAGAGACTGAAAACTTTGCCAGGTGGTTCCAATGAGCAGCCAAGTTTGGGAACCACTGGTGGAGTGTGCTCCGCCCTCCCCTAGCCTTGAGCTCACGTCTCTGAACAACATCCACCTTCCTCAAGCCCTCACGCCCCCAGGTCCTCTGTCTTTAAGAGAGTAGCATGTGGCCAGGGGCAGTGGCTCACACCTATAATCCCAGCACTTTGGGAGGCTGACGTGGGTGGATCACCTGAGATCAGGAGTTTGAGACCAGCGTGGCCAACATGGTGAAACCCTGTCTCTACTAAAAATACAAAAATTAGCTGGGTGTGGTGGCTCACACCTGTAGTCCTAGTTACTCAGGAGGCTGAGGCAAGAGAATTGCTTGAACCCAGGAGGTGGAGGTTGCAGTGAGCCGAGATCACGCCACTGCACTCCAGCCTGGACAACAGAGTGAGACTCGGTCTCAAAAAAAAAAAAAAAAAAAAAAAAGTAGCATGGATATATGCCTCTGTGTGAGGGCAAAGTGGTAAGGATTGAGAATATTAAACCTGTATTACTGGGGAAAATGGGTGACTTTAGCACAAGTGATTATAGATACAAGGAATTAATAAAGAAAAACAAAAATTGCTAAGAATTATTTTAGGCTACAAAAAAATTTTAACAACTGTGTGAAATATTATTTATACGTAAATTGCCACAAGGTAGATTTTTTCTTAAATACTTATCCAATGTTAACCGGTATTACAGGCCAGGCACGGTGGCTCACGCCTGTAATCCCAGCACTTTGGGAGGCCGAGGCGGGCAGATCACGAGGTCAGGAGATCGAGACCATCCTGGCTAACACAGTGAAACCCCATCTCTACTAAAAATATAAAAAAAAATTAGCCGGGCATGGTGATGGGCACCTGTAGTCCCAACTACTCGAGAGGCTGAGGCAGGAGAATGGCGTGAACCCGGGAGGCAGAGCTTGCAGTGAGCAGAGATCGCGCCACTGCACTCCAGCCTGGGTGATAGAGTGAGACTCCATCTCAAAACAAAAACAAAAACAAAAAACAGGTCTTACATGGAGAAAGTATTTATGGTCAAGTAGGTTTGGCAACTTTTTGAGCTGAACCCAGTCTCACAAAGCTCCTTGTAGCACAGTGATGTCACTGTCAATCTCCATGAAGGAGCTAAGTGTATTTTTGTCCCAGCTCATATACCCAGGTGATGGATTTGCTGAAAGCTGCACCTGGGACCAGCTGTCAAGCAGAAGACAGCTATTGATGTGAATAGAGACCTCTCAGAGCCACCAAGCTAGCCGTTGTTTCATCATCACCCTAAACTAAATTCAGAAAAGCTGAATGTTCATACACCGTAAGACAGCTGAGAGTGGGCAGGAATGTCATGCATTACTGCCACCTGGCACCAGCAGAGCTCCTGGAACTGTGCTCGCTGATGTGCTGCTGTCTTGGCCACTGGCATAGGCATCACAGCAAAATAGTTTTGTGTGTGTGTGTGTGTGTGTGTGTTATTTATTTATTTTTTGAGATGTAGTCTCACTGTGTCACCTGGGCTGGAGTGCAATGGCACGCTCTTGGCTCACTGCAACCTCCACCTCCCGGGTTCAAGGGATTCTCCTGCCTCAGCCTCCCAAGTACCTGGGATTACAGGCGTGTGCCACCACGCCCAGGCAATTTTTTTGTATTTTTAGTAGAGACGGGGTTTCACCGTGTTAGCCAAGATGGTCTCTAACTACGGACTTTGTGACCCGCCTGCCTTGGCCTCCCAAAGTGCTGGGATTACAATTATTATTTTTTGAGATGGAGTTTCACTCTTTTTGCCCAGGCTGTAGTGCAATGGCACGATCTCAGCTCACTGCAACTTCTGCCTCCCAGGTTCAAGCAATTCTCCTGCCTCAGCCTCCCGAGTAGCTGGGATTACAGGTGTGCACCACCATTCTTGGCTAATTTTGTATCTTTAATAGAGACAGGGTTTCACAATGTTGGCCAGGCTGGTCTCGAACTCCTGACCTCAGGTGATCTGCCCGCCTTGGCCTCCCAAAGTACTGGGATTACAAGTGTGAGCCACCGCACCTGGCTGACAGTGAAATAGTTTAAATCGTGAGCATGGAGGTGACACGTGTGGGTGCCTGCACTCCTTTCCCAGTATGACAGCAAACCCAGCCTCCTTCATTGAGCTTTACATCACTCTGTGGGGATGGAGCTTGTCCAAAGTAACCTTTCATCATGAACCATCGGGGACCCTTCAGGGTCCAGTCAAGGCCATTGCCTTCCATTTATTCCTTGACCATGTGAGCCAGACTATGTTTCCATTCACTCATCACCCCCTGTGTGCCAGGAACAAGATGGGGTCCCATATTCAATTCTACAAAAACAGTTTGGTAACAGCCATCAGATGATGATGGAGCCAGATGAGGATGTTTGTGTAATACTAATAATGATTTTATGTTCTGGTAACATTGTCTGCCTTGTTTGATGTTATGTTGTTTTCATGTATGTATGCGTCTGGTTTGGTGGCCATCTTGGATGTTCAGTTTCTGTCTATGGGTTTTTTTGTGTGTGTGTTTTTTGTTTTTGAGATGGAGTCTCACTCTGTTACCCAGGGTGGAGTGCTCTTGGTTCTCTGTAACCCTCACCTCACCTCTCAGGCTCAAGTGACTCTACAGCCTCAGCCTCAGAGTAGCTGGGATTATAGGCATGCACCACCATACACAGCTAATTTTTGTATTTTTAGTAGAGATGGGGTTTCACCATGTTGGCCAGGCTGGTCTCTAACTCCTGACCTTAAATGATCCACCTGTCTTGGCCTCCCAAAATGCTGGGACTATAGGTATGCGCCACTGCACCCGGCCTGTCTATCTATGTTGCCTTTGAATAAACGCAGCTTCAAATGCTGCTTCTAGTTTTTGGCTCGGCAGGAGGCATTGGCTGAATCCCTCCTAGTGCTCAAGCCTCATAGTATGATGTAGTTATTACCACTTCTTGTATGTGGCCAGCATTGCTGTAAGACAAGAGATATTTCACAGAAATCAATAGGACCTCTCAGAGCCACCAAGCTGGTTGTTGTTTCACCGTCACCCCAAACTAAATTCAGAAATGCTGGATGTTCATACCCCGTAAGACAGCTTGAATTATGGGTGAAGAGGTGTAGGTATGCTTTAATATGAACATCATTGGCTGGTTTTCCCAGACCCATAAGCTAGTGATATCATGTGCCCAGCAACAGTGCTAAGGACACCTTGATGGCTTCATTATAGTCACTTTGCGTTCCTTACTTCCACCTCCAGAAAAGTCCAGAAAATGCAGAGCATTGCTCCAGGTGACTCAGTAAAATCTCAGCCACACTCTACAAGGTAAAGCTCATCCCAGGGTAGGCTACGGTTTTCTCTGACTCCGGGCACGTCCTTTCATTGATCTGAATGGTTTATGTGTGTCTGTTCCACGGAAGTCCTGTTTATCTTGATTAGTTATTCTTAAGCTCCAAGAATACCACTATCCTAAAAATACAACTGTACTATGACATATAGTATTTGGTTCTTAGTTAGTGATTCTTCAAATCAGATTGTGGACAGGATGCAAAGTTACAAGTGGAAAAACTTGCACTCATAAAGTCAGAAAGGGAGGTGTATTCATTTACCTTCCAACCCAGCAGGAGAGTTTTGACTGAACTAATATGATTTTGAACCTGAATTGCTTGCTTACATGACCCAAGGATGTCAGAAGAGGTTCTTTCTGTACCTGTGATTACTGGAAAAACTATACTCAACAGGACTCTGTTTGCTCATCTATAAAATGACCCACATCTAGCTCACACAGGTGCTGGGAAGGTAGCCAAGTGGCCCAGTGTTCCCAATCTAAGGAGAAAAGTGATGGCATGAGGTGGAGGAGGAGGTGGAAGGAGGAGTAGGAGGTTGGCTAATACTATGAGTATACACGATATTGAGAGTATTTTGGGGTGGCTCAGGCCACAACGACAGACACCTTTATGCCTTTGTTTTCACTCACTGCCTTTCTTGACCTCCATCCTCACACAGCTGGGTCTTACCCATCTTTCAAGGACAGTGTAAATGCCACCTCACCAAGGAGGCCTTCTGCAGACACAGCATATCTCTTCCTTCCTTGAAATCCCACAGAAAGGTCAGGCACAATGAATTACACCTGTAATCTCAGCACTTTGGGAGGCAGAGGCAGGAGGATTCCTTGAGCTCAGGAATTGGAGACCAGCCTGGGCAATATGGCGAAACTTCTCTACAAAAAATATAAAAGGCCAGGCGCTGTGGCTCACACCTATAATCCCACCACTTTGGGAGGCCGAGGCAGGTGGATCACTTGAGGTCAGGAGTTCAAGACCAGTCTGGCCAACATGGTGAAACTCCGTCTCTACTAAAAAATACAAAATTTAGTTGGGCTTGGTGGTGCATGCCTGTAATTCCAGCTACTCAGGAGGGCTACTCAGGAGGCTGAGGCAGGAGAATCGCTTGAACCCAGGAGGCGGAGGTTGCAGTGAGCCAAGATCATGTCATTGCACTCCAGCCTGGGTGACAGAGCGAGACTCTGACTCCAAAAAAAAAAAAAAAAGAAAGAAAGAAATCCCATGGAAAGTGATGTCTAGTTCTTGTTGACACTTGTCAGTTTATATCTTTATTCTAGTATTGTTATTTATCTACACAGAGTTCTTAATACCAGATGGTGAACTTCGGAATGAGGATCTGGGCCTGTCTGTTTGGTTTCATTTTGATTATTGTTTGTTACCCTAAGCATTAAGTGCAGTGCACGTAAGCAGAAGGTACTCAGAGCGAGTTTGCTAAATGAAAGGTTAGTATGGTGTAAGGGGAAACGCCTACTGTGTCGGAACCCAGAGAGGCAATATTTTGCTTGGTTTGTGGTGAAAAACCTAATGGTGATTGAGTCTTCAATCTGCCTCACAGGCTGGGCAAGTCACTTCTGTACATTTTATACACACACACATAATAATCACAGTAATCTTTGAGGAACATGCTATTAACCCTGTCTTACTTTCAATGCAACTGAGTCACAGAAGGGTTAAGAAAGTTTTCCGAGATCACACAGGTTACTCACAGCTAGTGAGTGATCGAGTCAAGATCTGACTGTGGGCTTAGCTGGCCAGGCCTGTGGCCTTTCTACTGTGCTGCCACACTCCCTCTCCTCATCTCCTTCCATTGTACAGATTCTTCTGGAGCTTTCTGGGATGTTAGCTACCTTGGGAGCACTCATACATAGGTCCTGTGTATTCCATAAAGTGGGAACTGTGGAAATATTCAGGCTCAACCCTAATACTTGCGGGGCGATTTGTGAGAGTAAAAATGGAGGTCCAAGTACCATGTGTCTCATCTATGTATATCAAGTGGCAAAGGTTTTGTTGTTGTTGTTTGTTTGTTTTGTTTGGTTTGTGAGACGGAGTTTCACTCTTGCATGATCTCAGCTCACTGCAGCCTCCACCTCCTGGGTCCGATTCTCCTGCCTCAGCCTCCCGAGTAGCTGGGATTACAGGCGCCTGCCACCATGTCCTGCTAATTTTTGTATTTTTAGTAGAGACAGGGTTTCACCATGTTGACCAGGCTGGCCTTGAACTCCTGACCTCAGGTTATCCACCTGCCTCGGCCTCCCAAAATGCTGGGTACAGGCATGAGCCATCGCACCTGGCCTTCAAGTGACAAAGTATTAAATAAAATATGGTCTATCCTTCTACTTGGACAAATGTACCCTTTTTTTTTTTTTTTTTTTTTTTTTGAGATGGAGTCTCACGCCCATTGCCCAGGCTGGAGTACAGTGGTGCAATCACTGCTCACTGCAGACTCAACCTCCTGGGCTTAAGTGATTCTCCCACCTCAGCCTCCCAAGTAGCTGGGACTACAGGTGCATGTCACACATCACTAGGCCCAGCTAATTTTTATATTTTTTGCAGAAACTGGGTTTCACCATGTTGCCCAGGCTAGTCTCCAACTCCTGGGCTCAAGTGATCTGCCTGCCTTGGCCTCCCAAAGTGCTGGGATTACAGGCATGAGCCACTGCCCCCAGCCTTAAATGTACCTTTTTATTGGTCAAGGCTCTCCAGAGAAACAGAATCCATAGGAGATATCTCTATTCAAAAGAGAGAGATTTATTCTAAGGAATTGACTCATGTGATTTTGGGAGTAGTGAGTCTGGAATCTACCAGGCAGGCTAGCACGCTGGAGACCCAAGGCTGAGTTGATGTGGCAACTCAAGTTCAGAGGCAGTCTACTAACAGAATTCCCTCTTCTTCATAGAACCTCAGTCTTTTTCTCTTAAAACCTTTAGCTGATTGGATTGTACCCACGCACGTTATGCAGGGTAATCTGCCTTGCTTAATATTTACTGAATTAAATGTTAATCTCATCTACAAAATACCTGGTCTGCCCACGAACACATGGGCAGGGACTTTGGGGTTTGTGGTGCATAGAGCATGGCCTGGGAAGGTTCATGAGCTTCAGAAGAACACAAATCCACAGACTTCTCTCCTGACAGGAGGGCCTACGCAGAGCAGGGCCTTTTATGATGTAGGGAATGGGATCAGGGTTCTTCTTGTAAGCTCCAAGAATGGAACACATTCGTGCCAGCTTCTCTTGTTGGGCATGAGAACCTGAGATTCCAAGAGCTTCCATGACATGCCTCAGGGACTGAGCTCATTCGGCTCAGGACAAGCACCACGACTGCCACTTTTACAGGTTAAAAATAATTGAACATTGGCAAATGTACATGGTTCAACATAGTACAAAAGTATTGTACTTAATGCTAAATGTATTTTTATTATAAATATAGGCCAATCTTTGAATAAGCTCCCTGAGAAATAAAACAAAAATAAAATCTTGACAAAAGTAGACTGATGATGAATTGCAATTACTATGTAATCTGTGTTGGAGCTTAGTAAATGAAAAATTGACTGGACCAATAGAGATACGGTCAGGAACATAGAAACACAACTTCTGACTTGGTTTAAACTCCTACCTCTTACTTTTTCTGGTCTTGGTGGGCTTTAAGGCTAGTTGGGGCCACACAGATGGATTTTGTTTAAGTGGTTGGAATGCTTGGGCTGGAAAGAAACAAGGAGTAAGATGGTGGTTGTAATAATATTGGGGTAAAAGAGACTAATATTTTACAAATTATTTTAGAATGTATAATTTCAATAATTTTGATAAATCTACAAGGCCGAGAGGGTGGATGTGATTTCCACCCAGTTTTTCAACAAAGGAGAAAGTAACTAACATTTATTGTGTGATAGGTATCATCCAAGGGGCATTACATGTATGTCATTTAATCCTCAAAGCCATACCAGTGTGGCTACTCTGTACCTCATTTTACGGATGAAATGATAAGACTTGCTCAAGGTCACATAGCTGGTGAGTGAGGAGCTGCGCCTCAATTCAGGCCTCCTGAGCCAGAACCAGGGTGCTTCCCAGCAGTCTCTGTGCCATCGTTCAAAGATGAGCCACCTCATCTGTCATCTCTTTATCTCACATGCACATGGCACATGGCCACATCCCAAGTCAGGGTTTCACAGGCACATCCAAGAGGATCCTGAGCTTTTAAAGTTGAGGACAGACCCTTGCCCACCTTTACATTCATGTGCCAGGCACAAAGGTGTCCAGTGAATGTCTGTTAGATGAATGCATTTTTCAATGTATTAAAGATTAATTTTATAAACAAAATAATTTTATGGTTTTATAAATTGATTAAAGGCTAAGTTCTCTAGGGTGTCAGTTAGCCACAAAAATAACCTTTCTCTGAGTAAAAGAATATTGTATGGGAATTATAAGATGTCAGTGCTGGCCCTAGCTCCACCATGTATTAGCTGTGAAACCCAGATTTGCTCATTTTTAAGAGGTGGGGTTGGTCCGGATGGCATCTGTAGTAGCCTCCAGGTCTCAAATGCTATACTTCTTAGAGGAGCACTGAGTGTGAGGACTTTCGTTGCCAGTTCAGGGCATTTTACCTAAGAAAATGATTCACTGTGGCCTGGAGCAATGAACTGGGCAGTGTAAAGCAGTAATTTTGCTTAGGCCAATTCGGAGGCTGCTTTTCAATAAGGAAAAACACTTGAGGGGCATCTGCATACAAAAACAGGGGTAAGAAGATTGCCAGGATGAAGAAACTTAAACCTCCACCATCCTTTATGAGCCATTCCAACTAGATACCCGTGCTAAACAAAAGAAAATCTTACAGGGACTAGAAAACTAATATGAAATCTTCTGAAGTTCCTTGAAGAATATTTTGTGATCTGAACCTGAAAACTTAGAATACTGCTAAAATATATGGCTGAATAAGGCACATTTCTGATAAAGTGCAAATAGTTGTAAGAGAGTATTTTTCAATTTTAACTTATCCCTTTGGCAGTACCCAGTTTTCAACCCTAAGAGAAAGGTGTCCCAGAGAGATGGGTTCAGGAAGTGATTGAGAACTAATCAAATAAGCTATAGTAATCAAATACCTTATGCTAAACACAGATTGAGGGGAAAAAATTCAAATTTTAGGACAATGTATTAAAATAAATTAAAGAGGCCGTACTATGTATGTATATATAGATATACACATATACATCCACGTGTGATGATACATGTGTCACTTAAGTGTGAAAACAGGAATAAGAAATGGGGACCCCTGAGAAGGCTCTATTGGAAATAGCTGGAGGCTTCAGACTAAGTTTCTGAGCAGTAGGTTTTAAGTCCGAGGCAGTAATTGGCAAAGCTCTTCTGTCAAGAAGCAGAGAATTCCAAGACACTACATGTTTTCAGAAAATTGGATTGTTTCCAGCTTTTTCATTAATTTACACATTTTGCATGCCTGGCATTGTACTAATCGAACGGTGGCCTAGCCAACATAAACAATGTTGAATTGGCTAATAACTAGCTATAGGGTTGGTGATAAAATGGAAGTAAGTGAAAGCTACAAATATCAGCCAGGCTGTGTGGTTCACGTCTGTAATCCCAGTATTTGTACTCAGGAGGCCGAGGTGGGAGGATCCCTTAAGCCCAGAAGTTCAAGACCAGCCCGGGCAATATGGCAAAACCCATGTCTACTAAAAATAGAAAAATTAGCCAGGTGTGGTGGCACAGGCCTGTAGTGCAAGCTACTTGGGCGGCTGAGGTGGGAGGATCACTTGAGTCCAGGAAGTGGAGATTGCAGTGAGCCGAGGTCACACCACTGCACTCTAGCCTGGGTGTCAGAGCAAGACCCTGAAAAAAAAAAAAAAAGAAAGAAAGAAAAGAAAAAGAAAGAAAGAAAGAAAGAAAAGGAAAAAAAGGAAGCTACAAATATCAGAGACCCTTTCTGTACATAATTATTCTGCATTTGCCACACAAAGCTCTTAGATGTCACCTCTTTTTAATATAAGCTTCATCTGTATGAAGCTATGATTTATTTGGGGGGATACTGTGGTTCCTCTCACAGACTGAGATAATCTCTGTATGATAATACTACAACTTTTTTTCTTTCCAATAAAAATAGTCAAGTTTTGTTGCCATTTTTCACTTTAATATCATAGCTAGAGAATCAGAGAGCCAAGAAAGTGCAGGAGAAGGAATACAGCAGCTGCCGCCACAGCTAGGTGGATACTGGGTGCTTCACATGCTCATTTTTTGTTTCTTCTCACTATAAAGAAATTGAGGTGCAGAGATGTAAAATATCCTCATCTGATATCATTAAACTAGCAAATCTGTTGTTCTGGGATGGAATATAGCCTTTTTTTTTTTTTTTTTTTTTTTTTGAGACGGAGTCTCGCCCTGTCACCCAGGCTGGAGTACAATGGTGAGATCTCGGCTCACTGCAACCTCCCCCTCCTGCATTCAAGCAATTCTCCTGTCTCAGCCTCCCGAGTAGCTGGGATTACAGGTGTGTGCCACCACGCCTCTCTCATTTTTGTATTTTAGTAGAGACAGGGTTTCAGCACATTGGTCAGGCTGGTCTCGAACTCCTGTCCTCGTGATCCACCCGCCTCGGCCTCCCAAAGTGCTGGGATTAGAGGCATGAGCCACCACCCCAGCTTTTTTTTTTTTTTTTTTAAAGCGACAGGATCCCAGCCTTGGCAACATGGTGAAACTCTGTCTCTACTAAAAATACAAAAAATTAGCTAGGCATATTGGCGTGCACCTGCAGTCCGGCTACCCAGGAGGCTGAGGTGGGAGAACTACTTGAGCCTGGGAGGGCGAGGCTGCAGTGAGCTGTGATCATGCCACTGCACTCCAGCCTGGGTGACAGAGTGAGACCCTGTCTCAAAAAAAAAAAAAAAAAAAAAGAGACAAAGGATCTTGCCCTGTTGCACAGGCTGGAGTGCAGTGGCATGATGACTGGTTTGCTGCAACCTTCAACTCCTTGGCTCAAGCAGTCCTCCTGCTCAGGTTCCTAAGTAGCTAGGACTACATGCATGTGCCACCATGCCTGGCTCATTTTTGTAGAGGCAGGGTCTTGCTATGTTGCTCAGTCTGGTCTCAAGCTCCTGGGCTCAAGCTGTCCTGCCACCTTGGCCTTCTAAAGTGCTGGGTTTACAGGCGTGAGCCACCAATGCCTTTTTGGCCCCAGAGCTCATGATCCTCCAGTTACCACATGCTTGCTTTTTCTCATTACGTGCCAACCACAATACTTGCTCTATGTTGTTGTATTTTCTTCTCACACAATGATTTGTAATTGGTATTGTTAATTCCTAGGTTGCAGATGAGGAAGTAAAGCTCAGAGAAGTAACTTGCCAAATATCACACAGCCAGTAATTGTCAGGAAAAAATAATTCTCAAATTCATGTATTGCCTTTGTGTAATATATTAATATCAACAGTCAAATGTTTAATCACAGTGAACTGATTACGCATTCATCCTTTGTCCTATGGATTAGAGTGGTGAATGTAACTTTCTGGTATGAAATAAAATGCTTAAGAAATTTGAGAACACTTGTGAAAGTGAAGTGCAACCTAATTTGTTAATGTTTTCTAATAGTCTCTATCATCATCAGTAGCTAAAGAAACCACAAATTTAATTCTTTAAGCAAAACCAAAATAATAATTCATTAATTTGTTAATTATTTCTTCTTTCTATACATATTAGCTGACTTTTGTCCTATTCTTGCAAATCCTCTACCATTTTGGCTGGTAGCCCAGTAAGCTGTTGCCTATTTATCTGATGATTCTCTCACCATTCTATTGGGAAGAAACAGAAAATCATTTCAAAATCGATATGAGAACTCTGAGTAAAATAGCATGTTACCAAAACAAAAGTATATACCTTTTAGCTTTTTAGAGAAGTACCTATTTTCCCATTAAAAACAAAAAGTAATAGCCAAAACCAATGTCAAGAGTGGGTGTGAGGCCAGATGCAGTGGCTCACTCCTGTAATCCCAGCACTTTGGGAAGCCAAGGCGGGTAGATCACCTGAGGTTAGGAGTTTGAGACCAGCCTGGCCAACATGGTGAAACCCCATCTCTACTAAAAATACAAAAATTAGCCAGGCGTGGTGGTGCGCACCTGTAGTTGCAGCTACTCAGAAGGCTGAGGCAGGAGAATTGCTTGAACCCAGGAGGCAGAGGTTGCAGTAAGCCAAGATCATGCCACTGCACTCCATCCTGGGTGACAGAGTGAGACTCTATCTCAAAAATAATAGTAATAAAGAGTGGGAGTGAGAGGTGAGGAGAGTACAAATGAACAAAAAATCAATAAAAAGAGGATTTGTACTCTAAAATAAGAATCTAGTTTGTGGGGATTTTATCAGAAATAGTATCCTTCAACAGTGCCTTTAAAATTCTTTCTTTTTGTGCAAAATTGCAACTATAATTATAATGTTTTAGTCTCTGGCTAAAATGTGGTTGCCTTTGCATCTCATGCAGGGCCAAAAGAAAAAATTAGAAGCATTGGAAAAACTGCACAGTGACTACAGGATGTCCTGTTGCATTTATCTGAGTAGACAGACCCGTGACTCACTATAAAACTTGACACGTCGGAAATGGTTTTATTGTGCATGGTACTTTTCTCTTCACAAATATTAAACACATAGATTTGAGGATAACAAGTTATATTTGTCCAAATATAAAGGTGTCTGCTATAATTCTTTTTGAAGTGAGAAGTTAATTCTATGCAATGATAACTCAGAAAGTATATGCAGCATCCAGTCAAGCCTTGTCTCAGAACTCTCAGAAACTCTCGTAATTACCCCTTCTTAAGTAGATGATAATAAATGATATGAGGAAGATGTCTCTTGATTAAATTGATATATTTTACCATTGTTTGGCAAAGTCGGGGTAGCACTCGCTCTATTGAAAAACCTCTTTAGCCTTGAGGCATACAAAAGTGATACATTGCAAAAACTCATCAGTAATCTAATAATAATAATAAGAGCAGCTTCACATGAAAAGGAATGGCAACACTTTCACATTGTGATAAAGCAAAACAAATTCCATGCATTCAGTTTTCTGAATCCTTTAAAAAAAATAAAATAAAATGAAGAACACATACATCTGTTATCTTCCTCTTTTTTTTTTTTTTTCTTTTTTTTCAGAGACAGGACCTTGCTCTGTTGCCCAGACTGAAGTGCAGTGGTGCAATCATAGCTCACTGCAGCCTCCAACTCCCGGGCTCAAGCGATCGTCTGGCTTAGCCTCCTGAGTAGCTGGGACTACAGGTGTGCACTACCACACCCAGCTATTTTTGTTTACTTTTAATTTAATTTAATTTAATTTAATTTAATTTGCTGCTGTTTTGTTTTTTTGTAGAGACAGTGTCTCCCTATGTTGCCCAGACTGGTCTCAAACTCCTGGCTTCAAGTGATCCTCCTGTGAAATGCTGGGATTACAGGTGTCAGCCATTGTGCTGGGCTGCTTTCTTCCCTCCCCTCCCCTCCCCTCCTCTTCCCTCCCCTCCCTCTCCCCTCCCCTTCCCTCTTCCCTTTCTTTTTTTTTTTTTTTTTTTTTTGAAAGGGAATCTCATTCTGTTGCCCAGGCTGAAGCGCTGTGGTGAGATCTTGGCTCACTGCAACCTCCACCTCCCAGGTTCAAGTGATTTTCCTGCCTCAGCCTCCCAAGTAGCTGGGATTACAGGCACACGCCACCACGCCTGGCTAATTTTTTTTTTAGTACAGACAAGGTTTCGCCAGGCTGGTCTCAAACTACTGACCTCAAGTGATCTGCCCACCTTGGCCTCCCAAAGTGCTGGGATTATAGATGTGAGCCACTGTGCCCAGCCTCTTTTTTGTTTTTTTAATATTGGTTTACACCATCTTATTTAGGGAGCCTAAAATGTCTCCTCTGCATAAATGCTTCCCAATTACCTTAGCTCAAACAATCTTTTTCCTTTCAGTGTACATTTATTGCCAAACAACTCTTAAAAAAAGAAAAAGAAACAAACAATTTAACAAAGAAAGATTTCCCTTAGTCACTGGGATTGTTAAATGATAATATTTGGCCCTAGTTTCTTCCATTTTTCATCCTTACGCAAACAAATATTGGCATATTTGTGTGTGTGTGTTTGTGTGTATCTGTACAGGTATGTGTGTGTATGTAGAGTGTGTGTTTAGGGGTGTAGGGATGGTATTTGTATGTGTGTAGGTATATGGTATTTTGTGTGCAAATACAGGTACGTGTGCAGAGCTGTGTGTATGGAGTGTGCATACAGGGATCTATATATACACACACAGATAGGTGTATGTAGAATACCTGTGTGGGTAAGAGTGTGTGTGTGCAGGGCTGTGTTGTGTGTATGGGTGTTTGTATGTGTGTATGCAGGAGTGTTGGTATGCAAGGATGTATGTGGGAGGTGTTATATGAGTATATGTAGGTTTGAGTGCATGCAGATACCAGTGTATGTGTGTAAGGATGTGTGTGTGTGTGTGTGTGTGTGTGGAGTGTAATGTCTGGGAAAGAAGTTTTGAAAAGTGGGCCAGCCATGGGAAAGGATTGAGGTGAAATTAGAAAATAAAGGTGACAGGTGGGAGGCCAGATTGTGCAGAATCTTCGATATGGAGGCAAGGAGTTGACATGCCATTTAATGAGCAGTGGAGAGTCACTGCTGGTGGCTGGCAGGGGCAGGGAGGGGACTGATTATCAGAATCATCGTGGGGCATCACTAGGGTTGCACTATTCCTGGGCATTGAGGGTTTGGATTTCATGGGGTTGGGGTTCATAAGACTGGCCTGAGGATTAAATTAGATACTACACATAAAGGACTTAACGTAGCTTGGCTCATGGGAACTTCTCCAAGGAGAAGGAGAGGAGGTAGAAGGGAAGAGGAGAAAATACAGGGACTTGCAAGGAATGGTTCACTTGGGTAGAGAAAAGAACTTTGCATTCTGTTTTCAACCTTTCAAACCATTCCTACTGTGTCTAATTCAGCCTCAGAGTCTGAATGCCTCCAGTCTGCGTGGAATAATACTCAATATAACTCATACTCAAGGAACTCCAGAAGGGAAGGAAATGCCCTTCTATTCACGTGGGATGGCACTCGCTGCCCATCTTGGGTGGAGTGTTGTCCACTCAGACTTTGTCTTCCAGCCATGGCAGGTGAGGGGCGGCTCACTGATGGGGGGAGGAAATGCAAATACAACTGCAGGACAAAGAGTCCGGCTCCACAACTCCACATCAGCCCTATGTGCAAAATGAAATAAAAAGAAAGAATGACAGCTGTGTGACTTATCATATCAGGATAAGGATAGGGGAGTGTTTGTCCACAGGAAATGGACTGTAGTTCCTCCAATTTCTACCTTATGCTCTTATAGCAGTTACTTTATCTTTTATCTATTGTTATGGACTGAATGTTTGTGTTGTCTCAAAGCTCATATATTGAAATCCTAATCCCAGTGTAATGGTATTAGGAGGTGGGGTCTGGGAAGGTGATTAGGTAATGAGGGTGGAGCCCTCATCAATGGGATTTGTGCCCTGATGAAAGAGACCTCACTAGGTGCAGTGGCTCACTCCTGCAATCCCAGTACTTTGGGAGGCCGAGGCAGAAGGATTACTTGATCCCAGGAGTTCAAGCCCAGCCTGGGCAACATAATGAGACCTTGTCTCTTTAGCAAAATCATAAAATGAGGCAGGAGGATTGCTTGAGCCCAGGAGGTCGAGGCTGCAGTGAGCTGTGATTATGCCACTGCTCTCCTACCTGGGTGACAGAACAAGACCTTGCTTCAGAAAAAAAAAAGAAAGAAAGAAAAGAAAAGAAAGAGACCTCAGAGCTCTGTCCCTCCCTCTTTCTGCCAAGTGAGGACACAGCAAGAAGACGTGGTGCATCCTAGAGGCAAGGTGCCTAAGTATTTGCATACATTATCTCTTTTTCATTCCCATATTTATTCAACGTGAAGTTATTGTTGAATGTTTGCTGTGTGCCAAGTGCTCTGACAGGTAGAAATGATCCCCGTTTTGTAGCAGAGGAAATGGAATGTCGGTGAGATTGAGCGACTTACCGCTAACAACACAGCTGGCAGGTGAGAGCGCAGCTCACAGCCCAGCTCACAGCCCAGCTCATCGACTGAGCACTCCCCCATCCCACCCCACCCCCAGCTTGGTCAGCTGTCCTGATGCACAGAAACTTTGTGAAAAATCTGTCCTGACAAACAAAAATTAGCTTTGGCCAGAAGATCAAATAACGCACTTGCACACTTGTGTTATCCAGTGTGAAATGCAAATGAATGTGGTGACATCCCCAAACAAGACACCTCTGCAGCTGCCTTTATAACATTATATAATATAATGTTATAGGGTAACATTCTCTACCCTACATATTGCCTCCTTAGGATACAGAAACCCAAGCGGGAGGGAATACTCTTTGGTCTTTTTCAAACACTGTGACACAAGGAGAAAAGAGAGACTAGGAAAGAAAAGAAACAAAGTATCTGGTTAACCATCAAATCAAGCTATAAATTCATTAGAAGATAATTTTTTTTCTAAAAATAACTTTCTGGTTGACTTTGAGGTTGCTGACAAGTTTCAGTCTAATGAATACTAGTTTCTAAAAAAAGTCAGATGAAAATAAATGAAGAAGAAATTTTGTTTCTGATCTGGTTTAAATGTTTTTTTTAAAAGTGAAACTTTGGATTAAATGTAGAACTGGCAATACTGTGAAACAAAGAAGACAATTTTTGAGAACTTGAACTCTCTCAGTACTGTATCTGCTTAGCTTGAGGGTCAAAGTAATAAATTTTTAATAAATTAACAAATTATAAAAGGACACTTTTCAGGATATTAAATTTATTTATTTATTTATTTATTTATATTTTTTGAGACAGGGTTTCACTCTTTTGCCCAGGCTGAAGTGCAGTGGTGTGATCATGGCTGACTACAACATCTACCTCCTGGGCTCAAGCAATCATCCCACCTCAGCCCCCCAGGTAGCCAGGACTACAGGTGTGCACCACCATGCCCAACTAATTTTTTTATTTTCAGTTGCCCAGGCTGGTCTCAAACTCCTGAGCTCAAGCGATCTGCCTGCCTCAGCCTCCCAACGTTCTGGGATTATAGGTGTGAGCTACCGTGCCTGGCTAAAAGTAAAATTTTAAATTATAAGTTGACTATAACCACATTATACATACTATGGTAAATAAAGCCGCCGCTGGCCTGAGGATGTCCTGGAAGGGAAAGAGGTCATGAATTGAGGGTGAGCTCGACCCATTGCACAGTTTAGACTGGGCTCCCCACTCATCGGGGTGGGTGGGAATCATAATCTTGTTTGTTTCTTAATTTTTGTTATTGTTTGCTTCTTTTAAGCCTAGATCCTCTGGATTTAGAACACACAGACTTTTGCCAAATTGCGTGCTGATTTTTCTGGTAAACCAAATGTTATAAGCTGAGTAATGTCTGACTAAAATTCCTATGTTGAAGTCTAACCCCCGGTACCTTGGAATGTGACCGTATTTGGAGAAATGGCCCAGTCTGCGATACTTTGCTGTGGCAGCCCTAGAAACCAATATGCCAACCAACCCATAAACAGTCAAAAAACCAGGAAAGAACTAAATGCACAGGATTCCAAATCCAGTGGCAGCATCTCCCCTATCATGTCCTTCTTCCAGGATAAAAATCACGTTAGGGAGAAATACACAGATGGAGACACAACTGTAAATGTAGTGCATGTACAGATACACCCTCCCTCTGCTCACAAGGAGGCCCTAGGAGATGCTGCACCTCAATCAAAATGAACACCCAGTGCCCAGGTCTTGACTTCTAAGAAGATACAGGACTCCCTGGGGAAGAGGCCAATGCTAGGGCTGGAGCCAGGAAGGTACAAGATGAGCTTGGAACACCCAGTTGAGGCTGAAAGTGAGGACTCAAAACATGATGGGAACAGTCCCAAAAGCATACCAGGGCCACCCTAAAACAGCTCCCACTTGCCAAAGCTGGGTCAATTTAACCAGCTTTGGTTAAATTATAAAATAATGTAAGTAGCAAATTATAATGGAGTGTAACCTGTAGAAGAAAATACAAATCATAAGTCTATGCTGACATTTACTTCTATTTATTTATTTATTTAGAGACAGAGTTTTGCTCTGTCGCCCAGGCTGGAGTACAGTGGCGCGATCTTGGCTCACTGCAACCTCCGCCTCCCAGGTTCAAGAGATTCTCATGCCTCAGTCTCTGGAGTAGATGGGATTGCAGGCACGCAGTGCCATGCCTGGCTAATTTTTTTTTATTTTCAGTAGAGACAGGGGTCTCGCTATGTTGCCCAGGCTGGTCTCCAACTCCTGGTCTCCAATGATCTGCCTGTCTTGGCCTCCCAAAGTGCTGGGATTACATGCATGAGCCACCGCGCCTGGCCTGTGCTGACATTTAAATGGGAAGCTTGATGAGGAACAGAATACTTACCTACTTTCAAAGCTTCTCTTCAGAAAATACTTACTTATAAAGGGGAAAAGAGTTAACCATTCAGTGGAAAAACCTGGCAGACATCAATTTCAAGGGGTCAAAATAATCATCAGACAAACTGGTATTGCTACCATCTTCTAGGACACACAGAAAGACATGGCATCACCAAGGAAGCAGAGCCTGAGTCAATCATAAGAAGAAGCATCAGACATGCCTGAGTGAGGGGCTTTCTTCAAAATAACTGACCTGTAATCTCCCAAAGGGTCAAGGTCCCAGGAACTGTCCTAGTCTAAATGATACTGAAGAGATCTTCGCTCAATGCAGTGCCTGACTCTGGTCTGGAAGTCTTGCTCTAAAGGACATGGTTGGGACAACTGGCAAAACCTAAAGGGTATCTGAAGATTAGATGGAAGTAATACATCAGTGTTAATTACCCAATTTTTATCCTTGTGCTGTGGTTTTGTAGGAATTGTGTAGAAAGTATTAAAGGGTGATAGCGTTTTAAAATAGGATTTATTTATTTATTTATTTATTTATTTAGAGACAGAGTCTCCGTCTGTCACCTAGGCTGGAGTGCAGTAGCACAATCATGGCTCACTGCAGCCTCTGCCTCCCAGGCTCAAGTGATCTTCTAGCCTCAGCCTCCTGAGTAGCTGGGACTCCAAGGCATACTCCACCATGCCTGGCTAATTTTTGTATTTTTTGTAGAGATGGGGTTTTGCCATGTTGCCCAGGCTGGTCTCCAACTCCTGGACTCAAGCAATCCTCTCACCTCAGCCTCCTAAAGTGCTGGGATTACAGTTGTGATCAACTGCACCTGGCCAGGTTTCATTTTTATTTAGGTATAATGAGGGCAACAGATCAGGAGACAAAGAGTTTTTTGGCTAGGTGCAGTGGCTTATGCTTGTAATGTGTTCTGGGAGGCCAAGGTGGGAGAATCACTTGAGTCCAGGAGTTTGAGACCACCTTGGTCAACATAGCAAGACCCCAGCTCTGCAAAAAAAATTTTTAAATTAGGCCAGGCGTGGTAGCTCAAGCCTGTAATCCTAGCACTTTGGGAGGCCGAGGCGGGCAGATCACAAGGCCAGGAGTTCGAGACCAGCCTGATCAACATGGTGAAAACATGTCTCTACTAAAAATACAAAAATTAGCTGGGTGTGGTGGGGCTTGCCTGTAATCCCAGCTACTCAGGAGGCTGAGGCAAGAGAATCGCTTGAAACCGGGAGGAAGAGGTTGCAGTGAGCTGAGACTGCGCCAAAAAAGAAAAATTAGCCAACTGCCAGACACGATCACTCATGCCTGCAATCCCAGCACTTTGGGAGGCCGAGGCGGGCGGATCACCTGAGGTCAGGAGTTCGAGACCAGCCTGGCCAACATGGCAAAACCCCATCTCTACTAAAAACACAAAAATTAACCAGGCAACAGAGTAAGACTCCATCTCAAAAAAAAAAAAAAAAAAAAAAAAAAAAAAAAAAGAAACAAGAGAGAGAATAATTTCCGACTGTACCCACTTTCTCTGCTATATTTAACTTCTGGAGGGCAAGGAGAATGTCTTGTTCACTCTGCATTCCCCAAGGGCTCAGAACTTTCGAACACATAGCGTGAACTCAATAAGGGTTGAACAAAAGAGTGAATGCATCAGTGAGAAAACGAAAGGGTCAGGCCGGGGGCAGTGGCTCACACCTGTAATCTCAGCACTTTGGGAGGCCGAGGTGGGCACATCATGAGGTCAGGAGATTGAGACCATCCCGGATAACACGGTGAAGCTTCGTCTCTACTGAAAAATATAAAAATTAGCCGAGGCCGGGCACGATGGCTCATGCCTGTAATCCCATCACTTTGGGAGGCCGAGGCGGGTGGATCACGAGGTCAGGAGATCGAGACCATCCTGGCTAACATGGTGAAACCCCGTCTCTACTAAAAATACAAAAAAAAAAAAAAATTAGCCGGGCGTGGTGGCGGGCTCCTATACTCCCAGCTACTTGGGAGGCTGAGGCAGGAGAATGGCGTGAACCCGGGAGGCGGAGCTTGCAGTGAGCGGAGATCGCACCACTGCACTCCAGCCTGGGCGAAAGAGCGAGACTCCGTCTCAAAAAAAAAAAAAAAATTCGCCGAGCATGGTGGCATGCGCCTGCAGTCTCAGCTACTCGGGAGGCTGAGGCAGGAGAATCGCCTGAACCCGGGAGGCGGAGGTTGCACTGAGCCGAGATTGCGCCTCTGCACTTTAGCCTGGGCAACATAGCAAGCCTCTGTCTAAAAAAAAAAAAAAAGGTCTTGCTGTTCACTCTGTGTGGTTAGCTCCTGACCAGTTTCTGTTCTCTCTGTTCATGTGGTGGACAGTTTGGTGTCACAGCTTGGGGTTTTCTCCTAAATCACAGTCTACTTAGTTTTTCAAGATTCTCTAGGCTGGGCGAGGTGGCTCGCGCCTGTAATCCCAGCACTTTGGGAGGCCGAGGTGGGCAGATCATCTGAGGTTGGGAGTTCGAGACCAGCCTGACCAACATGGAGACACCCCGTCTCTACTAAAAATACAAAATTAGCCGGGTGTGGTGGAGCATGCTTGTAGTCCCAGTTACTCAGGAGGCTGAGGCAGGAGAATCGCTTGAACCCGGGAGGCAGAGGTTGCAGTGAGCTGAGATTGTGCCATTGCACTGCAGCCTGGGCAACAAGAGCAGAACTCTGTCTCCAAAAAAAAAAAAAAAAAAAAGAGTCTCTAGCAAGTACAAGAGGTCAAATTGTAAAATTGTCGTAACTCTGATTCTCCCTCTTTCTTCTTTTGCCACTGGACATTTACTTAGACCCTAAAAAGTACAAAATCAGATTTAATCTTATGGGTGTTAATAGCAGCCTTTCATTCTGTTCTGTACTGGACAAGTGGCCATAATTTCTCAAATGAGAGTTAGCATTTGGCAAACAGAAAATTTTACATTAGTGAGCCTAGGAGTTTGAGGCTGCATTGAGCTATGATCATGCTAACCTGGGCAATAGAGTAAGACCCTGTCTCAACAAATAAATAGATAAATAAATAAAAATTTTATTTTATTATTGTTATGATTTTCTTTTGGAGATGGAGTCTCACCCTGTCGCCCAGGCTGGAGTGCAGTGTCACAATCTCGGATCACTGCAACCTCTGCCTCCCAGGTTCAAGCGATTCTCCTGCCTCAGCCTCCCAATAGCTGGGACTACAGGCGTGTGCCACCACACTCAGCTAATTTTTATATTTTTGGTAGAGACGGAGTTTCTCCATGTTGGCCAGGCTGGTCTCGAACCTCTGAACTAAGATGATCTGCCTGCCTCGGCCTCCCAAAATTCTGGGATTACAGGTGTGAGCCACCACACCTGCCCATAAATAAAATTTTAAAAGAAACAATTGGGACTTTCTGTCACATCTGGTCATCGTATCACAGGAGCTGCAGTGGCGTCTCTTGCATGTGCTATGGAACAGAATCTCCTTGGAGCAGGGAGGGCTGCCATGAGACCAGCTTTGAGGCTGACAGAAGGAGGAAGGGAAAGTGTGCCCAGGGAGGGACATCATGTTTCGTTCCCAGTGACCAATCCTCCATGGGTCTTGAGGATGGTTGTGGACTGAGGGAGAAGGGGGAGAAGAAGGAAGGGCACCCCAAGCTGAATGGGAAAGAAAAGGAAGCCCTGGGGTCAGAAAAGCCATCTGGCTGGGACCCTGCTCACTGGTCGGTTACTGTTCAAAGATGACCATAGGTTGGGACACGTAAGACAGCTAATCAGGGGCCCTTGTGCCACCCTCAGAGATACCAAGAATGACAGAAACTGATAAATGGAATGTTGTATGAGGGGCAGGGTGTGGATAGATGATTTTGTCACTTTAGAGGCATTCATGGAAGGTAGAACCATAATGAACTATGTAGGAAGTTAAAGAGTGCGGAGATGCAAGAATATTTGAAGGTGAGGCCAAAGCTGGGTTACTCACCAGGCAGCCTGTGCAGGTGCACGGGCCATGAGCAAAGCAGGGAGGGGCAGAAAGAAGGGAAATAGAAGGTGGGAAGCAAGAGAGGGAAAGCATTACCTCGAATTTAACAATCAGAAAATCTAGGCCAGGCAAGGGGGCTCACGCCTGTAATCCTAGCACTTTGGTATGCTGAGGCAGGAGGATCTCTTGAGCCCAGGAGTTCAAGACCAGCCTGGACAACATACCAAGACCCTGTCTCTACTTAAAAAAAAAGAATATCTAGAATGAAGGTATGTTGTTTCATCATACATATATTTTTGTATTTTATGGCTTATTCTTCTATCCCTTGGGTTTTGCCCCACATGTGAAGTGTGCTGAGGGGCAGACCAAAGGAGAAGGGAATGCAGCCACCAGGGACAGACCCTGTCAGTGAGGGAGATGTCCACCTGTCTGACCTGGCAAGGCATGATTTATGTTTACAAAGGTCAGTTCAGGCTGGGCACGGTGGCTCACGCTTGTAATCCTAGTGCTTTGGGAGGCTGAGGCAGGAGGATCACTTGAGCCCAGAAGTTTGAGACCAGCCTGGGCAAGGCAACATAGTGAGATCTTGTCTCTACAAAAAATAAATTTCAGTTTGGCCTTTCAATCATTTCAAAATAGAACTTTACACCTGGGATACAGGTTTTAAAAAATATTGGAAAAGCTTCACTGTCTTCAAGACTTTGCAAAATTAAACAGCTACTTGAGAGGTGTTATGATCTTTGTCTAATTTGCCTTGTCTAACTGTTGCAGGACGTGTGTGATTATATAACTAGGAATGTGAGACACTATTCCTTGAAACAATTTTTGGGGAAAAGCTACAGCCCTGTGGTGACTGAAAACAGACAGCAAGGTAGCATGTCCTGAAGACACACAGGGCAAGAGAGGGCTGGCTGGCAGACCTCCCTCTGTCACTGCAGCCATCCTGCAGGCTCCCCACTGAGGAACCAGTTCCTCCAAGAGACTTCCACATTTTCCTGGAGATTCCACATCCCCACCCCACCCCTACCCCACCCCCACCCTGCTGTCAGCCTGGGGGTTGGGAGACTTCTGGTAGGTCCTGTGGCTGAACTTGAGCTGGGCCTAATCCACTTTACTGCGCTCTCCTGGAAGGACCCCGCAGGGTAAGCAGGCTTAGGATTGGCTGGCTTGGATGATTTCAGGGTCCTGGGGAATATGGGCTGTTCCATAGTTGTTTGGTCCCTGGCCCTGGGCGATTAGAACAGGTACATAATGGCCCCAAGTGTGAGAGCCCTTTAATAAAGGAGGTGGCGGGGAGAGGGCTCTGGATTGGATGCTGTGTTCTTCTCCATGTATGACCAACTGCAGCCTCTCCCAAAACCTTAGCAGATGGTTTGCTTTGTGCTCCATTCCGGAAATAACTTTTGGCCACTTGGAAAGGAGCCGGTCAATTATCAGGAGCCATCTGTATTTGGGTGTTGCTGTCTGTTTCCTCACGCTTCTATGACCAGGAACTGCCTCGGCCTGTGCTGCGCTGTCTGTGGTCGGTATAAATCTAGTTTCCTACAGTCTTTTCAGACTATACTGCTTTAATAAATCTACAGCTGTCTTTATACCAGGTCCAAATAGGTAAATGAAAAGTTAAAACATTTAATCAGGCCAGATGTAGTGGCTCACACTTATAATCCCAGCATTTTGGGAGGTCAAGGCGGGTGGATCACTTGAGCCCAGGAGTTCGAGACCAGCCTGGGTAACATAGGGAGATCTCCTCTCTAGAAAAGAATAATAAATAAATAAATAATTTTAAAAAGAAAGCTTTTTTTTTGGAGATGGAGCTTCGCTCTTGTTGGCCAGGCTGGAGTGCAATGGCATGATCTTGGCTCACTGCACCCTCTGCCTCCCAGGTTTGAGCAATTCTCCTGCCTTAGCTTCCCAAGTAGCTGGGATTACAGGCACCCACCACCATGCCTGGCTAATTTTTGTTTTTTTTAGTAGAGACAGGGTTTCACCATGTTTGCCAGGCTGGTCTCAAACTCCTGACCTCAGGTGACCCACCCGCCTCGGCCTCCCAAAGTGCTGGAATTATAGGCATGAGCCACTACACCTGGCAAGGAAATATTTAATCAGATTTTTTGGTAGACATAATGGACCATTCAGATGTTCCCAGACGCCCAGCTGTTCAGCATCATGTAGATGCATCCTAAGAGGAGCTTGTTGTCCTAACAGCATGTCAGTTATCTCCCTGTCTCTTATCATCAGGCATTCTAACCCCCTAAAAGGTAGAGAAAATCTTATCCCATGGGCAAGTCATAGTAAAAAGATTACACTTTATGGGCACCAAAAGAATATGAAGTTAATTTTCCTCATTTATATGCACCAAAAAAATATGAATTAGATAGCCCAGATGCGGAGGCTTGTGCCTGTAATCTCAGCTCTTTGGGAGACTGAGGTGGGAGGATTGCTTAAGCCTGGGAGTTTGAGGCTGCAGTGAGCTATGATCCAGCCACTGCACTCCAGCCTGGGCGAGAGAGTGAGACCCTGTCTCTAAAAATACTTTGAAAAATGAAAACAGTACAACTTAGACAGAAATCCAGACAAGGCTAGAGCTGAGATGCCTGCTCCTTGAGGTCGCCATTGCTCTCCTAAGCTCTGTGCCGAAGGATGTTCCGAGGCCCTGTGGCTCTTCTACGTAGACACGCGCAGGCTGTGTCGGTAGAATGGGGTCCTTAACTATCCAGCAATAAACAATCATCCTGGATGTTGCATTTTCCTCAGAAAAGACCTGAAAGGGATATGGAGTTTGGGTGGGGGAAGGAGATGTTACAATCCTCATGGTAGGGCTTTGGAGATTACGGAACAGTGAAGCCGGCCTGTAAGGGGCAGACCATTCCTCCCTTGTAGATTGTAGCTGATCACTGCCGTCCATCTGATTGGCTGTGAATGAGGTGACTGCCTCCAAATGAAGAGTGGAACAGATCGGGAGGTGGGGGGCGCAATCAGAGGATTTTTGTCCCTGTGGTTCCAAGAAGTAGGCACATTGCTGAAGAAGGCCAGGCCGGAGATAAGGCCATTGTTTGAGCAGCAACATCCAACAGAAATATATCACCAGCCACACATGCCACTTTTCATGTTCTTTTCTTTTATTTTTTTGAGACAGGGTCTTGCTCTGTCACCCTGGCTGCCAGGCTGGAGTACAGTAGTGTAATCATAGCTCACTGCAGCCTCGAACTCCTGGGCTCAAGTGATTCTCCCACCTCAGCCTCCAAAGTAGCTGGGAATACAGGCATGTGCCACCTCGCCTGGCAAATTTTTAATTTTTTGTAGATACAGGGTCTCAGTATGTTGCCTAGGCTGGTTCATTTTTCATGTTCTAATAGCCATGTTAAAAAAGGAAAAGAAGCAGGCCGGGCACGGTGGCTCAGGCCTGTAATCCCAGCACTTTGGGAGGCTGAGGTGAGCGGATCACAAGGTCAGGAGTTCGAGACCAGCCTGGCCAGCATGGTGAAACCCCGTCTCTACTAAAAAATACAAAAAACTAGCCGGGCATGGTGGCATGCACGTGTAGTCCCAGCTCCTTGGGAGGCTGAGGCAGGAGAATTGCTTGAACCCGGCAGGCTGAGGTTGCAGTGAGCCCAGGTTGCGCCATTGCACTCCAGCCTGGGCAACACGGAGAGACTCCATCTCAAAAAAAGGAAAAGAAGCAGGGGAAATTACTCTCACTGTACCATATATTTACCCCCAAACACCTAAAATATTATTATGAAATGTGTTATTAATATAATAATAATAATTTTTTTTTTGGTAGAGATGGAGTCCCACTATGTTGCCCAGGCTAATCTCGAACTCCTGGGCTCAAGCGATCCTCCTGCCTCAGCCTCTCAAAGTATTGGGATTACAGGCATGAGCTACCATGCCTGGCTAGGAATTATTAATACTCATATATTTTACACTCATTTTTTGTACCATTACTTCAAATCGAGTGTGTGCTTTCTTTTTTTTTTTCTTTTTTGAGATGGAGTTTCAATCTTGTTGCCCAGGCTGGAGTGCAATGGTGTGATCTTGGCTCACTGCAACTCTGCCTCCCGGGTTCAAGCAATTCTCCTGCCTTAGCCTCCCAAGTAGCTGGGACTACAGGCATGCACCACCACACCCGGCTAATTTTTTTGGTATTTTTAGTAGAAACGGGGTTTCTCCATGTTGGTCAGGCTGGTCTCGAACTCCCGACCTCAGGTGATCTGCCCGCCTTGGCCTCCCAAAGTGCTGGGATTACAGGCATGAGCCACAGTGCCCGGCCCCAAGTGTGTGTTTTTGTCTTGGACTGGCCACATGTTGCCCTTAGCTGCATGTGGCTTTAGCTGTCCTTACAGGCAGGCTATTCCGGGGGCAGAGGTGATCACCCTTGTAACCCTGAGCTTCCAGCTCCTCTTCTGGAAGCAGAAAGCAGAGACTATGTCATTAGTACTATCAGAAACCTGGTTCTTTGGACTGTAGTTACGTTTTATTTTTGACGGGGTCTTGCTCAAGGCTGGAGTGCAGTGGCATGATCATAGCTCACTGCGACCTCCAACTCCTGGGTTCAAGTGATCCACGCGCCACAGCGTCCCAAAACTCTGGAATTAAAGGCATGACCTCTGCGTCCTGGCCTGTAATTACTCTTTAAGTAGTTCCTCCTTTGGTTGCCCTCCTTTTTGTTTTATAAATGCCAGGCTGCTGTGTTGTGCTGAGTAAATCTTGGGAGTTCATTGTATGAACTTTTCATGGGAATACTTCAAATAATGTAGAGAGAAGCAGCCTCGGGCTGGAGACATGCTGGGTGGATGAGGAGGGAATCCCAGAGAGACACACCGGATTCTGAGCCTCATTGGAGGTTTCGTGGCCCCTGCCTACTTGGGGCTCTTCCAGCGTTTTCAGTGGAAGCCCAGGAGAGCAGTCAAATCAATGCCCTTCCAGGAGATCAGATAAGTGGGACATGGAAATAGAGGAACACGGAGGGAAAGGGGAATAAAATAAATGGTAATTGATGGAAGATAAAGACCCAGAAACAGCAAGCTTAATAGTAACACAAAGCCAATAGAAGCCACATGCCGGGACTGCTGCTCAATGTGGCACAAATAATTCAGAGTATGCTACAAACCACTGGAAAGAAAAGAGAAAGGTAGATCAATAATTATAATAATCAAAGGTAGAGCAATAATATATATAATAATACATAATAAGATCAATAATTATAATAAGTGCGGTGGCTGACACCTGTAATCCCAGCATTTTGCGAGGCCGAGGCAGGTGGATCACAAGGTCAGGAGTTCGAGACCAGCCTGGCCAATATGGTGAAACCCCGTCTTTACTAAAAATACAAAAATTAGCCAGGCGTGGTGGTGGATCCCTGTAATCCCAGCTACTGGGGAGGCTGAGGCAGGAGAATCACTTGAACCCGGGCGGCAGAGGTTGCAGTGAGCCGAGATTGTGCCACTGCACTCCAGCCTGGGTGACAGAGTGAGACTCTGTCTCAAAAAAAAAAAAAAAACACACAATAATAATAATAATTACAATAAAAGAAACCCTCTTGAAGGGCAGAGCAGCCCCCTGGGCTTTTCTGGACCATTCAGTGTGAATGAACACAGGGTGACCTGGCAATTGCAAAACACCTAGGATTATTGTCACCAACAATAAAGGAAATAATTATACTAATCAATTGTTTGAGCAAAGCTTTTGACACCTCCCCCGGTAATCAAAAATAGGCTCACAGGTAATTTAGTGTATAAAAACAAAACAAACAAAAAATATAATCCTAGAAAGAAAATCCTTTTGTCCAAACTTCATTGCAGACCAGGCATTTGAAAACGTCATAAACTGTAAACAGCCATTTAAAGTGCTTCTGGGGAGCAGGCCTTGGGATGAGAGCACTTTTTTGGAAAACAGCAATTTAGAACTGAGGCAGCTTGCTCAGAAGTTCCAATCCAGCGAAAAGCCCCCAGTCGCTAGCAGAGCAAATGGAGACTTCAGCACCGGGACTTGCATGCAGGTCTGTCAGTGAGCTTTCCTGCAACCCTCAGAGAAGAGCTCAGGTTCCGACAATGCCCTGCCCTTCTCCCCAGGAGAAGCTTCCCTTGGTTTGTGGAGTTTTTCTCCTCTCTTCGTTCCGCAGAACTCCCCTGAGTTCACATTCACGGGGAACAACAGAGCCTCGTTAAGCGAGTTACAATGGGAAGCTGGCAGGGATGGCCGGGATACCGTGATATCCCACTGGGGTTTCCCTTTGAAATCTTCCTATGGTCTGAGACCAAAAACAGCAATCAATGAGATGACTGGAAGGAGGAGAAGCTGCATGAAAGGCATTCAGAAACCTACACTTATCTCCTGGGGCCCCCACCCTGTCCCTTGAAGCCATCACAGGGTTCTCTGGAGAGTGTATGGCAGTTGGAGCCACTATCTTCCTCCTCACTATCTCTCCAACCCTGCCCCGATTCCTCATGACTCAGCCTGAGGCGGGGAGATTAAGAATTCAGACTGTGGGCCGGGCGTGGTGGCTCACGCCTGTAATCCCAGCACTTTGGAAGGCCGAGGCGGGCGGATCACGAGGTCAGGAGATCGAGACCATGCTGGCTAACATGGTGAAACCCCGTCTCTACTAAAAATACAAAAATATTAGCCGGGCGTGGTGGCGGGTGCCTGTAGTCCCAGCTACTGGGGAGGCTGAGGCAGGAGAATGGAGTGAACCCGGGAGGCGGAGCCTGCAGTGAGTGGAGATTGCGTCACTGCACTCCAGCCTGGACAGAGGGACAGAACCAGACTCCGTCTCAAAAAAAAAAAAAAAAAAAAAAAAGAATTCAGACTGTGTAATTACCCCTTTGTTAAAACATATTGCCACACATTTCACGTATATGTGTAGATGTATATAGGTTTTACTTTAATTATGCAAGAAAGCGTCCACTTCTCATCGGTAAAATATTCTACATCTGCACATGGAGACAGATGCTTAATGGAAAGGGATACGGGATCATTTTTTACAGCCCACAGACACTTTGATTTCTTGCTCAGAGGACTTCATTCACTCAGTGCCTTTCATGAGGTCAACTTTGTTCTAGGTACCTTGCTAGGTGTTGGGGACACAAAGATGACTCTCACTCTATCTGGGTGGATGACAGCACTTCATCCACCAACAGAAGGGCCCGGAGAGTTTTAGGGTTAAATGTGCACGTTAGGGCCGGGTGTGGTGGCTCACACCTGTAATCCCAGCGCTTTGAGAGGCTGAGGCAGGTGGATCACTTTAGATCAGAAGTTCGAGACCAGCTTGGCCAGCATGGTGAAACCGCGACTCTACTAAACATATAAAAAAAGTTAGCCGGGCATGGTGGCTCACACCTGTAATCCCAGCTACTCAGGAGGCTAAGGCGGGAGAATTGCTTGAACCTGGGAGGCAGAGGTTGCAGTGAGCCGGGATCACACCACTGCACACTAGCCTGGGCGACAGAGAAAGGCTCTGTCTCAAAAAAAAAAAAAAAAATGCACCTTAGATAAAGTAAAAATAAGGTAGGTGTGCTGTTGCATTGCAGATATACCTACAGAGGTATATAACATATTTTTGGTGAGGTTGGAAAGATAAAGGTAGGGTAATTACAGAATATAGTAGAAACTTCTAAGCTAGAAGTTGAGGAGCAGTTTTGGATTTTTGTTTTAAGACGCAAGGTACTTAAGATCAGGTGCTAGAGACTGAAGCTGGACATCTAAAAGGTAATTTATTTTTTATTTTTATTTATTTATTTTTTTGAGACAGGGTCTCTCACTGTCACCCAGGCTGGAGTGCAGTGGTGCAGTCATAGCTCACTGCAGCCCCAACCTCCCGGGCTCAGGGGATCCTCCCACCTTAGCCTCCTGAATAGCTGGGACAATGCCTGGCTAGTTTTTGTATTTTTTGTAGAGACAGGATTTCGCCATGTTGACCAGGCTAGTCTTGAACTCCTGAGATCAAGCAATCCTCCAGCTTTAGCCTCCCAAAGTGCTGGGATTACAAGCATGAGGCACTGCGCCCAGCCAAAAGGTAATTTAATAATAACCACAAGGTCATCCAAATTAGAAACAAGACAAAACAATGCAATGAGGGGTGGGGGGCAACGAATTTGAAAGTTCTTTAAAAGCATCAGCTATCTTCCTGAAGGTTATGAAACCGCCTTTGCAAAATTATAACTGAGACAATGAAAGAGATCTAACTTAACCGACGCCATCTTGCTTCTAACCTCCAAGCTGTCTTTGTTCATTCCTGGGCATTGGCTGAACCAACTTTGGGAGAAACTTAGTTTGTAGTTTATAGTTTGTTTATTTATTTATTTGGAGACAGAGTCTCACTCTGTCGTCCAGGCTGGAGTGCAGTGGCGTGATCTCAGCTCACTGCACGCTCCACCTCCCAGGTTTAAGCCATTATCCTGAATCAGCCTCCCGAATAGCTAGGAGTACAAGCATGCACCACCACACCCGGCAACTTTTTTTAAATTTTTTGTAGAGACAGGGTTTTGCCATGTTGCCTAGGCTGGACTCAAACTCCTGAGCTCAGGAAATCCACCCGCCTCTGCCTGCCAAAGTGCTAGGATTACAGGCATGACCCACTGGGCCCGGCGGGTTTTTTTGTTTGTTTTTGTTCTTTTTTTGAAGAGTCTTGCTGTGTAGCCCAGGCTGGAGTGCAGTGGCACAATCTCGGTTCACTGCAACCTCCACCTCCTGGGTTCAGGCAATTCTGTCTCAGCCTCCTGAGTAGCTGGGATTACAGGCGCACATCACCACGCCCGGCTATTTTTTTGTATTTTTAGTAGAGAGGGGGTTTCACCATGTTGGCCAGGCTGTTCTGGAACTCCTGACTGTGATCTATAGTTTAAACAAAGACCGCAACAGCCCTTTCCCAAAGCAGACCTCCTTCTTGCCTGGGGACTAGATTGCCTTTGCAAGACTAACATTAGTCACAGGATTAGAAATTATGGTTTAGGAGTCTTGCAGCTGGAGGCTACAAGATTCTGACCCTCCCTAAACTGCTCCTAACATCAGGGCTTGAGATATTTTGCAGACCCTGCACTTGATGGATCAGCTGGCACCACCCAGATTGATAAACTGGCTCCTCTGATCTTGTGGCCCCTACGCAGGAACTGACTCAGTGCAAGAACACAGCTTCGTCTGCCTGTGATTTCATCCCTGACCAATCAGCACTCCTGGCTCACTGGCTTCCCTCCACCTACCAAGTTATCCTTAAAAATTCTGGTCGCTGAATGCTCAGGGAGACTGATTTGAGTAATAATAAAACTCCGGTCTCCCGCACAGCCAGCTCTGCGTGAATTACTCTTTCTCTATTGCAATTCCCCTATCTTGATGAATCGGCTCTGTCTAGGCAGCGGGCAACGTGAACCCCTTGGGCAGTTATATTTAGAGTGTTCTCTGTCTTCAGCATTGTTTTTAGTTTGCATCACCAAACCCTGAGTGGGGAGGGAAGTGGTGCTAGGTCTTCTCAGTGTCTCGGGTGGGTGTGGGGGCTTCCACGGAGGCTGAGATCTAATTTTATTTTCCCAAACACTTAACTATTGGAGAAAAAAAATCCCTTTATTAGCATATAAATCCTTTCTGACTTCAAGTGTTTAGCAGCTATTCTCATTTGTTTACTGAGTTTGTGATGAGAGAAAAGAGGGCTTGCAGCCCCAAAGAAGGGCGGGAGGGACCCAGTAGAGCTGGGGGCTGCCCGCCCTCTGGCCTTCGCATAAAGAGCGCCTTAGCAGGGCTACTGAGAACGGGCCAGCTGTTAGCCAGCTGGTCACTCAGGAGGAAGCCCGGGGAAGAGAGAAGTGAGAACGTTTCAGCCAAGTAACTAAGTGCACAGCCACCCTGACCGTGGCCGGAAAACCGCGAATGGAAAAAGAAAAACTGCCCCGAGAAACTCTGAGAACTTGCAGTAAGTGCACAATATCCGTACCAGAGCTTAATTTCTTTACCTGAACTTAAAAACATGCACATACTTTGTTTTTTAATTGCAGCGACCTCTCTCCTGTGCTAGCCCGAGGTCCGGAGTCTTACAAAGGGCTTAGTTGAGAGTGCACGATTTGTGAGTCCTCTTCAACTTAGTGTTTAAGGAGAGCGGGGGTGAGCTCAGTGAATGCGGTTTAGCAGGAGAGCATTTGAATCCCACAGAGGAGCCAGCCTATGCCCTAGTTCTAAGGCGCCTCTGGTCCTGTGTGACCGCGCCCGGGAGGCAACAGCTCTGAGCTCAGTTTCCTCCTCAGCAAAATGTAGCCAATGACGGCGTTGTGAAGCGTGAATGAGATCAGGTCTATGAACGTCACTTTGTAAACCCTTAAAGCACCATTTCAATCTTTCATTAAATATTAACTGAAAGGAGCACTCACATAGAAATGTCAGTGTCTACCCCCAACTAACTTTCCCCTCTTTTCTCACTTCTTCTTTTTCACAGAACCAGGCTACACATCTTGTCATTAAATTTAATCAATAAACATCTAGTGAGTTCTACTCAAGACACTGAGCTAATTGGTTTATGTTCAGCACCGTCAAGAACCTTACCATCCAGTTGGGAAAAACCACACAAAACACATTCGAAGTTTTTAATGGCACTCATGTCAAATTATGAAAGAAGAATGGAAGAGGTCTCTCTCCTTAGCAAATGATTAATTACTGCGTTAGTCTGCTAGGAGTGCCATAATAAAGTAGCACAGATGGGGTGGTTTAAACATCAGAAATTAATTTTCTCACAGCTCTGGAGGCCAGAAGTCTCAGCTGAACGTGTTAGCGTGGTTGGTTTCTCCTGACACTTCCGTCCTTGGCTTGTAGACGGCCATCTTTTCTCTGTCTTCACAGGGTCTTTCCTCTGTGTGCCCCAGTAGCTCCCCCTGTATCCAAATTTCCTCTCCTTATAAGGACATCATTTATATGGGATTAGTGCTCACCTCATGACCCCATTTTAACTTAATTACCTCTCTAAAGACCCTATCTCCAAATACAGTCACATTCTGAGGTCCTGAGGGTCAGGATTTCAACATATGAATGTTTGGGGGGACAGAATTCAGCGCATAATCGTTACCAAACCAGAGGTTTAGATGCTGTCAGGGGAGTTTTCTTACAGAAAGAGCCAAACATGCAATCCTTCTTGGGTGCTTTTGATGACAGGCTGACTATAAGTTAGTGCTATTTGTACTAGTGCTACAAATTTGGCTATCTTCTAGTTAAATAAATTCAATAAAATTCCTGATTTATTTTTATGTCTACAGGATATTGTATTAAATATTCAAATTGAATAAAAATATTTAAATCATCATTTGAATAAACTACTTCTCTTGTGAAAAACAATACGTTTATTGCAACTTAATTACTTTTATCTTTTCCCTCTCTCCCTCCCTTATTCCTTTGGAATGAGGAGGCCCCGTGGGCTGTGGAGATTTTTGCCCACGAATGGGCTGTGGTAACTACAGCCACAGACTACAAATGCTGAACCGAGGGATAGGAGAGGCGTGGAACCTCTTAATAGAGGAGGTGGCCCTTAAACTGGGGACCAATAGATTGATATATTCAGAAATTCATTTCTGCCAGATTGTTGTAATGACTGCACAGAAGTTCTCCACTGAGTTTTACATAGCATCTCTACAGTACTTCTACATAGTATTGCTCCATGTGGATGAACCACAGTCTATTTAAAAATCCATGGTTTTGTTGGGAAATTGGTATGGGGGAGTGAAGCACAGGTGCACGTGTTAGGACCCCAAAGATGGTGAACTGTGCCTGAGGAGGGCGAAGCCAGAGGACAGTCTGGTGGAGGTCCGTTGCAGTGCAGTCGTGCAAATCCATCGTCCGACCTGGGTATAGGGGCGAAAGACTAATTGAGCCATCTACTAGCTGGTTCCCTCAGAAGTTTCCCTTAGGATAGTTGGTGCTCTCCCAAAACCCAACCCACACAGTTTTATCCAGTAAAGTTAACATTAGAGGTCCTGGGGCCAAAATGATCTCAACCTATTCTCAAACTTTAAATGGGTAAGATTATTATTGTTGTTATTTTTATTTAATTAAATTAATTAATTAATTAATTAATTTATTTATTTTTTGAGACAAAGTCTCGCTCTGTCGCCCAGGCTGGAGTGCAGTGGCGCCATCTCGGCTCACTGCAAGCTCCGCCTCCTGGGTTCACGCCATTCTCCTGCCTCAGCCTCCTGAGTAGCTGGGACTACAGGCGCCCGCCACCATGCCCAGCTAATTATTTGTATTTTTTAGTAGAGACGGGGTTTCACCGTGTTAGCCAGGATGGTCTTGATCTCCTGACCTCGTGATCCGCCCGCCTCGGCCTCCCAAAGTTCTGGGATTACAGGCATGAGCCACCGCACCTGGCCCTTGTTTTTGTTTTTGAGATGGAGTCTGGCTCTATTGCCCAGACTAGAGTGCAATGACGCGATCTTGGCTCCCTGCAACCTCCACCTCCTGGGTTCAAGCGATTCTTCTGCCTCAGCCTCCCAGGTAGCTGGGACTACAGGCACCCACCACCAGACCCAGCTAATTTTTGTATTTTTAGAAGAAACAGGGTTTCACCATGTTGGCCAGGCTGGTCTCGAACTCCTGGCCTCAAGTGATCCACCCGCCTGTCTCAGCTTCCCAAAGTGCTGGGATTATAGGCATGAGCCACCACACCTGGCCTGAATGGGTAAGATTATTAAAAAAAAAAAAAAAAAAAAAAAATCATGGCTTTGGGGTATCTAGGCCATTTTCAACTCTTGACTCAAAAGAGTGCTCAGTGGACATTTATTTATTTTATTTTACTTTTATTTATTTATTTATTTTGAGACGGAGTCTTGTTCTGTCCCAGGCTGAAGTGCAGTGGCATGATCTTGGCTCACTGCAACCTCCGCCTCCTGGGTTCAAGCGATTCTCCTGCCTCAGCCTTCCGAGTAGATGGGATTACAGGCATGCACCACCGTGCCCGGCTAATCTTTGTAGTTTTAGTAGAGACAGGGTTTCATCATGTTGGTCAGGCTGGTCTCGAACTCCTGACCTCGTGATCCACCTCCGCCCCCTTGGCCTCCCAAAGTGCTGGGATTACAGGCATGAGCCACCACACCTGGCCTCGGTCTTTTTATTTAATCTTTTTTTATTTTTATTTTTTGCAATGAAGTTTTGCTCTTGTTGCCCAGGCTAGAGTGCCATGGAGCAATCATGGCTCACTGCAACCTCCGCCTCCTGGGTTCAAGCAATTCTCCTGCCTCAGCTTCCCAGGTAGCTGAGATTACAGGCATGTGCCGCCACATCCGACTAATTTTTGTATTTTTAGTAGAGACGGGGTTTCGCCACGTTGGCCAGGCTGGTCTCGAACTCCTGACCTCAGGTGATCCACCCGCCTTGGCCTCCCAAAGTGCTGGGATTACAGGTGTGAGCCACCACGCCCGGCCTCAATCTTCTATAAATGTGAAAACCATTCTTAACTTGCTGGCCATCTAAAAAAACTGTTGGGCAATGACTCAGACTGTGGGCCATAGTTGGCTAATCCCTGACTTAGAAATGAGAAATTTGAAATATTTACTGCTATGCTCTGCTTAGTTACAAGAAATGGAAGGACGGTTGCTTGGTGCAAGGTATATAAGATATGGCATGCCAGCCACAGGGTGAAGCTTCTTGTTGTAAGTATTTCTAGAGACTGGTGATGGCCATGGGTGAGTCTGGACCTGCTGTGTGCCCTGGCTGCACTGGCCTGTTGCATGACAGCTTTCAACAAGGGCCACAACATGTTTTGAGCGAAAGAACACCTGCCTACAATGCTACCCAGACGCAAAGGCAGAAAGCATAGCAAATGAAATCTTTCCATCCAAGCAGGCTTTTCCGGTAGTGAAACTGAAAAAGCAGCAGTACATACCAATGAATGTTTTAACATTTCTACTTGAGGGCATGATACGGTGACCACACCTGGAGCTTGTCCACCCTGAATGTACAGTGGAAACTAGCAGGCTTCCTAGGCAGGGGAGCTATTCATGAACAAGCCCATGGATGGGCCCCTTAACTGCCCTTCATATTGGCTCTGCACTGAGTCCCATTTCTTTTCTTTTTTTTTCTTTTTTTTTTTTTTTTTGAGACAGAGTCTCGCCCTGTTGCTCAGGCTAGAGTGCAATGGCGCGATCTCGGTTCACTGCAACCTCCATCTCCCAGGTTCAAGCGATTCTCCTGCCTCAGCCTCCTGAATAGCTGAGATTACAGGTGCATGCCACCGCGCCCAGCTAATTTTTTGTATCTTTAATAGAGACCAGGTTTCACCATGTTGGCCGCGCTGGTCTGGAATTCCTGACCTCATGATCCGCCCGCCTCGGCCTCCCAAAGTGCTGGGATTACAGGCGTGAGCCACCGCTCCCGGCCCCCATTTCTTAAAAGTTGTTTAGGAAGTAACAGGAACAATAAGCTGTGTTTTCTTAGCACTTCCATGCCAGTACAGCATCATTAACATGTCACGGTTTAAGCAGAGGAGGTTCAGGGAGACACTGAACCACAAACACAGGTATTAATGACTCTAAAGTTGTTTGTTTGTTTGTTTTTGATAGAGTCTTATTCTGTCACCCAGGCTGGAGTGCGGTGGAGCGATCTTGGCTCACTGCAACCTCTGCCTCCCAACTTCAAGCGATCCTCCTACCTTAGCCTCCCAAGTAGCTGGAATTACAAGCATGTGCCACCACACCTGGCTAATTTTTGTATTTTTAGTACAGACGGTCTTTCACCATGTTGACCAGGCCGGTCTTGAACTTATGACCTCAAGTGATCCACTCGCCTTGGTCTCCCAAGGTGCTGGGATTATAGGCGTGAGCCACCACGCCTGGCTGATGACTCTAAAGTTTTTAAGCACCATACTACACAATCTCTTAATTTATCCTCCTGATTATTTTGTAAAGTGGGATTTTTTTTTTTTTCTTGACAGAGTCTCACTCTGTCGCTAGGCTAGAGTGCAGTGGTGCGATCTTGACTCACTGCAACCTCCGCCTCCCGGGTTCAAGCGATTCTTCTGCCTCAGCCTCCCAAGTAGCTGGGACTACAGGCGTGCGCCACCATGCCCAGCTAATTTTTGTACTTTTAGTAGAGACGCGGTTTCGCCATGTTGGCCAGGATGATCTCAATCTCTTGACCTCGTGATCTGCCCACCTTGGCCTCCCAAAGTGCTGGGATTACAGGTGTGAGCCACCGTGCCTGGCCTAATTTTTGTATTTTTAGTAAAGATGGGGTTTCACTGTGTTGGCCAGGTTGGTCTTGAACTTCTGATCTCGTGATCTGCCTACCTTGGCCGCCCAAAGTGCTGCAATTATAAGCATGAGCTACCACGCCTGGCTGGGAATTGTTGATTCTATTTTCTTTTCTTTTTTTTTTTTGAGACAGAGTCTTGCTCTGTCACCCAGGCTGGGGTGCAGTGGCACAATCTCGGCTCACTGCAAGCTCCGCCTCCCGGGTTCATGCCATTCTCCTGCCTCAGCCTCCCCAGTAGCTGGGACTACAGGCGCCCGCCACCACATCCAGCTAATTTTTGTATTTTTAGTAGAGACAGGGTTTCACCGTGTTAGCCAGCATGGTCTCGACCTCCTGACCTCATGATCTGCCCGCCTCGGCCTCCCAAAGTGCTGGGATTACAGGCGTGAGCTACCACGCCCGGCCGATTCTATTTTCATGAGCAAAGCATCAGAGACCCTGAATGAATTATCGAAAATCATAGAGTAAGTGCCCAAACTGGATCAAATTACAGTCTTAAAGCCCCAAGCCCAATATCAAGAACTGTTTATGATTAAAACAATGTGATCAGGAAGGTGAAGGTTTTAGGATTCAAAATAAGAAAACACAGTAACTCAATTTTTTACCTTTTCTCTTGGTTTTCTTGTTCTCCGCCTTTCATCTGTTTGTTTTTTTTTGAGACAGTATCGCTCTGCCCCCCAGGCTGGAGTGCAGTGGTGCAGTCTTGGCTCACTGCAACCTCCGCCTCCTGGGTTGAAACAATGCTCCTGCCTCAGCCTCCCAAGTAGCTGGGACTATGGGCACCCACCACCATGTCTGGCTAATTTTTTTTTTTTTTTTTGAGACGGAGTTTCGATCTTGTTGCTGAGGCTGGAGTGCAATGGTAGGATCTACAGCTCACTGCAACCTCTGCCTCCTGGGTTCAAGCAATTCTCTTACCTCAGCCTCCCAAGTAGCTGGGATTACAAGCACGTGCCACCATGCTGGTATAATTTTTGTATTTTTAGTAGAGACCATGTTGGCCAGGCTGGTCTGGAACTCCTGACCTCACTTGATCCACCTGCCTCGGCCTCCCAAAGTGCTGGGATTACAGGTGTGAGCCACCACGCCTGGCCAGCTAATTTTTAAATTTTTCATAGAGACAGGGTTTCACCATGTTGGCCAGCTGGTCTCAAACTCCTGACCTCAAGTGATCTGCCTGCTTCGGCCTCCCAAAGTGCTGGGATTACAGGCATGAGCCACCATTCCCGGTTGTTCTCTGCCATTCACCACATTCTAAGACACCACAACTCTAATAGAATGCCTCTAAATACTAATTTGCAAAAAGAAATCATAAAATTCTTAAGAAGGTAGTTTTCACATAATGAAAATGGAAGGTTTCTTATTAGCATTCTTGCAACCGTCTTTGATCCCTCATTTTTTCTTTATAATGGCTAATACTTAGCGAGTGCTTACCAGGTGCCAGACACACAGAGCACTTTACAAACATTAATTCACGTAATCCTTATGACCATTTATGAGACAGGTGTCATTATCTTTATTTTTCAGATGGGGAAACCAAGGCACAGAGAGAGAGACTCAGTTCTAGACTCACCTCTGTATCCCTTAGGTCCAAGGCATAGAGGGTCATCAGTTCAAGTCTCATTTGGGCAGAAGTCAGTGATTCTGGAGACAGAGTACCTCGGTATGAATCCTGGCTACCATACTTACTAACTAGCTCTTTATTTATTTATCATTATTTATTTATTTATTTTTTATTCATTTATTTTTTGAGATGGAGTCTCGCTCTATCTCCCAGACTGGAGTGCAGTGGCACGATCTCAGCTCACTGCAACCTCCACCTCCCGGGTTCAAGCGATTCTCCTACCTCAGCCTCCCAAGGAGCTGGGATTACAGGCGTGCACCACCACTCAGCTAATTTTTGTATTTTTATTAGAGACGGGGTTTTGCCATGATAGCCAGGCTAGTCTCGAGCTCCTGACCTCAGGTGATCCACCTGCCTCGGCCTCTCAAAGTGCTGGGATTACAGGCGTGAGCCACTGCACCCGGCCATATTTATTTATTTAGAGACAGGGTCTTACTTTCTCACCCAAGCAGGAGTGCAGTGATGCAATTATGTCTTACTGCAGCCTTGACCTCCAGTGCTCAGGTGATTCTCCCACCTCAGCCTCCCGAGTAGCTGGGACTACAGGCGTGCACCATCAGGCTTGGCTAATTTTGTTTGTTTGTTTGTTTGTTTGTTTGAGACAGAGTTTCGCTCTTGTTGCCCAGGCTGGAGCGCAATGGCGCAATCTTGGATCACTGCAACCTCCGCCTACCGGGTTCAAGCGATTCTCCTGCCCCAGCCTCCCAAGTAGCTGGGACTACAGGCATGCACCACCATGCCTGGCTAATTTTTTTGTATTTAGTAGAGATGGGATTTCATCACATTGGTCAGGCTGGTCTCGAACTCCTGACCTCAGGTGATCCATCCCCACCTTGGCCTCTCAAAGTGTTGGGATTACAGGCGTCAGCCACTGCGCCTGGCCAGGCTTGGCTAATTTTTTTATATTATTTTTTGAAGAGATGAGCTCTCCCCATGTTGCCTAGGCTGGTCTCAAACTCTTGGGCTCTAATGATCTGCCCATCTTGGCCTCCCAAAGTGCTGGGATTACAGGCGTGAGCCACCGTGCCCGGCCTACGCTTTACATTAAAGATATCATTTACTTAAGTCATCCATTAATTAGTAAAGATTTTAGAAGATATTTTTCAAAATGATGTAAAATTCAAAAAAAATTGATAAAATGCGAATTACATTTTAATGTCTCATAAATGGAATTACTAAGAAGCAGTAATGAATATCTGATGACAGTTCAAATATCTACCTTTCATACCCTGTGTAGTATTTTGTCCATTTTTTCTATGCTTCGTTTCATATTATATATACTGTGTGATGGTTTTATTTTCATATAATAGAAAATCTCAAATCAGATGGTGTCCTACCTGTTATAGTTGTCTGGTAAAATGCAACTAGAAAACATTTCTCTCTAGAGAGAACTTTGACACCAGATTGTGCTACTATCACTAGCAATCTGATAAGAAATTAAAAAAAATTAAAAGCCCTTTGTGTGAAAGTCAGTTCTGGGGAGATGAGCCACAGTTGTTTCAAACTGGTCTGCATTTTCTCCAAGACAAGAGTATAGGGCCATTCCAAGGAACAGTATCTTTCCTAGCATAGGTGTTAACTTTTGTGGACATGTATACACGTAGTAAGTCTGCAGTGGGGCACAAAGAGCACAAATTGCCTGAGTGTGCTGGGGTCCTAACGGGTAGACCTTGAAATTACCCTTTTCAGACCACTCTTGGCTCCCCTGGGGCCTCTCATGTTTGTCTGAGGTAACCAAGGACAGAGTAGGACAATATAGATGTGCTGGCCCCTACAAAACTGAGCAGACAGTAATCACAGGACCCGCTCTGGTCAAGCATGAGGTGGTAGCCAGACATAAGAAAGGGGCCATAGAGTGCTCTACTTTGTGCCATAGAATATGCCTTAGAGATTCTTTTGAACTGTAAACATTTCGAAAAAAAAAAGCATGTTGTTTTCACAGTCTTTTTTTTTTGAGACCAGGTCTCACTTTATTGCCAAGACCGAAGGACAGTGGTGTGGTCACAGCTCACTGCAGCCTCGACCTCTGGGGCTCAAGCGATCCTCCCACCTCAGCCTCCCAAATAACTGGGACCACAGGTGTGAGCCAGGATGCCCAGACAATTTTTGATTTTTTTGTAGAGGCAAAGTCTTGCTATGTTGCCCAGGCTGGTCTCAAACTCCTGGGCTCAAACGATCCTCTCACCTCGGCTTCTCAAAGTGCTAATATTACAGGAGTGAGCCACCATGCCCAGTCTTGTTTTCATAGTCTTAATAGTCATACTGTGTAAGGACTACATAACACTGCACTGAATGGAGGTAATAAAATTTACTTAGCTGTACCTCTCCATGGAACATTTGGGCTGTTGGGCTGAGGCTGGACTGGACCAAGGGCTAAAGACCAAGAGGCCAGGATGGATCAAGTCAGTGTCTGGAGGCTAACTGGAAATAGACAGCTCGGTAGCCAGTCTGATCAATGCATCACTGTGGAGAGTCGAGTAGGGACAAGGCAACAGACAGATGCCAGGGACACCAGACAAGAAACTGCATGAGAATGAAAGATACCTACTTGGATCCTCCAGCTGTGACCACGGGCTTGGTTTGGAAGTGAGCTTTAAAGAGCTCTCAGCCATCTTGCATAGCTTTTGCAAAAGGCACTTGTGATAGCATGGCCAGTGAGTGGGTGAATGATTTTTATCATAATAGACTAGCATTTGCTCACTCATCCAAGACCCACATCCAGTCTACACCCAAAAAGAAATGGCTGTAACAATTACAGTAGTCCCCCTTATCTGTGGGAGATAAGTTCCAAGAACCATAGTGGATGCCTGAAACCTTGGATAGTACTGAGCCCTATATATACTATGTTTTTCTCCTTTACATACACATCTGTGATAAAGTTTAATTTATAAGTTATGAACTGGATGAGATCAAGAGCAATAGCTAATAATAAAATAGAACAATTATAACACATACTGTAATAAAAGTTTTGAGAATGTGGTCGCTCTCTCAAAGTATCTTATTGTACTGTACTCACCTATGTTCTGACCTCAATTGACGGAGGAGACTGAAACTGTGGAAAGTGAAACTGCAGGTAATGGGGAAACTACTGTTTAACAAAACCTTTAGCATATACATTTACTATTTTAAATGTCAGTTACATAATTCTCAATTATTTGAAGGATTAAAAAAATCATGAATTAACTTCAATTGGGACTGGAGTAAATTGGGCATTGTTGCAACCTTAATTTAGAACTTCCTAAACTCTTACTTTAAATACAGGAAAAGACTGATCTTCATATTCCTAGGTCTAAGGAGGATTTAGTGTTTCATCCTCCATGCTGTAAAATGCAAATTTGGTAATTTCACTTTCTGGGTTAAAGCCCCGTGGTTCCCTATCACCCAAGGATGAAGTCCAAATTCCTAAGCATTGTAGCTTTAATTATAAAGTAGCAAAAGCCTCAAAATGCAAAATAGCATGCTTTTTGTTCTCCAGAAATCTAGATCTGCATTATCTAAATGGAATTCTTTAGCAAATAGCTACATGTGGCTGGTGAAAATATGAAATGTAGCTGGTATAAATTGAGATGTGCTGTAAGTTTAAAATACATAGCGCATATTGGCTGGATGTGATGGCTCACGTCTGTAATCCTAGCACTTTGGGAAGCCGAGGAAGGCAGATCACCTGAGGTCAGGAGTTCGAGACCAGCCTGGCCAAACATGGCAAAACCCTGTCTCTACTAAAAATACAAAAATTAGCTGGGCGTGGTGTTGCTTGCCTGTAATCCCAGCTACTCAGGAGGCTGAGGCACGAGAATCGCTTGAACCTGAGAGGCAGAGGTTGCAATGAGCCAAGATTGTGCCACTGCACTCCAGCTGGGTGACAGATGGAGACGCTGTCTCAAAAAAAAAAAAAAAAAAAAAAAAAGCCCGGTCGCGGTAGCTCACGCCTGTAATCCCAGCACTTTGGGAGGCTGAGGCGGGCAGATACCTGAGGTCAGGAGTTTGAGAGCAGCCTGGCCAACATGGAGAAACCCCGTCTCTACTAAAAGTACAAAAACCAAACCAAAACAAAACAAAAAAACTAGCCGGGTATAGTGGTGCATGCCTGTAATCCCAGCTACTTGGGAGGCAGAGGGCAGAAGAATGGCTTGAACCTGGAAGGCGGAGGTTGCAGTGAGCCCAGACCACGCCATTGCACTCCAGCCTGTGCAACGGAGAAAGAATCTGCCTAAAAAAAAAAAAACAAAAAACACCAAAAAAACAAACAAAAAAAAACCATAGTGGATATCAAAAATTTATTTAAAAAGAACAGTACAATCTCTCATTAATAATTGTTTATACTGATTTCATGTTGAAATGATATTTTGGGTAGAGTTAAATATATTATTAAAATTAATTTCACTTATTTAACTTTTTAAATGTGACTACTTGAAAATTCAGGGTGCAGCACACCAAACACATCAACATGACATGTGTATGCATATGTAACAAACTTGCATGTTGTGCACATGTACCCTAGAACTTAAAGTATTAAAAAAAAAACAAACCATTGATTTGTACATTTAAAAAAAAAAGAAAATTCAAAGTTACATTTATGGCTTACATTATATCCCTAACAGACAGTGCAGATATAGATGATTCCCATTAATATTCTTTTTTTTTTTTTTGAGATGGAGTCTTACTCTGTCGCCCACGCTGGAGTGCAGTGGCGGGATCTCGGCTCACTGCAACTTCTGCCTCCCCGGTTCAAGCAATTGTCCTGCCTCAGCCTGCCAAGTAGCTGGGACTACTGGCAGGTGCCACCACACCCAGCTAATTTTTATATTTTTGGTAGAGATGGGTTTTCACCATGTTGGCCAGGTTGGTCTCAGACTCCTGACCTCAAGTGATCTGACCCTCTCAGCCTCCCAAAGTGCTGGGATTATAGGTGTCAGCCACTGTGCCCGGGGCCTCCATTAATATTCTTTAGTATTTTCACTAGGCACCTCACTTAATTACAGAATGCCTATCCCATTCAAAGCTTGAGAATCAACCTATTTTCTCTTGCTGAAAAGATAGCTTTGTTTTACCAGGTTTCAAGAAACTGATAATGGGTTGGGAAGAGTAATGCATTGCCCATGGGGCTGATGCTAATTTGCCTCTCTCCTGTGAGCTCTGCCTAAAGAACCTCTCTCAAATCTGCCCCTCCCCTCCTTCCCAGGGCTGGCTGAGCACCCCTCAGGGTGCATATGGTCTCCCTGCTTCTCCTCTGGTCTAATTCTTTTGTGTTAGAGTGACCTCTCTAAGAGGGGGCTCTTCACCTGGAAACTGCAAACCACTAAGAGGATCATGGACAGAATTTAGGCTGTCTGTGAACGTGGATGTCAACACATCAAACAAAAAAGCAGCTTTTAGCAGTATCTCTGCTTTGCCACTGACAGAAAGGTAGATATTTTAAGGTAATATTCTAGCTGCTGTAATACCACCACTGAAATTGTAGTACTAGCAGACCCTCCAGTAGATGTTATTTAATGTGTTAATGAAAAAGCACATATTTATTATACCACACATATTTTCTTGACATTTTCATAGCTAAGGCTTTTTATTCTTATTTATTTATTTATTTTTGAGACGGAGTCTCACTCTGTCACCCAGGCTGGAGGGCAATGGCGCAATCTCTGCTCACTGCAACCTCTGCCTCTCGGGTTCAAGCCATTCTCCTGCCTCAGCCTCCCAAATAGGTGGGATTACAGGCACCTGTCACCACGCCTGGCTAATTTTTGTATTTTTAGTAGAGATGGGGTTTCACCATGTTGGTCAGGCTGGTCTTGAACTCCTGACCTCATGATCCGCCCGCCTTGGCCTCCCAAAGTGCTGGGATTACAGATGTGAGCCACTGCGCCTGGCCTCTAGGCTTTTATTCTATGCATTTATTTATTACTTATTTTATTTTATTTGAGATGGAGTCTTGCTCTGTCACCCCGGCTGGAGTGCAATGGCATGATCTCGGCTCACTGCAAACTCTGCCTCCCGGGTTCAAGCAATTCTCCTGCCTCAGCCTCCCGAATAGCTGGGATTACAGGCGTCCACCACTATGCCCTGCTAATTTTTTTTTTTTTTTTTGTATTTTTAGTAGAGACAGGGTTTCACTGTGTTGGCCAGGCTGGTTTTGAACTCCTGACCTCAAGTGATCCACCCACCTCGGCCTCCCAAAGTGCTAGGATTATAGGCATGAGCCACCGTGCCTGGCCTTATTCTATGCATTTAAAAGCATTTTTTTTTTTGAGACAGAGTCTCGCTCTGTCGCCCAGGCTGGAGTGCAGTGGCGAGATCTCGGCTCACTGCAACCTCCGCCTCCTGGGTTCAAGCAATTCTCTGCCTCAGCCTCCCGAGTAGCTGAGATTACAGGGACCTGCCACCACGCCTGGCTAATTCTTTTGTATTTTTAGTAGAGATGGGGTTTCACCATCTTGGCCAGGTTGGTCTTGAACTCCTGATCTCGTGATCCACCCACCTCGGCCTCCCAAAGTGCTGGGATTACAGGCGTGAGCCACTGTGCCCGGCCTAATTTTTTTTTTTTTTTTTTTTTTTCTGACTTGGAGCCCTTAGGCTTCACCAAGCTTTCAAAGCCTGAAAGCCTCCCACTGCCTTCAGGATGCAGCCAGCACTCACTCCTCAGCTCAGCACAGGAGACCCTGCTATCTCATCAGCCATAACTTCGGTGACTTCTCAGTGAATTCAGCATTTACTGATGCCCACATATGCTCAGGCTTCATTTGCCTTTGTGCCTTCTAAATCTGTTTCCCTCCTTGGAATGTCTTATCCCAACCTTTTAACCTGGAAAATTTCTACAGTCTCCTATGATAATGTACCATACAGTTCAAAGGGCAGCCTTTTCATGTACAAGGCTCCTGGAGGGAACAATATGGGTCTTTATCTTTATTGTCCATCACCCATTCCAAGTTTCCCTGAAGTGTGGTATGCACTGTTCTTTCTTTTTTTTTTTTTTTTGAGACGGAGGCTGGTTCTGTTGCCCAGGCTGGAGTGCAGTGGTGTGATCTCGGCTCACTGCAACCTCCACCTCCTAGTTCAAGCAATTCTCCTGTCTCAGCCTCCCGAGTAGCTAGGACTATATGCGCGTGCCACCATGCCCAGCTAATTTTTGTATTTTTAGTAGAGACGGGGTTTCACCATACTGGACAGGCTGGCTTCGACCTCCTGGCCTCAGGTGATCCACCTGCTTTAGCCTCCCAAAGTGCTGGGATTACAGGTGTGAGCCACTGCGCCTGGCCTGCAGTGTTCTTTTAGATAACAAATTAATGAACATTTTTCATATTAATATGCAAATATTGAGAGTGATTTCTTATTTATGGCAGTATTTGTAATTCCTTTACAAATCACTTTTAAGTTTAAAAATTAAGTAAACAACAGTATATATTGACACAGACATGGCAACATTATGATGGTAGCAGATAACTACTGTGTCTACTTCTGAGTAGTTGGAGATATTCTGTGTACTATTTTTCAGACTTTTTTATAAGTCAGAAATTATTCATAACTGAAAAGTTAAAAAAAGAATTAAAGCAAGTATGAGATAATGTATTAACTTTATATTAACTCAAAATCTAAATAAACACCTATTTTCTGGGTAGGCATGGTGGCTCATGCTTGTAATCCCAGCACTTTAGCCAAGGCCGGCGGATCACTTGAGGCCAGGAGTTCAAGACCATCCTGTCTAACATGGTGAAACCCCATCTCTACGAAAACTACAAAAAACTAGCTGGGCGTGGTGGCACACACCTGTAGTCCCAGCTACTTGGGAGGCTGAGGCACGAGAATTGCTTGAACCTGTGAGGTGGAGGCTGTAGTGAACTGAGATCACACCACTGCACTCTAGCCTGGGTAACAAAGAGAGACTCCGTCTCAAAAAAAAAAAAAAAAAAAAAAAAAAAAGAAAGTATTAAAGAAAATGCTGGCATTTGACTAAATCAGAATAAATAAATAAATAGAAAGAAAAAGTTAAAAAAAAAAAGCTACACTCCTAGCCTGGGCAACATAGTGAGACCCTGTCTCTACCAAAAAAAAAAAAAAAAAAAAAAAAATTAGCAATTAGCTGGACATGGTGGCATGTGCGTATGGTCCCAGCTACTCTGAAGGCTGAGGTGGAGGATTGTTTGTGCCTAGGAGGTCGAGGCTGCAGTGACTCAGTGACTTGTGACTGCACCACTGCACTCTAGCCTGAGTGACAGAGCGAGACCCTGTCTTTAAAAAAAAAAAAAAAAAGCCAGACGCGGTGGCTCACGCTTGTAATCCCAGCACTTTGGGAGGCCGAGGCGGGAGGATCACGAGGTCAGGAGATCGAGACCATCTTGGCTAACACGGTGAAACCCCGTCTCTACTAAAAATACAAAAAAAATTAGCTGGGCGCGGTGGCGGGTGCCTGTAGTCCCAGCTACTCGGGAGGCTGAGGGAGGAGAATGGCGTGAACCCGGGAGGTGGAGCTAGCAGTGAGCCGAGATAGCGCCACAGAAGTCCCTCCCGCCTGGGCGAAAGAGCAAGACTCCATCTCGAAAAAAAAAGCTGCAATCAAAACATGTTGGTCAGAAAGTTACCAGGCCCAATCTTCATGCAGTCCCACCAAGAGTTCAGTGAACAGACATTGCCAATGTTATTTAGGACACAGAACTCTATTGAGCACTATATTCACTATTTGGGTGATGGGATCAGTAGAAGCCCAAATCTCAACATCAGGTAATATATCCATGTAACAAACCTGCACATGTACCTGTGAAATGAAAATTATAAAAAAAAAAAGGGGGGGGGGAGGGGAAGAAAATAATGAAAGACTGACTAAAGCATTCTGCCAGACTAGTTTAACTTGGATGCCAAAACCAGGCAAGGTGCTCAAAAGCAAACGTAAACAAAACAAAGCAAATGTATCAAGTGAAATCCAGTAGTGAACTATTTAATACATTATGTACAGTCGGATTTAATTAAAGGAACACAAATAGGTTTAAATAATTTGAAAATTTTAAAGTAGTTTAGACTTTCCTACATTAAATAAAAAAGTAGAACCCGACTGAGGAAGCCTAACATAAAAAAAAAAATAGGAGAGGCAATATCTTAATTTTGATGTGAACTACATAACATTTAATAGAAATGCTTCTAACCTCTCACTGCAAAATAAAAAGGAACAAGTGCTGTTATTACAATATTCCTGGCAATCCTAACCAATGCAACAGGAAAAGGATAAAAATTAAGAGGCTTACATTTTAGCAAAGAGAAAAACTCATGTGTAGATGTCATGACTGCTTATTTAGAAAATCAAAGTGTGTTATCAATTAAAAACTATGGGAGTGGCTGGGCGCGATGGCTCACGCCTGTAATCCCAGCACTTTGGGAGGCCGAGGCGGGCGGATCACGAGGTCAGGAGATCTAGACCAGCCGGGCTAACACAGTGAAACACCGTCTCTACCAAAAATACAAAAAAATTAGCTGGGTGTGGTGGCGGGCTCCTATAGTCCCAGCTACTCGGGGGGCTGAGGCAGGAGAATGGCGTGAACCCGGGAGGCGGAGCTTGCAGTGAGCCGAGATGGCACCACTGCACTCCAGCCTGGGCAACAGAGCTAGACTCCGTCTCAAAAAAAAAAAAAAAACAACAAAAAACTATGGGGCGGGGGCGGGGGGGGGGGGCGGCTGCTGTGGCTCACGCCTGTAATCCCAGCACTTTTGGAGGCCGAGGCGGGCGGATCACGAGGTCGGGAGATCGAGACCACGGTGAAACCCTGTCTCTACTAAAAATACAAAACATTAGCCAGGCGCAGTGGCGGGCGCCTGTAGTCCCAGCTACTCGGGAGGCTGAGGCAGGAGAATGGCGTGAACCTGGGAGGTGGAGCTTGCAGTGAGCCGAGATCGCGCCACTGCACCCCAGCCTGGGCGATAGAGTGAGGCTCAGTCTCAAAAACAAACAAACAAAACTATGGGGTGGAGGGAGGGGGAAACAAAAATTACTAGATTAAACGAGGTCAGTAAGATGACTGAAAGACACAAAAATCAAAAGCATTTTTATTTGGGACAGAATCTTGCTCTGTCACCCAGGCTGGAGTGCCGTGGCGCAGTCTTGGCTCACTGCAACCTCCGCCTCCCAGGTTCAAGAATTTCTCCTGCCTCAGCCTCCTGAGTAGCTGGGATTACAGGCTTGCGCCACCACTGTAATTTTTGTATTTTTAGTAGAGACGGGGTTTCACTGGTCAGGCTGGTGGTCTTGAACTCCTGACCTCAGTTGATCTGCCCACCTCGGGCTCCCAAAGTGTTGGGATTACAGGCATGAGCCCCCATCTCCAAATACATACATATCAATCTGTACTATCATTTTTAATAGACATGGTACAAATATATGAGAATTGCTGTAATCATTAACCAATTATGGTTATGTACTTATTTTTTGAGATAGGGGTCTCACAGGGGAATGAAAATGTGGGAGTACTTTAACAATTTTATTTTTTTTGAGACAGAGTCTCACTCTGTTGTCCAGGCAGGAGTGTAGTGGCACAATCTCGGCTCCCCTGCAACCTCTGCCTCCTGGGTTCAAGCGATTCTCCTACCTCAGCCTCCTGAGTAGCTGGGATTACAGGTATGTGCAACCATGCCTGGCTAATTTTTGTATTTTTAGTAGAGGTGGGGTTTCACTATGCTGGCCAGGCTGGTCTGGAACTCCTGACCTCAGGTAATCCGCCCACCTGGGTTTCTCAAAGTGCTAGGATTACAGGCGTGAGCCACGGCGCCCAGCCTTTTTATCCATTTTATGTATTTAAGATTTTTTGGAACCTGATTCACACAATAGACTAGAACGCTTCTTAAATCCTATTGAGTACTGACAATCTTAACAGTCTATTAGTTTTATCCCTGTGTGATTAGTGGGCAGCAATATCTTAGTTTTAGCTAACCAAGCCTAAGCTTCCTGCTCTTCTCATATAAAATCATGTATATTCAGGAAGATGAGTTAGCTTTATTAATATACAAGTAAGAAAATGTGTTGTGGAAAGAAGTATATGCATGAAAGGTTAAGTGACAAAAAACTAAAAAAAATTAGTGATTTTGGAAATCTGCCTTTACTTCACCTGCCATCTCCCTAGTGACTTTAAGAATGCTACATAAAGCTAGGCGCGGTGGCTCACGCCTGTAATCCCAGAACTACGGGAGGCTGAGGTGGTTGGATCACAAGGTCAGGAGATTGAGACCATCCTGGCTAACACGGTGAAACCCCATATCTACTAAAAATATAAAAAATTAGCCTGGTGTGGTGGCAGGTGCCTGTAGTCCCAGCTACTCGGGAGGCTGAGGTAGGAGAATGGCGTGAACCTGGGAGGTGGAGGTTGCAGTGAGCCGAGATCGCGCCATTGCACTCCAGCCTGGGTGACAGAGCGAGACTCTGTCTAAAAAAAAAAAAAAGAATGCTACATGAAGTTTAAAAACCAACAATATTTGGACAGATTTTGAAATTGCGAATTAATGAAAAAGTAATTTCACCTTTATTGATCAGCTCAGTTGCTACTGTACTGCAGAGCAATCAGATAAATTGTAAACTTTCAAGACACTAAAATTAGCATATTCCAACAAAGTTATTTATATAACAGTTATTTTTCTAGTCTAATTTTCTAGTATTTATTGGAAATTCCCCAAATTTGTTTCAATTCTCTAATCTTATCCCAGCCAATATCATGTTCTGTTTAATGTTTAACACGCTCATATTATTAAAATATAGAAGTCCCAGGTCTAACCTTCAATGGACAAGAGTTGTATGTCACTATTTTTTTGCCTACTTGTAAAAATGACTGAACAAACTTTTTAGATGAATAATTAAGCAACACATATCCCTCTTGCTTTCATTGCCATTTTAATAAAAAAATATAAACTCCTATATTACAAAATATATTGCGTATTGATGTCACAATGGAAATTTTACAAACACAAACTTTATAAAAGGGTGTTAAGCCAATTCCAGATGAAGCAAAGACATGAAAACAGGAAAGTTCTAGAAAAAGTCTAAATAAATGTATTCATATTCTATGAGTGAAAAAGATACTTCAAAAGGACGTCCGTAAGGCTGGGCACAGTAGCTCACACCTGTAATTCCAGCACTTGGGGAGGGTGAGATGGGGGGACTGACTGAGCCCAGGAGTTTGACACCAGCCTGGGCAACATGGTGGGACCTCGTCTCTACAAAAAATACAAAAATTAGTCCGGTGTGGCAGTGCCCACCTAAAGCCCCAGCTACTGAGGAGACTGAGACAGAAGGATTGCTTGAGCTCAGAAGGTTGAACCTGCAGTGAGCTGTGATCATGGCACTGCACTCCAGCCTGGGCGGTAAGAGTGAGATCCTGTCTCAAAAAAAAATAAATTACAAAGGACTCATATATATTAATTTTGTATAATTCCTCTAAAGGAATTATTCAAAGATCTCAAAATATTTCACTGATATTTGAGTCCTGTAAGTTTCCATTTCATACGGTGATATAAGACCATGGGTAGAAAATATCAGTGAATAAAGGAAGACATGCCAAACGTCTCATCTGAATATTTTGACCACTCCATGATCTTTTGTCCTCACACTGCTGCATAGTTAGGTTTCAGAGGCTGGTCTTCGAATTAGGTCCCCAAAATATGCAGTGATTGTCTTCAATTTGTTGTTAAGGAAGTTCTGTTCTATTTCCACTTGCCCTCCAGGCCCAGCTAAGGATGCCACCTAAAAAGATGAACAGAAGAAAGTCACACACACACCTAAGCATAATTTCAAAAGTCTTTCACTCGTACTGCTTTATCAAATAATAGGAAGACTCTGGCTTTTAAGTCCTTTGAATAATGAGGCATCTCAAATGTTCACTGCTACTTCCCAGGCATCGATGCAATATTTGGAGGTGGGAATACTTGTTGTTTCAGATCCTTTTGATATTATGGGAAAGTTCACGGTGCTATGCTGTTGTATAGGACTTGAACTCTCCAATGACATAGCTAAAGAACTCAGAGGAAGAAAAAAATGAACAAATCCTTCCCAAACATCGGTTTATTAAAAATTTTTATTTTTATTTTTAAACATTAGAGGCAGGGTCTCACTTTGTTGCCCAAGCTTGTCTTGAATTCCTGGTCTTAAGCATTCCTCTCACCTCTGCCTCCCAAAGTCATGTTATTTATTTATTTATTTTGTTTTTTGAGATGGAGTCCTACTCTGTCACCCAGGCTGCAGTTCAGTGGCACGATCTCGGCTCACTGCAACCTCCGCCTCCCGGGTTCAAGCAATTCTCCTGTCTCAGCCTCCTGAGCATCTGGAAGTACAGGCACATGCCACCATGCCCAGCTAATTTTTGTATTTTTTTAGTAGAAATGGTGTTTCACCAAGTTGGCCAGGGTGGTCTCGAACACCTGACCTGGTGATCCGCTCGGCCCGGCCTCCCAAAGTGCTGGGATTACAAGCCATCGCGCCCGGCCTAGGTTTATTTTTAAAATATTATTACTATTTTTCTCACCTTCCTTCCTCCTCCTCCCCAGGTTTATTTCTTAACAAAAATATTTAAAGATTATTTCCCTTTCCTGAAAGACTTTGTCCTGTTCATCTTACCATCTGCATCTCACCCTCTCTCTCATTCATTCAACAGTATTTACTGAGTTCCTGCTACATAATCCTAGCTCTGATCCAGGCCAGGATCCCTACTCTCATGAGGAGTCTAGCCTCTAGTGACTTTTCCTTCTCTCACTGGTCTCCTTTCTTTTCTCCCACCTTGGATCACTTCTTCTACCTGTTGCCCTTTTGTGTATTTTAAATGCTTTCTACAACAATTGTGGTAAAAATACATTGCTCTTTATGAGGTCTACTAGAATATAGTGACTAACTCCTTTATTAGGAAGCTGAAAGCATTGCTCCCTCCCCACTTCCACAGTTAGCATCAAAAGGATGCTAGCCAAATGACCAGCATTTGACAGGGGGATGGGGGCAGTTAGCTGCTAAAGATTCTTTTGTTCCAAGACAGTAATGCTTGCACTCACCTTGGTACATTGTAAACTAGAAATGTTTTACCCTAAGTTCTTATACAGATAAGGTTTTGTTTTGGTTCAGTACTTTTTTCACCCAACCTCTCAGAAATCTTTTAAATAGCAAATACGTTACTTTCTAACTCATGATTACTTCACCAGAGATCAGTTTTTCAGGGCAGTAAGAGGAAAGATCAAGAGAAGGGAGAATGCAGTGGAGAGCCCTGGCAATCAGAGAATAGAAGACACAGCAATAGAAAAAAGGACACCCAAAGTATTAGGGACAGGCATAAACAACGAGAAACAAGCATTTTCTGTAACTGTAATCAGCAAAATTATAGTTGTGTATTTTGTAAAGAGAGGCACTCAGTCAGTCTGGTTTGGTTTTAAGGGTTGAGAGAATGTAATCTCAGTGGTATTATGCATACCACCCCAGCTTCTGGTAAGGGAAGATTTATTGTGCATTTCCAGTGAGTATGTAAAAAGTCAGACACAGAAATAGGGAAGAAGCAACCAGTCATTCTATGGTACATTATTATGTGAAAATAAGTCAAATACAGTATCCCTTATAATGATTAAGAGCACCACCCGTACTATTTTTTTTTTGTAAGGAATACTTAAAGTAAAACTAGAAATTTAAAAATAGCAAAGTAGTCTCAGAGTAGCAATTATTAGGAATAAATGTTTTAAATTCTATTTTGGTATCTTTATGCCAGTCTGGTTTTTTTACAAGAAAGGGCAAAAAAAAAAAGGTATTTTGTCTTTAGCCAATAAAAGGCATTTTGAACAGTTTATCATTTTTTCACAATAATTTTTCTTTGAGTTGAGATATAACTCAAATGTAGCATTTCTGCTGTGCCCTTTAACAAATAACTTAAAAATCCCCAGTTCTACCAATAATTTGCTGCATTAATTTAAAAAGCCATTTTTAGGCCGGGCGCTGTGGCTCATGCCTGTAATCCCAGCACTTTGGGAGGTCGAGGAGGGTGGATCACGAGGTCAGGAGATCGAGACCATCCTGGCAAACAAGGTAAAACCCCGTCTCTACTAAAAATACAAAAAAATTTGCTGGGGGTGGTGGCGGGCGCCTGTAGTCCCAGCTACTCGGGAGGCTGAGGCAGGAGAATGGCGTGAATTCAGGAGGCAGAGCTTGCAGTGAGCTGAGATCGCACCACCGCACTCCAGCCTGGGCGACAGAGTGAGACTCTGCCTCAAAAAAGAAAGAAAGAAAAAAAAAAAAGCCAATTTTGTTGTTGTTAAGAAAGCCATTAAAATAGGCTTTTTTTGGCTTTCTAAATCCGAAAAATATGAATACTGTCTATCTCCCTAAAAGAGCATTTTAAAGAAAAGAAAAACCATTTCTGAAGTTTACTTGAAAAAAAATAAAGGTACTATAAATATAGTTATTATTATTATTATTTTTTGAGATGGAGTCTCGCTCTGCTGCCTAGGCTGGAGTGCAGTGGCGCGATCTCGGCTAGTACTGCAAGCTCCGCCTCCTGGGTTCACGCCATTCTCCTGCCTCAGCCTCCCGAGTATCTGGGACTACAGGCGCCCGCCACCACACCCGGCTAATTTTTTGTATTTTTAGTAGAGACGGAGTTTCACCGTGTTAGCCAGGGTGGTCTCGATCTCCTGACCTCGTGATCCACCCACCTCGGCCTCCCAAAGTGCTGGGATTACAGGCGTGAACCACCGTGCCTGGCCGATGGTTATTATTTCTTATATAAGCCATAAATAGAATTCCATAAAAACCAATTTCTGAGAAGGTAGGGTAGTTTTGTTTTTTTTAATACCTTTCAGAGGGTTGTCTAGATGTGGGTGCTTGGGATTAAAATAAAAAACGGAGGTAAGATGGGAGTTTTCTCAAAAATCATGAGTTCTGAAGTCTGTGCAAAAGAGTTCATAAATTACTTTACTCAATAACTATTATTGAGAGCTTATAGGTATCTGTTCTAGGCAGTGCAGTATAGCAAAAAACAAACAAAAAATCCCCACCTCCATGAATTCTACATTCTGGCTGGGAGAGTCAGGTGATGGACAAATAAAACAAATATTGTTCCTGATAATGGAGAAGGTGGTGTATCTATGTGACAAAATATAGTGAGAAAACTCTTATATACTTAGTGTTTAGAAACAATTTTTTTAAAAAAACTTAACATGTTACTTTCAAGTGTTCTGATTGCGAATAATTTCTAACTTTAGCCTTTTTGTACGTTTTCACATTTTCACAACTACATATATGTTAAAAGTTAGAATTTTGGAGTTGGAAAGACTTATAAATTTAGTAGTTCAAGCAAATAACTTTGCTTCAGGCAAATTTAATGAATGCCATTAATTTCTAGCTGTCCTTATTTTTCACTAGAAGGTTTAGCTGACAAAATATTATTTGGTTCCCTCCGCTTTCTTAGAATTTAGTAAATTGTGAGAGGAAGAGAGGGTAGGAAGGACAGAGAGAGGGAGAACGGCAGGTACAAACAGATAAAGATTAGCAGCTCTGGATTACTTTCCACATTTTTGGCATATTACCTAAATATATTAATTTTACCAAAATAAATCCCAATTAATTTGGACCAGAACTATAATTAAGGACTGAACTCTTGACTAGATTTGACATCAGGCAGTAAAGCTGTTCTTTGGGGACTGGCAAAGGAGAAACAGAAAAGATCACAATGAAGGTGTTAAAGCACAGAAGATTTAAGCATCAAATAAAAAGGTAAACATTCAAAACTGCACTTTTTTTTGTTTTGTTTTGTTTTTTGAGACGAGTCTGGCTCTACCGCCCAGGCTGGAGTGCAGTGGCATGACCTCGGCTTACTGCAACCTCTGCCTCCTGGGTTCAAGCGATTCTCCTGCCTCAGCCTCCCGAGTAGCTGGGATTACTGGCGCACCTGGCTAATTTTTGTATTTTTAGTAGAGACAGGGTTTCACCATGTTGGCCAGGCTGGTCTCAAAACTCCTGACCTCAGGTGATCCGCCCGCCTCGGCCTCTCAAAGTGTTGGGATTACAGGCGTAAGCCACTGCGCCTGGAGCAAAACTGCATTTTTTCAAGAGAAACTGGATTTAAAGTAAAAGTGCACGATAACCGAATGAGAGAAAATAACCTCCCAACTGCATCCTACTGGAAGAATAGATAATAATTACTAATGACAGATACACTTTATTAGAAGAAAGACACAGAAACATCAGAGCGCTGAAAAATGCCCTATTACTACATGGAAGAGATTATATCTATGATACGCAGAAATGTGGTTAGAAGATAATTGTACCAGGTAAAAATAAAGAGCATTTTATGTGGCCTTCAGATCTGTGTCAAATACAATGCTAGCAGCAGCAAGCATCTGAAATACTGGCTGTGACTACAAACCTAATGTCACACAGGCCAAGAAAGTGCTTTGCCACTAGTTATTTTTGTCCCTCTTTTCTTTTGCTAGATCCAACTAATAACCACATGAAAATAAAACAAAGTTGGCAAAACATTTCTGGTAATTAAAAGTTCTCTGGGAGGTGAAAGAAGAAAATATTTTTTAGTCAGCAGAAAATCAGGCATCATTCAAACTTAAAAATATTCATTAAATTAGTTCCATTTCTCTGCACATGGTAAACAGAAATGAGATTTCTATGCTTCAGTAAATAAATCTTAAAGCCACCATCATCAACAGGAGCACCTGGTGGCAGGTCAAAAAAATTCTCCCAGGCAGCCAGGCACAGTGGCTCACACCTGTAATCCCAGAACTTTGGGAGGCTGAGGCAGGCGGATCACCTGAGGTCGGGAGTTCGAGACCAGCCTGACCAACATGGAGAAACCCCGTTTCTACTAAAAAAAAAAAAAAATTAGCCGGGCATAGTGGCATATGCCTGTAATTCCAGCTACTTGGGAGGCTGAGGTAGGAGAATTGCTTGAAACCGGGAAGTGGAGGTTGTGGTGAGCTGAGATCAGGCCATTGCACTCCAGCCTGGGCAACAAGAGCGAAACTCCATCTCAAAAAAAAAAAAAAAAAAAAAAAAATCTCCCAGGCATCACAAGCTAACCTACACTGGTGTCCTAAGAGGAGGCTACCAGGCCGGGCACGGTGGCTCATGCCCGTAATCCCAGAACTTTGGGAGGCTGAAGTAGAAAGATTGCTTTAGCCTAAAAGTCCAACCTGGGCAACATGGTGAAACCCTGTCTCTACAAAAAATAAAAAAATTAGCCAGGCATGGTGGCCCATGCATATGGTTCCAGCTACTCTGAAGGCTGAGGTAGGATTGTTTTAGCTTGGGAGGTTGAGGCTGCAGTGAGCTGTGATCATGTCACTGTGCTGCAGCCTTGTGGATAGAGCGAGGCTCTGTCTCCAAAGAAGAAAAAACCCCACCAAAACCCAAAAACAACCAGTTCACTAAGCTCTGTCCTTCACTCATTCTCAGAACCAGATACTGGAAACATGAAGACTGTTCAATTCAACAAATTACAGAAAGCACAGGCTATCAGCACAGGACTGGCAGGTAGCACTATGTGTGGCCCAGAAGAGCTGGATATCCCTCTAATTTCTATCTCCATCATTTACGGAGAAAAGTTACCCACAGTAGTGAAGGAGATACAAGCTATATTTAGAAGCATTTCAGCAAAGCTGCATTTGTGTCTTCCCAAGTCAACTATGAGGCCAATCAGTTCCACAACCCCTCTAGAGCATGACAATATATATGGTTTAAGAACAAACGATTCTGCTCTAATTGTGCAGCAGCAAACTTCCCAAGGGAAAAGCTGGCTAGTAAATATTAGGAACTGATCACATATTTATGCTGAATTGCAGTGTATGATTAAGCACTGATTTCACCAAGAACAGAGTTGGTCTAGAAAACTGGGAATCAGGCTGGGTGTGGTGGCTGACACCTGTAATCCCAGCACTTTGGGATGCTGAGGTGAAGAATAGCTGGCCAACATGGTGAAACCCCATCTCTACAAAAAAATATAAATATTAGCTGGGTGTGGTGGTGCACACCTGTAGTCCCAGGTACTCGGGAGACCGAGGTGGGAGAATTGTTTCAGTCTGGGAGGCTGCAGAGAGCAGTGATCACACCACTGCCCTCCAGCCTGGCCCTGTCTCAAAAAAAAAAATTGGTAACCAGTTACTGAAAGAGTGAAATTCTACTTATTGCTCCAATCTCATGGTGAGCTAATATTGTGATAACAGATAAATCTGTTTCTTCTTGGTAATGAACATTGTGTCAGTGGGAGACAGCAAGGTGTAATAAGACTGTCGCTGTGTGGCAGAATGACCAGGCAAATCACCATACCTCCATAGCCTTCAATGAAATCAGGTGCTCCAGAGACACACTGCTCCAGAATGTCATGAGGAGTCAATGAAATGGCTAAGAGGACACTGTACACCCTAAGTGTGTGTGCCAGCTCCTATGCTGTAGATGTATAGTATATGAATGCAGGGTATTGTTAGTGTAGTAGGATGTATGCACTTGTGAGTGCTCTGAGTTGTAAAGGCTATTTTCAAGTAACTAGTTTGGTGTCTACTATTCCAACATGTACCAGAAGCCCAATCCAGTTCTTAGCCTTCTTTTTATTCTCTCATGCTTCTGGTTCCTAAACCTGGACTAATGTTCTCTCTACCTCTACGAGAGAGCTACCATTAGATTAGATTTCCACTATATTAACTTAATTCAGAAAAATTTGACACAAATTTAAAAAATCTAGTATTTAGAAACCAGTTAGGACCCAATCTTCTATTTATTAAATACACAGATACTATAACTACTTAGAATATTTGCAAAGAAATCTGTGATAAATTTTTATTGTATTTAGCCAAAACCACTACAAATGCTAATAAACTGAATTTAGTTATATTTAAAACATTTTCCACATAACAATATTACCTAATAGTTTTTCATATTTATTCAAATTCAAATTCAAGTACTTACATTATTCAAATACTTACAACTCTATTCTTATATATGGTAAGTTTTAGAAATATTACCTATAAATAAGTACCTCATTCCTATCGACCTATCTATCTATCTACTTACCTACCTACCAAAATAAAGTATTAGAAGTGACTGTTACAATGAGGAACATTTCCCTTCCTAGACATTAGAGAACAAAATATAAAAAGACAATTGGAGCCTCAAGTACTCTGCCAACTAAGGAGAGATGAGGGCCAGGCGCGGTGGCTCATGCCTGTAATCCCAGCACTTTGGGAGGCCAAGGCGGGCAGATCACGAGGTCAAGAGATCGAGACCATCCTGGCCAACGTGGTGAAACCCTGTCTCTACTAAAAATACAAAAATTAGCTGGGCGTGGTGGTGTGCGCCTGCAGTCCCAACTACTTGGGAGGCTGAGGCAGGAGAATCACTTGAACCCGGGAGGCAGGCAGAGGTTGCAGTAAGCCGAGATCGCACCACTGCACTCTGGCCTGGGCAACAGAGCAAGACTCTGTCTCAAAAAATAAAATAAAATAAAATAGAGATGAATTCCATTATTAAATCTAACATCAATTTTATACTTAGCGTTTATTTAAGTATTAGTTAATTTGTAAACTTCTCTGCTTTATGAGGAAATAAAAAAGGTAGGATTTGCCTTGCCCAAATGTTACATGACATGTGCCTGGGGAAGCCATGGAAGGGTGGAGTATGTCTGCCAGACAAAGGCCAGGAATTAACATGATACAGTTCATTTTTTAAACTTAATTCTTAGGGATGTTGCTTAATGTTGCCCTGCTCTCTGTATTGGTAAGATACATACCATAACATAAAGATAAGTAACTTAAATTATCTTACCTGAAAAGTACAAACGCTATTGCTTTTCTGAGACTAGATGTTTTATGTCTAATTATAAAATTAAACAAGGATGAGAAGCTGCCATATCAAACAGACCAGCAGACTTCCTCTCTTCATTCCTGCCTTGGGCTAAGAGACAAGACTCCTTATGTCAGAGATTCCACCCACAAGGATTTCACACAAAGGTGGTGTTTCATAATTGCTGCCTGCATCTTCCTTTGGGAAGGACTAAGTCCTTGTCTGTTCAGAGATTTCCATCTATTAATATGTTCAATAGGTTTACCACTTAAGAGAGAAACCTTTCATGTTTGTGAAGCATGGTAGATCCAAAGCTAGAATTAGCTGGAATTCTCCGGCTGTCCAAGTAAAGAAAGAAAGGAAAGCATGGCAAGATACAGGCATCAAGCAGATAAAATATGCTTACTCTGGGCTTTTTGAATTGGATTTGAGATCCCAGCATTTTAGAAGGCTGAGGCAGGAGGATCACTTGAGCCCAGGAATTTGAGGTTGCAGTGAGCTATGATCATGCTACTGCTACTGCACTCCAGTCTGCGTGACAGAGAGAAACCCTATCTCCATAAATAAAATAAATAAATAAATAAATAAATAAATAAAAATTAGTCCTTGGGTTTCAACAGCAATTTCAAGAGTAAGGTATATACCTTACCTCCAAAGAGCCTCTCATAAAAAGATATTTTTCTAAATTACTCAGTTCTTAGCAACAAATGCATGTCTTGGAATCATCTCCAAATAGAAAAAAGGAATAGAAGATTGAGGTAATAAGGGACCCAGGAAAACATTTCACTAGATACAGGAAACAATTAGCATCACCTCTTACATGGAAATATTTGAGATAAGTTGTATTTGTATTGAATCCATGCTGTTTAGGATGATATAAATATTACCTAAGAGTACAATCTCCCTGGATGGGAAATTAACTGTCCTTCATATGAGAAAAATGCAGCCTGAGTTTCAAACAGCAGACAGTGACACACTTGGGAACCCAAACCATTCGCAAATTCAGGTTGTTGTAACATTCTAAAAAAGTTCCTTAACAAAAAAAAGTTAATTTTCTTTGCAACTGTGATTTCTCTCAATTTTTAGCACTGCCTCCTGTCATTAAAAAGGTCCTACATACGGATACATTTTCTTCATTAAAAAAAAGTTGATTTCCCACTGTAATCTGATCAAAATTTGATATCAAAAAAAATTAATACACTTGAAATCTCATCAGTCTTGGTTTCATTATTCCCTAGTGTCATTACTCCCTCTAGAGGCAAAAAACATGAATCACCAACTCCAATTCTGGAAAGTTTTTGAAATAAACCAAAAACACAAATTAAAAAGCTAACTTTCTCTTTGTGAAAGTGTTAATGTAACTAGAAAAAGTTAATCAGCATAAATTGCATGATAAACAGTGAATTTCCTCTTGTTATTCAAGTACTCAAATGAGGCTGTCTACATTTAATATAAGGATCACATCGTCTCTGATGAGATAATATTCATATATGAGAAAATATTCATATATGAGAAAAACAGAAATTATGGAATTGTTAGGCTCCTTATCTGGCAGTCTAGAAAGCAGCTCTGAATCATATGAGAAGCAGATATAAAATACCTGGTGTTTAATATGAACTTTAATTCAGAAAACTCATGAAGCAAAGAGATGGTTTGTTTTTCTTTCTTTCTTTTTTTTTTTTAGACAGTCTCACTCTGTCACCCAGGCTGGAGTGCAGTGGCGCAATCTCGGCTCACTGCAACCTCTGCCTCCCGAGTAGCTGGGATTACAGGCGCACCGCCACCATGCCCGGCTAATTTGTGTGTATGTGTGTGTACATATATATATATATATATATATATATATATATATATATATATTTTTTTTTTTTTTTTTTAAGTAGAGACGGGGTTTTGCCATGTTGGCCAGGCTGGTCAACTCCTGGCCTCAAGCGATCTGCCCGCCTTGGCCTCCCAAAGTGCTGGGATTACAGGTCTGAGCCATCACACCCAGCCCCTTTTTCTTATAACTGGTATAACACATACTATTAATATTTTGGGAGGCCTAATGTTTAGACACAATGGATCATAAACAGATGAAAGGCAGCAAGATCTAATTTCATTGCTTAACAATAAGAGCTCAGGCTTGTTAATTTCATTTACTCTTCTTCTTTTAACCCAGAGAATCTCAACTCTGGAGAACATTACAACCACTTTGGGCAGTTTAGAAATTAACTTTCGGGCCTCATCCTACAAAACAGAGAATCTTTCCCAGTGGACTACAGTATCAGTAGTTTTTTTAAAAAGCTACTCAGCTGCACGTGGTGGCTCACACCTATAATCCCAGCACTTTGGGAGGCTGAGGCAGGAGGATTGCTTGAGCCTTTAATTTTGAGACCAGTGTGGGCAACATAGTGAGACCTCATCTCTATAAAAAATAAAAAAACTAGCTGGGCATGGTGCTGTGTACCTGTGGTCCCAGCTACTCAGCAGGATGAGGTGGGAGGACTGCTTGAGCCCAGTTAGTTGAGGCTGCAGTGAGCCGTGTTTGGGCCACTGCACTCCAGCCTGGGTGATAGAGCGATATGGTCTCAAAAGAAAAACAAAAACAAAAACAACAACAAAAAAAGCGCTACTCAGCAAAAACTATAAAACTCTAAAGCACAGGCAACACAATGAAGAAAGATAAATTGGACTTCATAATAGAATAGACATGCCTGAGTTGGAAAACCTGATAGAGGTAATGTAGAAGGAAAAAGGAAGGGACAAACACTAGAAAATATAGATAGGAAAGACTAACATTCTCTTATAATAGATGTCCCAGAGAAAGGAAAAAAGACAATGAGAACATAGTTGAAGAAATAATGGAGATAGCATCTCCTGAATAAAAAACACAAAAAACATCAGAATACTAGGGCTAGTTCTGATAGTACTAAATAAGAGAGAAAGGAAAAACCCAGTTAGCAACATTACAGTGAAATTCAGAATATGAAAGATAAAAGATTTTCAAGAGTATCTGGCACAAAGCAGATATGTAGTAAGTGTTTGTAGAAAAATCAACAAAAACATAACATGAAGATATCATCAAATCTATTTTTTTTTGAGACAGTCTCACTTTGTTGCCCATGCTGAAACAAATAAAAAAAGGCTAGTTTAACTATGCAGCATTTGAAGCACAACACATTCAATCATCCTTTCAATATGTCTTAGTCAAAGCCTAGAGTGCTCTATTTGTGTCTATGTATGCCAGGAGCTATGGAAATGAAGACGATGTAATAGACATGGATCTAACTTCCAGATACTTCCAGCTTTCTAAGAATAGTCAGTGAGTCAGGGACTTCTCATAAACACATTCTCTGGTAAGGAAATGTCCTGTATCTTTTACCATACTTGTAACAGTTAAGACAGACACTCATGGAAGTTTTTCAGTAATGGCTTACCTGGTCAATATCAGCATTTCTTGGAAGAAAATAAACAATATTATTAGTGATCTTCTTAGAAAGTCTGAAAATTTCAAAGGTGGACAGCAGTTAAGGAAAAATAATGAAAACAGCAGCTAATTTCTAATCAGAAAGAGATGTGTTTTACTTATAACTCAAATGTATTTCAAAATGTAACTAAAAGGCAAAAGCTTAAACCCTCTAATGGAACCTAAAAGAGAATTACATACAAAATTTTGTAATTCAGCAAAATATTGTCTCGATAATTCAAAGACTGACAGTTGAATCGATTTCAATTATCCTAGTGGTAGGTACTAGGCAAGAGTCAGAATAAAGTAACCATGGCCATTGCAGTCTACACTCTAAATTTTATTTTTTAATTTTTAATTTTATTATTTTTGAGACAGAGTCTGGCTCTGCTTATTTATTTTTGAGACAGGGTCTGGCTCTGCTGCCCAGGCTGGAGTGCAGTAGCGTAATCTCAGTTCACTGCAACCTCCTCCTAGGTTCAAGAGATCCTCATGCCTCAGCCTCCCGAGTACCTGGGACTACAGGATTACAGGCATGTACCACCACATGCCCAGCTAATTTACACTGTAATTTTTGTTTTTTTTTTTTGAGACAGAGTCTTGCTCTGTCACCCAGGCTGGAGTGCAGTGGCAGGTTCAAGCTATTCTCCTGCCTCAGCCTCCTGAGTAGCTGAGATTACAGGTGCCCACCACCATGCCCAGCTAATTTTTGTATTTTTAGTAGAGATGGGGTTCAGCCATGTTGGCCAGGCTGGTCTTGAACTCCTGACCTCAAGTGATTTGCCCGCCTTGGCGTCCCAAAGTGCCAGGAGTACAGGCGTGAGCCAGCATACCCCGGAGTACACTCTAAATTTTAATAGCAATTTAGAAATATCTTTCCTGTTAAGAGTCAAACAGATGATTACGGTGGAGTGGCAGGTGGCGAAAGTGACAAATAACAAACGTTACTCTATGAAATAAGGGTTTACTTTGATGTCTTGGAAGAGTAACAGGAAAAATGTGAAGATACACAGCAAATTAGCCAGCATCAGTGTGAATTGAAGAGTTATAGAATGGTTACCGACAAACTCCAGGGATACTTTTCCAGGAAATTCCCAATTCACAAGACAATAAGTCCAATGTATGTGTTCTTGTCCTTGTTTTATAATGGTAAAATTGAATAGCAAGCAACGGAAATATGACCTCATATTTGTCATTACTTTTGGAGATCGATCCCCACACAATTTTTACATACCTGCTTTTTATGTAAAATAAACTAGAATTTATCAAATGCTGTTAGGTAATACTCCCTCTCTTCACTAATTTCTCTCTCTCCCTATTTTTTGAAATGGAGTCTCGCTCCGTTGCCCAGGCTGGAGTGCAGTGGTGCAATCTCAGCTCACTGCAACCTCGGCTTCCCTGGTCCAAGCAATTCTCCTGCCTCAGCCTCCTGAGTTGCTGGGAGTACAGGCGCGTGCCACCATGCCCGGCTAATTTTTTGTATTTTTAGTAGAGATGAGGTTTCACCGTGTTAGCCAGGATGGTCTCGATCTCCTGACCTCGTGATCCGCCTGCCTCGGCCTCCCAAAGTGCTGGGATTACAGGTGTGAGCCACCGTGCCTGGCCAATCTCTCTCTCTCTTTTGAGACAGAGTCCTGCTCTGTCGCCCAGGGTGGAGTGCAGTGGTGCGATCTCAGATCACGGCAACCTCTGCCTCCTGGGTTCAAGTGATTCTCGTGCTTCGGCCTCCCGAGTAGCTGGATTACAGGCATGTGCCACCATGCCCGGCTAATTTTTGTATTTTTAGTAGAGACGGGGTTTCACCATGTTGGCCAGGCTGGTCTCGAACTCCTGACCTCAGGTGATCCACCTGCCTCAGCCTCCCAATGTGCTAGGATTACAAATGTGAGCCACCCTGCCCACCCACCCACACTCCCTCTTTCTCTCACTCTCATGCTCCTTTCTCTCCACAATCATTGTTTCAGTAAACTCTTAAGACTTCCAAAGGATATCCATCAGGAGACATCATTGTTCTAATGTCAAAGGTCTCTGCAGTGGCATAGTCTGGCCCTCCCCAAGGCGGGCTGAGGAACACAACATCAGCCTTTAAACAAGAAGCCAGCAGCAAGAAATCTCCACAGATGAACTCTATCTTATCTGCTATCCCATAAACTTCTGCATTATTACGAGCAAGGGCAATCTTAACAGGATCGATATCAATGGCAATCACTAAAAATGGGAAAAGAAAAAAATGAGTTAATTGACACTGATTATTACTTATACAGGATAGTTTGTCTTTCGAATAGTCTGTCATCTTCTGTATAAGAACTCTTTATAAAGAGGAGGAGACATTTGGCCACATATACCCGAGATACAGACTTCAGTTTAAATTTTGTATTTAAATTAGAAAGATTCACTGTGTTGTACCAAGAAAATGTGACTGAAGGACTTGGCTTTCTTGTCTGCAGCTTTTCTTAACCAAGTGGCAATACTTGCCACAAAATATCTACTGAGTGCCAAATATGTGGCCACCATTGTGCTGTGCTACAGCCTGAGTAGGAAAAGGTCACTGACTGTATGGACAGCCTGTAATGCTAGGTTTTGGAAAAGACAAACTTCTTCAAAATGTAGCAACGCCCAAAATGAACAGAAATTCGACAACTTCTAAGGAAAACCAAAATAAAACACATTTTTACAAACTTATGTAGCCAAGTGATGAAGAAGAAATGTAAAAACACCTGCCGATAATGTTTAATGAGACATTTTAGGTAGAGGAAACGGATGTTATGTTTTCACCAAATGGACTTTCATTTACTTTATTCCAATTTTATAATTAGCAACATAGACATAATTTAATTTTAGCCTATCCAGGTTTTGCAGTAAACTACTTGGTACACTTGCATGCGCACTACTGTGTTAATGGCAGTATTCTTTATTTGAAAGGGCTAAGTGTAACCGTTACGCTTACAGCGTAGTTGTCATGGAAATGTAGTTGTTTTCCAGAAAATGCTAGTTTCCAAATCTGTTAACATTTTTGAGAAATAATGTGCTAAATCACTTGAACAATAAATATAAGCACCAATTATAACATATTGCAAAATCATACATTTACAATGGTGTTTTTCCTGTTCTAAATAAACATTCACATTTGTAAGAGAAAAGATTCTTTTCAGTTGCTCAGTCTGTTACATTTATAGTTCAGAGACAGATGGAAAGATATGCTGATGATACTAAAAATTCAAAAGAAAAAGTGACTTTCAACATCAAATCTATTCAGTTAATCCTATTTTCATCTGTATTTCTTTTGGAGGCAGACTTTGTTTTTAGGCCTAATAAGAATGGAAGCATTCAATCTATCACATAAGAGAAATGCTGGCTGGGCACGGTGGCTCATGCCTGTAATCCCAGCACTTTGGGAGGCTGAGGCGGGTGGATCCCTTGAGCTCAGGAGTTCGAAACCCCATCTCTATCAAAAACACAAAAAGTTAGCCAGGTGGGGTGGCATGTGCCAGCAGTCCCAGCTACTCAGAAGGTTTAAGTGAATCACTTGGGCTGGGAGGAGGAGATTGCAGTGAGCTGAGACTGTGCCACTGCACTCCAGCCTGGGTGACAGAGCGAAACACCTGCACCCCACAACTGCAAAAAAAAAATGCTGACAAATGTTAATCCTCAGCCACACTAGCACACCTCGACAGCTTAATAGCCACACGTGGCTACTAGCTGGCTATCATATTGGACAGCACAGATATAGAACATATAAGTCATCACAAAGAGTTCTAACAGGCAGTACTGTTGCTAAACTACTGGAACACATACAAAAGGGAAAGATATCTTTAACAACAGCAATATGCAAAACTTTACAGATTCCCTAACCCTTTAGTTATGCACAGACAGCAACTATCTGAGTGGAAATAAATCTGGCACAAAGGAATAACCTCAACTATATGCAATGCCATCTTTTTGTATGTATGTTGCGTATATATGTAAATGTATAAATACACATACAGTTCAAGCATAATTGATTATATGAATGTGTATATAAGCACACATGAACATACATTATGATAGGGAACTCAAAACAGTTAAGTGTAATTGATTATATGTGTATACTTACATATGTATACACAAACACACTAAGTCAATTATACTTTAACTGTTTTGAATTCCTTGCCATAATGTCATTAGCTCAACTATCCTACGGGGATACTAGGAGGAGTATTGATAACTGACATTCATGGAACACCTGTGAATTACCACTTCTGGTTTGGGGGGCAAATTATGGGACCCCACTACAGGCTAGGGGTGGTGGCTCATGCCTGTAATCCCAGCACTTTGGGAGGCCGAGGTTGGGTGGATCACCTGAGGTCAGGCGTTCGAGACCACCCTGGCCAACATGGTGAAACCCCATCTCTACTAAAAATAAAAAAATTAGCTGGGCGTGGTGGCAGGCCCCTGTAGTCCCAGCTATATGGGAGGCTGAGGCAGAAGAATCACTTGAACCCAGGAGGTGAAGGTTGTAGTGAGCTGAGAATGCGTCACTGCACTCCAACCTGGGCGACAGAGTGAGACTCCATCTCAAAAAAAAAAAAAAAAAAAAAAAAAGAAAAAAAGAAAAAGAAAGAAATATATACCTACATATAGACGGTTTGAGTAATCTGAGAAAATTTTCAGATTTCTTTGCTACTTTATCAGGGAGCAGGTGTTTTAATCATCGTGTTATGATGTAAGGCCAAAATGAAGATACATTTTACAACTTTTAAGGAAAAATCATTTTTTAGGCAATAAATATTGATTTTAGCCCATAGGAATGGCTTATCTGGCAAAGTCTGAGAAGAACTTTGATAGTAAATAGTGAATTCAAGGAAAAAGGAAAATAACCACTACTCTCGTAAATATGAAAGTAGCTTGTCTCTAGGCTATCAGGAGACCATGTAAAGTTAGCAAATACCATGCCTTGGAGCATAGGAGTATTAAAACGGGCCACATTTCATCAGCATTGACCTTAAAAATCTATGTAATGGTAAGGCGATAAGATCATTTTCAGTGCAATTTGATTAAAGTCAGTTTCTCTGACTAGACCGAGCAAGGACTGAGTCTGTTTTTTCTACAGCTACTACGTGCTTTCCAAAATCATATTACGCTTTCCTACTTAACATTAACTTCATATAAATTAGTAAGATTCAGTAGAAATCTGTTGAAATGAAACTATCATTGATAGGTATAATATGAAGATATTTAAAAATATGCATCTTCAGAATGAAAACTAAATGAAAACTCTGCTTCTTGTCTCAGTGTGGTGGCTCATGCCTGTAATTCCAGCACTTTTAGAGGCCAAGGGGAGGACTGCTTAAAGCCAGGGGTTTAAGACCAGCCTGGGGAATATAGCAAGATCCTGTCTATACAAAAATTAAAAAAAAAAATTAGCAGGGCATGGTGGCACGTGCCTGTAGTCTCAGCTACTTGGGAGGCTGAGATGGGAGGATCACTTAAGCCTGGGAAGTCAAGGCTGCAGTTAGTCCTGATCATGCCACTACACTTTAGCCTGGGTGATATAGTGAGACCCTGTTTCAAAAACAAAACAAACAAGAAAAAAGCAAAAAAAAAAAAAAAAAACCCTGCTTTATGACCCAGCTATATCAGTTTGGGCAGAATGTTCAACTTCTTCAACCCATTTCTTTCCCTGGGGAAAAGCAGATTACCTACTTGACACAGTTACTGGCAGTTACACAGTGGGAGGGGTTTTCTTTTTTGTGATCCCAAAGTCAAGCAACAAATATTATATGACGATGAGGTAATATTTAAATAATATTTAGTCTCTGAAATTTAAAGCTTTTTGAAAGGTGTCACAGAGGTCATCTAAATTCAAGGTCTCCTTTAAATTAAGGTTAAATGGCCAGGCGTGGTGGCTCACGCCCGTAATCCCAGCACTTTGGGAGGCTGAGGCGGGCGGATCATGAGGTCAGGAGATCAAGACCATCCTGGCTAACACAGTGAAACCCCATTTCTACTAAAAATACAAAAAATTAGCCGGGTGTGGTGACAGGCGCCTGTAGTCCCAGCTACGTGGGAGGCTGAGGCAGGAGAATGGCATGAACTCGGGAGGCGGAGTTTGCAGTGAGCCGAGATCCGCGCCACTGCACTCCAGCCTGGGCGACAGAGCGAGACCCCATCTCAAAAAAAAAGAAAAAAAATTAAATAAATAAATAAATTAATTAAGGTTAAATGATGTCCAAAGTCATAAAGATAGTGAGTGCCAAAGTCCCTGTCCACTGTTCAATACTCTCCTGTTTTGGTATTTTTGGTTTTATAAAATACTATGATCTTGGCTTCAAGTTATTAGGTGTGCCAGTATAATCTTGGGCAAGTTATTTAATCTCTTTATGTCTCAGTTTATCTGTGAAACACAGACAGTAAAACATAATTCACAAGATTGTTGATTAAATAAATTAATACATATAGTTGGCCCTTAAGACAGACATTAGGAGCCCTGATCTCTTGTGAAGTCAAAAATCTGTGTATAATTTTGGACTCCCCAAACTTAACTTTTAATAGCCTACTGTTGACCTGAAGCCTCACCTATAATGTAAACAGTTAATTAACACATATTTTGTACATTGTATGTATTATATGTAGTATTACTAAAATAAAGAAACAGAGAAAAAATTGTTACTAAGTAAATCATAAGGAAACTACATTTACAGTACTATATTTATTGATAAGGTAGGTTTTTTTTTCTTTTGTCTTTTTTTTTTTTTTTTTTTGAGGTGGAGTCTCGCTCTGTTGCCCAGGCTGGAATGCAGCTGGCATGATCTCGGCTCACTGCAACCTCCACCTCCCGGGTTCATGCGATTCTCTTGTCTCAACCTCCTGAGTAGCTGGGACTACAGGCACACACTACCACGCCCAGCTAATGTTTGTATTTTTAGGAGAGACGGGGTTTCTCCATGTTGGTCAGGCTGGTCTCGAACTCCCCACCTCAGGTGATCAGCCTGCCTCGGCCTCCCAAAGTGCTGGGATTACAGGCATGAGCCACCGCGCCCGGCCTACAGTTTTTTTTAAGAGCCTAGGTCTCACTCTGTTGCCTGAGCTAGAGTACAGTGGTGCAATCACAGCTCACTGCAGCCTGCAATTTCTGGGCTCAGGTCATCCTCTCATCTCAGCCTGAGTAGCTGGGACTATAGGCACACACCACCATGCCTGGCTGATTTTTAAATTTTTTCTTTTTTCTTTTTTTTTAAGATGGAGTCTCACTCTGTTGCCCAGGCTGGAGTGCAGTGGCACGATCTCGGCTCACTGCAACCTCTGCCTCCTAGGTTCAAACGAGTCTCCTGCCTCAGCCTCCCATAGCTGGGATTACAGATGCATGCCACCATGCCCAGCTAATTTTTGTAATTTTAGTAGACGGGGTTTCACCATGTTGGCCAGGCTGGTGTCGAACTCCTGACCTCAGGTGACCCGCCTACCTTGGCCTACCAAAGTGCCAGGATTACAGGGGTAAGCCACTACGCCTGGCCAATTTTTAAAATTTTTTCTAGAGACCAGGTTGGTCTCAAACTCCTGGCCTCAAGTGATCCTCCTGCCTCTAACTCCCAAATTGCTAGAATTATGGGCATGAAACACCATGCCCAGTCAAATTTTAACTTTTTATAACAGATTTGTGCATATTTTATGGTAGTAAATGATAAAACAAACTAGTATCTACCTATGTTTCATGCATTCATGACATTCCTACCTTTTAAATTATTTCAATGTATCTAGGTTACAGGGGATTCATCTGCGAGTTTCTTTTTTTTGTCACAAATCTCCAGAACATTTTCCAATATATTTACTGAAAAAAATCTGGGTGTAAGTGGACTCATGCAGTTCAAACCTGTATTGTCCAAGGGTCAACTGTAGGAAGCATTTACAACAGTATGCAATACAAAGTATATGCTTAATATATGCTAGCTATTATTTTATATCATTTCATATTAAATTATTAATTATATATTAAATCTCAGTAAGATAGGCTGTAGCAAAATGGAAACATTTACTGAATTAACTGGACATAAAACAGTTCACTTCCATTGATGGCTAATTACCTCTCATTCCTGTTAAGGCAAACTGAATGGTATTTCCTCCAACTCCACAGAATGCGTCTACTACAACGTCACACTTGAAGGACTGACTAACACGGCCAGCAATGTGTTCAGCAATCTTCTCGGGTGTAACTGAAAACCAGCCCTCTGCAAAGGAAGAGTATTTGTGTTAGCATGTTCAATTTCAAGAAGCCAAGGCAAGCATAAACATAGCAAACATTACTATATCTTACATACTTTTAAAAAGCTTAGTTTCCCTTTTTAAAAAATTATAAATCACCCAGTTTTAAAGAAAAAAATTCAAAGCTTGTTATAAAAAGCAGTACCATTCCCAATTTCCACAGAAATGATGACCTCAATTCTTAACCTAATTCTTTTGTAATACTGTATACCTCCATCTTTCCAATAACTGAATTTACAATTTTGATGTTTCTCTTTGAGGCTTTAACTACTGACTCCTGTGGAAAATAGAGAACTAGCTGCTCTAATTGGCTAGCTCCCCCACACTCCGCTGAGTTTCCCAATTATTTCACTCCTAAGGTTGAAGCAATAGCCTGGATTTGTATTGGACACTCCAGAAAAAACTGCATTTTTTTTTGGAGACAGTGTCTTGCTCTGTTGCCCAGGCTGGAGTGCAACGGCATGATCTTGGCTCACTGCAACTTCCGCCTCCTGGGTTCAAGCAATTCTCATGCTTCAGCCTCCTGAGTAGTTGGGACTACAGGCACACGCTACCACGCCCAGCCAATTTTTGTATTTTTAGGAGAGACAGAGTTTTGCCATGTTAGCCAGGCTGGTCTTGAACTCCTGGCCTCAAGTGATTTGCCTGCCTCAGCCTCCCAAAGTGCTGGGATTACAGGCATGAGCCACCATGCCTGGCCAAAACTGCATGCTTTTAAAGGGTCGGAAAAAGCAAGGAGCTGGATAGCAAAAGGCCATAGGGTTGCAGAAGTACACGAGGAATAGCAGAGCCCTCATCATTGTCAGAAATGAGGTCCTGTGTCCACTCTAGAGGAAAGAGAATACTGACCTCCTTCTTTCCTAGTAGAAAAAATTTACATTTTTCAGAAAGACAATTATCTGAACAAAATGATGTGCTGGGCTGGGCGTGGTGGATCACTTGAGCACAGGAGTTTGAGAGCAGCCTGGGCAACATGGCAAAACCCTGTCTCTACAAAACATTAGCCAAGCATGGTAGTGCTTGCTTGTAATCCCAGCTACTTAGGAGGCGGAGGCATAAGGATTGCTTTAGCCTGGGAGGTGGAGGTTGCTGAGCCAAGACTGTGCCACTGTACTCCAGCGTGGGTGACAGAGTGAGACCCTGTCTCAAAAAAATAAAAAAAAAATAAAAAAAAGAAAAAATAAAAAGAAAAGAAAAATAAACAAATAAAAATAATGTGTGTTAATTTTCCTGTTGTCTCCCCTTACCAAAACTTTAAATGGCTCTTCAATACTGGAAAAATAAGAATATACACTTTTATAGAATTGCAAGTGTTTTCCAGCCTTATTTCTCCTTACAAATTCCTACGTACTTTTTCCAATACACAGCATTTTGCAAATTGTTTTAAAAGGGTCAGAGAATCCCTGAAATTCCATCATAGATCAAGAACTTCTGATTTTGATAGTTAATAAAAACCAATATTTAGGTAACCCCAATATGAAAACGAGCATCAGTCTGCAAGACTGAGTTAAGTAAGTTGTTGCAGATCACAGCAGGAAAGCTGGAGAAAGAATTCAAAATTTGCGAAGTTAATTCATTAAATTGTATCCTTCTGCACTAGATATTTCTTCATCAGGTTTTCTGTTTAATAATTTATCAATTGCTTTTGCTATCTATCCTAACATGCTACAAATACAGATTAAACTCAAGTCTGAAATTTTAAAAATACACACACACACACACACACACCCAAATTGAAGGACATCCTATAAAATAAATGGCCATTGATCCTTTGAAAAATGTCAGTCATGAAAGACAAAAAAGGCTAAGGAAACATTCCACATTAAAGGCAACTAAAGAACTTGAAAAATAAACGCAATGATACATGATCCTATACTGGAAGGAAAAAAACGTGATAAAGGACAAGATTAGGACAATTAATGAAATTAGAGTATAAACTGTAGATTAAAATACTGGAACAATGTTAAGTTGATAATTCACTATTTTAAACAAAAATATACTTGTCCTTAGCAAATATACACTAAAGTATTAAGAAGTATGAGCATGATGTGTGTTAAGTACTGATCAGAAAAAGATACACACACATACATATGGAGAGAGAATGAGAACGTAAATGGGGCAAAATGTTGAAAATAGCTGAATCTGGGTAAAGGGGATATGAACATTCCCTGTATTATTCTTACAACTTTCTTTTTAAGTTTGAAGTGGTTTCAAAATAAAGCTAAAAAATACATATATACTTTACCTCTGTCCAACTTAATCCCATCATCAAAACGGGAGAAGAGCCTGTACCTCTGGGCCCAGTATTTTGCCAGCTCAGGAACAGCAGCTATTTCAGGAGGCAGACCATTCACCTTTTTGTTCTTCTTCTTGTTCTTCTTCTTTTTCACTTCAGCTAAAATAAAATATAAAGAATATAGATGCTCACTAAGAAAAAAATTAGTATCACAGGTGAGTTTATCTAAAAATGAAGCCACATCAAATAATTACAAGCAGAACATGTATATAATGACACGCCCAGAGAAACAGGAGAGCCTGATGGAAACGCCACTGGCTTCAATCACCACCAGCATTTTGCTACTTATTGGCTTTGTAAGCTTGGGAAAGTAACCGAGGCTCTTTAAGCTCCATTCATTCATTCATTCATTCATTTATTTATTTATTTATTTAGAGACGAAGTCTGGCTCTGTCGCCCATGCTGGAGTGCAGTGGCACGATCTTGGCTCACTGCAAGCTCCGCCTCCCGGGTTCACGCCATTCTCCTGCCTCAGCCTCCCGAGTAGCTGGGACTACAGGCGCCTGCCACCATGCCCGGCTAATTTTTTTGTATTTTAGTAGAGACGGGGTTTCACCGTGTTAGTCAGGATGGTCTTGATCTCCTGAGCTTGTGATCCACCCGCCTTGGCCTCCCAAAGTGCTGGGATTACAGGCGTGAGCCACTGCGCCTGGCCTAAACTCCAATTACTAATTCCTATAAAAGGAATGAGTGGGCTGAGCGAGGTGGCTCACACCTGTAATCCCAGCACTTTGGGAGGCTGAGGCATGTCAGAAGTTCAAGACAAGCCTGACCAACATGGTGAAATCCCATCTCTACTAAAAATGCAAAAATCAGCTAGGCATGGTGGTAGGTGCCTGTAATCCCAGCTACTTGGGAGGCTGAGACAGAAGAATGGCGTGAACCTGGGAGGCGGAGCTTGCAGTGAGCCGAGATTGCATCACTGCACTCCAGCCTGGGCAACAGAGCAAGACTCTGTCTCAAAAAAAAAAAAAAAAAAAAAAAAAAAGAATGATGGGGCTGGGCGCAGTGGCTCATGCCTATAATCCCAGCACTTTGGGAGCCTGAAGCAGGTGCATCACTGAGGTCAGGAGTTCAAGATCAGCCTGACCAACATGGTGAAACCCCATCTCTACTAAAAAAAATACAAAAATTAGCTGGGCACGGTGGCAGGCACCTCTAATCCCAGCTACTCGGGAGGCTCAGGCAGAAGAATCGCTTGAACCTGGGAGGCGGAGGTTGCAGTGAGCTGAGAATGTGCCATTGCACTCCAGCCTGGGCAACAGAGCAAGACTCTGTCTAAAAAAAAAAGAATGAATGAATGAGTGAGTGAGTGGTGTTTTACTAACTTAATTCACAGCAGTGACAGGACATATGTAGAAATACTGCTATAGACATAAAAGTTATTACTTCTGTTAGCCAAGACACTGCTTTATGTGGTGAATTATAGAAACCTAAACATTTCCTTTCTATCAAGGACTAGATTAGGCTGTAGCTGTCAGCCACATCGAAGTCACATGGCATCCGAGAAACTGAAACAAGGGTCACTAGCTCCATTCCACGGAAAAGGATCTCATTCATTCAGACAGTGATTTTTTCCTTAAATAATTTTTATCAGTTTGGTTATTTGGTTTCAGTCTTCAGCAAATTAGAAGCAACAACATAGAAAGATGAGACTTTTTTCACAGTTAAGTATAAAAACAAGAGGTGATGGCTAACAAAGAATAAGACTCCATTACACACTCAAATGGTCCTCAAGGATAGGGCTATGTCCTAATATGTTCATCTGATCATTGTAAATAGTAAAAAGTGTCATCATGATTCAGTAAGGTCAGATCTCCCCATCCCCAAACAAGTGTCACCAATAGCAAAGTAAGGTGATTATTTGTCAACAGGGGGTATAATGACATTGTGGGTGGAATAATTCTTTGTTGTGCAAGACCATCCTGTACATGACCTAGCATTAAGTAACTGAGTACTAAATGCCAGAATTCCAAATGTCATTCTAACAACCAGCATCTTCCAAATGCCCCTGTGAAGGTGGTACTACCCCAGGTAAAAATAACCAGCATCATGAGAATTGGTGTTTATGGAAGTGGGGTAGTGCAGGAAAATGGGACTTAGCAATTGGAGAAGCTGGTAATGAGTCCTAGCTATGCCACTTACTTGGGCTAATTTTTAAATTTCTCTCAGCTTTACTTTCTGTATTTACAGAATGGAAAATAATTCCACCTACTTCCCTGGGCTACCTTACAGATTAAATGAGAATAAGACACATAAAAGCATTTCACAAACCTACAAATGTCATATGAACATCGGTTATTATAACATTGATAATAAAAGAAATGTAAACTACTGTAGGTATGCTGTTTAGAATGTAAAGAAATATGTGATAAAAACATCACACATACACATGCACCCACACTTGCACTAAGAAAAAAAAAATCAAGACTCAAATAAGTTATTTTCCATAGAAATAAAGAAATATGATGATCACAATAAATATAATGGTTTCATAATACCATTATTAAACTATATAAGAACTTTTGCTATAAAAATTCGAATACAAAAGTGCATAAATTGAAAATGTTACTCAGTTTATTCATTAGAGCCAACTGCTCTGAATACTTTTTATATTAACGTGCCATCAAAAACACATGACCATCATCAACCACACACACACAAACACACAAAAACACACCAAAAGGAAACCAGCCCGAGCATGGTGGCTCATGTCTGTAAACCCAGCACTTTGGGAGGCAAAGGTGGGAGGATTGCTTGAGCCTTTGGCAACCAGCCTCAGCAATATAGTGAGACCCTGTGTCTCTACAAAAAAAATTAAATAATTAAGCAGGCATGGTGGTATGCACATGTAGTCCCAGCTACTCAAGCTGAGGTGGGAGGACTGCTTGAACTCTGGGGGTCAAGGATGTAGTGAGCTGTGATTGTGCCACTGCACTCCAGCCTGGGCGACAGAATGAGACCATGTCTCACAAAAAAAAAAAAAAGGAAGAAGTAAACCAAAGCTACACCACATACGAAGAAGGCAAAGGATGGCCACCTTTAGCCCATGGAACTGAGTACCAGCAGAGGCCAAGTTGAACTGCAGACAGTGGTCTGCAGACACAATGCTCCCAACAGTCTTTCCTTTTCTACTTGATCATGTTCACTCAGCCAAGAGTAAGGAGTGCTGTGGGTGCTAAGTCATAGCCAGTTAGAACATGTACACTTAATATGCCTTCTCTCACTTAAAAATAAGTAGCAGTGACTCCTTAGGTACAGAAGATTCACAAGTGAAAACTAAGAAAAAACATATTAACAAAAAAAATTTTATCTAAATCCATTAGCAAGTTGAAGCATATTTAGTGTTACCTTCAGTTTCTGCCTGGTGGGAGTCTGGCACTTCTTGAGTAACACAATCCTGCTCATCTGGAACAGTTGCTAGCAAGCTGTCTCTTTCATAGTTTTCTATTTCAAGTTCACCAGCTGAAGATACGCTCTGACACTTTTCAGGTTCTGGATTATTAGTCTCCAGTAGGTCATCACCTTTTTTAACAGACATGTCTTGTTCCTCTGAATCACTACTTGTGGAAGCGTCGTGCACATTGTCATGAGAAGACGATTCCTGTGATGCTTCTTCATCCATTGGTTTATTAACCCATGTGAGGAATTTTTCTACCTTAAATTTTAAGATGACATCATGAGCAGGAATTAATTCCAAACTACACAGAATCTTCCTACCTATTACAATTTGTGACTTGACTGAAAAGCTGTGTCAAAATTATTGGCTCTGAAAAGCAGACTGCATCACACAAGCTTAATAGTAAGTAATTCTGACCTAATCAGAATGCTATCTGGGCATGCCATGACCTTATTAAAGTTTTCTTTAAAAGGAAAAAAACATCAGATTAAATACTTCCTGCTATCAATAAACACTAAGAGGATAAAGCCAAACTGTCCCAGTGGCTTTTCCATAAGGGTTCTTAACAATTTAACTGTGTTACAGCTACATCACAAATGTACCTACTTACTACCGAATCATTAATTTTAGTTTTTCAAATTATATAGACCTTTCTGCAATGGTCAAGCTACAATCTATGTAAATGTTACTTAGCATCAAAGATGAACCCTAAAAAGATTTAGGGCCAATTCTTCTGTAAGAATAGAAGCAGTCTACCTTGGAAAAAAATCAAAGTTGCCTTTTAATGCAACAGTAGAGCCAGTAAGATATGTCCCAGCAAATGTTTGTTCTTTGGAATGTAAACAAGGCTCAGCATCAGATCATATACTTCTTTGCATCTTCTGTAACAAGAATATTCTTCCTATCTTGTCTTCATGACCTTCCTGAGAGTGAGTAAATTAGAATGAAGTGGTAGACATGATGGGCAACAACCCAGAATCTTCCTCTAAAGAAATGTGCCTATAAACAAATTAGGTATCTAAGTTAGACACAACAGTTACATATCTTTTTTCCTCAGCAATGCCTAGTAGCTGTTTCTGCACTCATCTATAGATGAATGCATAGGGGCTATTATATCCAACACATTACGGAAAGTCCTATGGCACTGACTGGACTAATACTAGGCAGTCTGTTTCAGATATAACTAGCACCACGAACGTATTTATTAAAACATCACCAGCAGCCAACCAACCTGAAATGTAATACAAAATAAAACCAGCTATATATATATGTAGCATATTTTACAAGTATGCTGAAGTTAGGGAGGACACTGTATTGAGGGGAAAAAGAGTCATCTGACTAGCCTTAAAAAACGAACAATAGAAACAGAGACATCAGGGAGTCTAAGATTATGGTCTACTGTCCTGAAGAGCTGCTGGAGATGTGACTGACATGAAGGTTCTGCTCATTAGAAAGTGTTTTTTACCCCTTAGAATATAGAAAGGTAATTCATCACACCAAACAATTTTCTAACTACTTTTGTTTCCCAGGTACTTGGATGGCAGGTATAGCAAAGTCCAAGAGAGGGCATATGAATATTTCAGGTAATAATGTGAATCAATAAATTGGCCTTGTGTTTCATGCTATCGGGGTGAACTTGTTACAAGGTGTAAACTGTGACTGATCACTTCTGGAAGAACTCAGAATTAAAGCTTATAATATAAAGCTGCATCAGAATTTGGACTATTAGGATCCTACTGGTATGGTTTGGCTGTGTCCCCACCCAAATCTTATCTTGAATCATAGTTCCCATAATCCCCACGTGTTGTGGGAGGAATCAGGTAAAGATAGTTGAATCATGGGGGCAGTTTCTCCCATCCTCTTCTTGTGATGGTGAGTTAGTTCTTATGAGATCTGATGGTTTTATAAGGTGCTTCCCCCTTTGCTGGGCACTCATTTCTCTCTCTAGCTGCCATGTGAAGAAGGAGTTGTTTGCTTCCCTTTCCACCATAATTGTAAGTTTTCTGAGGCCTCCCCAGCCCTGCAGAACTGTGAGTCAATTAAACCTCTTTCCTTCAAAAATTATCCAGTCTTGGGTATGTCTATATTAGCAGCCCGAAAACAGACTAATACACCTACCTAGCCTAAAACAGATGAGAAATTGTTCCTTGTTCTTGTCTGTTACTACATAGGCAAGGCTGTGTTTTTTTTTTTTGAGACAGAGTCTTACTCTGTCTCCCAGGCTAGAGTGCAATGGCACGATCTCAGCTCACTGCAACCTCCACTCCCAAATTTCAAGCAATTCTCCTGCCTCAGCCTCCCGAGTAGCTGGGATTACAGGCACCCACAATCATGCCTGGCTAATTTTTATATTTTTAGTAGAGATGGGGTTTCACCATGTTGGCCAGGCTGGTCTCGAACTCCTGACCTCAGGTGATCCATCCGCCTCAGCCTCCCTAAGTGCTGGGATTACAGGTGTGAGCCACCATGCCCGGCCAAGGTTGCGTGTTTTTTTTTGAGATGGAGTTTTGCTCTTGTTGCCCAAGCTGGAATGAAAAGGCGCGATCTCGGCTCACTGCAACCTTCGCCTCCCGGGTTCAGGCGATTCTCCTGCCTCAGCTTCCCAAGTAGCTGGGATTACAGGCAAGCGCCACCATGCCCAGCTAATTTTGTATTTTTAGTAGACAGGGTTTTCCATGTTGGTCAGGTTTGTCTGGTACTCCCGACCTCAGGTGATCCACCTGCCTCAGCCTCCCAAATTGCTGGGATTACAGGTGTGAGCCACCACGCCTGGTGGCTGCGTTTTTTAAATAATCTCAGACACTAGTACTTTGTAGCTTTCAAACACTTCCTTTTCACCCTACCTCAACTTGCCTTTTTTCAGATTTAGTTTACATAATATATGCCTTCAAGAAGCAAGTAAAAAAAAAAAAAAATTATGTACCTCGATACCTGGGAGAAACAGGCTTCCTATTTGAATACAACAATTTTAAGAGGTCAAACTTACAAAACATGATTCTATCTACAAATATGCAACAAAATTTATACATACCTTACTCAGAGTTTTGCTTTTCTTGAAAAATGGTTTTTCTGACTCTTTGGTAAAGAAGATGTGTTTGTTTTTCATCTTTATTTGTCTGCGCATGTCCAGGTACTTAGACTTATGCTTCACATTCTTCTCTAAATACCTGACCTGCCGATGACTGAAATTTGGGATTCCACCATATCTGTGACCAGATCAAAACAAGTTATTCACAACTTAAATTCTAGGATTATATTTCCTTATAGGAAAAGAGGATGAAACTAACATTTTCACTCATTTTTACACCATTTTAATTCCCTTTTTAAAATTATGAAAATGATAAAATCAAGTTCAACTTGCAGAAGAGTTGATGGTCTAACTTTCATGTTAATTCTAAAGCAAATGTGTAACACCAAAGTTGGGAAGTGCAACATACCTAATATAGAGGAGAAAGTAGAAATTACATAGTAGACTGCAATAAATAAATAGTAAAACAAACAAACAAACAAATGAAAACCCTATCCCCTTGTTAGGGAAATATAAATATATAAATATTCTCAACGTAGGGTGATGTCAAAGCTCTTTAACACATTTCTGGATACATTTGAATTATCTAAATCAATCTGAGCTTACAAAAGAAGCGAACCCTTCATATCAAAATAATTAGAGAATGTCTGATTTAACCATCTGAAATTTTCCAGTCCTAAAAGATATGTATCTGCTATGAAGCCTCCTTTGATTATAATAAGCCTCAATTAACTCCCTCTCCAACAAACTGTTAGGGACTTAAGAGTGTCACGTACACTTTAGCATTTATAAAATCCAGAATAGTCTGGGTTTAAATGTCAGGTCTCACTTTGTAGCCATATTATAAACTTCTTTTAATAAACAGGATATTTTATCCTTCTCTTTTAAGTAGAATTGGGTGCTCTAAATAGAAGAGTAGTTAAGTAGTTAAGTCTCAGGCAAGAAAAGAAATAGATTTCTACAAGTGTATACTATCAAAATCTACCCAAGGATTCCTCAATAAAATTACATGTGCATAGTAATACATCCTGCCAGGAATTTAAAAACTTTTTACATGCTAAACTTTATGATCTTAGCCTTAAATGATTATACGAACTATTGATTATATTAACTATAATTGCCTTGAAATACCTAAGGGAGAAAAACTGATAATCTTTAGAAACTATAAGAGTCAACATGTACTTCTGAACTAATTTGAATTCAATTCAATTTTGAGATATTCTTCGTGTCCCTTTCTTGCTGATTTCATAATGTGTAGGTATCTACTTAAATTTCACAACTTATGAAACACATAAGTAGGACCTGAAATCTCAACCTTTAGAAACATCAAAGAACCCAGTCATGGTTTAGATTACTGGTGTAAGCTGTCTTTAGCAGGCTTTACCTACTCAGTTTAGTCTTCATGTCATGTACGATAAAATCTCTAGTTGTTCTAACACAACTACCCATGTTCCTTTATATTCAATGCTTGGGCATTTAATCCCAGAGAAATCTTATGTCTTCTATACACAAATGTTCACAGCAGCTTTGTTTACTTTTGAAATTTCATTTTATTTTTTTATTTTCTGCCTTGCTATGTTACCCAGGCTAGTCTCAACCTCTGGCTTCAGGCAATCTTCTTACCTCAGCTTCCCAAAATGCTGGGATTATAGGTATGAGCCACTGCACCTGCACTGCTGCTTTATTTGTAACAGCAAAATGCCACAAATAATCCAAATGCCCTTCAATTGTTGCATGGTTGAGCAAATTTTGGTACATCCATACATTGGAATTCTATTCAGCAATAAGAAGGAATAAATGGACTGGGCATGGTGGCTCATGCCTGAAATCCCTGCACTCTAGGAGGCTGAGATGGGAGGATCACTTGAGGCCAAGAGTTTAAGACCAGCCTGGGTAACATAGCAAGACCCCATCTCCATGAAAAAACTTAAAACAGCACTGCACTCCAGCCTGTGTTACAGAGCGAGACCCTAAGGAAGGAAGGCAGGCAGGCACATGTAATAATCTGGAGGGACCTTCTAGGGCATTATGCTTAGATCTTAGGAAACAATTTAGATGTTGTTAATTAGGATAATTGATAAAACACAATGCCCTCATTTACAGAATTAGCTAAATGTTTCTACCAACAAGAAAGAGTGTCTATGGTACATTGTTGAGGGAGAAAAGCAAACTGGAGAGTATGTATAATATGACCTAATTTTTCTGTTTTACACAAAGAGAAGTAAAATGTGTGTACATGGTGAGGCACGGTGGCTCACGCCTGTAATCCCAGCACTTTGGGAGGCCAAGGTGGGCGGATCACCTGAGGTCAGGAGTTTGAGACCAGCCTGGCCAATATGGTGCAACCCTGTCTCTACTAAAAAAAATAAAAAATTTAAAAAAATAAAAAAATAAATAAATTAGCAGGGCATGGTGGTGCATGCCTGTAGTCCCAGCTACTTGGGGGACTGAGGCAGGAGAATCACTTGAACCCAGGAGGCGGATGTCACAGTGGGCTGAGATCGCACCACTGTGCTGCAACCTGGGTGACAGAGTGAGACTCTGTCTCAAAAAACAAAACAAAACAAAACAAACAAAAAATGTGTGTACATGTATGTAGTCATAGCACACAACAGTAAATTTGGAGGGACGTATGCCAAACTCTTTTTTTTGAGAGTCTCACTCTGTTACCCAGGCTGGAGTGCAGTGACATCATCATGGATCACAGCACCCTCAACCTCCCGGGCTGAAGTGATCCTCCCATCTCAGCCTCCCGAGGAGCTGGAAACACAAGCATGCACCACTAAACCCAGCTAATTTTTAAATGTGTTGTAGAGATGGGGTCTCCCTATATTGCCCAGCCTCTCAAAGTGCCAAACTCTTTAAAACACTGCCTACATCTGAGAACGACTGGAAGAAAATATTTTTTACTTTTTACTTGTTATTTGGTTTGTTTTAATTTTACTCTTTCATAATAGAAAAAGAGGTTATTGCAGATTTCAACTTTTCATGGCATGTTTGCTATGGTCTTCAGATGTACACAAGTGAGACACTATGTGAGAAGAGAACCATGCTTAGAAGTCACAAGAGCTGGGCCTAAATTCCCTCTCCAGTAAAGTCAAAGCCTCTGTGAGCTGCAGTTGCTTTATCTATGAAATGGAATAACAACACTTGATTGCTATAAAGTGCAACTGAGTTAAAGCATATGAACACATCAAATGTACAGGGATATCTCTACCACAATTCTAACAAGAAGTGATTTAATGATAACATCTCAACACATGATCATTTATTAGTTATCTGAGTATCAGAGTGCTCTAAGATAGCTGAAGTGGTTAGGACATCTGGAAAACAATAGCTTTTATGAATAATTACTTTTGTCCTGAGCCATACTTGAATCCTAGAAGGGAACCACTGCCATCAAAGTCTGAAGTTGGGTTTTCATCAATGTCCAGTTCATGGCTAAATAAAGAAAAGGTAAACAGTGATAAGCCATTACCATCAGAGCCCACTAGTTCAGATAAATATAAAAAAGGCAATATAATTGACCCATGCAAACTTCCCAACACCATAATCAACCATAGTTCACAAATCCAGGAAACCAGGAAAAAAAATACTTTAATTAGAATTTTCCAAATAAGGTAAGTACCCAGGAGCTGGAACACAGCAATAAGTATTCCAGGCTTAATCCATGTCAAGTAATGATTTCTATTCCTAGGTATGGTACAAATATAATCTCTCAATTTTCCTTTGGAAAAACATCAGTAAAAGCTGCAGCCTTAAATTAATCTCCTAAAGTGATTTCTCCAGAGGTTTCCCTTAAAAACAAACAAGGAAACGTTTGATAAGTATCAATACAATCCAAAAAAATTTTAAAAGAAAAAAATTACTAAAAAGAATAAGGTTGTGATACAAGTGATATTAGGTAACCCAGGAGAATCCACCTACTAGAGATCTTTTAGTAACCAGTGACTACCCCTGGCCGTAATTCCAAGTAAAGGAAAATGGTGAGAAATAATTCTTACAAAGTTTGTCCTTCAAAATAAGTTACGCTCATTGAACATGATCTTTGCCTCCAGTAACTAGCAGGAGAGGCAACAAGCAATGTCTACCATACAGAGGTAGCACAGTAGAGGCACGCTTGTTTTTCTAGAAGCTATATGGAGTACAAGTGTCTTACGTGGAGCACCCCATATCCAGTCAAAGAAATGAAGTGTCCAGCTAACTTCCAAGTTCAGTAATGATCCATTCTTTCCTTGTTACTTACAGTGTTAGCATCTGACTACATCCCACCTTACATTATTCTCTACGTGTTTAATTATGTGTACAAGTGTATAAACCTTCAAGAAAAAAATGTAGAGATGAATACCAAAAAAACGAACTTTTATTTGGTTATAAAACACAAAAACAGAACTGCAGTTTGGGACATAAGCACAGAATGAGGTGGCCTCATGAAATGTCCAAAGAAGACAGGAAAAGGTTAGAGTTTCACTGAGGAGAGAGGTCACGCACGTTGTTTAGAAAGTTAGTTCACTGGTGCTGGCAGCATCTTACAACAAATAGCTGGTGAGTTTTGATTAGGAGAGCCAGTGGTTGTTAGGTGGAACTTGTAATCTGAGAGTTATGGTTAGGCCTCTGCAGTTTCGAATTGGGCTTGTGAGACTGTGTCAGGCACATGTTCCTGTATAAGCAGCTATCTGTCTTTGTGTGATGCTTTGGCTTGGAAAAATTTCTTGTGACAGTTCCTGTTATCAGGCAAATAGTGCATGAGAGTCTTTCATGGCCTTCCCTGGCTACATTTTACCAGTGTCTGACACAAGTGATTCTGTTTTGACTCTTACAACTTTCACAGTGGTAAACAGAAATTGCACTGCTTCGAGTAGAGTTGATCTGGGCTCTGGCTTTAGAGCTGCCATTGCTGTGAAGAAAACTCTGAGCAAGGTACTTATTCCTGTTTGCCTCAGTGTTCCTATCTATACAATGAGAGCATGACCTTGAGGTCTTTTTCAGCAATACAAATCTGGGATAAAATATATCCAGACTTCTGAAAAACATTAGAACTGGTGAGAGAGAGAGAGAGAGAGAGAGAAGATATGAATTTAATTATTAGTTAAAAGTTATGATCCATTGATAGCTACTAAGTGTCAGATATATTACATGCTAGCTCCTGTCTACCCAATAATCACAAAAAAGGCATCAGTCCAATCTTATAGATGAGAAATTAAGAAATGTACTTAGGCCGGGTGTGGTGGCTCACACCTGTAATCCCAGTGCTTTGGAAGGCCAAGGCAAGTGGATCGCTTGAGGCCAGGAGTTTGAGATCAGCCTGGGCAACATAGCGAGACCCTGTCTCTATAAAAAATTTTAAAAAATTAACCAGGAGTGGTGGCACATGCCTGCAGTCCCAGCTACTCAAGGCAGAAGGATCAATTGAGCTGAGGAGTTCAAGATCATAGTGAGCTATGATCATACCACGTACTCCAGCCTGAGCAATAAAGCGAGACCGTGTCTTAAAAAAAAAAAAAAAAAAAAGAAATGTACTTAGAGTTTGTGAGTGGTGGCAGAGTTTGGCCTTAACCACAGGTCCAGGTCCAAAGGCTCAGAATCTTACCAGTAGATCCCGCCTCTTCTTACATGATTACTGGTGTTGTGAACATAACAATCATTTAATAACCACTCGCTTATGGATACAAATGCTTACTCTAACACGCTCTGGTGAGAGGGGTCTCATGTAACTTACCTCCTCTTCAGTTTGCTTGGCTTATGCTCAGGTGGATCTTCCTCACTTTCATCTCCATCAGTACCACTGGCATGTGGTCTGTCTTTGCTTGTGTTTGCTCCCGAAGACTTCAGTGAATCTAAAGAGGCAGAAATATTGCAGTAGGTTTTCCCCCTTGGTTTGACAACTTTTCTGCTATTTGCAAAGTCAATGAAAATATTTTAGCACCTTTTCTACAATGAACTGTACATGTGCATCAAAGTGCCAGCTCACATCTACCTGTTTGTGTCTACATGCAGAGTCTGAGCATTTTAAAAATCGTAACTATAAGGTTTGTTAAATTAAATTTAGCCTAAAACTGTCCATGTATACATTTTAAGCTCAGCTTAAAGGTTTCTCCACACGTAGTGAACTGTAACCTAACTGGTGGTATAAAAAGACTGTAACCTACTCTTGTATCAAGCACAGTTTTGGCTAATCACAGGCAGCCAACCATTCAAATGGTGTTCAAGTAAGGCAAAAGCTGGGCTGTAACCAATCCAGCTGTTTGTGTACCTCACTTCCACCTTCTGTACGTTGTACATCATTTTTCTTTTTCTGTCCATAAATGTTATCCCAATCATGTGGCAGCCCTGGAGTTGCTCTGAACCTATTCTGGCTCTTGGGGCTGCCTGATTCGAGAATCGTTCTTTGCTCAGTTAAACTCTATTAAATTTAATTTGTATAAAGTTTTTTAACAGGTTTAAAAATGTTCATGATCTAACTACTTAAAAAAAACAAACAACAAACTAAAACTACTTCTTCATAGCTGCCCAAATCTACACAAATTAACCCACAAAGCTGCCTTTGTGATAGCTGTTAGCAGTCACATTCTTATGGAATTTTAATTGAAATGACTGTAAAGGGGGCATAATCACATTGATTAAGAAGAATTTCTCTTCATTTGCCTTTAATATAGTATGAAAGTAACATTAATAATGAGAGTAACAAAGACAATACCATCTTTAAGAAGAGTTCTTTAACTTATGGTGACAAAAACCGAGGCACAAATCTGTCTTTGTTCTCTATTTTGTCAGACTGGAAGAAAGTGGGTGGCTGAGACCAGGAGGAAAAAGATGTCTGCAGGGTAGACAGTGGGAAGCTTTGACTCTTTCAGAAAGGCACCAACCACAAAGAGTAGAAAACATACTTACATAGAAGCATAACCTATACCTTAAATTTTGAACTCAAGGGAGGATCTAAAACAAATCAAAATCTAAAACCCTCAAATTCATCCTGATGGCAGACAAACTGGAGTTATTACAGAAATGGACAATCTATAAACATAAGTAAGGGAACAAGCAACAGAAGGCAGAGACTGTGAGACTTACATGTCTGAGGGAGGAGAACCAAAGAAGGTAAATGAGACAGTAAGTCAGAGGCCAAAACAATGCCCAATATGTATATTATAAACTTTATGGTCAAAATATGTAAAGAAAGGTATCAGGAGAGTATGGAAGAGTATCAGAATACTAATATAAAATCTTCAGATAAAAAAGGATGGCTGTGCATGGTGGCTCACGACTATGCACTTTGGGAGGCTGAGGCGGGAGGATCACTTGAGGTCAGGGGTTTGAAACCAGCCTGGCCAACACGGTGAAACCCCGTATCTACTAAAAATAAAAAAATAAAAAAATTAACTGGATGTGGTGGCACACACCTGTAGTCCCAGCTACTCAGGAGGCTGAGGCTGGAGAACTGCTTGAGCCCTGGAGGCGGACCTTGCAGTGAGCTGAGATAGTGCCACTGCACTCCAGCTTGGGTGACAGAGTGAGACTCCATCTCAATAAAAAAAAAAAAAGGATGAAAATGTATCACCAAAATAGAAAGGAATGAGAATATTATACTGAGGTAGGCTCCACTTATAAGAATCTAAGAATATAGAGAAAAAAAGCAAGTTGACAGAGCTCTTTAGAAACTGTCAGCTGGATGAAGTATTTATCAGCAATCTGAGATAAGCAAAGCAAATCTGATTGTTAAGTAAAAGGTCAAAACCATTTGTTTCACAAAAGAGTAAGGCTGAGAAGAAAGTTCCTCTACACTAGATGTCTTCAGCATGTAACATCAGGATGCCAAAACTTCAGGATATGCAGATGTCACAGAAATTTCCTCCTCTCCCATTTTCCTGGTGTTGTTAATTGGCAGAAGCCTCTCCCCAGCAGGAGCACTGATAGGGTTTGGATGTTTGTCCCCTCTAAACCTCATGTTTAAATGTGATCCCTAATGTTGGAAGTGGGGTCTGGTGGGAAGTGTTTGGGTCATGGGGCAGATCCTTCATGAATGGCTTGGTGCCTCCCCATGGTAATGAGTTACTGCAATATCTGATTGCTAACAAGAGCCTGGGACCTCCCCCCTCTCTCTTGCTCTCTCTCTTGCCATGTGGCATGCCTATGCCCCTTTCACCTTCTGCCATAATTGGAAGGTTCCTGAGGCCCTCACCAGGAGTTGATGCTGAGACTATGCTTCCTGTACAGCCTGCAAAACTGTGAGCCAAAATAAACCTCTTTTCTTTAAACATTCCTCAGTCTCAGGTATTCCTTTACAGCAATGCAAAGTAAACATTCTCATCGCACCGTACTCAGGTTAACTCCTTTCAAAACACTTCTCATTGGCATTCTCTAGTCCTGAGTGGCACCAGTTTGCACAATTAGCTTTTTTTTGATCAGTTATTCAGGAATCAATCAAGTTCCTTATCCTGGATATTTTATTGATGAGAATCCTGAAATTAACCATTCCAGTTATAAATTAATATTGTGCCCCATTGAGATCTTTTTTCACAGCAAGACTTCACTTGTCCTAAGTGAATTCCACATATGACTCATAAGACATTTGCCTAATGTCAAATGTACATTCTCAATTGCTTTCTAACATGCCTCTTATAAATTCATTTGCTGTGGAAAACTAAAAGTTCCAAGCTCACTTTAAATTAATTTCTCAAGAGATTCCACATTTTCCTTCATTAGCCACCAAAGCACAAGAGAAGGAATGATACTTTTGAGAACTGTATGCAAATATTCTTATTAATAGAAAAGGATAACAACTTGTGATATGAAAATAGGATGGATTAAATCATTTCATTATTATATGAAATGTACTTGGTATTATTTAACTCTACAATAAAGGATTAGTAGTTCTTTTGCTAAATGAATTCATTTTGCTAACCATTACATGGCAGAATAAATCTTGGTTAATCTTACCCTCAGCTGGTGGGTCTGTGCTTGTATTCCCCGATGAGTTGCTTTCCTCATTGGTTCCTCCATTACGTGGTTCACTTTGGCCGGAAGCAGCGCACTCTCTTTTGCTACTAACTTCACTTAGCTGTTGATGACCATCATGACTTGTACAGGAATCTAATTGGCTCTGTTTTACTTCCTCTGAATTCAGTTTTATGTTACTAATTCCATCAAGTATTTCACTATGATCCTTATCACTTGTACCAGAGCTATCATTATCAACCGTAATAGGTGAAGATGGAAAAGATACTAAGTCAACTTTCATGCATTTTTCATTGTTCTTGTCGTCAGCTTCTGTTTTAGATGTGTAAGTATCTGTATCACAGCTTTGCGAGGCATCAAAAGTCCAACCCTGAGACTCCCAATACTGAAATTGTTCCAAATAATACCAATAAAGTTGACTATAATGTTGCTCCCATTCTTCCTTTGTATCAGGAAAGTTCCAAGGTTCAGAAGATAGTGCTTGATCCGGATGTTTTTCTTGCCAACTTTGCCACAATAGTCCTCCTCCATATTCATTCCAATACTTTTCCCATTTCTCTGTAATTTCTAGCTTTGGAAATAATGTGTTTTCAACTGGAGGATTTTCTGTCTCAGTATCTTTTTTGCTTTGAAGTTCATATGTTCTGGTGTTCTCATACTGTTCAATTGAAGATGGATCATCTGAAGCCAAAATGTCGTCTTCTTCATATTCTTTTCTCCAAGATTCTTGCACAATTTCATCTAAGTATTTCTTTTGATGTTTTTTCTTTTTCTTTTTTATTTTAACTTTATTTCTAGTATTCATAGATACCTATATCAGATAAATAACTTGAATATAAAATGCACTTTATGAACTATAAAAGAAAGTAGAATCCAAGTCTATTTTGACATTAAATTAAACAAAATACTCTAAAGCCCCACTATGGGCTTTTAGCTCCACAAACAAGTGATATACTATCTAAGTTTCCAAGAGGAGGAACAGTCACACTTGGGACATATTACAACTTACAGTTCTGGTTAATTTATAAATACATACATTTAAAAAGAGGTAGAGAGCGCTGATCGTGAATGCATTTAATCTGATAAAAAGTAATTCCTTGTGATATTTTATAAAGAAAACGAAGAGAGAGAAATAATAAAAGTAAATTAATATTTACCTCAAAATCCTTATGTGCAGTTATCCTACCAAATTGAAGTGGCAATCCCATACTTCTCATGAGTTCAGCCTCAGAATCAAGTTCACTTTCATCCAGGCCTATGCCTTTGCTGTCATGTGATTCTGCAGTACCACAGGAATAACCACCTTCCTCTTCTTCTGTTGCCTGGTCTCCTATAGACACCATTTATTAACTTAGTTTTAAGGAAAACTTAAGAGGCAGGTTTTCTTATTCTCATTTAAAAAAACCTGAGATCCAGAGTGACCCGCCCAAAATAAAGGTATGCAAATGTTACAATTTTTTTTATTTTTTAGAGATGGGGGTCTCACAACACTGCCCAGGTTGGAGTATAAGGGCTATCTGCAGGTGTGATCATAATGCACTAAAAAGCTCTGAACTCCTGGGCTCAGTCAGTCCTCTTGCCTCAGCCTCACAAGCAGCTAGGATTACAGTTGCATGCCACCTTGCCTGGCCTGCAAAGTTACAATTTTTAAAGGAAAAAAAGAAAACAAACAAACAAAAAAACAATTGACGGTATGCTGGGCACGGTGGCTCACACCTGTAATCCCAGCACTTTCGGAGGCTGAGGCAGGCGGATCACTTGAGGTCAGGAGTTTGAGACCAGCCTGGCCAACATGGTGAAAACCCGTCTCTACCAAAAATATAAAAATTAGCTGGGCCCAGGCTGTAATTCCAGCTACTCGGGAGGCTGAGGCAGGATAATTGTCTGAACCTGAGAGACAGACGTTGCAGTGAGCCAAGATTGTGCCACTGCGCCCCAGCCTGGGTGAGAGAGCGAGACTCCGTCTCAAAAAAAAAAACAAAACAAAAATAAAAACAAAAAACACCAATTGACAGTAATATGGACTAGTAACAAAAAAAGCCAATGAAGAATCAACAGACAATTTCTTACTGGGCTCTGCCTGCCACTATTCAGCCAGCTGCCCATTTAACTTACTCTTATTGAGCATCTGCTCTATGTTGGGCACTGTGCAAAATACTGAGGATGGAAGGAAGACAGAACAGGCCATGTAACCCTGGTACGTGGAGAAAATACTTATATGTTCACATTCTTTATCTGCAAAATTACTGAACTAAGACAGTGAATTTAAAAATCATGATTTGTGAAGTTATTTTAGGAGGTATTAACAAGAACGGGTGAGGAGTATCTCTTCATGCCCCTCACAGACACTTCAATACAACTGGGATTTAGGTTCCGGGATTCTGTGGAAGAGCTGATTTAACAAAAGGATTCTGCTATTAGAAGTTTGAAATCCTGGGGTTGGGCACAGTGGCTTATGGCTCTAATCCCAGCATTGTGAGAGGCTGCTTGAGGCCAGGAGTTTGAGATAAGCCCGAGCAACACAGCAAGACCCTGTCACTACAAACAAAACCAAAAAACAAAAAACAAACTACCCTGGTGTGGTGGTGCCTGTAGTCCCTGCTACTTGGGAGGCTGAGGTGAGAGGAATGCTTAAGCGATCGCCACCCAGACAACAGAGCAAGACCCTCTCTCTCTCTCAAAAAGAGAAAGGTTTGAAATCCACTAAACTGAAAGATTTTTTTCAAGCTCTCTGAAATCTAATTCTTATAGAAAAACCATTTATTACAACAAAGTAAGTTTTACTTTACACCAATATGGTTATCTAATAGTAATTATACCATTAATTGAACATATGCCATTCAAGTGCTCTATTAACTTTAAAATGTGAGATAACAAAAAATCATTTTATGTATTAGCACACTCAATTAGCATTGGGCTGTACTCCAGCTTGATGGTCTCAGGCAACAGAACAGTAAATCTTACATAGCCAAAATGAAGACTGATAAAGAGAAATCTCATGTGTGCAAATTCTACTACAAGAGGGAGAAAGATACCTTTCTAAATAATGAAGGGGATTCCACTCACTACTCCATTCAAATATACTTACGAAAGCTCAGGAGACAGCAAAATGGAGAAAATGAGTAAGCTAAGTTTTATGTTCCTTTCATAGTATGCATATTTTCTTATGCTCGAGGAGCCTAGTGTTATAGGAACTTTATTTGTATAGCATAGCACTGAAACACAAACCAAACATTCCATCCAGTGATCAACTGAAGAAACAGTAATTTGTTCCATCGCCATGAGAGTTAAAGGATTTCCGAAGGTAACTATGACACTGTACTTGGGCTGACTTTGGCTTCTAACTCCACGCTGTAATTTTCTCTGTGTCTAGGAACACAAAAGGTCTATGTGGAAGGACAAATGCAGTAGGGAAGTTTGAGACATCAAAGTGAGGCTCAATGTACAGTATAAATTATATTTGTTACTTGGGAAAGTTAACCAAGATGACAGTCTCTTTACTTCAGGCAAAAGACTATAGATGTTCACCTGGAATTTTTATCCTGCAGCATTTTTTTATCCTGCAGCATTTACCTACATAATACACTTCTCATGAAGTGCATTATGATTAGAATTTACATATTCTAAATTGGAGATGGAGTCTCACTCTGTTGCCCAGGCTGGAGTGCAGTGGCACAATCTCAGCTCACTGCAAACTCTGCCTCCTGGGTTCAAGGGATTTTCTTGCCTCAGCCTCCTGAGTAGCTGGGATTATAGGTGCCCACGACCATACCTGGATAATTTTTGTATTTTTATTAGAGATGGGGTTTTACCATGTTGGCCAGGCTGGTCTCGTACTCCTGACCTCAAGTGATCTGCTTGCCTTGGCCTCCCAAAATGCTGGGATTATAGGCATGAGCCACCACGCCCAGCCAGAAACCACATATTCCCTACTTTTCAAAGCTTTAAATTCCAGGTTGCTCTTATCTAATGGCGGCAACTCAGGAAGGAACACTGCACAGAGCAAAAGAGGCTACATTAAGTCAGCACAGGAGCTATAGAAAAATAAAAGATCTGCTTTCATAGAGATTCCAGAACCATGTTATAAAAGAAAATAAAAATTGTCTGATTACAGAATTATTTGGCATTTATATTTTATGCTAACAAATCAATACAATATTATAACAAATTATACATAAATTAACACATTATGGCTAATTTCAGCAAAAAAGGTTTATAGAATTTTATACTATATTACCTGAATTGTTGCCACTGTCTCTGATGTAATAGCCTTTTAATCCCAAATTGTACAATTTTCGATCCCTGCGAAGCAGATTAAGCAGTTCATATTGAAATGAATTAAGCCATCAGTTTAGAGGGAAAGAAATCTCAAGCCATCATAGATTAATTAATAAAAAGCTTATGAAACAGAAAAGCAATCTGCTAATACATTTCCCTCACTTATAATGTAGAGGTAATAATACATTTGTCATGGAGTTGTTGTAAGGACTGATAGTATATGTAAAATATTTAGCACAATGCTTAACACATGGTAGCATTTATTACTATAACTGCTAGTTACTAAAATTAAGGCTGGGCACAGTGGCTCCCACCTGTAATCCCAGCACTTTGGGAGGCTGAAGTCGGCAGATCACCTGAGGTCAGGAGTTTGAGACCAGCCTGGCCAACATGATGAAACCCCGTCTCTATCGAAAACACAGATTAGCTGGGCGTGGTGGCAGGCGCCTACAATCCCAGCTACTCGGGAGGCTGAGGCAGGAGAACTGCTTAAATCCGGGAGGCAGAGGTTGCAGTGAGCTGAGATCACACCACTGCACTCTAGCCTGGGCAACAAGAGCAAAAATCTATCTCAAAATAAATAAATAAATAAATAAATTAATTAAGTGTAAGTTCTTCTGGACATCTGATATTCCTTATGATACATAAACAATGGGGTGTTCTCTAAATTTTGTTGTAACAGTGGAGAGATTTAGCTTACATACATATAAATCAATATGCAGACACTAATCCATTTGCTAATAAGACAAACTATCCATTGTGAACAGTAGACAAGGTATTCATGGTCTGAGCAAAGGTTACCAAAATAAACCTAACAGAATACTTAAGAAAAAGTGGAAGACTCTGCTTTTAATATCTTCCTGACTATAAATTCAGCTGTAATAAACTCCACTGTAACTGCCACAAGAAGGCCAATTGCAAGTGGAAGCTAACATAACTTTTCTAATGGAGCTACAATAAATTTAACTAAATAAAATTCTAGTGTACTTGCTCTATTTCACATCCTCTTGCTTCTTTTTTGGAGATACTATATTAAATGTAAAGTAGGTGGTGACTCAGCAGGATGATGAACAGGCAAGGGGGTGACGTGCAAATGTGCTTTGGCAGCAACTGGTCCCCAGGAACATGGGCACTGGGGGTGGGAAGCAGGAGCTGCACAGGGGGCATCACTGGTCTGCCCACCAGCACCTAAAGATATGAGGCACTGAAGTGTCAGGTGGAGGTGAGGACCAGTATGGTTGGTTGCAAGTTGGTTATAATAAGCAAATATGTAAATGTGTTGAAGATAATGTTAGCCAAGATACCCCTTGTTGAAGGTTACTTATTTACTTTGTTATTTTAAAATTAATTTTAATGTTTTTAAATAAAAAAGTTTTGGTTTTTTTTTTTAATAGAAATGAAGAAGGTTATTTAAAAGCAAGGTGGGCTCAAGACATTATCTGATAGGAAGGAAGGCTAGAAAGAACCCTCAGGTGTTGGGCCAACATTAGAAGTACTGTTATAAACTCATGGCATTTAAGTTTATATACACAGCAGACATAAAAATAGTTTTTAAAAGTGTTACATATGCGTGTATATATACACAGACACATTCATGTATGCGTGTAAAACACACATATATAACACTGCTCAACTCTCTCTACTAAGAGGGCACAGGAGCAATAAGCACAATGAGCAGCCAGCTTTTGGTTTCTAAATACTATTTTCCACGAAAGGAACCAAGTTGCCCTGGAGAAATGACAATTCCAGGTTGGAGCATGAACTGTAAAAGATAAACCTGGGTCATCTTATGCCAGAAGATTAGGAAGCACTCAACACTAGAAATACCAAAAGGACACAGGAGCCACTTCAAAGAGTTCCCCACTGGCCAAATCAGAGACAATATCAGCACCAAATTAATGTTAGCAATGGAATATAACCTGTTAGTAAACTAAGAATCTAGATTCCATGTTAACATAAATGAATAAATACATGGGGAGAGAAGGGAAAGCGCTCCTTACAGAATACTAACTAATAAATGCAGTAGGAGCGAAGAAGACAAGAACTACTCCTTGGCATCCTTCACAGAGGTAGCTGATTCAGGTGGAAGTTAGCAATGAAGGCCAAGGCTTGTGGGTTTACTGGAAAACAGGATACTGATATAACACTGGAATATGCCCCCACAAAATACTGATTAATACAAAGGGAACTATTGTGACTTTACAGTAGAAAACCTGGCATTCAGCAACATCACCCATGATGGTATACTGTCTACAAAAAGTGCCTCCTGAGGCCCCACAGAGCTGGGCATAGCATCATTTCTGTGGCACTCCTGCTAAGGCATGACCCAACTATTCCTGATGAAACATCAGACAGACCCAGGTTATGCAAGGTCAGACCCCACCTCTAGAAAAAACAAAAAAAATTAGTCAGCTGTAGTAGTGCACACCTATGGTTCTAGCTACATGGGAGGCTGAGCTGGGAGAATCACCTGAGCCCAGAAGGTTGAGGCTGCAGTAAGCAATGATCATACTACTGCACTCCAGCCTCAGCAGCAGAGCGAATCTCTGACTCAAAAAAAAAGAAAAAAAAAAAAAAAAAAAGCCATGCCAGACATGGTGGCTCATGCCTATAATCCTAGCACTTTGGGAGGCTGAGGTGGGTGGCTCACTTGAGGCTAGGAATTTGAGACCAGTCTGGCACACATGGTGAAACCCTGTCTCTACTAAAAATACAAAAATTAGCTGGGTGTGGTAGTGTGGGCCTGTAGTCCTGGCTACCTGGGAGGCTGAGGCATGAGAACTGCTTGAACCCAGGAGGTGGAGGTTGCCAGTGCACTCCAGCCTGGGAGACAGAGCAAGACTCTGTCTTAAAGTAAAAAAAAAAGGAAAAAAAAGAATACGTATGAAATTATTTGTAATGAAAAGCATACATGTTTCAGTTCAAAAAGATGAAATTCAATGGAATTGATAAGATGGTCATTAAATAGTGTTTTAAAAGTCATTCTGATTCAAATCCAATTGTGTATTATTTTCTAGAGGTGTGAGTTGAGAAATCTTCTCAACTTTTTATATTTCATAACTTATATTCTCTCTCTCTTCTCTTTTAGAAGGAGGGCTTCCTAAAAGTAGCATCAGTACCCGATCATACTGTGGGCCGTGAATTAAGCATGTGGCCTGGGCTGCCACTGACTGCAAGGTGACTCTCCTTTCCTGGCCTGCATCTCCTACACAGAGCCAGGTATTTTTTTCTAGTGAGCTTTTTGGTCCCACCACAGTGCTAGCCTGTAAGCCTTCTGGAGGATGGGCCCAGCTTAACAGGTCAGGTCCTGAGAAAGAGGCAGAAAGGCCTTTCCTCATGGGTGAGAGGTAAATCAGATGTCCAAGGTTATTACCGTATGTTCCAAGGCTGCTTGATAATTTGAGGCAGAAAGATCAACAACAAGAGAATACCAGCTGTTATATTTTTATGAAAACTGTTTCTTACTTAAAACTTTCAAGTATCTCCAAGAGCATTCATCACCGGGAATGATATATTTCTAATGCCTGGCATTTGAAGAATTTCCATTATACTTGCTAAGTAGTCTCTATAAAGCTGTCTTTGAGTTTGATTAGTGTACCTTAATCCACAGAGCATAATGACTCTGGATGAATTGATGGCCTCAAAAATAGAAGATTTGTTGTAATTTCTGGACCTGGCACACGTAAGGACTAAATAAATCTTAACTACTGACTTGAATTGTAAAGCAGGAGACCCAACCTGGATTGTAGTAATCCCACTAAGATACTGCTCTCCTTAGAGCCCTAAGCAGCCACCTGAATTCTTATCCTCATACCTCTGAATATAGCAATCATCACTATGATGCCTAAGTCATCTTTCTATTGCAGCACCTGACACTCGGGCGGCTGAAATAAATGCCGAATAAAAGATTCTTAGCAATATCTGAAGTACAAGTAGCAATTCCTCTTTTGCAAAGGGACTGTGAATCAGCTTCATTTTCAAGTAGTAAAATGGAAAGGAAGCCCTTTCTGAAAGGTTAAAAGGGGATCACAGAAATAATATGTGACTTGCCTAAGGCCACACAGCTGAGTTTTGTAAAAGCACACAGATATGCTGTCTATAAGGTCACTACTCTTAAATTCTGACTCAGGAACCTGTTGGGGGGAAAACATATCAAACAATTTCGTTGTATCATATATGAAAGACTAGAGATCACCATCAGACACTGTCACATGAGTATGATCAGAGGGAAATACAGGCTCTTCAGTTTCCAGAATAGTCCTCTATCTCCACGAATCTATATTAATGTTAAAGTGTCTGAACAGAACACCAGTTGTTCTAGTGACTTTAGACTACTTAAATACCTTAATGAGGGAGATTCAATGAAATCGTATTCTATGCCAACTGGTAGCATAGTAGAAAGGCTCTCATGTCATATAGATGTGCGGTAGAATTCCAAGGCTGCCATTTACTGGCTATGTGATTTTTTTTAGGCCACTACTGAGACTCTGAGACAGGGTCTCATTCTGTCACCCGGATTGGAGTGCAGTGGTACGATCATGGCTCACTGCAGCCTCTACCTCCTGGACTCAGCCTCCAGAATAGCTGGGACTACAGGAGTGCCCCACCATGCCTGGCTAATTTTTTGTATTTTTAGTAGAGATGGGGTTTCGCCATGTTGCCCAGACTGGTCTTGAACTTCCGGGCTCAGGCGATTTGCCTGTCTCAACCTCCTGAAGTACTTGGATTACTGATGTCAGCCACCACAACCAGCCAAGACTCAATTTTCTACTTGAATAAGTGAGGATAACAAGACATACCTCAGGGGGCTGCTAGAAGGCTTAAATTAAAAAAAAAAAAAATTTAAATTATTCTGACATTTGTTAAAACGGTAAAGAAAGGCTTTATTTAGGATAATTGCGATAGTAATCAACATAATGGTAGCCACATGCATGTAATCCCAGCACTTTGGGAGGCCAAGGCGGGCAGATCACTTGATGTCAGGAGCTCCAGACCAGCCTCCAAGGTAAAACCTCATCTCTACTGAAAATACAGAAATTAGCCGGGTATGGTGGTGCACTCCTGTAATCCCAGCTACTTGGAAAGCTGAGGCACGAGAATTGCTTGAATCTGGGAGGCAGAGGCTGCAGTGAGCTGAGATCATGCCACTGCACTCCAGCCTGGGTGACAGAGTGAGACTCTGTCTCAAAAGAGGAAAAAAAAAAAGATAAATGGCAATGGAGAGAAATTTTGCTTAACTTCAAATATAGCAAAGACAGCTGAAGATAGCCAATGGGCAGAATTCAGGGGGCGTGGTCAGTGGATGGAAAATTACTAAGGGGAGACATCCAGCGTGGGGGGATTGTTGCTATACCAACAGTATTCTTGCTGAGGGCAGGCCAGAGTGATCAGATACGAAGGGTGGGAAGATCTTGCTACATGGACTTAGCAGGATTCTAGCTAAAAAAAAAAAAACCTGTAATCCCAGCACTTTGGGAGGCTGAGGTGGGAAAACTGTTTGTACCCAGGTATTACAGACCAGTGTGGGCAACAAGGTGAGATCCCTGTCTCTACAAAAAATAAAAAAATCAGGCAGGTATGGTGGTGCATAGCTGTGGTCCCAGCTACCCAGGAGGCTAAGGTAGGAGGATTGCTTGAGCCAGGGAAGTTGAGGCTGCAGTGAGCTGTGATTGTACCATTGCACTCCAGCCTGGGTGACAAAGTGAGACCCAGTCTCAAAATAAACCTCCAAAAACCCAAAAAACAAAACAAAAAAAACACCCAAGAACCACCCCGCCACCACCAAAAAAAAACCAACAAACAAAAAAACTAATGGACTTAGAAAGATTCTTGTTAAAACTGGACCAGACAGGTTGAAGACAAGTCCCAAATGACAAGGCCTTATCAAAAGGAGAGCTCACTCAGAGCCTGTGTAAAGTCTGGTTAAGGAGAGTCTCTGTCAGTACAAAATGTAGAACAATTAGTGGTGGCATTTAATAAGTCATCTAAGGGAGGAGACCACCCCTCATATTGTCTTATGCCCAATCTCTGCCTCCAAAGAAAGAAGTAAAAACTAAAAGGCAGAGATGAAATCCATAAGCAGACAGCCCGGCGCCACACCCTGGGCCTGGTAGTTAAAGATCCACCCCTGACCTAATCAGTTATTTGCATAAAAAAGGCACTGGGCCGGGAGCAGTGGCTCACGCCTGTAATCCCAGCACTTTGGGAGGCCAAGGTGGGTGGATCAGAGGTCAGGAGACAGAGACCATCCTGGCTAACACAGTGAAACCCCGTCTCTATTAAATACACAAAAAATTAGCTGGACATTGTGGCGGGTGCCTGTATTCCCGGCTACTTGGTGGGCTGAGGCAGGAGAATGGCGTGAACCCAGGGGGTGGAGCTTGCAGTGAGCAGAGATCTCGCCACTGCACTCTGGCCTGGGCAACAAAGCGAGACTCTGTCTCAAAAAAAAAAAAAAAAAAAAGACACAGTGAAGATCCCTGTCCAGTTCGGTTCCTTTCTAATTAGTGGTGTATGCAGCCCCCAGTCACGTACCCCCTGCTTGCTCAATCAATCACGATCCTCTCATGCAGACCCCGTTAGAGTTGTAAGCCCTTAAAAGGGACAGGAATTGCTCGCTCGGGGAGCTCGGCTCTTGAGACAGGAGTCTTGCCGATGCTCCTGGACGAATAAACCCCTTCCTTCTTTAACCTGGTGTCTGAGGGGTTTTGTCTGCGGCTCTTCCTGCTACAGTCAATCGATCCAAGGGATTTAGTCAATTCTAGTGGATACTTTTAGTCCTCATTTTGCTTGATATTTTGGCAGCTTTCCAATGTTGATTACACCTTCACTGAAACACTTGGTGACAGTGTACTTAGGCTTGTCTGTTTCCTAGTTAATCCATCTCTTCTTGTCTTTAAAAAGTGCTGGAATTCCTCAAAGATGGGTCCCCCTCCCCCACCCTTCATTCATGGGTTCAATTACTATCTAAGGCTAAATGGCTCAAGTTTTTAAAACTAGCCCAGACTTCTCCAGCGCTCCAAATCAATATATCTAACTGCTTATACCATCTACTCTTGGTTATCTCACAGATACCCCCAAATCAAAATGTATAAAATCAAACTCATAATCTCTTCTCCATTGACCCAAAATAAAATTCATGATTCTCCAGTGATCCCTACCTCAGTGAAAGGCAGCAATACAATTCAGTCCCCACCCCCAACAAGTTTTCTCCCATCTTTCTTCCTTTCTCCATTTCTGCTGCCATTTATCCTAATCCAAGTCACTATAATCTCTTGCCTAAACAATGGTCTTAAGTGGTTCTCTTCCTCCAAACAATCCTCCACACTGCGGCCTGAGTAGTATTTTAAATATGCAAATCTGATCATGTCATTCCCCAGCTTAAGGTTTTCCTATAGTCTACAAAGTCCTGCAGGTTTTGACCCTGCCTACTGTGCACACCCTATCTTCTTTCTTTCCCAGTTTTTTTTCTTTTCTTTTCTTTTTTTTTTCGGGACAGAGTCTTGCTCTGTCATCCAGGCACGACAATGGCTAACTGCAGCCTGGATCTCCTGGGCTCAAGAGAGCATCTGGCCCAAGCCTCCAGAGTAGCTGGGACTACAAGCATGTGCCACCACAGCTGGCTAATTTTTTTAAAAAATTTCAGTACAGATGAGGTGTTGTTATGTTGCCCAGGCTAGTCTCCAACTTCCGGGCTCAAGTGATCCTCACTCCTCGGCCTCCTAAAGTGCTGGGATTACAGGTGTGCACCACCGTGCCCTCCCTCCCAGCCATTTTGTTCAGTTTCCCAGGCTTTCTTTTGCTCCCTCAAGGCCTTTACTGAGTTCAGCCTGCAGAGAACGCTTTCTCCCACTGAAACTCACCCCAATTTATCCCCCTTAGACTTCTTTCCAAAAGCTACTTCCTCAAAGAAACCTCTGTGACCTTTGGAAAAAGTTATTTGTTTTCACAGCATCCTGCACTTCTCTCTCATAGCCCTTATAACTATAACCAACCAAGTAATAATGTAACCAGTTGTCTTAATATTGATCTTCTCTGCTAGGAAGTAAACTCAATACATGTAAGGACAGAATGTCTTGTACCTCAGTGCCTACCAGCATACTTGATATACAAGAGCACAAAAAACATTTTCTGAATGATTGTATGATTACATGCATGCCTGACTAAAAAGGCGACAATACTTTTTACATTAAATTTAACAAGTTTAACTTCTTTTTGCGTTTTCAAATTACTCCACAAAATTACACGAGAAAAATGAATTCCTTCAAACTTAAATCCTACTATATTAAACTATATTAAAAGTCTATCACATTAAATTCACTTCCACAAGGATTTAACTCTAACAAATAAGCATGTGAGATTAAATATACCCGTTATAGAGATGAAAAAAAGATTCAAGTGGTTTAACTTACGCATTTAATATAAAGGAAACAATTCCTAGAATTCAAGTCTCTTGGCGGTATTATTTCTGCATACTAGCTATTTTTCATGTGGGGCAATTTTTACCTGATTCAAAGATTTCCCCAAAATGAAGATACCACAAAAACTGATGTAAATATGGTTAAGTCTTTTATCTCAACTAGTTTGAAGTTTTAATTATGTGCATTTGGGCTTAAGTAGATTTTTAGGTTTAAAAAAAGACGTTAACCAAAGCAAGTCACTCAACTTTAAACTTTCACTTTATGACATCATATCTACTAGAGATTTCATTTTACATGTCGCTTTCCCCCAATTTTTAAATGTCCCCTCGATTTACAAATATGAGATGACATATAGCACCTACGACATTTTTTCATAGCAGCCTACCAAGTAGATGTAGTCCTTCACATAAAAATAATGGCAGTGGGCGACCACTCCGTCATGTCTGAGGGTTTTGTTTTTCTTAAACATCACCGTGCCCAAGGGTCAGATGTTCTGGCTGCTTTCAGGGATCAATTCCAACCACGTTTGCAAAACCTACATTTCTGGGTAATGACTGTGCTAGAACATGAAGAGATTCTCTTTTCTACTTACTCCACAAATGCCCTGGAGCAAAGGCACAGTATCTTACAATCCTCCCGCTCCTCAATGAAGAGAAACATTTCCGCCACGCGGCTCCACTTCTCGCAGCACATTTTACCACTTCGGAGGCAGCTCTGACGTACGCAGCCCGGGTCGCGCCTGCCGGGCCTCCGCTCGGTTACTGGAGACTTAAAACAGGCCTCGCCCGCAAGCCCTGGATGAGGAGATAGAAACTGGCCCGGGGTCGCTCGCGCCAGGAACTAGCCAGGACGCCGCCGCCGGAAGTGGCTCCGAGGGGCCACGGGAAGGGGCGGGACCACGGGCGGTGTCATCCCCATCGCGGCCCGGGCTGCAGCCTCCGCTTGGCTTCTTTCACACGGGTTGCTTCGGAGGAATCCGCCGTGCAAATCTGTCCGCCCCCTTGGCCACTGATCCCCCGAAGAGCTTCTGTCGCCGCTCTAGGGTAAAGGAGAGCTGCCCCTGCCCCCGCCTATCCGAGGTGCGTCGGCCCCCGCGCTTCTCCAGCCCGGCATCGGGTCTGGCGGGACTGGGAGCGGCGGAGGCCGCGCGCGTCCGGTCTCCCAGGAGCCGCCTCGGAATCCCCAGTCTCTGCGCGGGCAGGCTCGGCTTCCCGCCGGCCTCAGTGTTGCGCCCCAGCGCCAGAGTGGCCGGGTGTGGAGATCTTCCCTCCTCTGGGTCAAAGAGCCTGCTCTCCCCGCCCCTCTTCTCCCCTGGCGCTCTAAACCTTCGGTTCGGCGCGTTTCATCCTAATGCATCTGGTAGGGCGAGGCGTCTCTAGCCTCTCTAGAGGCCTCTAGGCTTGCCCAGTGGCTTCGCTGATTCCGGGACCCAGGTCGAGCCTCCGGTGTAAAAGCCGAGGGGAAGTGTGTGGTGATCCCGAGAGTGTAGGGGGAAGGCCGCGTGGGTAGAGCGTTCGTATCCAGACCGATCAGGCTTGGAATCCTGGTCCTACCTTGTGACCTGGGCAGGCAACTTCACCTTTCTGAGCCTACCTTTGATCACCTGTGAAATGGGGATGATTAATAGTAACTACTACATGAGGCTGCAGGGAGGACTAAACGAAATGATGTATATTACACCTTTCCTTTGTGCGCTTAATCGTTGGCGTCGGTTTGGACCTTGTAGGCGTCAAGTGCTGTCTCGGTCCCTGGGGTTTGCAGCCTGTAAAACAGGTCTCTGCCTTCAAGTTACTAATTATCTAATAAGAAAAAAGTTCATGTGCGCATAAATAGGATGGAGAAAATGGAAACAGCAGCATTGCTGGGTCTGTAAAAAGCAGTTAGTATTTGGTGTGTGGTATTCATGGAGGCTGCACGGGCAACTTCTTCAGAGACAAGCTCAGACTTGAAAGTTGGAGCGCTTCGGACGTGGTTGGTGCTACGAAATGCCAAAATAGTGTTGGTACTTCTTCAGAACTATATAAAAACTGAGCTAAAATTCAGGCATTTTGAATGGTATTTTCAATAGTATTTTGGCCACATTTACTAGTTAGTGGAAATATTCATTTTCAAATGTTTATTCCCACCTCCTTACTGCTGCCCTACTTTGAGGTCGGAGATAGGCTGATTTTGGTGGTTCAAGAAGGTAAGAGTGCTGCACGGTTACAGATATACCAGTATAGATGTGCAGCATTATTGGGATGAGTAGCTGGATTACGATAATAAGGGTAGAACAGTAATTATGAAACAGAGTGGAAGATTTTAGCTAGAAGTTGGGCATTCTAGGATTAAAAAAAAGTCTTGAAGGGTAATTTGTATCAGAACCTTGAGTTTAAAGCTTGAAATAAAAAAAGTATTAAAGCTAAAAGGATTAGATTTACCAGCTATCTTGACAAATACTAAATTGCAGCTTTATTCATGGTTTGAAGTAGAAGTCCTATTCAGTAAAACAGTGCTGTACCTCTGTTAAACCATTATTAAATATGCAGAAAGGAAACAGGAAAACTTGTTTTTCAGTGACTATATCTTTTAATTGGCATTTTCAGAATGTTCTCAATGTGACTTATATACTAAAAGTAAAATGGAAAAGTACTGGTAATGGGTGTTCAAAATAGATATACTTTCTTTTTTTATTTATTATTTTTTTTTGAGACAGGATCTTGCTCTGTCACGCAGGCTGTAGTGTAGTGGCGCGATCGCAGCTCACAGCAACCTCCACCTCCCAGGCTCAAGCAATCCTCCTACCTCAACCTCCCGAGTAGCTGGGGCTACAGGCATGCCACCATGCCTGCCTAATTTTGTGTGTGTGTGTGTGTGTGTGTGTGTGTGTGTGTGTGTGTTTTGTAGAGACAAGGTTTTGCCATATTGCCCAGACTGGTCTTGAATTCTTGGGCTCAAGTGATTTGCCTGCCTCAGCCTCCCAAAGTGTTAGGATTATAGGCATGAGCCACTCAGCCCAGCCTAAAATAGATACACTTTCTTAAGGTTTTATTGAAAGCCAAAAAGTTCTCTGTTCTGATTTATTAGTTTTTGAAATACTCTGATTTTAAACATCTATAAGGTCCATATCCTCACCATCAATGTCAATATGGTGATATTTGAGCTTGTCAACTTTTTTTTTTTTGGAGACGGGGATTCATTTTTGTTGCCCAGGCTGGAGTGCAATGGTGCGATCTTGGCTCACCGCAACTTCCGCCTCCCAGGTTCAAGCGATTTTCTGCCTCAGCCTCCTGAGTAGCTGGGTTTACAGGCATGCGCCACCACACCTGGATAATTTTGTATTTTTTGTAGAAACAGGGTTTCTCCACATTGGTCAGGCTGGTCTCGAACTCCCGACCTCAGGTGATCCTCCTGCCGCTGTCTCGCAAAGTGCTGGGATTACAGGCATGAGCCACCGCGCCTGGCCTTGTCTACTTGTTTTTACAAAAGTTACGTGATTTCCAGATAGGGAAATTAAGATACTTCATATGTGATGCATTAGACTGTGTTTATTTTAGATTTTTAGGAGCAGGGGGGCTGTAGAAAATAACCTGGAATTTTGATAACTAAAATATTGTATTTCCCCCAAAACATCTTCTAGTACATAGAGGTCCCCCCCCCCTCCCGAGACAGGGTCTTGCTCAGTTGCCCAGGCTGGAGTATAGTGGTGTGATCATTATAGCTCACTGCAGTCTTCACTCCACGGGCTCAAGCAGTCCTCCTGCCTTGGCCTTCCAAGTAGCTGCAACTTACAGGAACATGCCACCATGCCTGGCGAACCTTTTTTTGGTAGAGACAGGGTCTCAGTATGTTGCCCCCAGGCTGGTCTCAAACTCCTGAACTCAAGCAGTCCTTCCACCTTGGCCTCGAAAACTGTTGGAATCACAGGCATGAGCCACCCTGGCCCATGTCATTTTTCTTGGATTAAAATAAAGTGATAAGAAGTCAGTTACACCCCAAGGTAAGTTGAGGGGGAAGGGGAAGGGCCAGGCAGAAGTATAGGGAAGACAGAAATTGCAATCTTAATATTTTCTTTCTGTCAAGAGAGAAAAAGAGAGATATATCAAAGAAAGTGTGTTGGAAGCCAGACCAGGAGGTAAGAGGACTAGATTTTAATTTTAGTTCTTGGCTTTTACTGAATTAATTTAGTAATTTTAAGCAAGCAAACTTGGCTTTCTGTGTTTACTTTTTTTGTTATCTGCACAATTAAGGGGTTGCATTGAGATTTAAAGACACTTTGTCATATTATCAAAAGTAAGTGCTACATTTTATCTACTGAAAGGCATTTTATTCAAATTCCTGTGATAGTTCTCTGGTAGCAGGTTTTAGGATACTGTTTTGATCCAGATTTCTGTTAAAGATTTAGATGAGGCCAAGCAGGGTGGCTCACGCCTGCAATCCGAGCACTTTGGAAGGTGGAGGCGGGCGGATCACTTGAGGCCAGGAGTTCCAGACAAGCCTGGCCAACATGGCAAAACCCCATCTCTACTAAAAATACAAAAATTAGCTGGGTGCAGTGGTGCTTGCCTGTAGTCCCAGCTACACGGGAGGCTGAGGTATGAGAACTGCTTGAGCCTGGGAGGTGGAGGTTGCAGTGAGCCGAAATCGAGCCACTGCAGTCCAGCCTGGGTGACAGAGTGAGACTCTGTCTCAAAAAAAAAAGTTTTAGATGAACACAGTTCAGTTGTATATTTAGCCAGCATTTGTTAGGTGCCTACTATGTGCCAGAAAGTAAGTGTTTTTCATATGTTTTCTTCGATAACTATTTTATTTACTGATATATTTAGAATAGTATCTAGCACAAACTTCTCAGGGCCATCCACTTGTACATTGTATCCTGTCCCCTTTGGCCTAGTCAAGGACAGAGCTCTAACAATTATCTCCTCTCCTACATCATCCGTTTCTCACTCCCATTGATGAATTATCGTTGACATTGAACATGGGTGTATTTTCTCCTATCTTTTTTTTTTTTTTTTGAGATGGGAGTCTCACTCTGTCCCTGAGGCTGGAGTGCACTGTCAGAATCTCGGCTTATATAACCTCTGCCTCCCGGGTTCAAGCAATTCTAGTGCCTCAGCCTCCCAAGTAGCTGAGACTACAGGTATGCACCATCATGCCTGGCTAATTTTTGTGTTTTTAGTAGAGACAGGGCATTACCATGTTGGCCAGGCTGGTCTCAAACTCCTGACCTGAAGTGATCCACCCGCCTTGGCCTCCCAAAGTGCTGGGATTACAGGCATGAACCACTGTGCCTGGCCCTTTTTTTTTTTAAAGACAGAGTCTCTTGCTCTTTCACTGAGGCTGGAGTGCAGTGGCTTGATCATGACTCACTGCAGCTTCTACCTCCCAGGCTCAAGTGATCCTCCCCCTTCAGCCTCCCAAGTGGCTGGGATCATTGGTACATGCCACCATGCCCGGCTAATTTTTAATTTTTTTTTCTTTTTGAGCAGAGTCTCACTCTGTTGTCCAGGCTGGAGTGCAGTGGCATGATCTCGGCTCACTGCACTCTCCACCTCCTGGGTTCAAGCCATTCTTGTGCATCAGCCTCCCGAGTAGCTGAGATTACAGGAATGCACCACCACACCTGGCTAATTTTTGCATTTTTAGTAGAGATGGGGTTTCACTGTGTTGCCCAGGCTGGTCTTGAACTCCTGGCCTCAAGTGATCTGCCCCTACTTGGCCTCCCAAAGTGTTGGGATTACAGGTGTGAGCCACCGCACCTGGCCTAAATTTTTTTTTAGAGATGAGTTTTTACTATATTGCCTGGCTGGTCTTGAACTTCTGGTTTCAAGCGATCCTCCTGCCTCAGTCTCCCAAAGTGCTGAGATTACAGGTGTGAGTTACCATGCCTGGCCTCTGTCTTAAAGCAACAGCTGCAGCAGCAGCAAGGAACAACTCACCTGTATTCCCTTTTAGATACCCACCTGTTTCTTTCCTCCTTTGTGAGTTTTTATATTTGCTGTTTCCAATTCATTTTCTCCCATTCATTCTTGAACTTCAAGGGTAAAGGGGAGCTGCTTCTGTCCTCTCCTGTCCAAAGTGTTTTGTTTCCCACTATACCAAAACAGCTCTTACCAGGGTTTGCCAGTTTCCTTTGTGTTGTAAAATCCAGTGATCAATTATCATTTGTTTCTTTTTTTTTTTTTTTTAAAGCTGTCTCCTACAGGAAGGAAGTGATCTCTTACTTTACTAGGCCTGTCAGCAGCATTTAAAACAGCAGAATATGCCTTCCTTCTTGAAGCTCTTACTTCCAGGATACTACTTCTGCAAGGAGGAGGCTGGCTTGCCATTGTCTTCCCAACTTCTAAAATGTTGGGTGCCTCAAGACTCAGTCCTGGAAATTCTTTTTTTTTTTGAGACTGAGTTTCGCTGTTGTTGCCCAGGCTGGAGTGCAGTGGCATGATCTCAGCTCACTGCACCTCCACCTCCCAGGTTCAAGCGATTCTCCTGCCTCAGCCTCCCAAGTAGTTGGGACTATAGGCGTGCGACACCACGCCCGGCTAATTTTGTATTTTTGGTAGAGACGGGGTTTCTCCATGTTGGTCAGGCTGGTCTCGAACTCCTAACCTCAGGTGATCCTCCCGCCTCGGCCTCCCAAAGTGCTGGGATTACAGGTGTGAGCCACTGCGCCTGGCCAGAAATTCTTTTTTACTCTATATTCGTTCCCTGGAGGGATCTTCTCTAGTTCCATGGTTTTAAATATTGTCTATATGCTACCAATTCCTAGATTTATATCAGGGCCATCCGCTTATACCCTGTATCCTCCTCCTGATCTTCCTGCTAAACTGCTGATGTCCAGCTGCCTACTTAATGTCTTCACTTGGATGTCCAATAGACATCTTAAACTTAACATGTTTAAAGTGGAATTCCTGATCTCCATCCCACCCTCAAACCTGTTCTTCCTGCAACTCTTATTTTTTCACAAGCAAGCGAATAATAATGATGATAGCAATAGTTAATGCTTATATGCGATAAGCATTAACTATGCTTAGATGCTTACAAGCAATAGTTAATGCTTATAAGTGAATAATAATGATGATAGCAGTAGTTAATGCTTATATGGTAGAAAGCACTCTTCTAAGAGTTTTTTTACACGTAATCTTCACGATAGTCTTATTAGGTAGATGCTATTTTTATTTTACAGATGAAGAAACTGAGGCAGAAAGATGTTTAAGTACTTGCTAGGTCACATGGTAAGTGGCAGAGCCTCCCAGGATACAAACTCAGGTTGCCAAAACACCATATAATTATCTCAGATTCTACATCAATTTATTAGCAAATCCTGTTGGCTTTATCTTCAAAATATATCCAGAAACTGACCATTTCCTACTGCCTTCCCTCTGCCACGTGTATGTAAGCCACTTTCATCACGTATTGCAAATATTCCTATTTGCTCCCTGTGTAGTATATTCTCAACACAGCAGCCACTTAAAACCCAAGCCAGGCAACCTCACCCTTCTGCTCAGTGCCCTCTGATGCCTTCTCCATCTCACTTAGATAAAAGAGTGCATAGAGGCCGGGCACGGTGGCTCATGCCTGTAATCCCAGCACTTTGGGAGGCCGAGGCAGGCGGATCACAAGTTCAGGAGATCGAGACCATCCTGGCTAACACGGTGAAACCCTGTCTCTACTGAAAATACAAAAAATTAGCCGGACGTGGTGGCGGGCACCTTTAGTCCCAACTACTCGGGAGGCTGAGGCAGGAGAATGGTGTGAACCCGGGAGGCGGAGCTTGCAGTGAGTGGAGATCACGCCACTGCACTCCAGCCTGGGCAACAGAGCCAGACTCCATCTCAAAAAAAAAAAAAAAAAAAAAAGCGTGCATAGAAAGCTCTACAGTGTTGCCTCTCTGGTCCATTTCCAAGTGCCCTCCCTGTCACTTTCTCAGCCTGGCATCCTTGCTGCTCCTCAGGCCACACCAAGTGCACATATTTTGCACTTGCTGTTCATTTAGCTAGGAATGTCTTCCCCTAAGTATCCACACGGTTTGCTTCCTTCCTTCCTCAGGTTTCTGCTGAAAAATATCTTTTAGAGAAGTCTTCCCAGAATGCCTTATATAACATAGCAACCCCCTCCTTTCCCCTACTCCCGTGCCTGACATAGAACTCCATATTCTTCTTACACTGCTGTTTATCTTTCTCCCTAGCACCTGTCATCATCTGACCTAGCATGTATTTACTAGTTCTTTGTTTACGGTCTATCTTCCCCCTCTAGGATGTAAGTCACTTGAGGTTGTAGACTTTGCTTTATTTGCTGCTGAGGAAGTGGGTGGTACATATTAGGGTACATAGGTGCTAAATAGGTCTTTATAGAATGATTTATCATCTTCATTTTCAGAGAAACAATGAGACACAGAGAGGTGTAACTTGCTTAAGACTGTAAAGCCAGTATTCCAGTATGTGCAGTCTGGCTCCTAAGCCCATTCATGTCATCCACTGTGTTCCCGAAACAGACTGAAAGGATAGGCTATGTCTTAGCCCACCTCATGAAAGTTAATAAGCAGATGAGATATATAATCTTTGCTGGGCTCAAAAAGGTTTTTTTCAAGTGTAGTTTGTAGAGATGTAGAAAATAGTAGCATATTTTTAGCTGAATGAGTCAGTATGATCGAGTTACCAAAAAAGCTGCTGTGATTCTATGAATGATAGCGATAGCAAACATGTAATACTGATTACATGTAAGGTATTCTAGGCTCTTTACACAGATTAGCCCATGTAATCACAGTAATCTCATGAGGTAGTTAGGATTATTATCCTAGTTTTATAGGTTTTAGCAAACGGAGGCACAGGGGTTACCGTACATGGTGTTGTCAGTATCAGATAACTGGAGTCAGCAACTCGGAGTGGTCTTGAGTGCTGAAAGCTTAAGAAACCAGGGGCTGAGAAGTAGTTGAAAGAATTAAGGATTCTGACTGGAGAAGGAATTTTGTGGCTCATGGCAGCTGTTTTTAAACTTACAAGGTTGTTTAATGGAAGAGGGTCTGTGGTACAAAACTAGGTCCAGTAGGGAAAAGTTACGGGGAAGTTAAGTATAAGGAAGACCTTTTTAGTAGTTCTGATGGATGGTTGTGAAGACTGAATGGGACACCTTTTGAGTTTCTGTTCTGAAAGGGTTTAAATCAAAATCAAGTTTGACGATTTGTGGGCAGGGTTCTTACATACAGCAGTGTTAAGGAACTACTAGGTCTCACAAAAGTTTCCATGTAGTCCACTCACTGGATCTCTGCCTGTACTGTGACCCTCTTCCCATTACTGTGTTCTTTAAGTATGTATAATCAATCAGAATGTAGATTAAGAGGATAAGAGGTGTAATTCTGTTACCAGTTTGTCTGGGGAGGTTTGAAACAAAGTTTTAAAATCACAGAATTTGGCCTGGTGCTGTGGCTCACAACTGTAATTTCAGCAATTTGGGAGGGCGAGGTGGGCAGATCACATGAGGCCAGGAGTTGAAGACCAGCCTGGTCAACATGGTGAAACCCTGTCTCTACTAAAAATACAAAAATTAGCCGGGTGTGGTGGTGCACGTCTGTAATCCCAGCTACTTGGGAGGCTAGGGCACAAGAATCGCTTGAACGCAGGAGGCAGAGGTTGCAGTGAGCCACTATACTCTAGCCTGGGTGACAGAGTGAGACTCTGTCTCAAAAAAATAAAATAAAATAAAATAAAATCACAGGATTTTACTATCCTGTTAAAAATTGGAAATGTGGGCCGGGTGTGGTGGCTCATGCCTGTAATCCCAGCACTTTGGGAGGCTGAGGCGGGCAGATCACGAGATCAGGAGATCGAGACCATCCTGGCTAACACAGTGAAACCCCGTCTCTACTAAAAAAAAATACAAAAAAATTAGCTAGACATGGTGGCAGGTGCCTGTGGTCCTAGCTACTCGGGAGGCTGAGGCAGGAGAATGGCGTGAACCCAGGAGGCGGAGCTTGCAGTGAGTGCCACTGCACTCCAGCCTGGGTGACTGGAGCAAGAGTCTGTCTCAAAAAAAAAAAAAAATTTGGAAATGCGACTAGATTATTGTAGGAAATTTTATTAAGCAGTCATTAGGGTCAGATCATAAAAATGCTGATTGGTTTTCAGGGCTAAGAAAAGCTGCTTTTAACATATATGAGGGGTTATATATTTCGTTAATTTATTAACAATATTTAAAAGCTCTTTTTAAGTTGAGATATAGTTTACCATAACATTCACTATTTAAAAGTGTATAGTTCAGTGGTTTTTAGTATATTTACAAGATTTTACAACCGTTACTACTATCTAATTCCAGAACATTTTCATTATCCCAAAGATACCTCTGTTTTTTTCCATTAACAGTCACTCTTCATTCTCCCCTCCCCAGCCCTGACAACCACTTAATTTTGCTGTCTCTATGGATTAGCCTGCTCTGGGTATTTAATAGAAATGCAATCATTTCTATTAATGTGGCTTTTTTGAGGCTGGGTAACATCCTATTGTATGTATATGCCACATTTTATTTATCCACTCATTTGTTTCCACTCTTTGAGTATTATGAATAATGCTGCCGTGAACATTTGTGTACAAATTTTTGTGTGAATACATATTTCAATCGTTTTGTGGGTATATACCTAGGAATAGAATTGCAGGGTCATATGGTAACTCTATGTTTAGCTTTTTGAAGAACTGCCACACTGATTTCCACAGCAGCCACACCATTTTACATTCCCATGAGTAGTATATGAAATTCTAAATTCTCTACATCATCAAATACTTGATAATTTCCATTTTTGGTGATTTTCTATAGCTATCCTATTGGGAAAAGCTCTCATTTTAAAAAGTATTACATTTCAGCTGGGTGCAGTGGCTCACACCTGTAATCTCAGCACTTTGGGAGGCCGAGGCGGGTGGATCACCTGAGGTCAGAAGTTCGAGATCAGCCTGGCCAACATAGTGAAACCCCATCTCTATTAAAAAAAAAAAAAAAAAAAAAATTAGCCAGCCGTGGTGGCACGCATCTGTAGTCTCAGCTACTCGAGAGTCTGAGGCAGGAGAATCACATGAACCCAGGAGGCGGTGGTTATAGTGAGCCAGGATTGCCACTGCACTCCAGTCTGGGTGACAGAGCGAGACTCCATCTCAAAAATAAAAATAAATAAATAAAAAGTATTAAATTTTGCTATGTTGCATTCTAAATGATCAAACATGGGTAAATTATAGTGATTTGACTTTTTTTATTTTTATTTTTTGAGACGGAGTTTCACTCTTGTTGTCCAGGCTGGAGTGCAATGGTGCAATCTCGGCTCGCTGCAACCTCCGCCTCCCAGGTTCAAGCATTTCTCCTGCCTCAGCCTCCCGAGTAGCTGGGACTACAGGCGTGCACCACCACTCCCAGCTAATTTTATATTTTTAGTAGAGATGGAGTTTCACCATGTTGGTCAGGCTGGTCTCAAACCCCCGACCTCAGGTGATCCGCCTGCCTTGGCCTCCCAAAGTGCTGGGATTACAAGAGTGAGCCACTGCGCCCAGCTGGTGATTTGACTTTTTATATGGATTGATTAGATGATGATGTAAATAAAGCCCAAGTTGTGGGCTCAATGTTTGCTATGTTCATCTCCTGTAACCATAACAGACCAGATTTCTCACAAGTAAATGCTATTGGTTACAAGGAAGTTAGATGAAATGTTTCATTCCTGGGAGAACAAGTCAGTGCCTGCCCTCCTAATAAGCCAGTTAGCAAGATAATCTTAGAATAAAAACAATACATTTTTCTTATATGTACATCTCCTCCTCTCCTTTCATCCTTTGCTTTCATTTATTCATTTTTTGCCTCAGCTACAAAGGACTTGAAATAATTTTCAGTAAGATTATACAGTATGGAATAATGATAAAATAGTTCTAAGAATACAATCAAAGTATGGAGAAAGGAAATCTTTTGTAGGAAAATATTATCATAGGGCTAATATAATTGTATAATTGAATGTTATGTTTCACCTTCAGCTTATCTGGCAAAGTTACTAAAAAGAATCATAGTCAGTTATACATCTTCATACTTTTTCTCCTAAGAAACAAAGCTTTTGAAAACTTTGTTTAAAAAAAATTCTTAGGTGGGGCTCTATATAGTGGCACTAAACAGTGTAGAGTTGTCTTCACCAAAGCAATGGTAGCATGAGTGTACTTTTTAATTGTAATGTACCAGTGTGGGCCTATAATCATATTTCTTAAACATTTATGAATGTCTCTTGCTGTTTATTTTATAGAAATGCTAACTCTAGGTATTAATGATTATCTTTTTTTTTTCTTAGTAATTTATTTCTTACATTTGTTTACTGTGCTTTCCAGAATACAGACATTGAAGTTTGGGACAAGATATTTATCTAACTTCTGGTAAGTCCAATGACTGTTTTAGAGAGTGAATTTGTAAAATAATTATACAGCTATATTTTCAGTCATTTAAGATTTAAGATAAAAACAGTACTGATAAATTTTTATTGCATAATGAACTTTTGTAAATCTGTTTCTCTATTTAAAAAAATCCATTAATGTATGTAATCATTTCCTAAAGAATTGGGTCACTTTTACTGAATTAGATAGATATTGATGTTTTCTTTTGTGCAGAGTTATCTCAATATGGCTGGGCATGGTGGCTGATGCCTGTAATCTCAGCACTTTGGGAGGCTGAGGTGGGTGGACCACTTGAGGTCAGGAGTTTGGGACCAGCCTGGCCAACATAGTGAAACCCTGTCTCTACTAAAAATACAAAAATTAGCCAGGCATGGTGGCACATGCCTGTAGTCCCAGCTGCTTGGGATGCTGAGGCAGGAGGATTGCCTGAACCTGGGAGGCAGAGGTTGCAGTGACCGAGATCGTGCCGCTGTACTCCAGCCAGAGCAAAAGGGTGAGACTCCATCTCAAAGAAGAAAAAAAAAATTATCTCAATATGACCTGGTTTAAGATCTAATTTTTCAACATGATCCAATTAAGATATGAGTCAAATTATTAAAATCAATCTGAAATTATATTCCTCATCAGCTTTATTTTCTTCTCTTAATTATAGCTTTATTTTCTTCTCTCAATTATAGTGAATTATTTCAAAAGCTAAACACGACATACTTCATGAGCAGACAGATGAAACCTTATAATTTTCACATTTAAATCTGCAACAAAGTTAGCCATTAATCATCTACTCATTTTTGGTATTAAGGAATGACTCTATATACTATTTAAGTAGAGTAAAACATTTAACTTTATAGCTGTGGAGAAAATAATACTGGATTATTTTTCCCTTCTAGTGTCAAAATTAACGACCTGCTATGGCAATGAAGAAAGAAACTGAATTTGTCATTTTCACCTGAAGAAAAATGACAGACAAAAATCAAACCTGTGGTGTAGGACAGGATTCTGTGCCCTTTATGATTTGTCTGATTCACATACTCGAAGAATGGTTTGGTGTGGAGCAGTTGGAGGACTATTTGAATTTTGCAAACTATCTCTTGTGGGTTTTTACACCACTAATACTTTTAATACTTCCTTACTTTACTATCTTTCTTCTCTACCTTACTATTATTTTCTTACACATTTATAAGAGAAAGAATGTATTGAAAGAAGCCTACTCTCATAATTTATGGGATGGTGCAAGGAAAACAGTGGCAACTCTGTGGGATGGACATGCAGCCGTTTGGCATGGTAAGCAAGGATACTTTCACCTTTGTGTTGCCATTCATGTGTGCTGCATTGGAACTGTGTTACCATTCCATTTTATTGATTGAGAAGATACTGAAAAATATAATAGAAGTGATATTTACTATTCCCTGTTACCTGTTTGCATGCATTGTGCATATGTATGTGTCTTTCTTAAAATGAGTTTTCCCATAGACATTGGTTTCCATTAAACAAAGAACCACGCAGCACTGTAGACTATAAGTTGAAATAAGAAAATTTATATTTAAAACATCTAAAAGAGTAAGAGACTAATTAAAGCTGTAGAAAACTGCTTTAAAAATGCTTCAATTATTTAGCATTTACTTCTGTTCAAAATAAGTTTGACTCTACCAGTGTGGATTTAAAAAAATGAAATATTAAATAATATTACATTAAATATAATTTGCATACCAAAATTTATGCATTTTCTGTTGATTCATTCCTGAGGTTGGTGTGTCTTTCTGAATAAATAAGATAGCAATAGATTTCTCTCCAGGATAGTCATTCTTTTCTTTATTACTCGAGAAATTTTGATGTTGTATACTTAATGATTGGTGGTTCTTCTTTGTTTGGCCATCATGAAAATTGCCCTCTGGTGGCCTATTTTTAAGTGGTTAGTGTTTCACTCTATCAACTTTTACTTCATTATTCCACCAATACCTAGTTTGTTGGTCTCTTTTGTTTTTAGACTACACAAAAATACTGAAGATTCAACAGGCAGGTAACAAACATTGGCTTTCTGTATTATGTTGTTGAGCATCACAGTGGTTTCATAGAAGGACATGGAAGGAAGCACAGACTTTAAAAGACACTTGAGGATATATGTCACTCAACTATTAGGCTGCTATTAGCAGAAATCACCAGTGACATGCTTATTAGACTAATGTATTTTCATTTTAATACTACATACATACTTAACGAACCTACAAATTTTTTTTGAGCACCTACCTATGCCAGACAGTGTCAATTGGTTAATATAAATTAACTGCTTTAAATCTCATTAACATAATGGAGTCTATGTGGTACCCCGATTATACTCATGAGGAAACTGAGGCACAGAGAGGTTGTTATTTGCCCAAGGTATACTAGGAATAGGGCCAGGTTACAACCCCAGATACCTGGGAGTATACATTTGAGAGAGCTCTTGGAGGTAAAATAAACAGAACTCGGGGACTGAGTGTAGAGTCTTGAGGGAGGAGGAGTTAAAGTGCAGTAAGATTTCTACTGCTAGACAGGGAAACATGAACTGGAAGTGCTCCAAGTAATAGCAACCACGTGAGCAGAAGCACAAAGGTGGAAAAGTACTCTGGGAGCCACAGTTAGTTCATATGATACATGAAATAATGTAATGTCACTTTGTAGGCAATTGGGGCCTCAAGGGGCTTGAAAATGTTGGACTAGAGTGGTAATGCACTGATACTTTCTCAGCAGGGAGTAGTATGATCACATCTGCTTTAAGAGTGACACAGTTAAATAGCCCTAGGTTTTAAGGTTTACTGGCACTATAGTAAACTATTTTTTTTTAATATTTGACTAGTTGGATTTTTCTGCTTTCAACCAGGTGGTTTGGTATTATGTGAGTAGTTCAATTGTTTATTATTTAAAAAAATACTCTGTAAAACCAGAGAGAACCTTGGTAATATTCTGTATAGAATCCTTCAAAGGAGTTTCTTTATTGCTCAGAAAATGTATTTGATGGGACAGTTGATCCTCAAACTCAGTGACTGTTTTGTAGAGCTTAAAGTAAATTGAATTACTTGAGTTAGAATTATGTAATTGGAAAGAAATGATATAATATGGAAACATACAAAATCTTGGAATATCATTAAATTATTTTTCAAAACATTCTGAAGTCCATTTGAGTAGCTTATTTCATACTAGAATCACAGTTATCATACTTAATCTGTTTTGTGAAGACCTTATAAACTACTTTAGAAATGTATTTTCTGCTCTGAAATTTAGACTGAAGTCTTTATTTTTTGAATGTTTATTTCGTAGCTGATCAGACAGGAATATACTTAAGGAAAGAAACAGACTAATATTTTCAGATTTCCATATTCTGGACTTTACTTTTGTCTTCTATACAAGTGGCAGCCTTTCTTGAGACAGCTGTTCTATGTGGAGGAATATGGCCCTAAGAACTTACTTGCCTTCCCTATTACAACCACTCTAGATTTCCTTCTTTTTCACGCTTTTTCTTTGAGCCTGATTCTGCCCTTGATCTCTGGATGCTCACTTTTTTCTTTTTGCCAGGACCCGTGGAGGCTGTGGTCTGTAATGGTGTGTATGACAGTGGTGACATGGGAAGGGAATGTGGATCTTATGGCTAGTGCCATGATCACCATTTTATTCACTCCTTAGAATATCCTGACTTCCCAACTTCTGTGATTTTCCTCTGAGGCATAGGTGGATCTTACTTAAGTCTTTTCTATTCCCTACTAACCGCCAACAGCACAGCGTTGCTGTAAGAAATAAATTTGTTGGCCTTAGTAGCCATATAGAGGACAGCAGGCAGGTAATGTTAGCTAAGGGAGGAGAAAAAACAGCCAGCCTGGAACTGAGGCTGTGTTAGCAGGAACCTTCCAGATGTCATCCCCTCTCCAGGTCCACCACCTTTCATCCTGTCATTTACTCCCACTACTGAAACCCTTTCTTCTGTTTACAGAGACATAAAATAGGGCTTGCAGTGTGGAAGGAAGGGGCAGGGATGGCATGAGCCTCTGATCTCGCTTCTACTACAGGACAGAGATTTTCTTGTAGTCTAGTTCAAATCTGTGATTAAAGTTTTTCCCCCACATGTAATAAGATTGTACAAAATCATTTTTGTTTTTTTCATGAATAGAATGAGGAAATTTCTAAAAAATTCTTTAAATACATAAAAATGAAGTCTTATATTTGTGAATGAACTTAAAGTTTACAGCGTTATGATATCTGTGTATATATAACAGTGTAAATGGTATTTTATTTTACATTGAGTCAGTAATTTTTCCTGTTTTAAAAATATGTATTTTTTATTTATATTTATATTTATTTATTTATTTTTGAGACAGAGTCTCACTCTTGTGTCCCAGGCTGGAGTGCAGTGGTGTGAGCTTAGTTCACTGCAACCTCCGCCTCCCAAGTTCAAGCGATTCTCCTGCCTCAGCCGCCCGAGCAGCTGGGACTATAGGCACATGCCACCACACCTGGCTAATTTTTGTATTTTTAGTAGAGATGGGGTTTCACCATGTTGGCCAGGCTGGTCTCGAACTCCTGACCTCAGGTGATCCTCCCGCCTCACCCTCCCAAAGTGCTGGTATTATAGGCACGAGCCACTGTGCCCGGACTGTATTTACTTAATTTTTTTTTTTTTTTTTTTGTAGAGACAGGGATTTCACTGATTTGCCCAGGCTGATCTTGAACTCCTAGCCTCAAGCAATCCTCCTGCCTTGGCCTCCCAAAGAACTGGCATTACAGGCTTGAGCCATCACACCTGGCCTACTTTTTTTGCTTTTATTGATGAATTATTTTATGGCTCATTTTTAAATTTACTGTAGGTCATGTTATCTCAGGGAAGTTGTAACTTACTTGATGGCTTCTGCAAATACGGATGTTCTCATACTTAACCTCAGTAAACCCATTAAAATTGGAAAATTAACATTGTTATGTTACTAATATCAAATCTTTAGAGCTCATTTAAGTTTACAGCCTTTCTATTTGACTCTATTTTTTTATAGTTTCCATCTTTCTGCTGAAATTCCTAATCTGATTATGCATGTATCTACCTTTTCCACTAGATCCTTTACGTTTATTTATTTATTTTTATTTTTAGAGTTAGGGTCTCGCACTGTCACCCAGCCTGGAGTGCAGTGGCACGATCATAGCTCACTACAGCTTTCAACTTCTGGGCTCAAGCAATCTTCCTACCTCAGCCTCCCAAGTAACTGAGAGTACAGGCACATGCCACCATGCCCAATTAATTTTTTTACATTTTTGCAGAGGTGGGTCTTGCCATGTTGCCCAGGCTGATCTCTAACTCTTGGGCTCAAAAGTCCTACCATCTCAGTCTCCCAAAGTGTTGGGATTACAGGCGTGAGCCACTGCATTCCCCTTTAACTTAATCATAGTTATTTTATAGTTTCCATCTGATAGTTTCAACATTTGGGTGTGTTAATTGTTTTAGCTCTTGACAGTGGGTTTTTTTTCTTGCTATTTTATGTCATATTTTTTATTGAATTCTGGCCATTGTTTGCAAAAGAACAGTGACAACTGAGGTAAATAGTATTTATGACTGAGAATTGGCTCATAAATAGGATTTATGACTAAGAATCTGTCAGGCCATTGGTGGTTGGTTGGAGGTGGATTCAATCTACTGAGTGAACTGGATTTGGCTTTTATTGCTGCGCTACAGCTGCCTTCAGTTCAGCACAGACTTCAGACTCCTACTGTTATCTTGTGCATAGTGTAGGGCCTGAAGTAGAGGGATTTTTTGGTGGTTTCTGCTCCACCTTCAGTCCTGTATGCCTTTGCCACAGGAAGAGTCTCTTCACGCCCCTCCTGCGACCCCAGGAAAAGGTCGCCTTTGCTTATAACTCCACATGGGAGTACTTGGGGACTCCTCACACCCCTTGTTCATGCCCCTGCCCTCATTCCCCCTGGGGCTGGGGTATAGCACTCCTCAGTTTTCAGGTTTAGCTAAAATCTTATGGGGCTCTGTATTCCTGGGGCTTAGGGGTGAGGCTTTCTGTGTTCCTTTCCCTTTTCCCTGTGTTGGGGGTTTTGTGATGGGAGCAAGTTTGCTGCCACTGCCCCCGTGGTAGATATCTGCTTTATGTCACTTAAGGACTCTGGGCCCCTTAGAGTTTCCTGCCACCCACCCCCGCTGCCCAGTGGTAGATAATTTTGCTTCTACCCCTTCTCTAGAATAGTGGACTTTTGCCTAACACTGGGCTGGTGAGGGTGGAGGAGTGTGTGGAGCAGGGGAGTGGAGTTCTGCCCCTCCCAGCATTACATGCCTTTTGCATATACCCTTTTCTTAGAGGGAGTGAAAGGGTTTCCTGCCCCTTTCCCAGTGCCTGACAGGTTTTCTTCTATGAGATAAACTTCCAGGAAGTGAGTGGGGTTTTGTTCCCTGTACCATTAGCAGGGGCTCTCTTTACTCTCCAGCTTCACCCCTAATCTTTCTTGTGAGCACACACTGAGGTCTGTGGAGGAGAGTTGGAGAGTGACTATCTGGGGCTTCCAGAGATTCTACATTCAGTACTAGCCTACCCCGGGACTTTAAGTATTTTGTAATATGTCACTTCTTCTTACCCTCTTTTATGGCATCTGCCTCTTCCTCCCATTCTCAGTTTTTGTCTTTCCTTAGAGGGGTTTATCACCCTTTGAAGTTCAGTTCGCCTGGTTGCCTTGTGACCTCTGTTCTCTGACATGCTTAAGAAAAAAAGATTTGTACTTCAGGCTTTTTCTCATCAGTAGGGTGGGAGTGATGTTCCCTTGTGGCTACAGAGTTTCTCTTACTAGTAATACTGTACAGTATTTTTAATGTTTTCAACCCCCTCCTCTAACAGTGAAACCTGGCTCCCGTTATTCTTACTATGTTGACTCATTTGATCAGTCGCCCTGTGTGTAACCCATCTCCCATCATTGCTGCCTTCCCCTACAACTCATGGATGCCCTGTCCCGGCTTGTGCCAGGCCACCACTCTGTACAGTGCCCTGTCCAGCTGCTCAGGCTGTGATGCCCTACACCAGGCCACCTGTCTCGGGCTCTGGCCCCTCCTGCCAGGCTGCTGCTGGTTGTGGATGCCCCCATTTCACTCAGGCTCTGACTCCCAAGCTTCCGTGACCCTTGCCTCCTCTCTTCCCCCTCAGCAGCCCCCCAACCTGTGATAGGCTGTCTTCTGTGCAGTGCCCTCATGACTCTGCTCTGGTTCTGACTCCCCACTCCGCGCCACCTGTGTGAGTGCCTTCCTTAGTGTCTGGCGCCAACACTCCAGGCTACCTCTCCACACAGGTTGTCTGCTTCACTGTGGCCCACCTAATGGCTGTAGGACTGATTTGTTCAAGAAAGAAAGAGAAGAGGAAAGAGAGGGAAGAAGGGGGAAAGGGGAAGAGAACCAGGAAGACTAGTGTACTTTTGTGAGAAAAGACTGAGCTACCAACCATCCTTTAGTGTAAACGAATTAATGAATATATTTTAAGTATTTGCATTTTGTCTTTCAAACAGGTTATGAAGTTCATGGAATGGAAAAAATACCAGAAGATGGACCGGCACTTATAATTTTTTATCATGGAGCTATTCCTATAGATTTTTACTATTTCATGGCTAAAATATTTATACACAAAGGCAGAACTTGCCGAGTAGTAGCTGATCACTTTGTCTTTAAAATTCCAGGTAAACTTTCACTGTAGATAGTAATGTAAAAATGTTTTATTAACAAAACCAAGTTATGTGGTCGTCTCTATCCTGAGCTCTCTAACGTCATTTGAAAAAGCTTTTTGCCTTTTAGGGTGTGTGTAACACTCTTGGAACTCTAATATGGGAATATCTAATTATCCTTTTTAGGCAATGTATCTAAAAATAAAGACATTGTGGCCAAAAATGTTAGCTCATTTCTTTTTTATTTTATACATTTTAAAATTGTTTATTTTTAAGTGAAAATTGTATTTATGGCATACAATATAATGTTTTTAAAATTTTTAAATTTTCCTTTTTTAAAAAATATATTTTTATATATTAAAGGGGTATAAATGCAGCTTTCTTATATGCATATATTGTGTAGTGGTGAAGTCTGAATATTCTCAATTAGTAACTTTATCCTTTATAAGCAGGTATTGTTATTTTTTTAAGTTGTATCTTGAACTGTAACTTTTAAAAAGTAAATTGTGATTTTTGCCAATTTATATTTTGATTTAGTGCATAGTTGATATTTCACATAATGAATTTTTTCATGAAATACTGATTTTTGGAGTTTAATTTTGTTATAATTAGAGTTTGATAACTCTCAGTTTGATAGCAAATTAAAATTAGTAAAAAAAAAAAAGTCATGATATATTTTGTCTTGGCTTGGCACAGTGGCTCATGCCTATAATCCCAGCACTTTGGGAGGACGAGGTGGGCAAATCACCTGAGGTCAGGAGTTCAAAACCAGCCTGGCCAACATGGTGAAACCCCGTCTCTACTAAAAATACAAAAATTAGTCCAGTATGGTGGCTCATAGGCCTTCTGTAGGCTCAGCTACTCGGGAAGCTGAGGCAAGAGAATCACTTGAACCCGGGAGGCAGAGGTTACAGTGAGCTGACATCATGCCACTACACTCCAGCCTGGGCAACAGAGTAAGACTCCTTCTCAAAAAAAAAAAAAAGATATATTTTGTCTTCATGTAATATTATACTACCCTAAAAAGTACATACATCATGTCTCTTATCATGTGTAACTTGCCTGATAAGATTTATAACAATAACATTGAGTACTACATTATTTATATTTATTTATTTATTTAGATATGGGGTCTTGCTATGTTGCCCAGGCTGGTCTCAAATTCCTGGCCTCAAGTGATCCTCCCACTGTGGCCTTCAAAAGTTTTGGGATTACAAGTGCGAGCCACTGCACCCAGCTGTGAAGACTACATTTAAAAAAATCTGTTTGTAAAGGCTATGTGTGTGTGTGTGTGTGTGTGTGTATAAATATATATAATATATAATATATGTATTTTAAATATAATATAAATATATAATATATTTTTATATATAATATAAATATATAATATATATTTTATATATAATATAAATATATATATATTATATATATATATTTTATATATAATATAAATAGATAATATATATATTTATATAATATAAATATATATTACATAAGATATATATTATATATATATTACATAATATATATTTATATATAATATAAATATATATTACATAATATATATTTTATATATAATATAAATATATATTACATAATATATATATTTTATATATAATATAAATATATATTACGTAATATATATTATATAATATAAATATATATTACGTAATATATATTTTATATATAATAAATATATATTACGTAATATATGTATTTTATGTATAATATAAATATATATTATATAATGTATGTATTTTATATATAATATAAATATATATTATATAGTGTATATATTTTATATATAATATAAATATAATGTATGTATTATATATAATAAATATATAAATATATATATACACGTGTGTGTGTATGTGCGTGTGTATATATATATATATATATATATATATTCGAGACAGAGTCTTGCTCTGTCACCTGGGCTAGAGTGCAGTGGCATAATCTTGGCTCATAGCAACCTCTGATTCTCGTACCTCAGCCTCCCAAGTAGTTCAACCGATTCTTGTACCTCAGCTTCCCAAGTAGTTGGGATTGCAGATGCCCACCACCACACCTGGCTAATTTTTGTATTTTTAGTAGAGAAGGGTTTCACCATGTTGTCCAGGTTGGTCTTGAACTCCTGACCTCAGGTGATACACCCACCTCGCTTTCCCAAAATGCTAGGATTATAGGCATGAGCCACCATGCCTAGCTGGCCATATGTGTGTATGTGTGTGTGTGTGTATATACATATTTATTTATTTTGAGAAGGAATCTCGCTCTTGTTGTCCAGGCTGGAGTGCAATGGTGCGATTGCGACTCACTGCAGCCTCCGCCCCTCAGGTTCAAGTGATTCTCCTGCCTCAGCCTCCCTAGTAGCTGGGATTACTGGCGCCTGCCACCATACCTGGCTAATTTTTGTACTTTTAGTAGAGATGGAGTTTCATCATGTTGGCCAGGCTAGTCTCGAACTCCTGACCTCAGGTGATCCGCCTGCCTTGGCCTCCCAAAGTACTGAGATTGCAGGCGTGAGGCACTGCGTCTAGCCGACCTTATATTTTTTTAAAAAAAAGATTAATTAACCAAATGGTTTAGAGTTTTTCAAAAATCATTCTTGAGTAAACTCATTGAGATTAAATCTTATTTTCTTCTGTCACTGAATCACCAGAAACAAGCCAAGAGAGTTGTTAGTATGTTCTCTGGTATAAAAGCAAAAGCTGACACATCAACCAGACAAACAACCAAACGGTGAATTAAGTAATGATCTACTTCAGTGCCTATAAACAGTTAATGCTTTGGGTATCCATGTGTCACTGAAAAGCCATTTGTGTATAAACATATTGTTTATGGCTATGTTTTCTGTTAAAAACTAACATGATCACTATAGTAGATTTGGAAACTAAAAAACAACATCATTATAATCTTACCATCTTAACATAATGTTTTTATTTTGATTTATTTTACTTCATTTTTTTACTTACAGTAACATAGGCAAACAGTTTTGTGGGGTTTTTTTTAAGATTTAATGTTAGCATTAATATTTTTACCATGTTTTATACGAAAAACGTTTAGTGTATGACTAGAACATTTACTTAACTGTTTTTCTCTAATGGAGCATTAGGTTGCTTCTACTTTTTTCATTTTTAGCAATAATAAAATGTGAATATTTTTAGCATTTGCCTTTTTCAAAAAATTTCCCTCTTTATGATCTTTTTAATGATCATAAAGATCATTAAAGACCTTAAGACGCTAAGACCTTAAGTCTTTCTTTGCTTTCTGAAGGAATAAAATCATTATAATTCTCAGCACAAGAGAGATTTTAGGGTGGGTGCCATGGCTCACACCTGTAATTCCAGCACTTTGTGAGGCTGAGGCAGTAGGATTGCTGGAGCTCAGAAGGTTGAAACCAGCCTGGGCAACATAGCAAGACCTCGTTTCTGCTAAAAATAAAAATTAAAAAATCAGCCAGGCATGGTGGCACAGTGCCTGGAGTCTCAGCTACTTGGGAGGCTGAGTGAGAGGATTGCTTGAGCCCAGTAGAGCAAGGCCGTAGTGAGCTACTATTGTGCCCCTGCATTCCAGCCTGGGTGACAGAGCAAGGCCCTGTTTCCAAAAAAAAAAAAAAAGATTTTATATTTTATTCTATTATGTATGAATCCTTCCCTGTTCATTCATTCATTATGAGAATGCATCTAGTTGAATCAGTGAACGTTTAATATAATGTGGGGTGACAATTATTTTCTTTTCTTTTACTTTTTTTGAGACAGTCTTGCTCTGTTGCCCAGGTTGGAGTGCAGTGGCTTGATCTTGGCTCACTGCAACCTCCGCCTCACGGGTTAAATCAATTCTCCCTGCCCCAGCCTCCTGAGTAGCTGGATTACAGACACGTGCCACCGTGCCAGGATGATTTTTGTATTTTTAGTAGAGACAGGGTTTCACCACATTGGCCAGGCTGGTCTTGAACTCCTGACTGCAAGTGATCCACCTGCCTCTGTTTCCCAAAGTGCTGGTATTATAGGTGTGAGCCACCATGCCTGACCAGTCTGCGTAGTTTTTAACATCAAATGCATCGCTATATTTCCCATTCTCAGGGAATAATGTATACTAACATCAGTCCTCAGAAGTTCCAGTATGGGATTTGATTAAAATATTTAATTACTAACAGGATTATTTCTTTCATCCATAAACAGTTGTAATTTGAAAAGCTGTATAATATTAAGACTTGGAATTAGCTGCTCTTGAGTCAAGCACTCTCACTTTATTAAAATCTCTTAATGATGTTTGCTATTTTAAAAATTTAATTATAGAATTAGCATTATCTAACTTTTAATTTAAATAGATTTGATCATGGTCTTGCCAGTTTTGGAAGAGCTAAGCATAGTTTGATTCACATTCTCCTGAGTGATTCTCTTTTTTATAGGGTTAATGGAAGATTAGATTTCTGATTGCTGATGGGATATCATTTCTGAATCCCATTAGAATCCTATCTCTGGAATCTCTGCCCTGCCATTTCTTAGATGTGTGATTTTGAGCAAGCTATTATTCTGTAAGCCCAAGTTTTCTCATTTGTAAAGTGGGGAGAAGAATACCTGTTTGTCAAGATTGTTGTGAGTTTTACTTAAGAATTTGAGCCAGAGAAGCTTAATATCAAGCTTAAGTTAACCTTTGGAGTTTTTGTTGATTTTAACAAGTAAAAAAGTTTACTGATTTAAGTATAAATAGTACACTATGTAGTTTGTGAAGATTTTTCTTTTGAAGAATTAAACAAGAAATACTTATGTTGTAACTTCATACTCATGTTTCTTACAGGGTTTAGTTTATTACTGGATGTGTTTTGTGCTCTACATGGACCAAGAGAAAAATGTGTTGAAATTCTGAGGAGTGGCCACTTGTTAGCTATCTCACCAGGTGGAGTTCGAGAAGCCCTAATTAGTGATGAAACTTATAACATCGTATGGGGTCATCGCAGAGGCTTCGCTCAGGTTGCAATTGATGCAAAAGTGGTGAGTTATATAAAATTAATTATTGAAGTAAAGCTTAGTCAAATTTAAAATTAATGGTTAAGTAATGAGCCAAATTGTATAAGAACTTAGATACTTTCGCTGCAATACCTTAAAAATTAGTATATAGGCCGAGTGTGGTAGCTCACGCCTGTAATCTCAGCACTTTGGGAGGCCGAGGTGGATGGATCACGAGGTCAGGAGTTTGAGACCAGCCTGGCCAACATGATGAAACCCCATCTGTACTAAAAATACAAAAATTAGCTGGGCATGGTGGTGCATGCCTGTAATCCCAGCTACTCGGGAGGCTGAGGCAGGAGAATTGCTTGAACCCAGGAGGTAGTGGTTGCAGTGAGCTGAGATCGCACCACTGCACTCCAGCCTGGGTGACAGAGTGAGACTCTGTCTCAGAGAAAAAAAAAAAAAGACTGGAGAATTTGAATGTCATTTTGTTCTTTTACTTTGCCTTCGGAAAGTATTTCTCAGCCTTTTGGTCTCCATATTGTACTTTAGCCTATGAAACACTTATCTATTACCTATGGAAAGTTTCTCCTTCGTTTTCTGTTTATTTTAATTCCGATTGTCAGAAAAAGAAATTGTTTGATAGAGTATTGTTCTTTTTCCAGGCCAGTTAGAGAATATTGTCAGTAACTTAGTTTTTTAGTTGTATAGAAAATGAATTACGGCACATTTTACTTATTTCCCAGTCTTAAGCACTGACATAGAAAACAAAAACCTAGACTATATGAATAATATAGAATACAAAAGGATATATGCAGTTATACAAAAATTAAGAATAATCAATATAATGTATATGAAAACAATGATAAAAACTAAAATCCTAATCAAAGATGGTTCAGCTTTCAAGTTTATATTTTGAAAGAATTGTTTCTTCAAAAGTTTAAGATAAAGATGACAAAAATAGATTTAAAGTCACATAAATATGCCATGGGATTCCAATTCCTCATCCTTAAGTTTACATTTTCGGCAACATATTGCTTGGAAGAAGGCCTGAAAGAGATAAATGATACAGAGAAAATAACTCTTTCTAATCCTCGAGTTTCCAGATAATTAATTTAAATAATCTAGATAATTTAATTGAGATTTTTATATAAAACTTTAGAAAGTTTAAGAAATACCTTTTTATAAGTTTAAAAACAAACAGAAATCTTATAAGTTTGATGAATATTTTGCCACCCCAACATCTCATAGCACTTTTAAACACTTTATCTTATACTCCTATTCAGTAAGGAGGTGATGCATATAATTATTCCAATGTTGCAGATGAGGAGACTCAGGCACAGAGAGATGGAGGGATGGAAGGGATCTGGTCATTCAGCAAGGCAGCAGTAGAGCAGAGCACACAGTTCAGAACTCGAGGCAACCAGTACTGTTGCCATTCCTGACTACATTGCACAGTGAGTCTGCCGACGTCCAAGACTGAAGGGGCTTCCCAGATACGTGAGGGAAGTCTTTCAGTAATATATATGTATATATATATATAGTGGTAAGTGGCACAAGTATTCCCTCTGGAAAATCCCTTAATAGGCCTCACAAAATTATAAGCTGTGAACAAAATTTAAGGCTATTGTTACAGGATTAACCACATTTAAACTGTAACATAGTAATAGAAATTAAAGGGGAAAAAGCCTGATTGTCAAGGCAAGTTCACAAAATATTGGTAGAAAATATTAAGGTTTATTTGAAAGTGACAGACTTTTTGATATAATACAAATCACCCTGGTTTGTGAATTCTTGAGACTTACAACTTTGGTAAGAACTTTTAGATAATTTCATGTCTAAATAAGTTGAGGAGATAACTAGTCCATTTACTTTAATTGTAAAGTAAATAGCAGATATAAAAGAAAATATTTTGTTTCAATAAAATTATATGAATTATCTCACTTTATCCATAAAAAACTTTGAGATAGAGATAATTATTATTTATTCCCATTTGATGCTTGAAGAAAGTGAGGCTTAAACATGGTAAGTAACTTGTACAATGTCTCCCACATTTTTAGTGACAGAGTTAAGACATCAAGACCCAGTAACAGTTTTTAAAAATGTACATTCTCAGCTGGACATGGGGGCTCATGCCTGTAATCCCAGCACTTTCGGAGGCTAAGGCAGGAGGATCACTTGAGGCCAGGAGTTCGAGACCAGCCTGGGCAACATGGTGAAACCCCATCTCCGCTAAAAGTACAAAAATTAGCTGGGCATGGTCTTAGCTACTCAGATGGCTGAGGTTGGAGGATGACTGGAGCCTGGGAGGCAGAGGTTGCAGTGAGCCGAGATCGCACCATTGTGTTCCAGCTTGGGCGACAGTAAGGCTCTGCCTCAAAAAATAAAAAAATTATACATATATATTCTCTCTCTCTCTCTCTCTCTCCCTCTCCCCCCCTTCCTCCCTCCCCTCCCTCCCTCTCTCCCTTGCCCACATGCGTGCACATACATACATACAGACACACATTTATATATGTAAGCAATTGAATTCTAGGTTGCTGATGCAACTCCTTCATGTACAAAGTATGCATGAAAGAAGGAATGAAGGCTGAGGTGGGCAGATCACTTGAGGTTAGGAGGTCCAGACCAGCCTGGCCAACATGGTCAAACTCTGTCTTTATTAAAAACACACAAAAATGTTAGTCGGGTGTGGTGGCGCATGCCTGTAATCCCAGCTACATGGGAGGCTGAGGCAGGAGAGTTGCTTAAAAACCCAGGAGGCGGAGGTTACAGTGAGCCTAGATCATGCCCCTGCACTCCAGCCTGGATGACAGAGCAAGACTCCATCTTAAATAAGAGGAATTAATAATTATATTGCAAGATCAAGTTGGGATAAAGTAATGCTTGTGGCTTTAAGGATGAAAGCTTGCGTGCCAGTGTAGAAACCATATTCCCAGACTATAGTGAGGAATACTGAGCCTGCTAGGGTAAGCTTTCTTTTATTTAGTGGGCCCTAGAAATGTCCAGCTTCTAGAGAGGTAGCTATTTAAGGAATGATATTTCAACAGGAAAGTCTTTAAATGCATACATCAATACAGAATTCTGGGATCATGCCAGTCAGTAGATATAAATCCAGCCATACTGGTTGGAAGTGGCAAATGGTATATGCATGAGCTGAAATATTTCTGTTTCTTCTTGGACATTTTAGGTTCTCAACTATAAAGACATTTTATAACTAAAACATTAGGATTTCAGCCATACTAATATTTTATTTTACAAAACTAGTTTTATTTTACAAAACTAGTAGTGATTTCCAGATAACAGTCTGAATTTTTTACTGAAGAATTCAGTGTCTGAGTATTGTGGAAGCTACCAAAATAATAATAATAATAATAATAATTAAAGGCCAGGTATGGAGGCTCATGCCTGTAATCCCAGCACTTTGGGAGGCTGAGGCAGGAGGATCCCTTGAAACCAGTTCAAGACTAGCCTGAGCAATAAAGCAAGACCCCATCTCTACAAAAACAAGCAAATAAACTATATTTACTTATATGTATAAATAATTCAGTGTATTTTATCTTCTTTATCTTCTTGTGTTTTAGCTTTATCAGTTAACTCCATCAAATTTTAATTTCTTCATTTGACTGCTCTTTTTTACTTTTAATTTTTTTGAGACAGAGTCTTGCTCTGTCACCCAGGCTGGAGCGCAATGGCGTGATCTCTGCTCATTGCGGCCTCCACCTCCCGGGTTCAGGTGATTCTCCTGTCTCAGCCTCCCGAGTAGGTGGGATTACAGACACTGGCCACCATGCCTAGCTGATTTTTGTATTTTTAGTAGAGATGGGGTTCACCATGTTGGCCAGGCTGGTCTCGAACTCCTGACCTCAAGTGATCCGCCTGCCTTGGCCTCCCAAAGTGCTGGGATTACAGGCATGAGCCACCATGCCCGGCCCTGACTGCGCTTCTTTTCTTTACCTAACTTCTCCCCTTTTCCTAACTGATTTTGAGATTGCTGCTGTCTATTTCTGACTTTTGTATTCAGAGAATACAAATTAATTCATTTAGAAGCATTGTCTCTTTGCTCTGTTTACTCACTCTTTGTTTAATTCCTCCATCTCACTTTCTATTAGCACCTAGTGGATTCCAGGCACAGTTCTAGGTGCTATACAACAGTGAACAAAACAGTGTCCTTGCAGTATATTAGGCGTCTTCCTTCTGGTGAGAGGAGTGATATAACAAATGATTGGTTAGTTATATGTGAAGTAGTAGGTTTTATGAAGGCTTTGCCTGTAGTCTCTTTCCTTCAGTCCACTGTATTTTACTGTTTTCCAAAGCTTAGTAGGAATAACTTTTAAGCTTATTTAAATATCTTACCTATTAAGCAGGTAATTTTATATTAGGCATTTACTCATGGTTGACTGTAAGTAATGTAATACTCCCCCAACCAAAATTTTATCTATTCTGAAACATTTAATTCAGTATATTATGTATATTTTTAAGTGTTTCATTCAATTTTTTATCTACTTTAGTATTCACAGTGGCATAACCTCTTTACATATCAATACTTCATTATTTTATATGTATTTAAGGTCTTCATTATTAAAAAATATACTGAATCATTGATATTTTTGGAGAATAAAAATCATGAACTTATTAGCAGAAATTCTCTAAAATCAAACAATTATGGAGAATTCTTTTTTTTTTTTTTTTTTTGGGAGACAGTGTCTTGCTCTATTGCCCTTACTGGAGTGCAGTGGTGTGATCTTGGTTCACTGCAACCTCTGCCTCCTGGTCTTAAGCAATCCTCCCACCTCAGCCTCCCAGGTAACTGAGACTACAGGCACGTACCACCACAACTGGATAATTTTTACATTTTTTTGTAGAGACAGGGTTTTGCCATGTTGCCCAGACTGGTCTCAAACTCCTGGGCTCAAGTGATCCACCTGTCTTGGCCTCCCAAAGTGCTGGGATTACAGGCACAAGCCACCGCACCTGGCCAAATTCTTTAATATATGTGCTTTTCCTTTTTGTCTGTGTGGTTGAGTCTTATAGTTACTTTTCATTGATGTTGAGTATTTTAGATTTAATAGACTCACAAAAAATTTTACCAATTCCACGACAGCATCTTGCCAAAACTTGTCATTTAAATATACATAAATTTCCCTTTGGAGCCAGGTGCAGTGGCTCACGCCTGTAATCCTAACACTTTGGGAAACTAAGATAGGAGGATTGCTTGAACCTGGGAGGTTGAGACTGCAGTGAGCCATGATCATGCCACTGCAATCCAGCCTGAGCCACAGAGTGAGACTCTGTCCCCAACTCCCCCCGAAAAATTACCCTTAGAATCCCTGCTTGCAACTTTTCTCCAGTGAGCGTACTATTCAGTAGCCCACTAAAGACAATTCAGTTTACCACATGCATTTTATTTAGTGAAATTAATGATTACTGTAATCTCTATTTTGAGTTTCAAGGTTTTATGTGGAATGTTAGGAAAATTGGTCAATGAAATATTATATATTACCACTGGAGGGTAGTGTTTTCAATTTCTATTTTTACAAATGATCAAGTTGAATTTAGTTGATAGACTAATCGTGTGCTTCTATTTTAAAAATATTTTATTTTCATAATATCAAACAGGCCCTCAAAAGTTTGCATAATCACTTTGTGATCCCCTCACACCCCCATGCTAATGAATTTGTACCCCTTTTCTCTTTCTCCCATGCCAGTACTAACCAGACCCGACCCCGCTTAGCTTCTGGGATCAGACGAGATTGGGCATGTTCAGGGTGGCATGGCCATAGGTGCCTTTTCTCTTTCTTAAAAAAAAAAAAAGTTTGCATTAGTTACTCTAATGGAGACATTGAATGGATTAATTTATTTACTTTTTAATTCAAATTCTCCTTTTCTTTAGCCCATTATTCCTATGTTTACACAAAATATTCGAGAAGGATTTAGATCACTTGGAGGAACAAGTAAGTTCTGATTTGTATGGTTTTAAATTACAATGTAATTTTTAAAATATTTGGGCTGTTGAACCCTACAAGGAAACCTTTTGAATTATTATCTTTAGAAAATGGATATACTATTTAGACGTTTTTCTGTTTAAAGTCCAAATGATAACTAGTTCTACGTAATGACAGTTCTTAATGCTGTATTTTTGTTGAGAGTACATATACACACTGAAGTTCTTCAAATGGGCTTTTAAAAACTTCACAGTGAATTAGCTAGTTTATTGTTTTAAACCATGGTGACAAGGTTTAGAATACATTTACAAACTATCCCAACAATCTTTTTAACTCACCCCAGAAGTTACAGCTTTAAAAATGGATGAAAATATGATATTGAACTAAGATTAACTACCTAAGGAAATAGCATTTGCTTTGGTTTATTTGTCACTTCTTGTTGTTTTTAAAAATATTTTGTGCCGGCCGGGAGTGGTGGCTCATGCCTGTAATCCCAGCAGTTTGGGAGACCGAGGTGGGTGGATCACGAGGTCAGGAGATTGAGACCATCCTGGCTAAGGTGGTGAAACCCCGTCTCTACTAAAAATACAAACAAAATTAGCTAGGCGTGGTGGTGGGCACCTATAGTCCCAGCTACTCAGGAGGCTGAGGCAGGAGAATGGCGTGAACCAGGGAGGAGGAGCTTGCAGTGAGCCGAGATCGTGCCACTGCAATCCAGCCTGGGCGACAGAGCGAGACTCCGTCACAAAAAAAAAAAAAATATTTTGTACCATAATACATTTACATTGGAAAGTTCTTTTTACCTATCCTTCATTTATAGATTTAAAAAATCAGATTTTAATGTAATTATAGCAATGTTAATGATTAGGTGTGCTTTTTCTTTGCAATACCTGTTTCTTATTTTGAAGTATTCAGCTTGTTATTGTATCCTATGGTTTGTGTATTATATTTAATTGATTATATTACATATTCCTGGCATTATTTGTTTTGTTTTGTTTTTTATCCTAGCACTATTATTGTTAGTGTTCCTATCTACTTACAAGTCCCCTTCTGAAGAGCTTTAAACTGTCCTTGTTTCTTTTATGTATAACATTGCTATTTTGTTGGTACTGCATTCTTTTTTAGGTCTTATTTTTTTCCCTTTTTATCAGATTTAAAGTGGAAAGGAAGATTGATGAGATCTTTAACTTTTGTTGTGGATTTATTTATTTATTTATTTACTTTTTTTTTTTTTTTTTTTTGAGACAGAGTCTCTATTGCCCAGGCTGTAGTATGCTGGCATGATCTCGGCTCACTGCAACCTCCACCTCTCAGCTTCAAGTGATTCTCCCACCTCAGCCTCCAGAGTAGCTGGGACTACAGGCATGTGCCAGCATGCCTAGCTAATTTTTGTATTTTTAGCAGAGACAAGGTTTTGCCATGTTGGCCAGGCTGGTCTCGAACTTCTGACCTCAGGTGATCCACCCCCCCCCCCAACCCTTGGTCTTCCAGAGTGTTGGGATTACAGGCGTGAGCCACTGTGCCCAGCCTATTTCTTCTAATTTTTTCTTGGCTCATTTATTTAGAATTTAATGGCAAATCAGAAATTATTCCAGAAGTTTTGTTTATTCATTTTACCTGTGCTTTTTTTTTATTTTTTTTACTTTAAAGTTGAATATTCCAAAAATTAGTATCTAGTGATTTTGTGTGTGTGTGTGTGTGTGTGACCTGTAGGATAGGGTGTATTCTGTGTTTTGATGTGTAAGCAATACTTTCAACTTTTGGTACAATCCATGACTGTGTGTTCCATATGGCCTGCCTGTTTTGGATTCCTTTGATGATATTTTAGATGTTTTTTAATATTTAGTCTGTCAGTTTATTTTTACATTACTACCACTTTTATTTAATCCTGGTAAATTTCATATTTGGTCATTAGTATTAGTAGTTATTTGCTTTGATGTGTTTTTCCTAATTCATAATATTATTTTGTCTTTACCTAGTTTATTTTGCATTATAGTCTCATATTTACATAAATTTATTCTTCCTTTTTTTGGTCTTTTATTTATCTAAGTTACTTATTTGTGAGACTCTAGACTTTTTCACCTCTAGTAGTTTGGTAGCAGTTTAGCCTTTGTTTTGCAATAATAGTAACTTGTTTGCCTTTTAAAATTACTGTATTTTTATTTTTATTTATTCATTGTTTACTTATTTTTGTTAAATTCCTGTACTTTAAAAGCTCATTTTAAAAAATAATTAATAAACTTTTTTGGGGGGCATTTTTATGTTTATAGAAAGTACAGAGAGTTGTCATAAATCTTCTCACCACCCCCTAGTTTCTCCTATTATTAATATCTTGCATTGGTGTGATATATTTGTTAAAATTGATGAAAAGCTCTTCTTTTTAAAAAAATTGTATTAATTGCCAAGAAGTGATACTTTTTGCCACCTTCCTGTAAGTCCTACATAATTAATTTGAAAGTTTACAGTTACATGGTCAGAATACTTAACAAGTTAAAATGATTGTGTTTACTCTAAAACAGGGTTATTTAGGTGGCTTTATGAGAAATTCCGCTATCCATTTGCTCCAATGTATGGAGGTTTTCCAGTGAAGTTACGGACCTATTTAGGTGACCCCATTCCGTATGACCCACAGATAACAGCGGAAGAATTAGCTGAAAAGGTAAATTGCTTTTTCTTTTTTAGTTTTAGGACAGATTTTTATTTTCAATTATTATATTTTGAATCTCATTGATTTATTTTTATATTCTACAAGCATGTCTAGGTCAGTGGTTCTCAACCAGAGGTGATTGTATCCCCTAGGGAACATTTGCTAATCCCTGGAGACTTATTGTCACTACAGGCAGGAGTTGGGGCCGTGAGGGGAGTGCTACAGACATTTAGTGGGTGGGGGCCAGTGATAGAATTTATGGTAACTTGTAGGATAGGAATATATTTCTATGCCTAGGTTTTTGGAAATATTGGACTGGAGTTTGGGTGAAAGTCGGAATTGATGATGGAGATTTCAGTCATTTGCACTGAGACAGTTACTTAAGCCATGAGCTTTACAAGGCAGGTGAGAAAGAAAGAAAAGTGCTGAGAACAGACTTCAGGAGATGTAGCACTGAAGGAGAAGGCCAAGGAAGAAGTGCCAGAGCTGACTGAAAGAGAACTGGCAGAGAGGTAAGAGAACAAGTAAATTTGTGTGACAGAAGTCAGCAGGTGAGGTTTTAGTAAAAAGTGGGAATGGTCAGTAATGTTAGTTTTTGCAAAGAGATGAAGGAGGATGAAGAGGAGAAAAGCCTGCCTGCCTCGTAATTATACTTTCAGAGAGTATAACACTACAAAAAAAAAAAACCCTACAAATGTCATGTTCTCCTTTTTTTCTTTTTTACCCCATTCTTGTTAAATGCGATAAATGTTATGTTAACTGAATCACTTAGAAAATGGGATGAATGGGCTATGCTTGGTGGCTCACACTTGTAATCCGGGCACCTTGGGAGGCTGAGGTGGGAGGATATCATGAAGCCAGGAGGTCAGGGTTACAGTGAACTATGATTGTGCCACTGCACTCCAGCCTGGGCAACAGAGTGAGACACTGTCTCTCAAAAAATAAAATGGGATGATTATATTTTGATTATGACTTTTATATAGTCTTTGGTATATATATAGTCTGATTTATATTTTAAAATATAAATTATGGTAAAAACATTATGGTAAAACATATGGTAAACACATAATATGGTAAAACATAGTAAAACAAATTATGGTAAAAACACGTACATGTACTATCTTAACCATTTTTAAGCATACAGTTCAGTACTGTTAAGTACATTCACATTATTGAGCAACAGGTCTCTAGAATTTTTTCATCTTGCAAAACGGACTATACCTGTTGAACACCAACTTCCCATTTCCCATTCCTCCAGCTCCTAGCAACCACCATTCTACTTTTCTAAGACTTTGACCACTTTAGATACCTCATATGAGTGAAATCATACGGTGTTTGTCTTTTTGTCATTGACTTATTTCAGTTAACATAATGTCCTCAAGGTTCATCTATGTTGTATCACGTGATAGGATTTCCCTCTTTTCTTTCTTTCCTTTTTGAGACAGTCTTACTCTGTAACCCTGGCTGCAGTGCAGTGGTGCAGTCTCGACTCAATGCAACCTCCGTCTCCCAGATTCAAGTGATTCTCGTACCTCAGCCTCCCAAATAGCTGGAATTACAGGCATGCCCCACCAGTTTGTACTTTTTTACTTGGTACAAGTCTATACTTTTTTACTTGGTACAAGTCTATACTTTTTTACTTTATATACTCAAAGTCTACGCTTTTTTACTTGGTGTTTAACTCCCTTCATGATTTAATTGAAATTAATTTTAAAGCCTTACCTTACCCAGCTTTTGAATACCTGAAACTCCAGTAAAACTGGCTAACTCACCATTCCTTACACAGTGGTTTTCCTGGACTCTTTTCTTCTCATGCTCCTTCCTTTACCATTATTGGAATATTATGGGTCCCTGGAGACCCACACCAAACAGTACCCTGTTTCATGTGTCCTCCCCTGCTCACTGCCTACCCAGTGGGCTCTCAGGTCTGAACTTCTGAACACTTTCTTTTCACACTTCAGATGATACGCATCACCAATGATCTCACATTTTAGTTACTTTGTACTTGATTCTTCCTTTTAAGTTATGAGCTCCTTGAGATTAGAGATTTGTTTCACTAATATTATAATTTCCAAAGCATCTAATATTTTTCGAATGAATAAATAAAATTCTAGAGATACACTTAATACACATCATGGAACACAACCTCTGTGGCAGTCACTGTGTTAAGTACCTGAAGATGTCCCTTCAGTTTCATTTAATCCTTATAACTGTATGAAGTAGTTCTCATTTTACAGGTATGAAAACTGTGGTTTAGAGGGGTGTTTTTTGTTTTGTTTTGTTTTGAGACAGAGTTTCACTCTTGTTGCCCAGGCTAGAGTGCAATGGCGCGATCTTGGCTCACTGCAACCTCCGCCTCCTGTGTTCAAGCGATTCTCCTGCCTCAGCCTCCCAAGTAGCTGGGATTACAGGCATGTGCCACCACACCTGCTAATTTTGTATTTTTAGTAGAGACGGGGTTTCACCATGTCGGTCAAGCTGCTCTCGAACTCTTGATCTCAGGTGATCCACCCACCTCAGCCTCCCAAAGTGCTGGGATTACAGGTGTGAGCCGCCACGCCCAGCCAAAGGGGCGTATTTTTATAATACATCTTTGGCCTAGTGTTTATTTTCTTTAAAGGTTAAAGTCTAGAAAAGGAAGTATATATGTATGTAAATACATAGTTCATGATGACTCATGCCTGTAATCCCAGCACTTTGGGAGGCCAAGGCAGGAGGATCCCTTGAGTCCAGGAGTTCGAGACCAGCCTGAGCAACACAGTGAGACCCTGATATAATTGTTCAATATGTATGGTGATAAAAGAAAATATACATTAGAATTTACTAATAGCTGGAAAGGACTAAGTCTTCCATTTGCCTACTCGAAATTTTTCTATTTTTTTTCCTCTTTAAGTCCCCTTTAGTGTTTATCATGTGCAAGGTGTTGCTGTGCTTAATGCTGGAGAAATTCTAAGATGTATCTTAAGGAGCTTACAGTCTGATATAGAAAATAGACACGTGGACAACAACTATAATTGAAGGCTTAATAAAATAAGTATAAGAAATATGCTGCAGCCAGGCACAGTGGCCCATGCCTGTAATCCCAGCACATTGGAAGGCCAAGGTGGGAGAATTGCTTGAGCCCCAGGAGTTCAAGAACAGCCTGGGAAACATAGTGAAACCCCATCTCTATAAAAAAGAGAAATATATAAGCTTCAGGTATACTGAGAAGGAAATCATTAATTGTGAGGGGTAATGGGAGATAAATCAATCTATATTAAGATCTACTAACAATAGCTTTTCTTTTGTTTTCTTAATAGACAAAGAATGCTGTTCAAGCTTTGATTGATAAGCACCAAAGAATACCAGGAAACATTATGAGTGCTTTGTTAGAACGTTTTCATTGATAACAAAGGGTCAACTAGAAGATGATTTAGTACATTTATATTAAATGTTTGTATCTAAGGTACTGTCTTCTGAATTTTGTAGGTCCTATAATTAGTATTTTTTTTAAAAATCATGTTAATAAGCATCTTTCACAGAATTCATTTCTTTAAAATAGTCAATTTTGTTTTTGCAATTGTGTCAAATACTAACAAATTACACACCTAGTAATTCAGAAAAAGATATCTTATTTGTAAATTCCTAACAATGTATGCTAAACATATAGATTCTTAAGTTTATTAATAACAGCAGTATAGGTTAAACAAACATTCCTGGATAATGCGTTAAATTTCTGTATCTGTCGCCCTGAGCTGATTTTGAAAGATGGTATAAGCTAGGGGTTAGTATAGTTGTTTAAGTTAGAAAAAACATGCTATTGTCTGCCCCTCATTCCCTTCATGACCTTGGGCAAGTCACGTAATGTTTTTGTGCCTCAACAATTCACTTTTTAAAAACATGATCGTATGGTGAATGATATTATTTTGTTATTTATATTTGCTGTGATTGATAACTGTTGAACCAAAATAATAAAATAATTAATTTAAACAATGTCAAAATCCTTTAGCAGTTATGTATATATTTTCTCCATTGTGTGTTTAAATTATGTCATGTCCAGTTGCCAAGCACAATGAAAAAGATGTATTATTTTTTAAATTGAATAAAAAATTAGGAAAAATAAAATTGCTAATTATTTTTTTAGTATGATATTTTTAACAAGAGTCTATAGGCAAACAATATAGGGTGTGCTGTGCATTGTCAGCCCTATACTATGGTCTTAATAATGCCAGCTTAAAAATCACTGTTGTGCTCTGCATTTCGTGTGTTAGAAGCTGATTCTAGGCTGAGGAAAGCAAGAGTTCTCTACTTTTGCTCAATATTGAGGCTTACCCAGTTTGACTGTACAGCCAGTGAAGTGGTTTATTGCTTCAATAAAAATATACTTGAATGATGAATTTATTTATGTTTTGTTTTGTTTTTATTTAGAGATGGGGTTTTGCCATGTTGGCCAGGCTGGTCTCGAACTCCTGACCTCAGGTGATCCACCTGCCTCAGCCTCCCAACTTGCTGGGATTACAGGTGTGAGCCACCATGCCCAGCCTGAATGATGAATTTATGTGAACACAAAGCCCTCTGAAAAATTAATGATTTTCAATTTGTTGTCTTCTTGAAAACTGAATTTAAGTATTATTTAAACAGAAAAGTGTCAGAAATCAAATGCAGTATCTCCCTCTCCCTTTTTTAAATGTTGAATTAGTAGGGTTTTTGTATAGCTTTTTGTATTGTGTGTATTTATGATATGTGAAATGTACATAAAATTAAACAATGTGAAAATAAACCTGAGTTGCAGTTAATTTTCTTGAGAAATTACATGTAACATTTTAAAAATCTTTTTTTTTTTTTTTTTTCTGAGATGGAGTCTCGCTGTGTCTGTTGCCCAGGCTGGAGTGCAGTGGCACCATCTTGGCTCACTGCAACCTCCGCCTCCCAGGTTCAAGCAATGCTCCTTCTGTCTTCTGAAGGAGCCTCCTGAGTAGCTGGGATTACATGAGTGTACCACCACACCTGGCTAATTTTTGTATTTTTAGTAGAGACAGGGTTTTACCATGTTGGCCAGGCTGGTCTTGAACTGCTGACCTCAAGTGATCTGCCCACCTCAGCCTCCCGAAGTGGTGGGATTACAGGTGTGAGCCACTGCGCCCACCCTAAATAGTCATTTTAAATTGATTTTTTTGTTGTACTCTTTACACATTTCTCACCTATAATCATATTCTTTGATCTAGCCACAATGAAGAAACTTCACTTTCCAGTGTAATAAATATATTTTAATTTTGTGGTCAATGAGAAGAGTCAACTAATGATTACTTGCAGTTTCCTCCCCCCAGCAGTGAGCAGTGTTTGGTTCAAAATTGATGAAATATTTCAGAATGAATGAATAAATGATATAAAATGAATGAGAAATTTGTTTTGGGTCAACTATTGAGTTTTAAAGACTGAAGTTAGCCAGGAGTGGTTTCATGAACCTGTAGTCCCAGCTACTTGGAAGGCTGAGGCGGGAGGATTGCTTGGGCCCAGGAGTTCGAGGCTGCAGTGAGTCACAATTGTGCCACTGCACAGCCTGAGTGATAGGGCAAGCCCACGGTTCTATTAATAAAGACTAAAGAAAGAACAGCATTTATTGCTAATGTGGCAAAAGCTATTATTTTTACAATATTTAAGTTTTACTGCTTTAATTAAAACCTTTTTTTAAAACCCTGATATTCAGACTAACATCATTGCTTCAGATCTTTATCTTTGCTATTTGAGTTTAATTCCCATTTATAAGAGTCAGAGAATATGACTAAATATAGAAATATGGCTGGGCATGATGGCACACACCTATAATCCCAGCACTTTGGGAGGATTGCTTGAGGCCAGGAGTTTGAGACCACCTGGACAACATAACAAGACCTCTTATCAAATAAAATTTTTTTGTTTTTAACTTAAGCTGGGTTCAGTGGCTCACACCTGTCATCCTAACACTTCGGGAGGCTGAGGCAGCTGGGTCACTTGAGCCCAGGAATTCAAGACCAGCCTGGGTGAAATCCTGTCTCTACAAGAAAACGCACAAAAATCGGCTGGGTGTGATAGTGCACACCTGCAGTTACAGCTACCTGGGAGGCTGAGGTGGAAGGTTGAGCCTGGAGAGGTCAGGGCTGCAGTGAGCCATGATTGTGCCACTGCACTCCAGCCTCAGCAACAGAATGACACCCTGTCTCAAAAAAAAAAAAAAAAAATTAAAACAAAAGAAATATAAGTAATGGGAAGAAGGTGTATCCGTTTTTTTTCATAATTTTTCTTTCCCTTCTTATCACTTCTATTCATGTGTCTTGACCCTTTTTTGAGGAGTGTTCACAGTCAGAACCTGATGCAAGTATGAAGAGCCTCTCTCCAGAAGTGTAAACATGGTGCACTTATGGGAAGTTTTTCTTGCTCATTTTTAAAAACTTTCATTCTGAAACAATTCGAAGCTTACAGAAAAGTTGGAATTATAGTGCAGAGTACTCCCATACACTCTTCACCCAGATTCACCAAGGTAACATGTCACATTTGTTTTATTCTTTTCACACTCCTGTTGCCCTCGCTGTCTCCACATATGTATCTATACTTTTTCTCCTAGATCATCTGATAGTAAATTGCAAATACCATGCCCCTTACTATTACCTGGACTGTGAGATCATCCATTTACAGAACCACAAGACAATGATAAAAAAAAATCAGGAAAATCTTGATGGATATAATACTATTATCTATAGACTGTATTTAAATTTCACCAGTTGTCTCAGTAATATAATTTATATCGGTCTTTCTTCCTGATTCATCCAAGGAAGGATCACACATTGCATTTAGTTTTCCTATTTCTTTAGTCACCTTTAATCTGGAATGATTCCTCAGCCCTTCTTTGTCTTCAATGATAGTGACCTTTTTGGAGACGGGGGACCATTTATTTTGCAGATAAGCCCTCATTTTGTTTTTGCCTCACATTTCATTACAAGTTGATTCAGACTATGCATTATTTTAGAAATACAACATGAATGATGCTGCGGCTCTGTCCAGGGCGTCACATCAGGAGGCACATATGTTGGTTTGTGTCATTAGTGGCAATAACTTTGATCACTTGGCTGAGATGGCATTCACCAGGTTCCTTCCCTGTAGTTATTATTTTTTTCCCTTTGTAATAAGGAAGCTTATTTTGAGATTCTTTGAGACTGTGTACAGTCATGCATTGCTTAATGATGGGAATATATTCTAGAAATGCATCGTTAGGCGATTTTGTCATTGTGGGAACATCATAAAGTATACTTACCCAAAGCTAAATGTATAGCCTACTACACAAATAGGCTGTATGGTATAGCCTGTTGCTCCTAGCCTACAAACTTGTACAGCATGTGACTACTGAATACTGTAGGCAATTGCAACACAATAGTATTTTGTGTATCTAAACACAGCTAAACTTAGAAAAGGTACAGTAAAAATAAGGTATTATAATCTTATGGGACCACTGTTGACTGAAACGTTACTATGTAGCACATAACTGCATGTAGCTGTTCCTCATCAAACCTTAACTAGTTAACTTGTTTTAGCATCTTTTGAATTGATTCTTGTGTGAATAAATTATTACTAGGGGTTCAAGAGTGTGATTTTCTCATATCCTATATTTACTAGTTGGCATTCTTTTTTTTCTTTTTTTCTTTTTTCTTGAGACAGGGTCTCACTCTGCTGTGGGCAGTGGTGTGATCTCGGCTCACTGCAGCTTCCTGGGTTCAAGCAATTCTCATGTGTCAGCCTCCCAAGTAGCTGGGATTACAGGTGTGCACCACCACGCCTGGCTAATTTTTGTATGTTTAATAGAGATGGGGTTTTCATGTTGGCCAGGCTGGTAGTAGTTGGCATTCTATAAGAAAGAGCATTCCAATTTCAGTATCGTGCGCCGCCCCCCCCACCCCTAGGCTTTTAAAAATAATTTCAACTTTTAAATTCAGAGGGTACATGTGCAGGTTTGTTACATGGGTATAATGTGTGACTGCATGACTCTGAGGTTTAGGGTATGAATGATCTCATCCTAGTACCTAGGACCCAACAGATAGTATATCAGCACTTAGCCTTTTTCCCTCTCCCCTGTAGTAGTCCCCAGTGTCTGTTGTTGTTTCCACTTTTATGTCCATACCCTTAGTTTTTCTTTCTTTCTTTTTTTTTTTTTGAGACAGGATCTCACTTGCCCAGGCTGGAGTGCAGTGGTGTGACCACGGCTCATTGCAGCCTCGACCTCCCCAGGCTCAGGTGATCTGCCCACCTCAGCCTCCTGAGTAGCTGAGACTACAGGCATGTGCTGACCCCCCAGGCTAATTTTTGTATTTTTTATAGAGATGGGGTTTCATCATATTACCCAGGCTGGTCTCTAGCCCTTAAGCTCAAGTGATATGCCCCCCTTAGCCTCCCAAAGTGCTGGGATTACAACTGTGAGCCACCGTGCCTGGCCGCCTGTATTTATTACAACATTTCTCACTTATTTATCACAAGTATTTTCCCTCAAATATAATTGGGGCATGATTCGTTGACTCATTGGCCATTGGTGATTAAACTCAATCTGTAGCTCCTCTCCCTTCTCCTGAGGTAGGGATGGGGATGGGGCTGAAACACACACACACACACACACACACACACATATACACACCACATTTTGTTGATGAATGTTTGGGGTGATTGGTGTACAAACGTGTCTGAGTCTCTGCTTTTAATTCTTTTGGGTATATACCTAGAAGTGGGACTGCTGTCTCATATGGCAATTCCACATTTAAGTTTTTGTAGGAACCACCTGTAAACCAAAAATAAATTTCTGAGGCCCCTCGATAATAACTCTTTTAACAAATTGCCATCAGAAAAATTAATAATCTACATATGACCCCCCCGATTCCGACTTCTAGTTGTCCTGACCTTCCAGATCAAATCAATGTAAATCTTACATGTATTGATTGATGTATTTTGTCTCCCTAAAATGTATAAAAGCAAATTGTACCCCAACCGCCTTGAACACATGTCATCAGGACCTCCTGAGGCTGTTCATGGGTGCATCCTTAACCTTGGCAAAATTAACTTTCTAAATTGATTGAGACCTGTCTCAGATACTTTTGTGCTCACACAGCAAACTTCCACACAGACTGCATCATTTTACATTCCCATCAGCGATGCACCTTTACTAACACTTGTTATTTTCTATTTTTTTTGACAAGAGCCACCCTATGACTAGTGGTGAAGTGGTATCTCACTGTGGTTTTGATTTGCATTTCCCTAATGATTAGTGATGTTGAGCATGTTTTCATGTGTTTAGTGGCCATTTGCATATCTTCTTTGGAGAAATATCTATTCAAGCCCTTAGTCCATTTTTGGATTGGATTGTTTTGTTGTTGATGTTGAGGTTTTGGAGTTCTTTATATATTCTGGATATTAATCTTTTATCAGATATATAATTTGCACATATTTTCCCCCTCTTTGTAGGTTGTATTTTTATACTTCAATAATGTCCCTTGATTAATAAAAGTTTTTAATTGTAATGAGATCCAATTTAGCTATTTCTCCTTCTTCTTCTCTCTCTCTCTTTTTTTGGCCTATGCTTCTGGTGTCATATCCAAGAAATAATGGCCAAATTCAATTTTATTAAGATTTTCCCCTATGTTTTCTTCTGAGAGGTTTTAAGTTTAGCTGTTACATTTAGGTCTTTAATTCATTTCAGCTAATTTTTGTATATGATGTAAAATAAAGATCCAGTTTTTTTATTTTCCTGGTGAATATCCAGTTTTCCCAGCACCATTTGTTGAAAACACTATATTTTCCACACTGAATGATTTTGGCATTTGACTGAGCATATATGCAAGGGTTTATTTCTGGGCTGTTTATCCTTTTTTTTTTTTTTTTTTTTTGAAATGGAGTTTCGCTCTTGTTGCCTAGGCTGGAGTGCAATAGTGTGATCTCGGCTCACCACAACCTCCGCCTCCTGGATTCAAGCGATTCTCTTGCCTTAGCCTCCCGAGTAGCTGGGATTACAGGTATGTGCCACCACACCCGGCTAATTTTGTATTTTTAGAAGAGATGGGGTTTCTCCATGTTGGTCAGGCTGATTTCGAGCTCCCGACCTCAGGTAATTCACCCGCCTCGGCCTCCCAAAGTGTTGGGATTATAGGCGTGAGCCACCACACCTGGCTCTGGGCTGTTTATTTTATTCCATTGGTCTCTATGTTCTTGTGTCAATACTATACTGACTTGATTACTGTAGTTTTGTAGTAAGTTTGGAACTGAGGAAGTATGAGTCTTCCAACTTTGTTTTTAATACTCGTACACTTCTTCCCCCCCGCACCACATTTCCCCCCATATTGTTTTGGCTATTTGGTGTCTCTTGAATTTTAACATGGGTTTTTCTATTTCTGCAAAAACAAACAAAATGCAAGCCATTTGGATTTTGATAGAGATTGCATTGAATCTGTGGATTGCTTTGGATAGTATTGCCATCTTAATATTAAGCCTTTCAATCCATAAACATGGGATATCTTTTCATTTATTTACGTCTTTGATTTCTTCAAGCAGTGTTTTGTAGTTTTTAGCATACGAGTCTGTTGTCTCCTTCGTAAAGTCTATTCCTAAATATTGTATCCTTTTTTATGCTATTGTAAATGGAATATCTAGTTTCTTCCTTCCTTCCTTCTTCCCTCCCTCTCTCTCTCTTTCTCTTTCTTTCTTTCTTTCTCTCTCTCACTCTCTCTTTTTCTCTCTCTCTTTTGAGACAGGGTCTTGCTCTGTCACCCATGCTGGAGTGTGATGGCACAATACACAATCATGGCTCACTGCAGTTTTGACCTCCTGGACTCAAGTAATCCTCCCACATTATCCTCCCAAACAGCTGGGACCACAGGTGGATGCCACCACAACTGGCTAATTTTTAAATTTTTTGTAAAGGTGGAGTCAGTCTTGCTGTGTTGCTCAAGCTGGTCTCAAACTCCTGGCCTCAAGTGATCCTCCTGCCTTGGCCTCCCAAAGAGCTGGGATTACTGGCATGAGCCACCACACCCAGCCACAACTGATTTCTGTGTTAATTTTATATCATCAACTTTGCCAAGTTTGTTCGTATATTAACTGTAACAGTGTGTGTGTGTGTGTGTGTGTGTGTGTGTGTGTGTGTGTGGTTTGTATATTAGCTATAACAATGTGTGTGTGTGTGTGTGTAATCTGCAGATTTGTAACTTTTAATATAATGTTATCTGTGAACAAAGATAATTTTGTCAGAGGCATTTGAACCAGAGTGACTCCATTTTGAATAGGGGACAGGTAAATTGAGGATGTGAGCTGCTGGGCTGCATTCCCTGGGGGTTAGGCATTCTTAGTCACAGGATGATATAGGAGGTTGGCAGGACTGGTGTGACAAGATACAGGTCATAAAGACCCTGCCAGTAAAACAGGATATGGTAAAGAAGCCAGCCCAAACCCACCAAAACCAAGATGGCAATGAAAGTGACCTCTGGTTGTCCTCATGTTTATTGTACGCTAATTATAATGCATTAGTATGCTAAAATCCCATCCTTTACCCAGGATAAAATAGTCCCACCAGCACCATGACAGTTTACAAATGCCATGGCGATGTCTGGAAGCTACCTTATATGGTCTAAAATGGGGAAGAACCCTCAGTTCTGGGAACTCCCCACCCCTTTCTGTGAAAACTCATGAATAATCCACCCTTGTTTAGAATATATTCAAGAGATAATCGTAAGTATACTCAGTTCAGCAGCCCATGCCACTGCTCTGTCTATGGAGTAGCCATTCTTTTGTTTCCTTACTTTCTTAATAAACTTGCTTTCACTTTGCTCTATGGACTTGCCCCAAATTCTTTCTTGTACAAGATCCAAGACCCCTCTCTTGGGGTCTGGACTGGGACTCCTTTCTGGTAACATCTTTCTAGTGAACTGCAAAAGGATGATCCTGGAGAAACCCCCAACCCAAAGGAAATAGACTGCAGTGCTGGGCACAGTGGCTCATGTCTGTAATCCCAGCATTTTGGGAGGCCAAGATGGGTGTATCGCCTGAGCTCACGAGTTTGAGAACAGTCTGGGCAACATGTCAAAAACCCCATCTCTATCACAAATACAAGAAAATAGCCGGGTGTGGTGGGGCGTGCCTGCAGTCCCAGCTACTCAGGAGGCTGAGGTGGGAGGATCACTTGAGACTGGGAAGTGGATATTGCAGTGAGCTGAGATTGTGCCACTACACTCCAGCCTGGGTGACAGAGTGAGACCCTGCCTTAAAAAAAAAAAAAAAAAGGGAAATAGACTGCAGCCCCAATTGGCCAACTTTGAATTAAGTGGTGGAATATTTTGTTTGTTTTTTTTTTTGAGATGGAGTTTCACTCTGTTGCCCAGGCTGGAGTGAAACGGTGCAATCTTGGCTCACTGCAACCTCCACCTTCTGGGTTCAAGTGATTCTCCTGCCTCAGCCTTCTGAGTAGCTGGGATTACAGGCAAGTGCCACCACATCTGGCTACTTTTTGCATTTTTAGTAGAGACGGGGTTTCTTCATGTTGGCCAGGCTGATCTCAAACTCCTGCCCTCAGGTGATCCACCTGTGTCAGCCTCCTAAATTGTTGTGATTACAGGCGTGAGCCACCTTACCTGGTCTAAATGGTGGGGTATTTTAATCCTGGGTAGAGAATGGAATTAGGTTAGAGGCCCAACTTAAAAGGGTTAGAGTCCCTCCTAAGAAACAGGGGGTTTAAAGTCCCTCTTAGTAAAGGGCAAAGATGCTTGTCTGAAATTAGGTTAGACTCCCAACAGGAAGTTAGAGTCCTTCCTAAGATTTAATGGGTTAGAGGCCCCCCCGCCACTCCCCTCAGTAAAGTCCTTCTTGGTTCAAAATAAATTTGGGGCTGGTTGTGGTGACTCATGCCTGTAATCCCAGCACTTTGGGAGGCCAAGGCAGGTGGATCACCTAGGGTCAGGAGTTCAAGACCAGCCTGACCAACATGATGAAACCCTGTCTCTACTAAAATTACAAAATTAGCTGGGCCTGTGGCACATACCTATAATCCCAGGTACTTGGAAGACTGAGGCAGGAGAATCACTTGAACCCAGGAGGCGGAGGTTGCAGTGAGCCGAGATTGCACCATTGCACTCCAGACTGGGCAACAAGAGCAAAACTCTGTCTCAATAAAATAAAATAATAAAATAAAATAAATTTGGCACTATGGGATGCTAATTGCTTTTCTCTTTGAATTAATCTGCCTTATGCTCTTTGCTAGTGGCTGTAGGTGACAGGATTAGGCATATACTTGATCATGGGACATGAAGATCTTTTTTCTCCCCAAAGGGGAAAACGAGAGCTGATGTGACCACTGGAAAAGATCCCTTTGTGACTGACAAGGAGCCGCCTGAACTTTTGATTCAGTGTCGCTATGAGAGGTGGGTTTTCTCTGACCCCTTTGGGCTGCTCGCCTTCCCTACCCTGCTGCAGGCAATGCTTTTCTCCCTTTCTCTCCTTTCACTTTCCTATCTTTTCTGTTACTCAGGGTGACTGTCCACTGAATTTCAACTTTTGGTATCTGAGAAAGATGGAAGAGTGGACAGTCACCCTGAGTAACAGAAAAGATAGGAAAGTGAAAGGAGAGAAAGGGAGAAAAGCATTGCCTGCAGCAATGATCATTCCACCCCACTTTGAGTGGATTAAAGATGATGGGGTACCAATGGGGGCAAGTTTGAGCCTTGCCAGGTCGATATTGGGTGCCGAGTGGAGTGGCTAAGTGTCTATGTTTTGTCATATGTATTTTGTTCTGGCTGGGATTAAAAAAATGTTAATTTGGTTCCCCCATGCAGCCCATTGGGCAGCATCTTGCAAAATTGAGAGGCTTTTGCCTATGGTTCCATGAAACAGAAAAATATGTTTTTCCTTAGTGATGTGGCTTGGCCCACATGGCCATAGTGCAGCGAGCAGGGTCTCTAGGACCACTCAGGGAAAGGGAACCCAGAAACCTGGCACGCTGGCAAAAGCATAAGAATTTCTTACCAGTCAGACTTCTGGCCTCTCAATCTCTCTCTCTCTCTCATTTTCTCTCTCACTCTTTCTGTGCAAACCAGTTGAATGAATGGTAAAAATCACTATTTATCTCCTCTATAAAATTTTGATTAATGGGAAAAAGGATTTGTGAGACTAGTCTTAGGCTGTAGCAAATCTGGTGTACTTTGCACTATGAATTTGTCTTTGTGTGTAGTTCTGTTATAAAAGGGGTTACCTATAAGCCTTCTATTTAAGCTGTACCAGCAAACTGACCAGTTACAAAGTTTGTTGCAGATTCCTGAAACAAAAAGTAGGTAAAGTTTCCTTCTCGTCTTGTTTTATGTCCTTGGGAGCTTGATCTTGTGAGTATATGGGGATACTTTCTCTTAGTCTCCACTATCTAGAGGTTGAAAATTTTGGGGTTCATGTCAACAGTTGGCCTAAAAATTATAGGCCACTGAAAATTTTGGCCAAAACCACAATTACTTTTACACCAACCTAGTATCTTGGGCTCTTAAAAACCTTTGTAAGCTCAAAATTGGCTGCTCTAGGTTCCTTCTAGGAAGGGCAATAAACACTGCCCAGTACTGTAGCTCAGAAGCTAAGGCTTTGCCATTTCACAATGGTGACTTGGGTTCAATTCCCAGCTTAGAGAATGTACTTTCTGTTTGATATTTGTGTGACCTTTGCCATTTGTTGATTCTCCTCACCTTCATGAACAACTTCTGACTTTCCAGCTTGAATTTTCCTTTCTCTGAGCTACCTTTGAAGATTCTAGATCTTGTAAAAACTGCTTACCACCTCTTTGAAAATACCTCATACACTCATGGTTAAGTCATAAACTTAGTTAAGGCTTATTATTTCACCTAGGAAGCTACCTTTAGTAAAGTTCAAAAGCCAGAAATACTGGCTGTAGGTCCTTACTAGAGTCTAGTAATAAGAGATCTGGTTAAACGTCAGCTTAAGTTAAAGCAGATTATTCAAGCTATACATATATTTAAAAGGTCTTTATGGCTCCCCACCTCCCCACGCCCCAGTTGAATCTTGTTTTTCTGAAAAAAGCTATTTTCTTCTCAGTTGACTGAATTGTTTTTCTCCATTTTATCTTCTTGCCACTGTTGACACCCAAATGAGAGGACCTAAGATAATTTCTAACAGCCTGGGACTCCTGGGGAAAAGCAGAGGAGGAGCCACAGACTCCATTTTGGAAAAACTTCTGATTTCCTCATGGAACCCCAAGAAGTGAAAGTGGATGGATCCCTCTCAAAATCTAAGGTTCTGTTCTGTTTTGCATTGAGTTACCTGACATCTTTGATGTTGATGGGTATCAGAAATTACTGTGCATTATGAGAGAGCTTTAATGGTAATAACTAGGTAGGAAATATAATTTTAGGGATGGCTAGTGGCAATTATGGGGGGATACTCGGCTTTTTGCCTGTTTGGATCAGGGAAGCATGCTCTTGGCCACATAGAAGGTGTGGATACATCCCTATCCACTGCCACTGAAAAGTAAGATCCCCATGGAGGATGAGCTGAGTCCCTCTTTTTGGTATCCAGGACCTGGTGTAAGAATTGAACTCTCAATTTTCAGCAATATGTTTTTGCCTTCCAGCTGTGCCTTCTTATTTGGCCATAGAAACTGCATGCTTCCTGGCCCTGTTTGTCGGAGGGCTCTACCCAGAAGCCAGTAATCTAATTAAAAAACGTAAAAACTGGGAAATGAAAAATCTTACAAGTACTGGATTCTCTTCTGTTTCTGTATTTTTATGTATTGTGTGTGTGATGTTTATATTTGAGAGCTCTGATTAATTGGCTTAAAAATAAGCACTTATTTATCAAAGATTTTCTCAGAAAAATAAAGACTTTAATGCCTTTTAGTTCATGTGACTTTAGTAATCTTTAGGAAATAAAGACACTTTTAAAGATTATTAGTAAAGTAAAAATGTTTTCAAAATTTAGACAGTTGGTCTAAATTAGGTCACATATTAGATTTGATAAATGCCTTAATGTCATAAACTACTTCTTTAATTTGATAATTGTTCAAATTACTTGCCTTGGAGCCACTAAATTCCAGATAAGGCAGGGGACATGTGGAGTTAGCTATGCCCCCTAGCTATGCTGGAAAGACTCAGACCTTATCTGTACTTCTGTCTGGTGTCCTAGGCTCCACATCTGGTACATAAATAAAATCACTTACTTGCCAGAGTTTTTACCAAAATAGAAGTTGCTAAGAGTTAATACTGAAACATATATAATTGAGACTACTAGCAAAATAGTTTTACATGCAAGGTGTGTAAGGAAAGTAAAATGTGTTTTAGTACAAGATTTTAAAAAGGCATGGGAATATGGAATTTTTGTGTGTGCCTAGTTTAGAAAGTTAGACTAGAACTAAACAGTTGAGCAAGATGTGGAAGGTTTGTGAGAAGTTAATCTTGTAAAAAAATTCTGTATGTGAACCTATTGACTAAAGTTAAAGGAATATTATTCAATTTTTAAATAAATTGGACATCAAAATAAAAGCACAACAGGGTTTTCTTAGAATATTGATCTACTCTTTCTCTCTCTCTTTTTTTTTTTTTCTGGAGGCAGGGTCTCACTGTATCACCCAGACCAGAGTGCAGTGGCATGATCACAGCTCTCTGCAGCCTCCACCTCTTGGGCTCAAGTGATTCTCCCTCCTTAGCCTCCCTAGTAGCTGGAACTACAGGTGTGCACCACCATGCCTGGCTAATTTTTGTATTTTTTGTAGAGATGGGGTTTTGTCATGTTTCCCAGGCAGGTCTCCAACTCCTAGGCTAAGGAATCCACTCACCTTGACCTCTCAAAGTAGTGGGATTATAGGCATGGCCACTGTACCTGGCCTCAGCTAATTTTTTGTATTTTTCATAGAGACAGGGCTTTGTCATGTTGCCTAGGCTGGCCTTGAACTTCTGGGCACAAGCAACCTGCCCATTCAGACTCCCAAAGTGCTGAGATTACAAATATAGAGCCACCATGCCTGGCCAGATCTGCTGTTTAACAGAAAATTGTTAAAAGGTTTATGAGACTCTTACCTCATGGTCAAACTGATTAAGGTTGAATACTTTGTCTATAAGGTTTTATTAAGATTTGGATTTGACATTGATAGTACTCTAATGCAAAGGTGAAATTTGGCTTTCTCTCGAACAAAATTTTCATGTAATATTAAAAGATAATGAAAGATTTCTGTTTGCCTTTTGAATAAACTACAAGAAAAAGAAGGGAGAAAACAGACAGATTGTTTGGAAAATGAAGTCTTCCTTTTATCAATAAATACAGGTTTTTGCCTTTAAAAAATTTTTCAGTTATCATTTTGACTAATTAAATGACTAATGGTGACATGAAATTTTATTTTACAAGTATTTTAAAACTTTGATACTTGACAGACTTTCCAAAATCAAATTCTAAGTGATGTATTTTTCTTACCTAATTAACCTTATAGATACTAAGTCCCCTAAAGTCCAAAAATGACATATTTGGATTATTTTGGTATATTAAAATCATACAGGTAGCATTGTCAAATATGAAATGGTGTTTGGTTTTCTTTAGGTTGCATTTGTATAAGTACGTTATTGGTATGTGTTCCAAAATTATGAGAAACCCCTGTAATTCTGATATGACTTGGTATATGTTTTGAGGAATAAATATAATTGTTATGTTAAATTGTTGTGTACCACAGAAGTAACCAAATTTTCTTATCAATTTTGTCTTTGATTGTGACTGCCCTAAGACTTCTTGTCATCCACAGACAATTGTTTTCTTATTTTGATCCTCCTTCAAAACACAGTTTATAATTAGCGATACCACTGTCATGAGTACTCCTAAACATAGTCTATGATAATTTTGGAAAGTGTGCTATTAAAATAAAGAGGAAAGAACTTCCAAAATTCTCTTGGAAAACGAATGTGTTCACAAATGTCGAGCAAAACAGGAATTAACTGCATAGGCTAAACTAATAAAAGGCCAAAGTAATCTTTTTATGACTTTTTGTTTAAAACGTTGCTGATCCTTTCTGTTTTGGTTTTCAGAGTCAAGAAAACTTTTTTCTTTTTAGCTATTTATGGCTTTTAGCAGTTAAGTAAAGTATACTCCTATAAATAAATTTTGGAGCATATCTCTCTCCACCTGATTTTTCCAGAATTTGGAAACTATTTGTGAGTATTTGTATGACAATATAGTTATTTGCATAAGTACAATAAGAATCTGTTTTCTTTTGTAATAGGACACAATTGGAGAAATTGTTTTTTTTTTTTTTTTCTTACCAAGGCTTTGACTGGAATGGCATGCTTTCAAATATAAACATCCTGCTCTAAGGAATTAAAGTTGACTTATAGAGCTAATAAAAGCCCCTTGGAAAAACTAGCTTCATACCTTGCCTATGCATTCCCTGTACAGGATTCTTGACCTGTGGTAAGTAAAGAATTTCACTTTCTGACAGGCCCAGGAGCCCCAGGTTATCTTGAGACCTCAAGAGGAAAGGAATTTATCCAATTCGTATAGGTATTTGCAGGCAGAGATAAACTCATCGCTGGGCTCAAGGCTTCAAATGTCCAATATGAGATTCCTTACAGAACAAAGTTCCTTCAAAGGCAATTCAAAAAGATCCTATGTGGAAAGTAATTATTCTTGCTGCACCTTGTACAAATAATCAGGCTAAGTATAATAAAACTAAAACTTATTTTGCAAACAAATCCATCCTTTTGCACTTTATTTTTAATAAAAATGGGGACTGGAGAGAGAAAAATTATGTTTCAAAAACTGTGGTACATTTTTTATTAGATTCTAGTCTCATCCATTTTGAGATTTTCTGAAATTTAGACTGACCCTGCTTATTCCTGTGAACCAACCAGTGATCTCTGGCTGCAGCTCAGAGGAAATAAGAGGGATGGGAAATGTAAAAATCGGATCAATAATCTAATTCTGGGCACACACTGGAATCAGCTAGTCACTCTGTATCAGCATGGTTCCATCAATTGTCCAGCTCATGGAAAGCCTTATTTAGTTTACTTTGGGATAATTTTACTTATTTTGCTTTACTGTTGTGGAATATATTGCTGTTGTACTCTTTGTGTAAGAATGCAGGATAAGCTTGCTAAAATTTTCTTAAATGGAACATATATTCATCTTCCAGATGTCACCTTTTGTAAAGACTCAGAGTTATGAATGGCTCTCACCATGTTGATGCTGACTGAGCTCCTCTCTACCCTGAATACAAGGGACCCTGGTAGTTAGGCAGGAATATCATTGCCCCTATTCAACCTGAAGAATTCACAGAAGATGGATCTTTATCCCTCTACAACCCTTTAAGGGTCCCCTTTTAAAAGCTGGGGTGGGATATGGCAGAGGCATTTGAACCAGAGTGACTTCATCTTGAATAGGGGGTGGGTAAAATGAGGATCTGAGCTGCTAGGCTGCATTCCTAGGAGGTTAAGCATTCTTAGCTACAGGATGAGATAGGTTGGCAGGACTGGTATCACAAGATACAGACCACAAATACCCTGCTGATAAAACAGAATATGGCAGAAAAGCTGCCACCAAAACCAAGATGGCAATGAAAGTGACCTCTGGTCATCCTCACTGCTCATCATACACTAATTATAATGCATTAGCATGCTAAAAGACACTCCCACCAGCACCATGACAATTCACAAATGCCATGGCAATGTCTGGAAGCTACCAATATGGTCTAAAAAGGGGAAGAACCCTCAGTTCCAAGAATCCTCCACCCCTTTCTGGAAAACTCATGAATAATTCACCCCTTGTTTAGCATATAACCAAGAAATAACTATAACTATACTCAGTTGAGCAGCCCATGCTGCTGCTCTGTCTATGGAGAAGACATTCTTTTGTTTCTGTACTTTCTTAATAAACTTGCTTTCACTTCACTCTATGGACTTGCCTCAAATTCTTTCTTGTGCAAGAACCAAGACCCCTCTTTTGGGGTCTGGATTGGAATCCATTTTTGTTAACAATTTTACTTCTTCTTTTCCAATTGGCATATATTTTCTTTCTCATGCTTGCCTCATTAGCTCTGACTAGAACTTCCTAGAATTTGTTGAATAGACGTGATGAAGACACACATAATTAGTTTTATATGATTATTTTTTATTACTTATGTATTTATATTTTTATTTTCTTAGAACAGGCTCTTGCTCCATCATCCAGGCTGGGGACCAGTGGCGCAATTATAGCTCACTGTAGTGTTGAACTCCTGGCCTCAAGGGATCCTCCCACCTCATCTTTCTGAGTAGCCAGTAATATGGGCATGTGCCACCGCATTTTTTTTCATTTATTTTTTAGGGTAAGGCACTCCAGCTGTAGAGCCACCACATTTGGCTAATTAATTTTTAAAAATTTATTTATTTATTTATTGTAGAGACAGAGTCTTGCTATATTGCCCAGGCTGATCTTGAACTCGTGGTCTCAAACGATCCTCCTGCCTCAGCCTGCACAGGAATTATAGGCATGAGCCACCATGCTCAGCCTTATTTTTATGTTCAGAGATGATGCCTATTTGTGTGAATGTAACTAAAATAATAAGATGTGAACCTATAAATCTCTTCCATATTGCACATATTAGCGTCTACACATCAGGCTGGCTGTGGTATTAGGGTTATTTTGGTACTCTGAGAGACTTTATCATATTAATTTAGATTTCAACTGAATATCTATGAAGCAGTTTTTCAAAAAATTTTTCATAAGTTATTGGGGTACAGGTGGTATTCGGTTATATGAGTAAATTCTTTAGTGGTGATTTGTGAGCTTTTGTTGCCCCTATTACTCCAGCAGTATACACTGCATCATATTTGTAGTCTTTTATCCCTCACCCCCCTCCCATTCTTCCCCTCAAGTCCCCAAAGTCCATCATATCATTCTTATGCCTTTGTGTCCTCATAGCTTAGCTCCCACATATCAGTGAGAACATACAATATTTGGTTTTCCATTCCTGAGTTACTTCACTTAGAATAATAGTCTCCAATCTCGTCGAGGTCACTGCAAATGCTGGTAATTCATTCCTTTTTATGGCTGCATAATATTCCATCATATATATATCATATATATGTGATATATATGATATATATGTGATATATATGATATATATGTGATATATATGATATATATGTGATATATGTGATATATATGTGATATATATCATATATATGTGATATATATGATATATATGTGATATATATGATATATATGATATATATGTGATATATGTGATATATATGTGATATATGTGATATATATGTGACATATATGTGATATATATGTGACATATATGTGATATATATGTGACATATATGTGACATATACATATATATATGTATCACTATTTCTTTAACCACTCATTGATTGATGGGCATTTGGGTTGATTCCATGATTTTGCAATTGTGAATTGTGCTGCTATAAACATGCATGTGCAAGTGTGTTTTTGAATAATACTTCTTTTCTTTTGGGTAGATACCCAGTAGTGGGATTGTTGGATTGAACGGTAATTCTACTTTTAGTTCTTTAAGGAATCTCCACACTGTATTCCATAGCGGCTGTACTAGTTTACATTCCCACCAGCAGTGTAGAAGTGTTCCCTCTTCACTGCATCCATCCCAAAATCTACTGTTTTTTTATTTTTTGATTATGGCCATTCTTGCAGGAGTGATGTGGTATTGCATTGTGGTTTTGATTTGCATTTCCCTGATCATTAGTGATGCTGAGCATTTTTTCATATGTTTGTTGGCCATTTATATATCTTCTTTTGGGAATTGTCTATTCATGTCCTTAGCCCACTTTCTGATGGGATTGTTTGTTTTTTTCCTACTGATTTGTTTGAGTTTGTTGTAGATTCTAGATATTAGTCCTTTGTCAGATGTATAGATTGTGAAAATTTTCTCCCACTCTGTGGGTTGTCTGTTTACTCTGCTGACTGTTCCTTTTGCTGTGCAAAAGCTCTTTAGTTTTATTAGGTCCCAGCTATTTATCTTTGCTTTTATTGCGTTTGCTTTTGGGTTCTTGGTCATGAAATCCTTGCCTAAGCCAATGTCTAGAAGGGTTTTTCCAATGTTATCTTCTAGAATTTTTATAGTTTCAGGTCTTAGTTTTAAGTCCTTAATCCATCTTGAGTTGATTTTTGTAAAAGGTGAGAGATGAGGATCCAGTTTCATGCTCCTACATGTGGCTAGCCAATTCCCCAGCACCATTTGTTGAAAAGGGTGTCCTTTCCCCACTTTATGTTTTTGTTTACTTTCTCGAAGATCAGTTGGCTGTAAGTATTCAGGTTTATTTCTTGGTTCTCTATTTTTGTTTCATTGGCCTATGTGCCTATTTTTGTACAACTACTATGCTGTTTTGGTGACTATGGCCTTATAGTATAGTATAGTTTGAAATCAGGTAGTGTGATGCCTCCAGATTTGTTCTTTTTGCTTAGTCTTGCTTTGGCTATGTGGGCTCTTTTTTGGTTCCATATGAATTTTAGAATTGTTTTTTTTCTAATTCTGTGAAGAATGATGGTGGTATTTTGAAGGGGATTGCATTGAATTTTTAGATTGCTTTTGGCAGTAGGGCCATTTTCACAATATTGATTCTACCTATCCATGAGCATGAGATATGTTTCTATTTGTTTGTGTCATCTATGATTTCTTTCAGCAGTGTTTTGTAGCTTTCCTTGTAAAGGTCTTTTGACTCCTTGGTTAGGAATATTCCTAAGTATTTTATTTTATTTTTTTGCAGTTATTATAAAAGGGGTTAAGTTCTTGATTTCATCTCTGCTTGGTCACTGTTTGTGTATAGAAGAGCTACTGATTTGTGTACATTAATCTTGTATCTGGAAACTTTGCTGAATTCTTTTATCATTTGTAAGATCTTTCTGAAGGAATCCTTACGGTTTTCAATGTAAACGATCAAATCTTCAGCAAACAGTGACAGTTTGACTTCCTCTTTGCCAATTTGGTTGCCCTTTATTTCTTTCTCTTGTCTGATTGCTCTGGCTAGGAATTCCAGTACTATGTTGAAGAAGAGTGGTGACAGTTGGCACCTTTGTCTTGTTCTAATTCTCAGAGGGAATGCTTTCAACTTTTCCCCATTCAGTATTATGTCGGCTGTGGGTTTGTCATAGATAGCTTTTAGTACATTAAGGTATGTCCCTTGTACGCTGATTTTGCTGAGAGTATTAATCGTGAAGAGATGCTGGATTTCGTCAAATGCTTCTTCTGCATCTATTGAAATGATCATGTGATTTTTGTTTTTAATTCTGTTTCAATTCATTTAGTTCTGCTCTGACCTTGGTTATTTCCTTTCTTCTGATAGGTTTGGGTTTGGTTTGTTCTTGTTTCTCTAGTTCCTTGGGTGTTAACCTTAGAGTGTCAGTTTGTACTCTTTCAGAGTTTTTGATGTAGGCATTTAGGGCTATGAACTTTCCTCTTAGAACCTCCTTTGCTGTACCCTAGAGGTTTTGACAGCCTGAGTCATTATTGTCGTTCAGTTTGAAGAATTTTTTTTTTTTTTTGAGATGGAATTTTGCTGTTTCACCCAGGCTGGAGTGCAGTGGCGCAATCTCAGCTCACTGCAACCTCTGCCTCCCAGGTTCAAGTGATTCTCATGCCTTAGCTTCCCAAGTAGCTGGGATTACAGGTGCACACCACCATGCCCAGCTAATTTTTGTATTTTTAGTAGAGATGGGGTTTCACCATGTTGGCCAGGCTGGTCTTGAACTCCTGACCTCAGGTGATCCACTCACTTTGGCCTCCCAAAGTGCTGGGATGACAGGCATGAGTCACCACACCCAGCCGAATTTTTAAATTTTCATTTTGATTTTGTTTTTGACCCAATGCTCATTCAGGAGCAGGTTATTTAGTTTCCATGTATTTGCATGATTTTGAAGGTTCCTTTTGGAGTTGATTTCCAGTTTTATTCCAGTGTGGTCTGAGAGAATGCTTGATATAATTTCAATTTTCTTAAATTCATTGAGGCTCGTTTTATGACCTATCATATGGTCTATCTTGGAGAAAGTTCCATGTGCTGTTGAATAAAATTTGCATTCTGCAGTTGCTGGATGAAATGTTGTGTATATATCTGTTAAGTCCATTTGTTCAAAGGTATAGTTTAAATCCATTATCTATTTGTTGACTTTCTGTCTTGATGAACTGTCCAGTGCTGTCAGTGGAGCATTGAAGTCCATTATTATTGCATTGCTGTCTATCTCATTTCTTAAGTCTATTAGTAATTGTTTTATAAATTTGGGAGCTCCAGTTTTAGGTGCATATATGTTTAGAATTATGATGTTTTCCTGTTGGAGAAGGCCTTTTTACCATTATATAACATCCCTCTTTGTCTCTTTTAACTGCTGTTACTTTAAAGTTTGTTTTGTCTGATATAAGAATAGCCACCCCTGCTCGCTTTTGGTGTCTATTTGCATGAAATGCCTTTTTCCACCCCTTTACTTAAGCTTATGTGAGTCCTTATGTGTTAGGTGAGTCTCCTGAAGGCAGCAGATGGTTGGTTGGTGAGTTCTTATCCATTCTGTGGTTCTGCATCTTTTAAGTGGAGCATTTAGGCCATTTACATTCAATATTGGTATTGAAATGTGAGGTACCATTGCATTCATCGTGCTCTTTGTTGCCTGCATACTTTTTTTGTTTTTTGTTCTTGCTTTTTAACTTGTATTTTTGTTTTATAGTTACTGTGTGATTTATGCTTTAAAGAGGTTCTGTTTTCACGTGTTTCCAGGATTTGTTTCAAGACTTAGAGCTCCTTTTAGCAGTTTTTGTAGTGGTGGCTTGGGAATGGTGAATTTTTTCAGCATTTGTTTGTCTGAAAAAGACTGTATCTTTCCTTCACACATGATGCTTAGTTTCTTTCACTGGATACAAAATTCTTGGCTGATAATTGTTTTGTTTGAGGAGGCTAAAGATAGGGCCCCAATCCCTAATAGCTTGTAGAGTTTCTGCTGATAAATCTGCTGTTAATCTGATAGGTTTTCCTTTATAGGTTACCTGGTTCTTCTGTCTCACAGCTCTTAAGATTCCTTCCTTCATCTTAGCTTTGGATAACCTGACGAAAATATGCCTAGGTGAAGATCTTTTTGTGATGAATTTCCCAGGTGTTCTTTGTGCTTCTTGTATTTGGATGTCTAGGTCTCTAGGAAGGCTGAGGAAGTTTTCCTTGATTATTCCCCCAAATGTGTTTTCCAAACTTTTAGAATTCTCTTCTTCCACAGTAACACCAATTATTCTGAGATTTGGTCATTTAACATAATCCCAGACTTCTTGGAGGCTTTGTCCATGTTTTCTTATTTTTTTTCTTTGTCTTTGTTGGATTGGGTTAATTTGAAGACCTTGTCTTTGACCTCTGAATTTCTTTCTTCTACTTGTTCAATTCTATTGCTGAGACTTTCCAGAGCATTTTGCATTTCTAAAAGTGTGTCCAAGGTTTCCTGAATTTTTTATTGTTTTTTCTTTAAGTGACCTATTTCCTTGAATATTTCTCCCTTCACTTCTTGTATCATTTTTTGGATTTCCTTGCATTGGGCTTCACCTTTCTGTGGTCCTTCTCTGATTAGCTTAATAACTAACCTCCTGGATTCTTTTTCAGGTAAATCAGGGATTTCTTCTTGGTTTGGATCCATTGTTGGTGAACTGGTTTGATTTTTTTGGGGTGTTGAAGAGCCTTGTTTTGTCATATTACCAGAGTTGGTTTTCTGGTTCCTTCTTATTCGGGTAGGCTCTGTCAGAGAGAAGGTCTAGGGCTGAAGGCTGTTGTTCAGATTCTTTTATCCCAAGTGGTGTTCCCTTGATGTAGCACTCTCTCTCTTTTCCTATAGATGTGGCATCCTGTGAGCTGAACTGCAGGGATTTTTGTCTCTCTTATGAGTCTAGCCACCCACCCAGTGAGTCTACCTGGTCCGGGCTGGTATTGGGGATTGTCTGCATAGAATCTTGTGATGTGAACCATCTATGGGTCTCTCGGCCATGGATATCAGTGCCTATTCTGGTAGAGATGGCAGGTGGGGAGGGGTGCAATGGACTCCCTGAGGGTTCTTAGCTTTGGTGGTTTAATGCTCTATTTTTGTGCTGGTTGGCCTCCTGCCAGGAGGTGGCGCTTTCCAGAGAACATCAGCTGCAGTAGCATGGGGAGGAACTGGTGGTGGGTGGGGCCCTAGAACTCCCAAGATTATATGCCGTTTGTCTTCCGCTACCAGGGTGGGTAGGAAAGGACCATCATCAGGTGGGGGTGGGGCTAAGTTTGAGGTCAGACTTTCCTTGGGCAGGTCTTCCTGCAGCTGCTGTGAAGAATAGGGATGAGATTCCCAGGTCACTGGAGTTGTGTACCTACGAGGATTATGGCTGCCTCTGCTGAGTCAGGCAGGTTGTAGGGAAAGCCAGCAGTTCCAGGCCTCACTCAATTCCCACACAAACTGAAGGGCTGGTCTCATTCTCACTGCGCCCCACCCCCACCCCCCATCAACAGCCCCCAGTTCATTTCCAGGTGGAGAGCTATTATGGGCTTGAAAACCTGCCCCAGGCTACCTGCTTCCTAGCTGTGAAAGAAAAGGGCTTGGTTCTTCTCCTGCTGTGGAGTCTGCCCACTGGATTTTTGCCTTCCCCTGAGTTCTGGCCAGGAGGCTTCTCACCCCGTTCAAATTTTTACAAAGTTAAGCTAGAGATTTACTTGTTCCTGCGTAGTTTTACCCTCTGCTCTCTCCCATTGGATCCCTGTGGTGCCAGGCAGGACTGGCCTGCTAGGGGACCCAGTGAGCTCCCCCCACAGGGCCTATCTGCTGCTTCCTCTATCCCTGTATTTTGCTCAGCTCTCCAAATTGACTCAGCTCCAGGTAAAGTCAGAAACTTCTGCAGGTAAAGACCTTCGACTTCTCCAGTGGGAAGTGTGCCCACTTCCACAGTTGGGGCACTCATAGTTTGGGGGGGTGTCCCAGGTCCTGCAGGAGCAGTCCGCCTCCTTCAGAGGGTGTGTGGGTCCTCTTGGGATTGCTGGTTTGTTCTTGCAGTTGATCTGGAGCTAAAATTCACAATGCAGGCCCTCACACACTGCTCTGTCCAGAGCTGCAATCTAGTCTTGCTCTTGTCCGCCATGATGATCTTAAACCTCAATTCAATATCTATTAAACAGTTCTGTGTTGGTCATCCCATTTAATTGGCTCTAACAACTATTTGCTTATCCTATTATTACCTCTTCTCTAACATGAAATGAGTATTTGATAGATTCTTTTAACCTGAAAATTTATTCCTTTTTTTTTAGTCTTTAACTGTTTAAATTGTGAAATATATAATTTATCTCAATGTAACTATAATGCATATGTACCTCTGACTGTATTTTTTCTTTTAATGTTTTATCAGACTTTAGTATCAATATTATTTTATAAAAATATAAAAACGAGCTTTTCTATTGTAGCAGACAAGCTGCAGAGAAAACTCCTCAGACATCGAGTTAAAGAAGGAAGGACTTTATTTGGCCGGGAGCTTCAGCAAGACTCACGTCTCCAACAATCGAGCTCCTTGAGTGAGCAATTCCTGCCCTTTTTAAGGGCTCGCAACTCTAAGGGGGTCCACATGAGAGGGTTGTGATCAATTGAGCAAGCAGGGGGTACGTGACTGGGAGCTGCATGCACTGGTAATTAGAACGGAACGGAACAGAACAGGTCAGGGATTTTCACAGTACTTTTCTATACAATGTCTGTAATCTATAGATAACATAACCAATTAGGTCAGGGGTCGATCTTTAACTACCAGGCCCAGGGTGTGGCACCAGGCTGTCTGCTTGTGGATTGCATTTCTGCCTTTTAGTTTTTACTTCTTCTTTCTTTGGAGGCAGAAATTGGGCATAAGACAATACGAGGGGTGGTCTCCTCCCTTATTCCCCCCCTTTGAGACTCTCACTAATAGTGGGAGTTCTCACTTTCATTTTTGCTACCTATGTCTTCTTGCAAGACAGATCGATAGTGATTCATATAGTACACTTGTGCTGAAGCATTTTGGTGAACTAAGGTAGCAATGAAGCTTTTTATCATTTGAAGAAGTACAGGTAGCAAACAAGGGAGCAGTGAGCAGGTTTCTATTACTGTTATAACTCCTAGTATAAGAGTTTTAAATTTTTTTAGCACTGGGCACCATTTTCTAAACATGGTCTCAGGATCAAATCCATGCCACACTTACACAGGCAAATGTGCCAGTTTTGTCATATTTCTAACTATGTCTTTAACTACTTGGCCTTGATCATCTATGTGTAGACAGCAATTAGTAAGGTTAAATTTTCTACAGACCTCTCCTTCAGCTGCTAGCAAGTAGTTGAGAGCCAATCTATTTTGATAGATAGCATTTCTCATCTGAGTTTCTTGCCAGGCCAGAATAGTCAAGGCTCTGCTAGTCTTATTATTGATTATTTCTAAGACAGCTTGTAATCATATGATTCAGTTGAGCATGTAAATGGGGGTCGGGTATCCCCACGAGCCATCTTGTGCCTAAGTACCAGGCCTATAATATTGTATGATTCTCTCAGGGGGCCATTTATTATGGTTTTAATTTTTTATAGCTATGTTTCTCTTTTTACGGGAAGCACAGACAGGGAAGCCTAGGAGTTTGCCTGTCTTTATGGGCAGTAAGAAGAAAGATGGTTTAATAGTGCCAATAACACAACTACCTGCCCACTGGTTGGGTAATTTGGTGTAAGCTCTATGCCCACATATCCAGTATAATCCAGTGGGGGCTGTCCAGTTCCGGTGGGACTCCGGGTGGGTTTACACAGTTTGCAACTTTGGGAATTTACTAAACGGATTTTTCTTCGTGTGGTTTGAACTCCACTAGGTGGCTGTTTTTGTAGTATTATTATACAGTTTTTGCCTAAGGCAGCTAAGTCTTCCTACAGGAAGGGTGAAGTCCTTCCCCAATCTTGCTATACAGTATTGTCTAATGATTGAGGCTTTTAGGACCTAGAAATTATCAGGGTGATTTTTTTGAGCTGGGAATTCATCAGGAATTGGGTATGTAGGCACTAATTCTCGGGCTTCCCGTGGCCATTGATCTCTTATAGTTCTACATACGTAACGTGAAGTGACATTGAGAGACTGGGCTACATACTCAACTAATTGCAAAAACAAATTTCTTGTTTTTCCTGGAATTTCTGGTACTGGCACATTCAGTTTATCATAGAAGGTTTGAAATACTGGCTCAGGAGAGCATTTATAAATGTCTCCTCAAACTATGATATTTACTCAAGGATCCAGTCTAGCCTTATTGATTCCTAGGGTTACATGCTCTCCTTTTTTCCAGCGAGGATCAAGGGGGTTGTTTATTACTAGTTCTAAGGGGTTACACTGACCACTGGTATGGGAAGGGCCACTTTTCCCTTTCTGAAGGTGGACAGGATGTTTTTTATTTTTTATCTAAGTAGCCTAAATGACACAAGACCAGTATCTACATTTATCATAGTCGTAATTTGTGACAAATGTACTTATTTTTTGCCATATAGCCTTTTTCTTGATTAAGAGAACCATATCCTATTTTTAACTTGTTACTATTAATGACAGCACAGGCATCAAACTTCAAGGTGACTTGTTTGGGCACCTCTTTTTCTTTTGTTTTAGCCAACACTTTACTCATATCATTTATGAGCCCTCACCAGTCCTTAGTCTTTAATCTTATTTCAAAAACTGTGGTCATGGGAGCCTCAGATGGGTCATAACACACATCAGGTTGGTCATTTCCTGGGCTACACACTTTGCATAGGTATGTATTATACAAACAAGTTTTTTTTTAGAGTCTGGTGCACTTATAATAATCATAAAATAATAGGACTGTAGCAACTTTTTGTCCTACCTCAGTGACTTGATGTATACACTGGGAACAGTCCTCAGTCTGAGGAAGGTCAGTTAAAGTCCTTACTGTACAAGTCCAAATTATAAGGAAAATGAGTCCTGTGATGAGTTTTCTCATGCTTTGGCCACGCGTCGACCAGTCAGCTTCTGGGCATGACTGGAGCAGGGCTTGTCATCTTCTTCGGAATCACTTTGGAGGGGTTGGCGAAGCTGCTCCCGTCCACGTACTGCTCACAGTCTACTGAAGTTCATGGATGGTTTCAGACATTGGGCCTGCCGGAATAAACTGAGTCCAACACCTCTACACAGTTATGTTCAACTGGGCTCTCTGATACCAGAAACAAGGTGGCGGGGCTTAGGGTGTTGCAAACTTAAATAATTATGCAGGATTTTTCACATAGCAAGCTTTGGTACTTGGCTAATCTAGCATTTGTTAACCAATGATGTCCTTTGGTAGTCATTAAAGTTACCACAGCATGGGGGGAACTTTATATTCAGGTTTTGCCTAAGGGTTAGTTTATCTGCTTCTTATGCTAACAGGGTCGGTTGCTGCCGAGGCCCTTAGACATGAGGGCCAGCATTTGGAAACCCCATCTAGTTGTTTTGAGAGATAGGCCAGTTGCCTTGGCCAGGGGCCCACAGTCTGGGTTAAAACTCTAACTGCCATTTTTTCTCTTTTTGACACATAGGGTATAAAGGGTTTTGTCAGGTCAGGTAGCCCCAGGGCTGGGGCCGACATGAGTTTTTCTTTTAACTCATGAAAAGCTTATTGCTGTTGGTTGTAATAGATGTGGTTTATCCAATTTATATTTTTATTGACTGTCACCTACCAAAATATTGACTCAAATCCTGCAGCTATTTGATTTCAAGCTTTAAACTGATCTGGTATTCCCCGTGGGACTCTAATTGTGTCTAAACGGACGTGAGAGTCGAAAGACCTATAAGGGGCTTCTCTCGCTTTACGATGTCTTATTTTTCCTCCTCTGGTTGATGAAATGCCAGGGTGAAAGGGATAGCCAATTGGACTAAAGTACAAGTGCCCCTCCAGTTATTCGGCAGAGTGCCCAGTGAAGGTCCACCACACCACCACACATCCGCTCAGGGATGAACAAGGGCTGACTGATTGATAAGCTCTTGAAAATTCTTAAGCTCACTGCAACCTTTCAGGTCTCCAAGGAATGCTAAGTTTCCTCCTTGTCATGAGAGACACGAAGTGAACTTAGTGTTGGGAGATGGAGGCTGGATGGCCCTCGGGGGCGGACTCGCAGGGTGCTGGACTTTGGGATATAGCAGAGAGAACTTGGCACGACTTATTACTCCAGGCCGTAGAATCCTGGAAAACAGCTACCATGCAGCCCACACCTGGTCGACTGGAGGATCACCTTAGTGGAAAGGGGACAATCTGGGCCTCTGGCCTGCCATGTGCATAAGCATAACTATTGCTTTTGTTTAACGTGCGGATGGAATATCTGACCCATTCCAACCAGGCATTTGCATCTTGGTATGCTGTCTTAATTGCCAAAGTTTGTTTTAAGTCCTTAACTTCTATGATCCTCTAGTAAAATGAATGTATGATTTTAGGAAATTACAAAAACTTGTTGGGGCAGTCCATCCTTGCTCTTTAGTGGTCCACAGAATGTTGGACCAACTACGGCATAAAAGCTCTACATTGGGGGGTAAGACTCCTGGTTGACACTGGAGTCTTTACCGAAATTTTCTCAGATTAAATGGTCCTAATTTACTAATGCCCAGTCTGAGGAGAGTCAGGAGAGACAGAGGTACTTTTTTGAAGTAGAGAGCTGTCTTTGACTTGGCAAGTCCCTACAGCGTATAACAAGGCAAGCATTAAATGCAATAGTTTGAGGTGAAATTGACTTGGTTATGTTAATAACCAGACAGTCAGCAATAGAGCGAGGAAACAAGAAAGAGTAATAGAATAGATGAAAGAGTTAAATTTTTCTTAGCTTTAGTTTGGTAGGGTTTTCCTCTGGGACTGTGGCCCACGACTCTGGAGGGGGTGGCGCTTTGACTTGGATGTGATGAGTCCATCCCTTTTCCGCTGTACGAATAGCAGTCTCAGTGGTTAGCAGCGCAAGGTAGGGTCCTTCCTAGGCTGGCTCGAGTTTTTCTTCTTTCCACCCTTTGATAAGAAGGTGATCTTCAGGCTGGTGCTGGTTTACTGGAAATTCTAGGGGTGGTACCTGTGCTAAAAGACTTTTAGTTTTGAGGGAAGAGAAAGTGGAAGATAAACCAAGTATATAATTTCTAAGGAATTGACTTTTTGTTTTAAATGTGGGGACTTTAACAGTGGACTTTATTATTTTTTTAATTTATTTTTTTTTTGAGATGGAGTCTCACTGTGTCACCAGGCTGGAGTGCAGTGGCACGATCTTGGCTCACTGCACCCTCTGCCTCCCGGGCTGAAGTGATTTTCCTGCCTTAGCCTCCCGAGTAGCTGGGACTACAGGCATGCACCACCACACCTAGATAATTTCTGTATTTTTAGCAGAGACAGGATTTCACCATGTTGGCCAGGATGGTCTTGATCTCTTGACCTTGTGATCCACCCACCTCAGCTTCCCAAAGTTCTGGGATTACAGGTTTGAGCCACTGCGCCTGGCCAACAGTGGACTTTATAGTCTTTGGTGCCTTTTTACTGAGAAATTTTCTTTAGCACCTATTTTTATTGGTTTTTAGACCAAAGAAAGCCAAACACCATTCTATATTTAATAATGCTTCTTGTATGATTTTTATACCAGATAAGCTAAATTTCACCTTTCTATTAGTGTGCTATTAATGTTAAACTTAGTTTTAATAAAACTTTGTATACATATTTATTCAATTTTTAATGTTGGACCATAACGTAAGATTTTTATAGACTCTTTTAAACCTTTTATAATCTTTGTTAAAGATCAGGTTAGTGCTTTAAGAAAAACCCATTGTGTTTTTACTTTAATGTCCAGTTCACAGAAAAACTGGATGATACCTTTTTAACTTTAGCTAATATGTTTACACACAGAATTTTTTTTATAATTAACATTTTAAAACTTGCTTAAACCTTCAAAACAAAATTTTTAACCTTTTAATGTAGTAAAAATTTACATTTTTATGCCTCCTTATAATCCTTTTACCAAAGATGTATTTTACTTTCCTTATATAGCTTGCACATAAACTGTTTTTTTTTCTCCCCAGTAGTTTCACAGTTAGGAGGCCTACTTACTTTTAAATTATACAACATTTCTTGCATAAATTTTTTTTTATAACATTTTTCTCTTTCATGACTTTCTCAGACAATTCTTCGACATGTCTCTACTTTATGACTTATTACAAACATTTCTTTCTTTAAACTACCAGTTAATTTATTTCAGGACAAGAATTTATCATATAACACTCTTTTTACATAAATTCTGCCCTGCCCTTTTTTTCCCTTTTTTTTTTCGAAGATGATAACCATTCTTTTTCAAAATGAACTTCTTTTATGTCTGTGGACTAGACCGTCTAAGGCCACAAGATTAGAAGTTACTATAATACATGTTACACTGTAACTTTTAGCAATCTTTACTTTTGTTGAAAACCTTGTAAGTTTGGGATTTTAATTATCCTTTGCTATTAATAAGACCTTGTTTTGTCTAAATTAACTTAGAATTGGTATAGACGGCCTTTTTTTCCCCTTCAATTACCTGGGAGGAACCATTGATCATCCTGTCCTGAAGGGAGTTCCTCCTAGGTCTGGTCAGACCTTTGTATGGTAGTTAAGATTTAGATCCCCTGTTAGGAAACCTGCTGGGTTAAGGGAATTTTCAGTGGTTAATGTTAAATCATCCTTTTTTTTTTTTTCTTTAGGATACTTCTGAACTGGTAAGGTGTGCTCACAATGAGGTTTCCTCTAAAAGTTATTTTTTTACTTTTTTCTGTTAGCAAAGCAGTTGCCGCTACAGATTGAATGCATTTGGGCCATCTGCAGATTACTGGGTTAAGGATATTTGATAGGAAGGCCTCAGTGCTTTTGGGATATGCCCTTGTTTACACTGACAACATAGTGGTATTGGAGTGTTATAGGGTTATGGAGAATACCTTCAATTATCAATTATAGGTTTTAAATTTACCTTGGCTTTTAAAGGAATAGGGTACGCTGTTGTTGTTGTTTTTTTAAAAACTACTTGTATATCTCTCTCTTTCTTTCATTTTTTCTTTCTCTTGTTGATTTTCTATGTACGGGAACTGGCCTGGGTGCCTTGGCTTACAGGTTACCTTGTGCCATACTTTTGAAACAAGGGACCTGTCCAGGCTTCCTTCTGATGGCCAACCCACCTCTAATGCCGGCCAGTCTATCTTACACAAAGTTTTAAGTTTTCCTGGTGTCACAGTACTGCATAGTCTCCCTGAAATCGTTTCTTGACATTTTTTAACATAGTTCCTAGTGGGGTGGGCTTACTTTGTGCCTGACCTATGCTTCTTCGAGACCGAACACCATGCTCACACCACACACACACCACAAAACAAAGAACGGGTAAAAAGGGCACACACACACTTTTACAGCTTACACCAAACCAGAATCAAACCAAAATCAGAGTATCAAGAAATCCAAGCCAGGTCAAAACCAAAACTAAAGTATCAAGCAATCCAAGTCAAGTCAAACACAAAAACCCAAGTGCTGGTATGGGCATGCCATAGGTGATCAGGCCACGCTTCCACTTAAATGGAGTGGGCAAGTTCCAAAGACTAGTCTTACCAAGTTTCAGATGTCCAGACTCCAAGGGCCATTTCCTTCCTGGTGTTCAGCCACGGTGTTGATCCTCCACAAGGGCCTGCCACGCACTGCTCTGGCGAGGCGTTCCACCAGGGCAATTGCCTACCCAGGAGGGCTTTCAGGATTCACGTAGCTCAAGCTGGCTGGAGTCCCCCACAGGGATGTTCCACAGGGCAGGCCTAAGCTGCCTAAGGGGCTGCCTTGGCCGTCCATTAATCACCTTGCTTCCCAGTCAGAGAACCAAGAAATGTAGCAGGACAAGCTGCAGACAAAATTCCTCAGACAATGAGTTAAAGAAGGAAGGGCTTTATTTGGCCGGGAGCTTCCACAAGACTCATGTCTCCAACAACCGAGCTCCCTGTGTGAGCAATTCCTGTCCCTTTTAAGGGCTCGCAACTCTAAGGGGGTCCACATGAGAGGGTTTTGATCCATTGAGCAAGCAGGGGGTACGTGACTGGGGGCTGCATGCACTGGTAATTAGAACGGAACAGAACAGGACAGGGATTTTCACAGTGCTTTTCTATACAATGTCTGTAACCTATAGATAACATAACCAATTAGGTCAGAGGTCGATCTTTAACTACCAGGTCCAGGGTGTGGTGCCGAGCTGTCTGCTTGTGGATTTCATTTCTACCTTTTAGTTTTTACTTCTTCTTTCTTTGGAGGCAGAAATTTGGCATAAGAAAATATGAGAGGTGGTCTCCTCCTTTACTATAATTTGGAAGATTTTCTCTATCACTGATATTTTTTCCATAAACAAACAGAAGAATTTACCAGTGAGGCAATCTACCCTTGGAGTGTTTTTTTTTTTTTTTCTGAAAAGTTTTTACTTACAAGTTTACTTTCTGTAATGGATGTGGTTTTTCATCTTGGTGACATTTTCTGTTTCTTCTTGATACGTTTGAGAAGATATTTATCTAGAAATCTGTCCGTTTTTTCTAAAGTTTTGATTTATTATCATGAAGCTGTTCATGATGTAAGATTTGTAGTGATATTCCTCTTTTTCATTCCTAGTATTATCTTGGAATGTTTTTGTCTCTCTGTCTCTGTCTCAATCTCTCTTTTTCTTTCTGTTTTTGCCTTGATACCACAGAACAGGGGCTGTCAAGCTTTTTCTATAAAGGTGGTCCTTTACAGTTAATATTTTAAGTGCTGTGACTATAAACTAACCCTAACTGATACAGTGAAGTTCAAAGTCTGTAAACTGATTGGTTGTTTATTTATTTTTCAAGTTATTAATTAGCAGATTTGTTTTTAAGTATATATACTCATGCACTGGTATATGTCAGGGGTCAAAAAACTATAAAGAGCCAGATAGAAAATATTTTAGACATTACAGTCTCTGTTGTGACCACTCTGCTATTGTATCATGTAAACAGCCATAGACAATATGTAGACAAATAAGCATAAGTTCCAATAAAACTACATTATGGATACAGAAATTTGAATTTCATGTGCTACAATATATTCTCCTTCTGATTTCCTCCCCAAAACACTGAAAAATGTAAAAACCATTCTTGATTCGTGAACCATAAAAAAACAAGTGTTTGAAACAGGTATTGAGTTGGATTTGGCCCATAAGCTGTTGCTTGCCAATCCCTGCTGTAGAAAATTTAGTTTCATTGTCCTTTTCAGAGTTTTTGCTATTGTTGTTTTTCTTCCTATTTATGTTTTTTTCCTTCAATAGTTTCTGCTCTTATCTATAATTTTCTTTTTATCTGCTTTGTTTACGTTTAATTTGTTGTCTTTATAACTTTTTAAGGTGGACACTGGATTATTGATTTTTCAGTCTTTTTTCTTTTCTAATATATGCATTTGAAGCCATACATCTCTTTCTTTTTTTTTTGTATTGTATTTTTATTTATTTTCACAAGTATTTTACAGTATGGTAGAATAAAAAGTGATTGTAAGCTTAAATTGAAACTGTAAAAATTGCTTATGTATTATTCTGAAATGCATTAGGTTGAAAAAGTAAGATGATTGTGGTGACTATTATTTCTTGTCCACTATATGTTTGTTTTTTGTTTTTTCACCAACAATGTCTTCATATTTGAACCTATTCAATAAAGACATAAAGCACAAAAATGCTAGTTCGTATTCACTGATGTCTTTTAGCCACACATAGAAAGATTGGAACCCAATGAAATATCAATAAAATGTTTGAAGTCAAAAATACAGATTTAAAAAAATAAAAAAGTATCTTTTCATTGGCTGTATTCTTATGCCATCGGCTTTTGAAAATGTGTTACCATTTTACTGAAGTGTTTTCTGACATCAAAGTATTAGAAATGTTTTTGTTACAAGTTTTTTAAGGCATTTTCTTCATAGACAATACATTTAGCAATCACAAACATTTATGATATCAAGATTAATAGGAAACATGGACATTTCTAGTTAAGAACTATACCGTTTAATGGCAAAAGTTATCTGTGATGAGTATTTAATGTTTTAGACCATCATATTTAAAATTAAAAAGGAATTTAGTGAAAATTTCAAATTAGACATGTTTAATTTGTACTCAATTTTCCTCAGGCTAGAGGTGAACACTTAACCATGAGTAGAAGCTCTGGAGATGAAAAAATATTAGAAAAACACAGATAACAATCAACAGAGCCCTTGGATATTTATTTTCATTGCATGTGTATATATTTTACATGGTAAGCATTTTTTAGTATTAAGATAGGTTGATTCAATAATATAGTCATTTAAAGTCATACATCTCTTTCTAAGCACAGCTTTAACTGTATCTCATAAATTTTGATGCCATTTTTTAAATCATTCAATTAAAAATATACATAATTCTTATAATAGTCTCTCTTCTTTGCTTTATTTCCTTCTTTGATACTGGAGTAACTTAGAAGTATATTTCTTAATTTCCATACCTTTAAGAATTTTCTGTTTTTTTTTTTTAATTTGTTGTTGGGTTATTATTGTTTGTTTTTTCTCAGAGAGTTGCCCAGGCTATATTTAAACTCCTGGGCTCAGATCATCCTCCAGAGTAGTTAAGACTACAGGTGTGTGCCTCTGTCTGGGTTTTGCTGTTGTTGTTCTTTGTTTTTAGTTGGCTTCTAGTTTAATTCCACTGTGATCAATGAACATACTTGAATGATTTCAATCATTTCATATTTACTTTATGGTCCAGCATATGGCAAATATTGTCAGATATTCTATGGGCCCTTACAAATAATTTTTACTCTTTCAGTCTTGAATGAAAGAGAAAATTGAATGAAGTGTTCTATATGTCATTTAGTTCTATGTTCTATATATGTCATTAACTTTGTTAACTGTGCTGTTCCAATTTCCTGTTTCTATTGGTTTATTTCTCATTTTAGCTGCATTTTGCTTTATGTATTTAGAAGCTATGTTTTTAATGTATTCATATTGAGAATTTGTATACCTTTCTGATGAAGTGTTTTTTCTTATCACTATGAAAAAGCACTTTTTATCTCTAGTTATATTTCTTGCCTTAAAATCAACTTTGCTATTAGTATAACTATACCAGCATTCTTTTGGTTAGTGTTTACTTCTTATTTCATTATTTAACATTCAGCTGTCTTACATTCTTATATTAATGTTGTGTTACTTGAAAGCAATATAGTTAGGTTTTGTTTTGTAGTTCTGTCTAACAATCTGTCTTTTTTTGTAACTGATGTATTTCATTTTATTCATTTAAATTTAACATAATTACTGGCATATTTGGGCTTATGTATGTAAACTTACTTTCTTCCTTTAAATTTTCCCTCCTGTTTTATATTCCTTAATTTCTTTTCCGTTGTCTTGTTTTGCATTAATCAAATATTTTTAAGTGTCTATTTCTTTTCTTTTCTTTTATCTTCTTCCAGAAATGAGTAGACATAGGTTAAACCTTCTCACTCTCCCCTCCATGCTCCTTTATTTCCTCTTCATATTTTCCATTTTTTTTCCTCAGTGCTTCACTCTGAGCAGTTTCTTCTGCTATATAACCTAGTTTACTAGTTTTTGCTTCAGCAGTGTCCATTCTATTTAACATATCTATTGAGTTTATAATTTTAGTATTATATTTTGCTTTTATATTTCTATTCTTTTGCTTTTTTTTCAGAAAAATTCTGCTTGATCGGAATGTATAGTCTCTTGTTTTTAGATTACTTATTTTTGTTAATAGGAGAAAAGGCATAAAAATTTATTTAATGTGTATATACATGGGACCCTTCTGAATGAAGCCCCAATTTCCCATTGAGGTTCAGAAGTGTATATAACATCCTGGCACAACAGGTTATGATTACATTCTTGGTCTTATGAGGAGGGGAAGAAAAAATTACTGTTCAGTTTGGAGGGTCTGGATCTTAGGCAGATAATGGCCTATGTTTTGGGAGAGACAGTGGTATGGTTGAGGGTGTGTAACGTCAGAGGGACTTTGAGGCCTCTTCAGTCCAGCATGTCAAAATGCCATATTTTGGGTTGTTCAGTTTCTGAGCCCCAATATTCCTCTGTCTGAAACTTCCCTAGAAGTGTCACACACTAAAAGCTGAGTTGGTGGCTGTGGAGAGAAAAATTGAGTTAAAAGCTGAATGGTAAAGGATCCCATTAAACCAGTCTTCCCATTTCTGGGAATAGGCCAGTTCCATTAAGCATGTGTGTCATTGAAGTTAGTCTTTCAAACAGAATAAAAACAAAGGTTAATGTTGACTACAATCTATAAGCCAGTTTCCTTAGAATCTGGAGGCCAGTCAATTGAGGTGTCCAAATGTTGGACTCAAAGCATCTTCAGTCAAACTGGAAAAAGGTAGTGGCAATTTGACTAGTTTTTCTTGCTTGTATCACAAGGTATAAGCTTCAGCTTGCAGGGCCTCAAGAAAATGGTAGTAGCAATTTCATTGAGTCCAAGTCAGAAAAATGGAAGAAAAATGTGAAACCAGTAGTTTGGAGACTTGTAGCCAGGAAAGAATTTGGGATTCAGATCAAATCATAGGCAGATAATAAAAACCCAGAAATGATGGACAAGGTTAGAATCTAATAATGGGTGTACTATAATTTTATTCTGAAATATAATTTTCTCTCCTCAGTTGCCATTTTTACCAAGGATAAATCATAGCAGGACTAATTTATTTGCAAAAATAAGTTTTAGTTTTATTATACTTGGCCTGATTATTTGTATAAAATGCAATTTTAAAAAATATATATTTTTTAGAGACAAGGCCTTCTTTTGTCACCCAGGCTGGAGTGTCGTGGCACAATCAGAGCACACTGCTGCTTCAAACTCCTGGGCTCAAGGGATCCTCCCACCTCAGCCTCCTGAGTGGCTGGGACTATAGGACCACGTCACCATGCCCAGCCTACTAAATTTTTTTTTTTTTTTTTTTTTTTTTTTTGCAGAGACAAGATCTTGTTATTTCACCCACGCTTGTCTCAAACTCCCGGGCTCAAGTAATCCTCCCATCTTGTCCTCCCAAAGTGCTGGGATTACAGGTGTGAGCCACAGCAAGAATACTTATTGGCTCTGTTAGGCTTTTTTTTTTTTTTTTTTTGGACGGAGCCTCGCTCTGTCGCCCAGGATGGAGTGCAGTGGTGTGATCTCGGCAACTGCAAGCTCCGCCTCCCGGGCTCACGCCATTCTCCTGCCTCAGCCTCCCGAGTAGCTGACTACAGGTGCCCGCCACCTCGCCCGGCCAATTGTTTTGTATTTTTAGTAGAGACGGGGTTTCACCGTGTTAGCCAGGATGGGCTCGATCTCCTGACCTCGTGATCCGCTCGCCTCGGCCTCCCAAAGTGTTGGGATTACAGGCGTGAAGCCACCGCAGCCGGCCTGTTAGGCTCTTTTAAAATTGGCTTTGCTGCAACTTTTTTTCCTAAGAAATCTCAGATTAGACTTTTGAAAGCTTCTGGAGCCAAGTCAAAGATTTATCTGTGTCTGCAGATACCTGTATGAATGGGATCAATTCCTCTCTTCCCAAGGTCCCAAGATAATTTGGGGTGCCTGAGACTTTCAGAAAGTAACATTCTTTACATATCACAGATCAGGAACTTTGTAAAGGAATTGCATAGACAAGATACGAGGCCAGTCTTTCCAAGGGGCTTTTTACCAGCTCTATAATGTCAACCTTAATTCCTCAAAGCAGTCTGATATGTCTGAAAATCTGCCAATCCACTCAAAGCCTTGGTAAAATAACCAGCGTCTCCAGCTGTGTCCTGTTAGAAATGAAAACAGATTCTATTGAACTTATGCAATATTCAACTATGTTGAGCTTATGTAATATATAACTATATTGCCATAAATTAAGAACACTCACAAATATACTCAATAATTCCATTAGCCAAAAAAAAAAAAAAAAAAAAAAAAAAAAATCAGTTTCCAAATTCTGGAGAAAGCAGGCAGAGAGAGAAAGAAAAATGATTCAAATTTTGCTCACAAAACTATACTTTACCCAATTTGCCATAAGCTATAAATAGCTCAAAAGTAAAAAGTTTTCTTCACTCTGAAAAACAAAACAAAAAGAATTAGCAACATTTCAAAAAAAGACATAAAAAATTATTTCAGTCTTGTATTAGTTCAACCCCATGTAATAACTCTTGTCTGCTTAGTGTTGGGTTAGTGATCCTCATCATCAACAATCCTCATCAGCATTTAAGTTAGAGTCCTGGAGGTCTTTTTCCCTAGTTCAATGGTATGATCTTTGAAGTTATCAGAAACCTGTATTTAAGAGTACTTGTAAGATTTCTTCCATAATTTTCCTTAAAGAAAAAACAAATTTTGGATTGTAGTTGATTATAGACTGCTTTTTGAGAAGAATCAGAGTAAAACAAAAATTGTCTGTGGAAGACAAAAGTCTTAGAATAGCCATGGTTAAAGACACAATTGACAAAGAGATTTGGTTATTTCTGTGGCATACAACAATTTAATGTAATAATCATAATTACTATGGATAATATATACTAAGACATATCAGAATTGCAGGAATCTCTTACAATTTTGGAACACATGTTAATAAGACATTTACATAAATAAAACCCAAAGCAAGTTAAGCACAATTTCATATTTGACAATGTTTCCTATATGATTTTATGTACCAAATAAGCCAAATATGTCTCTCTTGGTCTTTCAGGGGCCCTAATGTTCAAAAAGTTCATTTGTGGTTTAAAAAAACCAATTTAGAATTTGAAGTTTGATTTTGGAGAGTTTGTAAAATATCAAAGGTTTAAAACACATGATATCACAAAATAAAGTCACACAACTGTAAAATAAACCATTCATTTAGCCAAAGTGAAAATTTAAATAACTCAAAAAGCAAAAATCCTACCCCTTGATAGAGAGGAGACTTAGTTTCTCAAACAATCATAAGACCTAATAAAGACAGTATGAAGCGAACAATCCTTCTGCCTTGGTCTCTCAAAGGGTTGGGATTAGAGACATGAGCCACCATGCCCAGCCCCAAATCTCTTATTACCAGATTTTAGCCAGGACAAATAGATGATACTTCTGGCTTTTGCACAAGATCCAGAACCATCCCAAAGATAGCTAAAAGAAAGGAAAGTTTCACTAGCCATAAATGGGGTATAACTTACATTTCTGTTCAGCCATATTCTCTAGGGTCTCAGCTTCTCAGCTGAATGTCTACTCACAATGGCCCCAAAGCCCCAGGTGCTCCAAAGATGGAATCAGGCAGGAAGTCAAAAGCTGTTTATGTAAGGGAAAAGGATCAATAAATGAAAACCAGAAGCGACTGATTCTCTTATCAGGAACTGTACCCAGGCTACAATGGGAATTTTAACTACTGGACTTCAAATGGAGCAACCTTGATTATTAATCCTTCATGGAATCCAAAGTGGGCAGTTTAAGTGTAATTTTGTTTTAGATTATATTTTTGCTCTTTAATTAGTGAAGATATTTTTTAAGACTAGCTATGACACTTTTATTTGATTTTTATCTTTTCATCAATTGTTTGGAATTAGAGGTCTCATTTTTTTTTTTTTAACTTAGCAGTGTAATTTACAGGATCCATCTTTTGGCCATTGGATTTTCCATGGTGCACTTAATTTCAATAGTGACCCAATCCAGCAGCCTCTTCAGAGAAGAAGCAATCCCAAGGATGCCATTTTCCAGAAAGAGGCTAAGATAGCAAAACAATTGTTGCCACAGACAGTCAAGGATTGTGTTTGCCTCCAGTAACCCACAAACTTGTGAGGAGGCCACCACTCATAGACCCGTTAATCTGTGACACTGGATAGAGCTTCCTGAATTGTACTTTCTCAGCACTCACTAGGCAACAAAAATTGAGATGACAAAATCCCCTTATGGATAGGACTTCTTATGACATACTCTCCCAAGAACTTGGCACATTCAGAACAAAAAAAATCTCAAGATCCCAGCCATTTTCAGGCTGGCCACTTGACATGACCTGGAAATCAGATCCCCTGGATGGTAGAGACCAAGAGAGAGTGGTCACAAATCTAGCTTGGTCACAAATCTAGCTCTGGAAGACATAAAACAAGACAATGGGGAACTTTATCTGGTACCTGTCTTTATGGACAACACAGAAGGACAGACAAAAGAAAATACTATTTCTGGGAGAAAACGAATTAGACATTGTGAATATCCATAACACAAAATACCAAAAAGTACATCAGAGTAGCTACCCCCCAGGACAAGTCACACAAAATTTTTTTCCCATTACTCAAAACCTTGCAGAGGAGACAAATGGATTTTTACTGTCCACTCAACCAGATTACACTGAGAGAGAGTCTGGGAGCCGAACTGGTAAGAAATTCTTACCTTTTTGCCAGTTTTTAGATTCTTGGGTTCTCTTCATTGTGCCTTTCAGAACAGAGCAACTTTGGTGACCCTGCTTACTGCACCATAACTGTGGGGGTCAAGGCCCTTGGCCCCCTAAACATTGAACAATCACTAACATGAGGCAGACTGGTTAATAGGAGAAAAGGGATACAAATGTATTTAACGTGTATACACAGAAGCCTTCAGAATAAGGCTCCAGGATCAGGAGTCCCCAACCCCTGGGCTATGGACCGGTACCGGTCTGTGGCCTGTTAGGAACCTAGCTGCACAGCAGGAAGTGAGCAGCAGGTCAGCGAGCATTACGGCCTGAGCTCCACCTCCTGTCAGATCCCCGGTGGCATTAGATTCTCATAGGAGTGCAAACCCTACTGTGAACTCTGTGGGTAAGGGATCTAGGTTGTGCATTCCTTATGACAATCTAACTAATGCCTGATGATCTGAGGTGGAACAGTTTCATGCCAAATCCCCCCAACCTCCACGCCCCTGTCCATGGAAAAATTGTCTTCCACAAAACTGGTCCCTGGTGCCAAAAATGTTGGGGACTGCTGACCCAGATTACATTTCAAAGCCCCTTTTAAATTAGTAGAAACATCTCACTTATTGAATTTAATATGCAGAAAACCCCCAAATCTGAAGTTTTTGAATGTCTGATTCCACTGTGAGTTTTATCTCATTGCTCTAATTCATTGCCTCTGAACCTGTTTGATTTTGCCCTCCAGGGGACATTTAGACAAGTCTGGCGACATTTTGGTTGTCACAGCTGGGGAGGTGGGAGGTAGTTCTTATATCTACTCTGTATAGGTCAAGGATGCTGGTAAACTTCCTATAATGCACAGCACTGCACCACACAGTGAATTATCCTGCCCAATATTGTTATGATTGAGAAATTCATGATACTTTGTTTCCTTGGGTGATTTATGCTTTTGAATGTGAGCTTACCTTGGAGCTTTGTCTATAGGAATTCTGATAGGTCTAGTTGAAGTTTGTTTTCCACCATGGATGATTAGCTACTGCCAATTGCCTGAGAACACTACCATCTGGAACAACTTTGATTTCTCAGCCTGGGTTTTTTTGAGACCACATGTAATATGTCAATTTGCTCCATGTTACCACCTTCCCCAAAAGCAAACCCAACCCAGCCAAAACCCTAGTTAAGGCCAATTTGTGTTTACATATCCTAAGATAATTTTCTTTCTGTCTCCCAGTATCAAGATTAAGACAAAAAGGTTGCCCCCTTCAGCATGTCGAGTCATGTGAGGGTGGCTACCCTCTGGGGCTGCAGCTTTCTCACTTTGGAAGACTTATGAGTTTTTTCCTGTGCCCTGTACAGTGAAGAACAAAGAAACTAGTGACAGTTTGATGAGAAACAGATATACACATAGCTTCAAAGAATCTCTCCATAAAGTACTTATTCATTATAAAAGGAAAAAAATAATAACTTCATAGGGAAGAAACCTGGTGGATGACATCTTAATCAAGTGATCAAAGTTACCACCACGACTAATGACACAAACCAACATTATATGCCTCCTGATGTGATGTGACATGCTAGAAAGAAAACAACATCATTTATACGGTATTTCTGCCAGAGAAACATAATCTGCATTTTCATGTTAAAGTGAAGTCGATTATACATAGCATTGTTAAAAGTGATTTTGGAGTTTTTCTCTTCATACAATTTTAAGGTTGTAAAGTTGACAGTCTGTTTTTAATTCACTTTTACAAGTTGTAAATGTTTTGCAAATATGTTTCTTTCCTGTAAGATTTATTTCTTAGCTGGTTAACCTAGATAAATTCATTTCCCAGAGGTTACTTTGTTTAATGTTATGGTACATGTACAGTAAATAATCTATAAGGATAAGACAATATACTTTGATGTTTATTTTACATATTTATAAACATTTTTGACTCAAATTATGAAAAAGTTTTTCCTAAAATTTTCTAGTGGATGTGCTGTCTCTTAACATTCTCCTTAGCTGTCAATTGATTTCCTTGTTTAACTATTTTAAAGTTCTTTATAATACTTGTTATTCATAAATCAAGTGCTTTTACTCTTACAATAAAAATATACACTTATATTTCCACTCACAATGCACTTAAAGAAAACTTTCAGTCCTGGTTAAATTTAAAATAGTTACCTACATTTATTTTATATTGACAATATCTGAATCAAAAACCCATTGATAGCATCTACTAAAGCTGAACATTCACACATTGCATGAAATAGGAAAGGAGGGCTTATGTCCTCCAATAGGTGTGTTCATAGCAGTTTAGTCATAAAATCCCCAAACTGCCTATCAACAGTAGTGTCTCTCAATAGGAGAATGTATAAGGACATTTTAGTATACTTATACAATCAAGCAGTGGAAAAAAATAAACTATTGCTTTATGCACCAACATGGATAAATATCACAGACCTATTGATAAATGAAAGAAGTCAGAAATGAAAAGGCTGAAAATTGTATGAGCCATGTATGTGAAAATCAAGAACAGACAAAACCAATCTACAGTGACAGATGTCAGAATGATGGTTACCTTTAGAGTTTATTGAGTGCAAGAATATGGGTGTAGCCTTCTGGGATGTTGAAAATATTCTCTATGTTGATTTGGGTATGGCTTAAAAGGATTTATGCATGTCTAGAAAGTTATCAAGCTGTGCAATTAAGACCTATGTATTTTATTATATGTAATCTATACCATATTTCAATAAAAATATGAATACCTTTGTTATTGCTTAATGTTATTGTATTGATTAGGTTTTAGTCTAAAATGTCACACACAAATTCATGAGAATGCCAGATAGGTGTTCAGTTATTTACTCTTGGGTCAAGGTAAAGTCAAATGAACTTTGGCCAAATGCTAAGATGTTGGCATGAGAACAGTCAAGCAAAACCACGAGAAAGAATAGGAAGATCACAGAAAGATGTATGTGTACATGGGTACTAAGGTAAAATAAAAGACACCATAAATCAATGGGAAAAACTGATTATTTGGTAAATGGTGTTGGGTAAACGGTGTTGGCAGAAATATGAAGAAAACTAAAATTGATTCCTACCTCACATCCCTTACAAAGGTGAACTCTATATGGATTAAAGAGCTAAATGTGAACAGTACAAGTTAATTTTAAAAATGTAGGAAGGGACTTCTTAAACAAAACCTCAAAAGGTTATAGCATAAGACAAAAAAAAAGATGGTTTTGCTCACAACAAAATTAAGGATGAAGTTAACAGACTGAGAGAAGTTATTTACAATGTCTGAAATTGACAAAGGGCCAGCACCTTCACATCCAAGAAACTTCAACAAATCAAAATAAGAAAAAAACAGGCCAGGGGCACTGGCTCATGCCTATAATCCCAGCGCTTTGGAAGGCCAAGGTGGGAGGATCACTTGAGCCCAGGAGTGAGTTCAAGACCAGCCTGCACAACACGGTGAAACCCCGTCTCTAGTAAAAATATAGAAAATAACCAAGTGTGGTGGTGCATGCCTGTAGTCGCAGCTGTTTGGGAGGCTGAGGTGGGAAGATCACCTGAGCCTGGGAGGTCGAGGCTGCAGTGAGCCGTGATCATGTCTCTGCACTCCAGCCTGGGTGACAGAGTGAGACCCTGTCACACACACAAAAAAAAAAAAAAAAAAAGGAAAAGAAAAGAAAAAAACAAATATCAAAACAAAAGACAGTTTATAGAAGAGGAAATACAGAGGCCAAAAGCATAAGAAGAGATGTTTAAATCTTTTAGTTAACACCAAAGATGCAAATTTAACCAATAATGATATATTATTTGTGACTGGCAAAAATTAGAAAGGTGGAGAATGGGCAGGATTGTAGTGATGTGGAATATAGGAACCTTAGGTACTCTGGCAGTTCTACAGAGCAACGTGCTAGTACCCAATTGTATTATGCATGTGTGTACCTAGGGACCCAGCAGTTTCACTCCCAGACAGATACTCCAAAAAATTCTCACACAGTTCTGTAAGGGGACATAGAAGAGTAAGTTCATTACAGTGTTGTTCACAGTAGAGCAGAGGTGATGCTAACCTGATTGTCTGTGTTCTAAAAATGTGCATGCGTACATATGATATTGCAAAACAGTTAGAAGAAACTGTCTAGATGCAGACAAAGCAATATGAATGGCCCTTTGAACAAAAAAAGAGTAAGGAACATAATGAGTTATGCAATACATGTATTCAAAAATAGTACACATTTTGTAAAAACATCCAAAATAAGAGGTTACACACTGAAAACATTGGAATGGTAGGTTATCTATGGCAAGTGAAGAGTAGGGACTGGGGAGTAGTCTCAGTATGTGGAAAATAAATTTGCAATTAACTCGCAATTTTCAGAACGATGTGTCTCCCTCCTTGCTGCTGTGTCAAATGTCCAAACAAGAGTCTCTCTGATTCACTTTCCCTAGGATGTGAACCTAATTTTTCCTTCCCGGGACTTGGTGAATCCCACTCTCTGGCCACACTCCCCAACCCTGCTTTCTAAGGCACTTGGAGCCCTAATCCTGACCTTTAGGTTTCTGCTGTGGGACTCAGGGTGCTCTCTGTGGACATCACTCTCTAGGGCATTTAAGGCTGAGTTTTCCCTGATGCCGTATCACCCTTTTCCCCCCAATTTTTGGACACGGCACTTCCACTGACATCTCCCATTCTCTTTACCTTTCATTCTATACTTTTAAAAACATTTCATTACTGTCATTTTTCCAGAGTTTTAAGAGGGAGCAGGGATTATGAATTAATCTGTTGGGTATAAGTGCACTGGAAGCTGCAAACTCATCCTTTGGAAGAATATTTTTTAAACCTGTGCTTTTCAGGGTGTACAGGATTCACAAAGTCCTTTCTAACTTTCCAACAGTCATTTAAATTATAAAATCTTAACTAAGATCATAATAATATTGAGTCATGTGGGGGAAATTGTAGCTTAATTCCTCTTTAATTATTTTTAGAATTGGCAATCCAGGTGAAAGATGCTTAGAATCTAGATCTAGACAGGTGCAGTAAGTAGAGAAAGGAGGAGCACATGAGAGAGAGGCTAAAAAGGTAGAAATGGTACAAATTACAAAAGGTGACAGAGGATGACTCTAGATAGCTCTTACAACTGCCATTTGTGGAAAAAGGCATTATAGGAGGAGCAGAAACTGATGAGGATGCTTTAAAATGTAGTTATATTACTATTCAGATGTGGTGAGGCCAACAGATCAGAAGATGATTACCATTAAAAAGAGCTTGATATACTTGTAGATCCCAAGAGGAGGAAGGACGCCACACCAGGGGAGGATGCCCGAGAAGCACCAGGGTCTATCAGGAGGCAGAGGGAGGATGGGGACTATGGGCAAGAGTCCATAGTCTTATGGTTTTTGAGGGAAGGAAACCATATTATGATTTTTGAGGGAAGGAAACCATATTATGATTTTTGAGGGAAGGAACAGGTTAGGCAGAGTAAGCAGGCTTAGGATTGGCTGGTTTGAATCATTTCAGTGCGCTGTGGGGCACCGGGCTAACCCTTGTTGTCTTGTAGTTGGCCCTGGGTGATTATGGCAGGGGAATAGTAGTCCTGAGTAAGAGCCTGCTAGAGGAGGTGGTGGCACTATGAGTTGATAAGTTTGCACTTGAAGGGTGTGCTCTAGGATGAGTTGTTTGGTATCTCCAGGATTTAGGTGACCCTCGGAGGGACAATGCCTCCAGGGTCAGCAAGACCCCAGTATGTCAAGGCATCAAAATACAGCAAAAAATAAAAAATAAAAAGAAGACATGATGAATGCAGCGAGGAGAACTGAAGCCACATGCATGTGCTGAGTTGCAGGTGTCTTGTTTGTGAGCCTTCAAGAGGAGATGTCTGGAGGTGGTTGGAGCTCATTTTCAGCTCAGCAGATTTACTCTGGAGACTTAAATCTGGGGACCAGCTAGAAGAAGCAGTGACAATCATGAGTTTACTTAAGGAGGGGAAGAGGAGAAGCCCCAGTGGTTCAGGAGGAAAACAGAAAGAAGATCTCACAAAGGAGATAGAGCATGAGAGCGGCACTTGAGGGTGGTGTGGCAGACAGATGGAGATGACCACACACCACTGCGCAGGCACTCCAGCAACGCTCTCTTCTAGCAGAAGGAAGTTGCAGAGGGAAAGGAAGTTGGGAGAGTAACCAGGACATTGTTGGTGGGGCTGAGGCCTACCTAAGTGCAACCTTTTAGGAATCCTCATGCCTTTCCCCAGTCAGAGTCATTGTCTTACCTGGGAGCCTTCCACCGGTCTTCTACTTTTCTTTTCTTTTTTGAAAAAAAAGGGGGTAAAATACACATAATATAAAACTTGCCACCTTTGCCATTTTTAAGCATATGGTTCAGTAGTGTCATCTGTAGAAGTTTTTCACCTTGCAAAACTGAAACTCCATGCCCTTTGAACACCAACTTTCCATTCTCCCCTTCCTCTAACCCTGGGAACCATCATTCTGTTTTTACTTCTGAGAGTTTGACTACTTTAGGTGCCTCATATAAGTGGAATCATATAGCGTTTGTCTTTCTGTGACTGGCTTATTTCACTTAATGTCCTCCGGGCTCATCCATGTTGTAGCATGTGTAAGAATTTCATTCTTTTTTAAGGCTGAATAATATTCCATTGTACCGATATACGACATTTTCTTTATTCATTCATCTGTTGATGGATACCTAGATTGCTTTTACCTTTTGGCTAATGTGAATAATCTTGCTATGAAGATGGGTGTGTGAATATCTCTTCAAGACCCTGCTTTCAATTCTTTAGGTATATGCCCAGAAGTCGGATCGCTGGATCATATGGAAATTTTAATTTTTTTAAGGATCTGCCATACTGTTTTTTTCCTGCCCTTCTACTTTTATGAAATGGTGTGACTAGAATAGACATTTTAGATGGCAAAAACTGTTAAAAGACAAAATTACAATAAACCTAGTTTTGCAGATCTTAATCGGCTTTAATTGCCATTCAGAAATTGGGAAACAGTTTGGACCAAAAATGGTTCAGAACGCCCCACCCCACCATATGTGGGGATTATATTAATAGCCAGAGGGAAAAACGTGATATGCGCAAAACTGAAGTGAGGTAGGGAGACAGCCAGATTCATGATGATCGGTCAGCTTGGTGTCTGTCTTACTGGAACACAGTTGGAAGAGCTGGCTGCCTGGGACTGGCTGAGACGCACACTCCAGGCTTGGATTCAGTCAGCTTCCACACTAAGTTAAGTTGTAATTTGCTATGTACGGAGAAGCCTTTAGGCCAAACTTAATTCGACATCACACAAATGTTTTGATTTCTTCCAGAGGACTGAAAGTGAACTTGGTAATGAGAAGGTACCAGTGGATAAAAAGTCAAGGAAAGGGTCAAGGTGAATGACATAAGGGTGGAGAGGAAAAAAGACAGCAGGGACCAGACGAACCCAAGGTGACAAAAAAAAAAAAAAAAAAAAAATTCAGTTCTGAAACGGGAGGAATTTCGTGGTAGCAATGAGATAGAGAGAATACTTTCTAGATTCCTGCGCTCTGAAGGAGCAACCCCAGATTCAATATAATAACCAAAAGTCTTTTTAAAATTTGTACTTCCATACACATGAGGTTCAAACTGCGAAAACTATAAACACTGAGTGCTGGAATCTGAGCAGGGCCTTCGCATTTGCCAGCCCACATACCTTCCTTCTTAGATGAGAAGATGTGTTTTTTTCTTAATTTGTTTCTTGAAATGTGAATGGGAGAATGGGGGGTGTCCTATAAAATCGAGGTAGAGAGAGTAAGGGACATAGGCAAACTGGGTGACAATGGGGCCTGTTCCGGAAGACGTTTCCAGCGCAGCTTCTGCAGAATACAGCCTCCTTTTCTCCTGCCTTCTGTCACATCTCTGGCTTCCCTGTTAATATTTAATTTGGCACCTGTATTAGTCAGTTTTCATGATGCTGATAAAGACATAACCGAGACTGGTTACTTTACAAAGGAAAAGAAGTTTAATGAACTCAGTTCCACGTGGCTGGGGAGGCCTCACAATCATGGCAGAAGGCTAAAGGCAGGTCTCACATGGCAGTAGACAAGAGAGAAAACAGAACCAAGCAAAAGGTGTTTCCCCTTATAAAACCATCAGATCTCCTAAGACTTACTCACTACCACTAGAACAGTATGGGGGAAACCGACCCCATGATTCAATTATCTCCCATCGGTTCCCTCCTACAGCACGAAGGAATTATGGGAGTTACAATTCAAGATGAGAGTTGGGAGGCGACACAGCCAAACCATAACAGCGCCTGACAACCCACTGGCTTCATCGGCCAGCGCGTACCTCCCTGGGCGCTGCCTCTGTGCCCGCCCAGGACCCTCTGGGTCCTTCTTCCTCATCTCTGGCCTAAGCCCTTGGTCAGCTCCGACAAGGCTGGACCTGGAGCCCGCCCCCTGTCAAGGCTTCTAGTGCCGACTCCTCAGCCAGTTTTCCTGCCCTCACACCCAGGAACGGGGCCCACCAAGCTGCTCCCCGAGTGGTGCTGGCCTGGGTCCCCACAGCCCGGCCTCTGCAACGCGGAACTCTGCCCCGCGCAGCCGGATGGAGTCCGGGAAGGGCGGGCTCTTGGAGAAGTTTGTCCCAGGACCTTTACTTGCAGCCGTTGCCAGGTTGAGAGCCTAGATTTGCAAAGGGAGGCCTGACTTGAAACGGAATTTGGTAGTAGAGCTGAAAGGACTGAAATGTTCTGCCCAAGGCTGGAAGAAATCGGTGTAGGTATTTGATTGACTGCTGTGCGTGCTTTTTCTCCTTGAGGAATACAGGGATCAGTTCTCAAGGCTGAAGCCTAAAGTTCATGTTACAAAATAATGAAGTGTTTTTCTCCCCTTCTTTTAAGACATATCTAATAATACATGTTCGTGTTTGTTGTGTATACAACATTTCTGGAGAAATACACGAAAAATATTATCAGTGGTTAGTCTGGGGAATGGGAATAGTGGGAGAGAAACTTTTACTTTTTTCTTTGCACACTCTATACTGCTTGAATTTATGATAATGCATTTATTTTATGAAAAAGGAAAACAAGAATGCCCAATATTTAATGTTAAGGTGTTAAAGTTTCCTAGAAGTAAACCCTGTTCATCTCCCCCATATTTTAGTAAGACCACTCACCACTGATGTGAGTGGGATTTTAGGGGGTTAGGGATATGGGATTTGTTTGTTTTCTGAGGAAATCAAGGAAAGGGGCCAGGATTTATGTCTAGCTGGGCTAGAGGCACAGCCCAGACAGCACGCATAGGACTTCCAGGCAATTCTTTTTTTTTTTTTTTTTTTTTTTAAAGATGATGGCCTCAAACTCTGGAGCTAAAGAGATCCTTGTTCCTCAGCTCCCTGAGTAGCTGAGGCTGCATGTGCATTCAAAGAAATTGTTGAATTGAGTGAATTCAGCAGAAGCTAGAGTCTGGAGACTATGATCACCAAGTAAACATTGTACTTGTGGGAATTCATAGGTTTCTGTCTTACTTAACTTTCCTAGCAACTCTGCAAGGTAGGTATTAGCTATATCTCCATTTTACAGATGAGGAAACTGAAGTTTAGAGTTTACACAATTTTCTAAAGTCCATACAAGGACAGAAGAGCAGACTTGGGATTTGAACCTACTGAGTCCCCACACTTATGACTATGTGTTTTTTGTTTGTTTGTTTTGAGATGGAATTTGGCTCTTGTTGTTCAGGCTGGAGTGCAATGGCGTGATCTCGGCTCACCACAACCTCTGACTTCCAGGTTCAAGCGATTCTCCTACCTCGGCCTCTTGAGTAGCTGGGACTACAGGCGTGTGCCACCGTGCCCGGCTAACTTTGTATTTTTAGTAGAGATGGGGTTTCTCCATGTTGTTCAGGCTGGTCTCGAACTCCTGACCTCAGGTGATTCACCCACCTCAGCCTCCGAAAGTGCCGGGATTACAGGCGTGAGCCACCGTGTCTGGCCACTTATGACTATGTTATACTTCCACCTCTTCTATGATCTGTGTTTGACAGTCCTCTTAAAATGCAGTATCTGGAGTTGATACCATAGTCCCAATATGACTGGACTGGTACTGAATACAATAACTCTATGTCTTTTCTTGACCTGGCTGTTCTTTTTAATGAACTCAAGATTGCACTAATCACCTGACACAATTGGCTCATATGAAGTCTATAGTCAAGATAAAAATTCCAGCTCTTAGGCCAGGCACAGTGGCTCACTCCTATAATCCCTGCATTTTGGGAGGCTGAAGTGGGCAGATCATATGAGGTCAGGAGTTCGAGGCCAGCCTGGCCAACATGGTGAAACCCCATCTCTACTAAAAATACAAAAAATCAGCCAGGTGTGGTTTTGGGCACCTGTAATCCCAGCTACTCAGGAGGCTGAGGCAGGAGAATCGCTGGAACCTGAGAGGTGAAGGTTGCAGTGAGCTGAGATCATGCCAGTGCACTCTAGTCTGGGGGATAGAGTGAGATGCCATCTCAAAAAAAAAAAAAAAAAAAAAAGAATCTCAGATCTTTTCACAAGAACTGTTTTAAACCCATAGGTCATCTGCAAAAGGGGAATGAGAATTCATTTCTCTGAGAATTGTACTAGATATTGTTGATTGTCTAACCCAGAGTCATTCTTTTCTTTTCTTCTTCCTAACAAACCCTACTTTTTTGCAGGTATTTGCCCCTTCTCCAGGAACCCTGTGTGTCTCAAGAAATGCTGGCTCCACTTGCAATTCCAGGGGTGGCCTGATTGATCAAAAGGCGATCTTGTGCCTTTGACTCATTAACAAATAAGTTTGGCCCAGGAGATGGAAGGAGAGCTGGGCTGGAGCCTTCTAGGAAAGCTTTTCCTCCCTTTTCTGGGTGAACTCCTGGAAATGACCCTTTCTTTCTCTGGATTTATTGCACGTGGATGTGAGCCCTGGATCCGCTGTGGACATGTCATCCCCAACGTGGGATGAAGCTTGTATTACCACAAGAGGCCAGGCAGAGAGATTTCAGGGAAATAGAGATAAGGCCATTGGGATTTGAACCTACTGAGTCTAGATAAGGCCTAGAGATAAGTCAACCCTCTAGGCCATTTTATACCCTGACTTCTAGCTATGTGAGCCAATGCGTTTCTGTTTTGTTTAAACCTTTTTGGATTGAAGGTTTTTTTTTTTTTTTTTAATTACACATGTCCTGACTAATGTGGCTATCAAATGATATAACATTTAGTTGTTATGTATTAGTTTTCTTTCCCTCTGACATAATGGTGGTAGCATGGTGTGGTGATTGTGTGTGCGAGCTTTGCATTTCAAGGTTCCCAGATAGTTTCCTAGCTCCACCTCCTCCAAGTTGTGTGACCTTGGGCAGAATGACTTACCCTCCAAGCCACAGGTCACTTCTATGAAAAGCAAGGGTAATAAAAGTTCCTGCTTCAGATTTGCTGAGAGGATTAATGAAGTCATCTATGTAAAGCAACAGTCCCCAACCTTTCTGGCACCAGGGACCAGTTTTGTGGAAGACAGTTTTTCCACAGACTGGGGGGCTGTTTGTGGTGGGAGGAGTGGGGGATGGTCTTGGGATAAAACTGTTCCACCTCAGATCATTCAGATCATCAGGCATTAGATTCTTATAAGGAGACACAACCCCGATCCCTTGCATGCGCAGTTCACGATAGGGTTCAAGCTGCTACGAGAATCTAATGCCACTGCTGATCTGACAGGAGGCGGAGCTCAGGTGGTGGAGCCCGCTGCTCATCTCCTGCTGTGCAGCCAGTTCCTATCAGGCCAGTGAATGGGGACTGAGGACCCCTGATGTAAAGGGTTTAGTGCTTTATGCTATCTAGCTGCATGATGCACAAAGCACAAAGTGCAGGGCCAGGCTCATGAGAAGCACTTGGTACTCAGTACATTTCAGCTATTATTATTCACTTCCGTGTGTGTGTATATGTGTGCGAGAATGTGCAGCTTAACTGTTGGACCTATATTAAGCACTTCACTTTTTCTGGGTTATGTTTTATATTCTTTTTCACCCTATCATTTCAAGCTGTAGTGATCTCTCTGACTCTTACCATCCAACATGCTGAAATTTCTTTTCTTGAATATAATTTATGTATTTATTTTAACATCTTGCTTTTGATTGTGATGTTTCTTAAAGTTTTGGTTCATCTAAAGATTCAAATGCACATGTCCTCTTGAGCTCACTCCAAGCTGTTAGTAAAAGGGTTGGTGCGGCCCCTTCATCCTGCCAGTAGAGATTTCCTTTGAATGTTATTTGCCCCAACCTGATTTCAAGCCCCTGTATCCTGCTTCTCTCTATTTCCCAAGTCACCTGATTTCCACTTGCAGGTTCTACCCTTTTTAGAGTCTGGGGGAAGAAAACTAACATTCGTTAAGCACCTGACGTATGCTAGGCAGGCTCGGTGCTAGGTGCTTTATGTGTTATGCCTTTTAATCCTCACCCTAAGTGTTCTGTAAACACAGAAGGAACTTGAAGCTCAAAGAGGTTAAACAACTTGCTAGCAAAGAGCTGATCTCTGCAAAAGCCTGTGACTTTTCCACCACTACCAATGCTGCTTCTAATTCTAGTTGTGCTGGTGGCCTAGGAGGGCTGTAGATGACCTTCCTGGGTGTTGTGGAGATCCAGCATCAGGCACACCAGTCCCCTAAAGGGCAAGGAGCTCCTGCCCCCAGCTGCTGCAGGCTCAGAGCTGGGCAGATTCCCTGACCCTACTCTCTGCTGAGGGGCTGCAGCATTACCCAAGGGCACAGCACTCCCTAGGCATGCAGTTCATATCCCAGCGACTGGTCCATGGGGAGCAGAGCAAAGGCCTGGCTCTTTCCTCAATTTAAGACATCCTTAAAAGGCCACCCAACTCCAGACCTCCCCACGGGATCAGGAGGTAGAGGCCTCTAGTTCAACATCTCCTCCGAGTTCAACATCTCCTCCTTCGCTCCCTCATGATCAAGAGCCCGTAACCCTCTGCATGCTAATCTCCATCTCAGAAACCTGTCAGGCTGCTTGCCCAGCTCTGTGAGTGTACCCCATTTCCAGCTTTGACCTAGGCTCCACATACCCTAGTTCTGAACATGAAGTCCCCTATCCTGAGTCCCTTCTTTATCCTTCACCTTCAACCTCAGGTACCTGTGGATCGACTGCCCGCCCACCTGCTGGAGCCACGAACATTGTCTGCTCCCAGGCTTCCTGATTTGGCATATGGTTCTCCCAGATCTGCTATTAAGTTAACATCCTCCAAAAAAGAAGTGAGATGAGTATGGTATATATAACTCCGTAGCGAGTTGATGCTGGTTTTAGCTGATCACCTCTTCCTTCCTTAAGTGATTAAACCATCTGCTTGATCAACAGAGCTAGAAGTATTCTAAGCAGGGTTTCTACATGTTAAAATGACTCACTTGGCACTCAATATCTGCATTTTCTTTCTTAATTGTTCTTATGTTCTCTGAATCCACCTCTGCCCATTTTTGAAAATTATGGAAGTTCCCCTTGGAAATTTGATCCCTGGACTGCTGCCCAGTGTTCCTGGGATATTAGTAAATTATAAGTTTATTTCATTGGGACCTGGAGACTTGAAAATATCTAAAGCAATAAGAAATTATCATGTTTTACAAATGTATCTTAAGCATCAAATCCTTTGAAGAAGGTTTATAATACTTTTCTAGTTTTAAGCCTATTTTATTTTATTTTATTTTATTTTATTTATTTTACTTTGAGACAGAGTCTCTTTCTGTTGCCCAGGCAGTATGTAGTCACACAATGTTGGCTCACCGCAACCTCTGCCTCCCGGATCAAGCAATTCTTCTACCTCAGCCTCCCAAGTAGCTGGGGCTACAGGCGCCAGCCACCATGTCCAGGTAATTTTTGTATTTTTAGTAGAGACAGGGTTTCACCATGTTGGCCAGGCTTGTCTCGAACTCCTGGCCTCAAGTGAACTCCTTGCCTTGGCCTTTGAAAGTGTTGGGATTACAGGCATGAGCCACCGTGCCCGGCTTTAAGACTTTTTTCTTTATTGTTTTTATTTTTTTAGAGACAGAGTCTCGCTCTGTCATCCAGGCTGGAGTGCAGTGGCATCATCCTGGCTCACTGCAGCCTTGAACTCCTGGACTCAAGTAATTCTCCTGCCTCAGCCTCCTAAGTAGCTGGGACTGCAGGCATGTGCCTTCACATCCAGCTAATTTTTATTTTTATTTTGGTAGAGATGGGGTCTTACTATGTTGCCCAGGCTGGTCTTAAACTCCTGGCCTCAAGTACTCATCCTGCCTTGCCTCCCAAAGTGCTGGGATTATAGGCATGAGCCACTGTTCCTGGCTCTATTTTCTTTTTTAATTTCAAAAATTATATATTTATTTTAAAAAATATTTTCAATTTTTTTTGAGATGGGTCTCAATATGTTGACCAGACTGATCTTGAACTCCTGGCCTCAAGCAATCCTCCCACCTCAGCCTCCCCAAGTACTGGGATTACAAGAGTGAGCCACTGCGCCCAGCCCCATTTTCTTTTTTAATTTAAAATTTTTAAAATTTATTTAAAAATATTTTTAGGTGAAGGTCTCACTATTTTGGCCAGGCTGGTCTGAAACTCCTGGTCTCAAGCAATCCTCTCATCTTGGCCTCCCAAAGTGCTGGGATTACAGGTGTGAGCCACCATGCCCAGCTGCCCAGCCCCATTTTCTGATGAAGATGATGAAATCTAAATTAAAAGTAAGTTGTTTTGCTCTGTTATTAAATGTTCATTTGTTTTTAAATGTTTTAAATTTGTTATTTAATGCTCTGTTATGAAAACTTTAGTATCTACTTACTTCATGGGTATCTTCATAAGCTAAGTTCTTTATAGACGTGACCCCTTTCTAGTAATCCTATGAAGTAGAAGTGATCATTTCTATTGCAAAATATGTGGGATGATTACATTTCTATAGAGAAACAGAAATGGGCTCCCAAAGGTTAAAGAACTTATGCATGGTCTTGTCAGTAGTCGGGAACCCAGGGGAGACTCCAGCTTCAGCCCTCTCTGCCTGCCGCAGATCTGTCTCCCTTCCTATCTCATACTGGTCGTCACCGTGCCACCAAGCATGAGTCTGTCCCTCTCCTCTTCTTGATGTTTAAAAAGGCTCTTTTATTGTCTGTGATGGTTAATTTTAAGTGTCAACTTGACTGAGCCATTCGGTGCCCAGACGTTAGGTCAAACATTATTCTAGGTGTGTCTGTGAGGGTCTTTCTGGATGAGATTAACACTTGAATCTGTAGACTGAGCAAGGCAGTTGTCCCTCCCCAGAGTGGGTGGGCCTCCTCGAAGCCACTGAGGCCTGAATAGGACAAAAGGTGGGGTAAGGGAGCATTGTTCTCTCTGCCTGACTGCTGTCAAGCCAGGACATCTGTCTTCTCCTGTACTTGGACTGGGACTGACACCATCAATTCTGCCGGTTCTCAGGCCTCTGGCTCAGACTGGAGCTACACAACAGGTAATCCTGGGTCTCTAGCTGGCCGATGGTGGACTGTGGAACTTCCCAGCCCCTGTAATGACATGACCTAGTTCTTCATAATAAATCTCTCCCTTTCTCTCTCTATTTCTGTCTCTCTCTCTCCTGTTGGTTTTGTTTCTCTGGAGAGCCCTGACTAACACATTGTCCTTGGCATCATTGCCTCGTTTGGTGCTTCAGAATGCTGATCTAGAGTTCCATGTTCCATTTTGGAGCTTGCTGGACATTTGCCATTTTCTTCCGTGTTTCACAAATGTTCTATTAAACACTGAGATTACCAGTGGGCAACTTATATAACTACATAGGTTTTGATATATGCCTTTCCATTTCTCCATATTTGGTGCTGATATTGTGAGAACTTATGTTTTGAATCCCTCATTCCTTTCAAGTCGTCTTTCTTTTTAGACCCTCCAGATATAGATTTGTGCCTATTTTTATCTAAAGTCAGAAGGGACTGTACTCAAAATTCCCTCACTTAGCTTTCTGTTTAAGATCTCATCAATTTTCACCTTTCCAATCAGTTCTTTCACAGTTGAGTTAGAATAACAATTTAAATTTATCTTCCTCTATTGACTGAGGGATATAATTGACTTCAAGGCATGTCAAGATTTATAAATTGCATATTTTATTTGTTTGTTCTTTTTGGTCAAGTGAGATCCTCAGCAGTTTTCACATTCCACTGACTGCTGTCCATTCTGGGTAGGAGGGTGTGTTTTTTAAATTTCCTCCTTTACTTGAATTTTCTTAATTTATAAAATCTCCTCTCTTTCATTCTCTTTTCTGTTACGCTAAGCTCTTCTAAAAAAAATACTGTGAAGTACACTTTTTTCTTAAAAAAGGAGACAGAAAGAAAAAAGAAAAAGAGAGAAAAAAGAGAGAAGGAAAGAAAAGCTATAAAATGCACAGAAGTAAAAAATAAGGAGCAAATTTTGAGATCACATTTCCTTCAGCTTGTCATAATGACATATTTGTGTTCTACCTCATATTAGTTTTCTTTAGGGTTTTAGGGCCTTAAGAGCAGAGACTGTTTGTTTATTTAATTTTTGTAGAGACAGGCTGGTCTTTACTATGTTGCTATGTTGTCCAGGATATGTTGCCCAGTCTGGTCTCAAACTCCTGGCCTTATGTGATTCTCCTGCCTCAGCTTTCCAAAGTGCTGGGATTATAGGTGAGAGCCACCACGCCCAGTCAGGACTGTTCCTTCTAAGAACCTTTTATCTACTTTTTAGCGTGTCTCAAGTAAACGTTATCCCTGAATAAATATTTTTGGTTGATGGCATTAAATGACAGTAAAAATAATGTATCTGCTCCTCAATGATCTTTCTGAAGCAAAACAAGTTTCCCCTTGACCTGCGGACTGCACATCCGAGTGATCTTCCTGAGTACTTGGTAGCAGCTTCTGCATAATAACTTATCAGGGTACTCTTTAAACATTTTTAAAACATATTTTTAGTTTACATACAATATAATTCATTCTTTTTGATGTACAGTTCTATAGGTTTTGAATGCATCAGCATGAACCTATCACCACCACAAGCGAGATAGGGAACTGTTGCATCATCCACCCCCAAAATTCCTCAGAGGCACTTCTGCAGTCAACGCTTCTCCAACTCCATCCCCTAGTAACCACTCTTCTGTTTGCCAACCCCAAAGTTTGCCTTTTCCAGAATGTCATATAAATGGAGTCATATGATATGTAGCATTTTGGGTCTGGCTTCTTTTACTTACCATAATACATTTGAGATTCATCCATGCTGTTAGGGCCTCACTAGTTTGTCCCTTTCTTGCTGAGCAGTATTTCATTGTACAAAGCTATCAGTGTGTTTAAGCATTCCGCAGTAAAAAGACATTGGAGTTTTTCCAGTTTTTGGCTATTATGAGTAAAACTTCTATAAATATTTGCCTACAAGTTTTAGGTGAACATAGGTTATTATTTCACTTGGGTAACTACCTGGGAGTAGGATTGATGGGTGTCTTAGTTGCCTAGGGCTACCATAATGAAGGACCATAAACTGGATGGCTTCAAACGACAGAAATTTATTCTTTAGGCTAGAAGTTCTCTAGGCTAGAAGTCCAAAATCAAGGTGTTGGCAAGGCTGCTCTAGGGAAGAATGGTTCTTTGCTTCTTCTAGCTTTTGGCCGTTGCCCAGCTGCCTTAGCTTGTGGCCACATCCCCCCAATCTCTGCCTCTGTCTTCACGTTGCCTTCTCCTGTATCTGTCTTCTCCACATGATCATATTCCAGTGTGTGGTCTCCACTTTGACCCCAGGTGACAAAGAAACAACATTGAACCTGAGTGCACACAGCTCCTCTCTAATGCTTATTGATAGAGTTGAGCACGTATGGGGAAGCCAAATGTCACTGCAGGAAACATATTATTTTTGTTACTACTCTTTCTTGAATTCCGTTACTTCCTCCTGGGTTTGCTTTTTTCCTTGTTTAAGTATGCTGAATCTGTCTGGGTTCTTGGTTGCAAACAACAGAAACCAATTCTAGTTAACATAAGCAGAAGACTTTTTGTAAGGACATTGGATAGCTTGCATAATCAATGGAAAGTCTAGATTCCTGAACTTAGAAAATGTGCAGTAACCAAGGGAATGTGGGAAGCCAAGCAATCTGCTTCTGACACTACTGTCCTTATGCACCTGTTCTGTGTTGTAGGATTCTTCATTCCACCACCCTTGTGAAGAATCCTATAATGATGAACATTGGCAATGGCAAAACAAGAGATGAGTGGAAGCTGGCGCCCACATTCCCCTCCTTTCTCTCTGCTGTGAACTGAAATGCAGTTCCTTTCTGCAACCCTTCTGGAAAATCATGTGTGATGAGTGAATGTGCTGCAGAGCATCCTGCAGTGTTTCTCTGACACTGAATGGAAGCAGTAGGCCCTGCAATGCTACTAACACACTCCATCGCATTGTGGTTCAGCTCCACTTGCCTCACACTTCTTTTTACTTCACCTTCACTGACTGCCCTGGGCTTACATTTCTCAAAGAAAGTATTAGCACCCTAATCCTCACCTCAGATTCTGTGTTGTAGAGGATCTAAATGCACTGCTTTACAGAAAAGAGTGGGTTTTATGAGGAACAGGCAAACACATGCTCATCAGTTTTCTGAGTAAATCTCCCCAAGGATCTCAGAATTTTGACTATCTTTCGTTATTAAAAGAGACCCTGCTTTTAAAGTTATGAAGAAAATAACTTTTTTAAAAACACGCTTATATAATCAGTGTCAGCCTCTGTCTTCTTAAATGTGCAATACCTAGATGAGCCAAAAGCAAGAGGAGGATTTTAGGCCAACACCTCCCAGTGAATTTACTCTGGTCCACAACTGCATGATGGACCGGTGTGAAGTTCCCTTCCATATCAAATCCATCTGGAAATACAGAGAAAAAAGAGACAGCTTGCCATTTACTCCTAACAGAGATTCCAAACAAAGTCAATCTTCCACAATATATGGTTTTGGTGCTGTGAATTTATAAATTGATAAATCTGAACAGCAAGGATTTATAAAGCTATACTTCTGGCACAAAGTTCAGAGGCAGGGAGAAAGTTGAGATCCTGAACTTAAATGGATTAAGAATAATATACATGACTGTTAACTCTTAAATGGATCAAGAATAATATAAATGACTGTTAACTGGTTGGAAAATGGACAGACAGTCTCATATGGGCACCAGCAACTGGGGGGCTGAAGAAAACGTGTGTTTTCCTAATCCTCGTCATGTTCTTATCAGGAAAGGAAAGCAGGTCAGCAGATTCACATGGGCTAATCAAAAGGTATGCTAAGAATCATCTAGACAATAGTTATGCTTTCTCTTAACTTTATCATTCTAGCATTTCTTGCTTTATTTTTAAATCTAAACTGAAACATTAAATGAGGAATAATGGATCTTTAGCAAAATCATTTAATTCTGTCCACAACAGAATTTATAGACATTTCATACTGAAAAGACAGCTCTAGCCCTTCGAAGCTTTCATTTCTCCAAGCTCCTTTTGCACATTTAGCCACCACCACATCATTTAATTAAATATTGTGCCAGCTTGTCCTGCTCTGTTTTTGTTTTGTTCTTTGATCTTGGCTTCCTAAGTAGAATATAAACCTCTTCAGAGCTGTGACTCTCTAAATTTCCTTTGCATCCTCCATGCATATAGAAATGCTTTGGCACATAATAGACGCTTAACAAGACTTTGTAGAATTGTTATGAGGATTTCAAAAAGGAAGACGTACTGTGCTTTGAAGCAGTGCCTGGCATGTGATGAGTACTTCACAGGTGTTGTCTGTTTTCAATGCATTGGGATCCTCACTGATTTTCGGTGTTTAAAATTAAGCTGTATAAGCATCATCAGGCTACTAGAGAAGGTTGTCCAGGCCTTGGAACAGGGTGGCCTGATACTACAAGGGAAGGTCTAGCTGCTGGTCAGTGTGGCACCCACTGAAATGGAGGGAGACGGTTATGAATGAGCATCATTAAGAGAGCCTGACACACCTACAGCACAGCACAGCCTTGGGTCATGAGTCACAAGAGCCCCAGGTAGTGAAGGCTTACTATTTACTTATAGAAATGTCTAGTGATATATATATATATATATATATATATATATATATATATATATTTTTTTTTTTTTTTTTTGAGACAGAGTCTCATTCTGTCACCCAGGCTGGAGTGCAGTGGCGCAATCTTGACTTACTGCAACCTCTGCCTCCTGGGTTCAAGTGATTCTCCTGCCTCAGCCTCCCGAGTAGCTGGGATTATAGGCATCTTCCACAACACTTGGCTAATTTTTGTATTTTTAGTAGAGACAGGGTTTCACCATACTGGGCAGGCTGGTCTCAAACTCCTGAGCTCAAATGATCCGCCAGCTTCAGCCTCCCAAAGTGCTGGGATTACAGGCATGAGCCACCAAGTCCGGCCAATGTCTAGTGATTTTTAAATGTATCTTTTAAATTTCTGTCCTGGAGATATGGCTTTTAGGTGGTTTTTCTCTTCTTGGTTAACAACACAAAGATTTCTATGCAGACTAACAGCAAAATTGTCATCTTATTTTATTTCAAATTAAATAGAGATGGGGTCTTGCTGTGTTGGCTAGGGTGGTCTCAAACTCCTGTCCTCAAATGATCTTCCTGACTTGACCTCCCAAGGTGCTGAGACTATAAGCTTGAGCCACCCTCGGCCAATTGTCATTTTAATTAACTTGATGTTTAGTTCCATGAAAAGATTGACAGCAATGTGCTGTCCTCTTTGGCATTTTGTTGATGTTCTCATAGTTCAAAATTTTTAAATAGTTTACTGTCATATAATTAATACTTTCACATCCTTTGATGCCTTGATAGTGTATGTTGGTCCAAAAGTAATTGCGGTTTTTGTCATTAAAAGTAAAGGCAAAAACTGCAATTACTTTTGTACCAACCTGTATTTTTCTCTTCTCAGATTCTCGGTGGAATACTGGATCCTCTTATGACTCCCAAACTAAGGGAGACATGGAGAATTTTAATGTTTCTGAGGTTCACATACTAACTTAGTACTTGGAGTTTATCTTCAGGCCTCTTTTGTTGAAAAGAGATGTCCTAATGTAGTTAACTGTGGAATGAGTTCCTGACAGTCCACCAGTAAAGGGTAAATATATTATGGAACATTACACATTAGAAAGGATGAATCAGCTCTGTATTCATTCATTTGGGTGAGTGTTCAAGATATATTTTTTAAAGCAGGTTTCAAGACAATATTTACAATCAAATCCTATTTTTATAAAACAAAACATACCCCCAAGAAACTCCAGAAGACAACAGTTCCATCTACATGCATGTATATATTTGAATATGCTTGCGTACATGTGAGGAGAGGGAGGGGAAGATGTTTGCATGCCAGGCAGCTAATTGCATACCTCAGAGGCTCATACAGGGTGAGGTGCAGGTATAATCAATAGTTTTCTTTCCATACCTTTGGACTCATTCATCACAAAGAGCAGCCTTCACTTTTGTATTTTAGAAATCTACTAAATAGGACTTAACAGGAAGAATTTGTTCTAATAAAAAAAAAAAAAAAAACTTGCCCTAGAGACTTCTATTTTTCCTTTTACTTCCATTATAAAATCCAAGTACATCTCTGGGGTTGGGGCAGGGACCTAACCCACCCAGTGCTGTGTGTACATCTTGATTTGTGGAAATGGCTCAGCTTGGTCTGGGCTCCTGCTGAGTGTTCTCCTGCTCTCAGGACATGCCTCCTTTCCAGGGCCCAGTTTTGTCCTCTTAAAATTTCCCATGGCTCCATTGGTAACAGTTCCCTCATTCAACTCAAATCTCTCAAGGGCCTCATGGGAACTGACTTTGACTACCTGCAAACCTCTGGGTTCTGAATTAAGAACTGGACTTCATTTCCCTTCCTTGTTCAGTTTAACTCAGGCTAGAGTTGTAGCGGATCGTGTGCCTTAGTTTATCATGCTTCCCAGGGCAAGCAAAACCTCTTATTTCCAAGGATTCCCTTCCTCAACATTTCCACATCTTGAACCCCGCCTCCTTTAGTCTGAGAGTTAGGCTCAGGCTGCAAGCCCACAGTCATCTGGGTAAGTGTTCTCACCTTGTGCTTTCATCAAGGTGGCTGGGGCAAGGGGTGCTTTTTGCATCCCAATGTTCTTTCTTCCTCCTCATTAGTAGGAAGCTTAATTTTTAGCTGGGCACATTGCCACCAGCCTCTCTTGCAATTGGATGTGGTTGTGTCAGTAAGTATTGGCCATTGAGATGTAAGATAAAGTCTTGTGTGCAAAATTCCAGAAAGTCTTCAAAGAGAGGGCGACTGCCTTCTGCCTGCCCTCCTTCTTGAAGTCTGGACTACAATGTAAGTGGGACTACTAGCCGTGGCAGGAACCATAGCCTGACTTGGGGCAGCAATGCCTCATGATTGAAGCATCCAAGACATGTGCTTATTTGAAGTGAAAGATAAACTTCTAACGTTTTGAAGCCACTGTTATTTGGGGTTTTCTGTCACAATTCAAACTAGTTCAACTCATGTGTTAAGGTTTCATATTCTGTAAAATGGCTGCTTATTTACTGTATACATTTTGTTTTTCAGGGACAGGGTCTTGCTATGTTGCCTAGGCTGGTTTCTAACTCCTGAGCTCAAGCAATCATCCCACTTCAGCCTCTGGGGTAGCTGGAACTACAGGCATCAGCCACCACACCTGGTTTGTTTTATAAGATTTTAATCAGCACAGCCTACACCACCACCATGTGTGTTTCCTCAAGGTATATTAGCTCATGTGCAATTGGCAAATAGAGGAATGGTGTCAATATAACATCCATGGCATCATTGTTCATATGTGGTTTTTCCCCCAGCATGCTAACATTTTAAGAGATCAAGGCATACTTTTTCACAAGTGAAGAAAAACACCTTAGCAGTATACAAAATGAAACTTAAGAAAAACCTGAAAATTATGTAGAGTGGCTGCTTTAGTAGATTCAAGAACCACCATTCTTTCCTCAAAGTTCAGATATCTGGGGAACTGCAAATACCAGTGAAGAAGCTGCAGATGTTCTCCATGTGCTGATTGCTTTCAACTGATGCAAAAGTTTGCTCTTGTGTCTGTATTAGAATTTTAATTTTGATGCAACAGATCTCTATTAGAAGCAAGTGCCGTCAAGGAGCTACCTCTTGAAAGTGTAAGCACAAGTTCTGAGTCGCAAAGATGGACAGACTATTGTTCTCAGTGTCCCTTCCAGGAGCTGGGGCCCTACCTGCTAGCCAGTTGTCAAAGTGTAGACAGTAAAACAAAGTGTCAGGCCATGGTGGCTCATACCTGTAATCTCAGTGCTTTGGGAGACTAAGGCATGAGGATTGCTTGAGGCCAGGAGTTTGAGACCAGTTTGGGCAATATAGTGAGACCACATGTCTAAAAAAAAAAAAAGAAAAAAAAATCAGCCGGGCATGGTGGCACATGCCTATAGTCCTAGCTACTGAGGAGGCTGATGCAAGAGAGGATCACTTCAGCCCAGGAATTTGAGGCTGCAGTGAGCTGGGATCATGACACTGAACACCAGCTTGGGCAAAAGTGAGAGCCCCAACTTAAAAAAAACAAAATCCTAAACTCCCAAAACAGAGCATCCACTGATGATAACGTCTATGCCTTTCAAGTAGCTGAAAATGCTAGGATCCTCTTCCTACTCAAATACATCTGCAAAGCTAGTGAAAACATACTTTCCCATTGAAGGTCCTTAATCAAGGAGAATGATTAGAAATCATTAAAGGAGGCTGGGCACAGTGGCTCATGCCTGTAATCCCAGCACTTTGGGAGGCCAAGGCGGGTGGATCACTTGAGGTCAGGAGTTTGAGACCAGCCTGGCCAACATGGTGAAACCCCGTCTCTACTAAAAATACAAAAAAATTAGTGGGGTAGGGTGGTGTATGCCTGTAGTCCCAGCTACTTGAGAGGCTGAGGCAGGAGAATCGCTTGAAACCAGGAGGTGGAGGCTGCAGTGAGCTGAGATCTCGCCACTACACTCCAGCCGGGCTACAGAGTGAGACTGTCTCAAAAAAAAAAAAAAAAACATGAAGACATTTTAACCAAAAACACAGTCCAGTAACCCATCATGTCTCTTTTTGAATTTGATACATTAAAAATGGAAGAAAATTATTTTACATGTATTCAATTTGTAATTTAAAACATCGAAAAATGTAATGAAAATGTCAAAAATATGCAAGAAAATAGAATAGAGGAAAGTGGTATTTAGGTGGTGTGATTGTGCGCCTTTGCATTTAGAACAAAGTCCTCTATTACTAACAGATACAGTTTGGATATTTGTCTCCCCTAAATCTCATATTGAAATATAATCTCCAATGCTGAAGGAGGGGCCTAGAAGGAAGTGACTGGATCATGGGGGTGGATTTCTCATGAATGGTTTAGGACCATCCCCTTGGTGCTTTCTTTCTGATAGTGAGTTCTTATGAGAGCTGGTTGTTTAAAGATGTTTGGCATATTCCCCACTCCTTTCTCTTGCTCCTGCTCTGGCCATGTGACATGCCTGCTCCCACTTCCCCTTCTGCCATGAGTAAAAGCTCCCTGGGGCCTCCCCAGAAGCTGAGCAGATTCCCACACCATGCTTATGCAGCCTGCAGAACTGTAAACCAATTAAACCTCTTTTCTTTATAAATTACCCAGTCTCAGGTGTTCCTTTATAGCAATGCAAGAATGGCCTAACATTAACAAAGTTTGCTTGTTAAGCCTAAGTCTTACTACTTGCCTCTCACCCTCCTCTCATCAGTAGGTTTCAGCCATACAAAATGTTTTTCTCTTAGTTTCTCTGCACCTTGCACATACTTTTCCTCTGCTTGGTTGTACAATCCCCTCAACCCCTCCAGGTTTTCTTGGCCTACTCCTGTTCAGCTAAAATGTCACATCCATGCGGACCTTCTTTACCCTCCTGCAAGGATGGGTGCCTTCTATCCTCTTTCATTTATCACATTTGTGATTCCTTAACACACATAATCTGCCAGAAGCACTATAGCACTGTGGTTTAAGAGCTTGGGTTCTAGAGACAGCCAGACTCGGCTTGGGTCTTGCCTCTTGCCTCTTCCATTTCTTAGCTGTAATAGCTTAGATAACTTATCTCACCTCTCCTAAGTCCTAGTTTCCCTATCTGTACATTGGAGATGATGGTAATATTAACCACCAGATAGGGTGGTTGTATAAAAAAACTGTTGTTACACACTTGGCACAGTGCCTAGCGTATACACTGAGTACATTCCATATTGTTAATATTGGCAGTGGTTTGAATCACTGACCATTGTGCCCTTGGTTCTTTCCATAATACATGCCAAGTTATAAATATTTGTTGGAAAAGTGAATAAACAAATTAAAGTGTATTAAAAAATTAAAACATTTTCTTGTGATAAAAATATTTTGATGAATTTATATTAAAAAGCAATTTAATTGATTCTTAAAAATGCCCAAATGTATTTAAATTCCAAGCAACAAGCCCTGCTAGCTAGGAAATTAGAATCAGTTCAGAAATGCTTTTCTCTATTGATAAATCAATAGAGAACTTGACTTTTTTAATGATCAGTGTTGAAGACTACACTGAACCTAGAATATAGATATAACAAAAAGAACCTCTCTGTAAAATGTATTGTATTTTTTTGCAAATAAAATCTAGGAATTGTTCATTTTTATTGATTAGTACTGCCTTCATGAAATGCCATAAAGAGGTGTCCTCTAAGTGTTCCAGGATACAATTAAATAGATTTTGTGAAATCTGTGTGAAATAACTTCTGGAAATAAGCAGATGCTAAACAGTTGTAGTTCATGTGTGTTCAAGACTGAAAAAGAATCATTGGCCTTCAATTTAGGCAACAGTGGTATTGATTAAGTTTCTTGAGACTCAAAGTGGTAAAGCACTATAATATGCTAGACAGGGAGATTGTAAATCCAAGGGAGTGTTTACTACATAAAAGCCACATTCCATTCATAGTCTCCTGGAAAATCTTTATTTTGTCTCATCCACCCAAGTCACACTATTTGAAAATAAATTCTCTCATTTCCCTTTCCCACTTACTAAATTGAAGATGTCTTTAGTTTTCATAAAATAGATGGGTTATAAGAGTATTTATACACTTCATCTTGCCATGTTTTTTTCCACTTTGATGCTGTTATAATCATCTGAACAAAAAGAAAAACCCAAAATTTATTTCAGGTTCCTCCCTCCACTAACAGCATCCTTCATGTGTCTTTGCTGCTTCCATCTCTGACCCCTACATGTAATTGCTCCTCCTTAGCCCTCCCCTCACTGTGACTCTGGGTCCTTTTCTTAGTCTGTTTTCTGCTGCAATAAACAGACTACCACTGACTGGGTAATTTATAAACAATAGCAGGGACTTTTTGGCTCAAGGTTCTGGAGGCTGGAAAGTCCAAGAGCATGGTGCTGGCATGTGGTGAGGGACCTTGTGCTGTGTCATTTCATGGCAGAAGGTGGAAGGGCAAGAGAGTGCATGTGAGAGGGAGAGGGGAAGGGGCCCAAACCTGTACTTTCATCAGGAACCCACTTCTGAGATTATAAATTCACACCCATAATAACAGAATCCATCCATAATAAGACCATTAATTACCTCTTAATTTCACCTTTTAACATTGTTACATTGGGGATTAAGTTTCAATACATGAAACCTAATGTGCGGGACACATTAAAACCACAGCAGTCCCCTTCAATGTCCATATAACTAAATCATCTCACACTCTGTGTTGCAGCTGGCCTTAACAATGGAGGTCTTTTGTTCATCTTCTTTGTTGAAGAGCCACACTTTGGTTTGGGTGTCCATCCTTCTCCATGGCTTGCAGGGAGCTCCTGAGTACTCCAGGGCTAGTCCTGGCAATCTCTTTCTCTTCCCTAGTGATTTGTTTAGGGGTTGGCATGTGATTGTTTTGGCCAAAGTCCCAGGAGGGTACATGTATTAGTCCATTTTCATGCTGCTGATAAAGACATACTCGAGACTGGGCAATTTACAAATGAAAGATGTTTAATGGACTTATAGTTTCACATGGCTGGGGAGACCTCACAATCATGGCAGAAGGTGAAAGGGATGTCTCACATGGCAGCAGACAAGGGAAGAGGGCATGCGCAGGGAAACTCCCCCTTATAAAACCATCAGATTTCATGAGATGTATTCACTATCAAGAGAACAGCATGAGAAAGACCTGCCCCCATGATTCAATTACTTCCCACCAGGTCCCTCTCACATGTGGGAATTCAAGATTTTCTTTGGGAGGTCACACAGCCAAACCACATCATTCTGCCCCTGGCCCCTCTCAAATCTCATATCCTCATATTTCAAAACCAATCGTGCCTTCCCAACAGTCCCACAAAGACTTAACTCGTTTCAGCATTAACTCACAGTCCAAAGTCTCATCTGAGACAAGGCAAGTCCCTTCTGCCTATGAGCCTGTAAAATCAAAAGCAAGTTAGTTACTTCCTAGATACAATGGGGGTATAGGCATTGTGTAAATGTTCTTGTTCCAAATGGGAGAAATTGGCCAAAACAAAGGGGCTACAGGCCCCATGGAAGTCCAAAATCCAGTGGGACAGTCAAATCTTAAAGCTCCAAAATGATCTTCTTTGACTCCATGTCTCACATCCAGGTCATGCTAATGCAATAGGTAGGCTCTCACAGCCTTGGGCAGCTCCACCCCTGTGGCTTTGCAGGGAATAGCCCCACTCCTGGCTGCTTTTATGGGCTGGTGTTGAGTGTTTGTGGCTTTTCCAGGTGCATGGTGCAAGCTGTCAGTGGATCTATCAGTCTGGGGTCTAGAGGACAGTGGCCCTCTTCTCAAATCTCCACTAGACAGTGCTCAAGTAGGTACTCTTTGTCAGGGCTCTGATCCCACATTTCCTTTCTGCACTGCCTAGCAGAAGTTCTCCATGAGGGCCCTGCCCCTGTAGCAAATTCTGCCTGGGCATCCAGGTATTTCTATACATCCTCTGAAATCTAGGTGGAGGTTCCCAAACCTCAATTCATGACTTCTGTGCACCTACAGGCTCAACACCACGTGGAAACTGCCAAGGCTTGGAGCTTTCACCCTATGAAGCTACAGCCTGAGCTGTACCTTGGACCCTTTTAGTCACTGGAGTGGCTGGGACACAGGGCACCAAGTCTCTAGACTGAACACAGCAGAGGAAATCTGGGCCTAGCCCGTGAATCCATTTTTTCCTCCTAGGTCTCGGCCTGTGATGTGAGGGCCTGCTCCAAAGGTCTCTGACTTGCCCTGAGACATTTTCCCCATTTTCTTGATGAATAACATTAGGCTCCTTGTTACTTATGCAAATTTCTACAGCCAGCTTGAATTTCTCCTCAGAAAATTGTATTTTCTTTTCCATTGCATTGTCAGGCTGCAAATTTTCCAAACTATGATGCTCTGCTTCCCTTTTAAAATGGAATGCCTTTAACAACACCCAAGTCACCTCTTGAATGCTTTGCCACTTAGAAATTTCTTCCACCAGATATCCTCTCAAGTTCAAAGTTCCACAAATCTCTAGGGCAGGGGCAAAATGCTTCCAGTCTCTTTACTAAAACATAACAAGAGTCACCTTTGCTCCCTTTCCCAACAAGTTCCTCATCTCCATCTGAGACCACTTCAGCCTGGATTTCATTGTCCATATCATTGTCAGCATTTTGGTCAAAGCCATTTAACAAGTCTCTAGGGGGTTCCAAACTTTCCCACACTTTCCTTTCTTTTTCTGAGCCCTTCAAACTTTTCCAACCTCTGCCTGTTACCCAGTTCCAAATTGCCTCCACATTTTTGGGTATCTTTGCAGCAGCGCCCCACTGTACTGGTACCAATTCACTGTGTTATTTTGTTTTCATGCTGCTGGTAAAGACATACCTGAGACTGGGGAATTTACAAAAGAAAGAAGTTTGGTGGACTTACAGTTCCATGTGGCTGTGGAGGCCTCACAATTATGGCAGAAGGCAAGGAGGAGCAAGTCACATCTTACGTGGATGGCCCCAGGAAAAGAGAAAGCTTGGGCACGAAAACTCCCCCTTATAAAACCATCATATCTCATGAGAGGTATTCACTATCATGAGAACAGCACAGGAAAGACTTGCTCCCACTGGGTCCCTCCCACAACATGTGAGATGAGATTTCAGTAGGGACACAGCCAAACCACATTAGTACCTATATTACGGGCTTTTAGGAAAAGTTTTCTTCACTGATTAAAAGTGATAAACATGAAAAATATCTTATTGTCTCCCATGCCCATTGTTATGTCTGGACATAATGTCGGAACCATGGCCACCATCTTGCAATCATGGGAGCTAACCTGAAAAGTAAAGGATGGCAGAGCAAAAAATGAACAGAAACAAAAACAAATGATGAAATGCTAAATCAGATAAACCTAGAGTCATCCTATCTCACAGCAAAATAAGAAATTACCCGTGCTGTAGTAAGCCAGTTGAGTAAAGGTTTTCTTTTTACTTCTTACTGTGATTCATAAGTTGTTGATTATTTCCTCATAATGAGATTCAGATTATGCTTTTTGGCAGAAGTACCAGTGATGTGGAGTTCTGTTGTGTTCTTCTCAGTGCAGCATATCAGGAGGAACAGATATGCTTCCATTATTAGTGAGGCTAACTTTGATCACTTAGTTGAGAGAGTGTCTGCCTGGTTGGTCCACTGTAAAGTCACTATTTTGTCTTTTATAAATTATTATCCTGTAGGGAGACACTTTGATACTGTACTTTCTGTTCTTCATTAAGCTTTTATCCATGAGTGTTAGCATCTATTGATGATTCTTGTCTGAATCAATTATTACTGTGATAGTTGCCAAATGGCATATGCTATGATCTTTTTAAAATTTTTTTTAGATTGTGGTAAAATATATTTCGTATTAAATTTACCATTTTAACCCATCTTAAGTGTACAAGTGAGTGGCATTAAGTACATTCACATTGTGCAATCATCACCACTATCCATCCCCAGAACATTTCCATCATCTCAAATGGAATCCTATCCATTAATTAATAACTCTACATTCCTCCCTCCCCTCGGCTCCTAGTAACCATCATTCTACTTTCTGTCTCTATGAATTTGACTGTTCTAGGTGTCTCATGTAAGTGTAATCATGCAACAGTTGTTCTTTTGTGTCTGACTTATTTTACTTAGCATAATGTTTTAAAGGTTTATCCATGTTGTAGCATGCATCAAATTTTATTTCTTTTTAAGGCTGAATAATATTCCATTGTGTATGTGTGTGTGTGTGTATATATATATATATATATATATCACTGTATTATTGAAATTATTGCCAATTCCTATATATATATAATATATATATTATATATATAAAATATATTTATTTTATATATATATATTTTATATATATATATATAAAACATTTTGTTATCCATTTACTTGTCAATGGACACTTGGGTTGCCTCCATCTTTTGGCTACTGTGAATAATATTGCTATGAACATTGGTGTACAGATATCTCTTTGAGTCCCTGTTTTCAACCCTTTTGCATATATACCTAGAATTGTAATTAGTGGATCATATGGTAACCCTATGTTTAAATTTTTTTTTTTGTTTTTTTGAAGTAGAGTCTCACTCTGTCACCCAGGCACGATCTTGGCTCACTGCAACCTCTGCCTCCCGGGTTCAAGTGATTCTCCTTCCTCAGCCTCCCGAGCAGCTGGGATTACAGGCACCCACCACCATGCCTGGCTAATTTTTGTATTTTTAGTAGAGACAGGGTTTCACCGTGTTGGTCAGGCTGGTCTCGAACTTCTGACCTCGTGATCTGCCTGCCTTGGACTCCCAAAGTGCTGGGATTTGTTTAGTTTTTTGAATAACCACTATATTATCTTCCATAGTGGCTGCATCATTTCACTTTCTCACCAGCAATGAGCAAATTTCTCCATATCCTCTCCAACAATTCTAACTTTCTGTTTTTGGATAATAGCCCACTAACATGGAAGTAGTAAGATTGAAGGTGCCATCACATGTGGTTTTGATTTGCATTTCCCTAATGCCTAGTGATGTTGAACTCTATTCATGTGCTTAAGGGCTATTTGCATATCTTTGGAGAAATATCCAAGTCCTTTACCCATTTTGAATTGGATCATTAGGTTCTTTGTTGTTGTTGAGTTGTGGGAGTTCTTTATGTATTCTAGATATTAACTCCTTAAAAGATATATTATTTGCAAATATATCTTCCCTCTTTTGGGTTGCCTTTTTAGTCTGTTGTTAGTGTCTTCTGATGCACAAATTTTTATTTTAATGGAACCCTATATATTTTTTCTTTGTGTTGCCTGTGTATTTGGTGTTGTAGCCAAGAAATTATTTCCAATTCCAATGTCATGATGCTTTCTCCCAATGATTTTTTTCCAAGGGTTTTACAGTTTCAGCTATCACGTTTAAATCTTTGATCCATTTTGAGTTAAGTTTTGCATATAGTATAAGTGCAGGCTTAGCTTCATTCTTTTGCATATGGACATCCAATTCTCCTAGCACCACTTGTTGAAAAGAGTAGAGCTTTTTTCCCCCTAGTGTAGTTGAAAACACCTTAGTTCTGAGGTTTCCAAACTTGCTGATTTCACAGTATCATTAGCATCTCAGTAAATTTTTCATGGGACCCCTAGGCCAAAAAAACAAAAACCTAACAACTCCTTTCATGAAATAGTTAGGTCTAAACAACTTAATATGTATTCATACCTGAACAACTTAGTAGCCATTTGAAAAAATACTACATATCAATTGGAAAAAATTACTATTTTAAATTTTATTCTGATATAACACAATGGATTGTGTGTGCCTGTTGGGCAACACACGAATTCTCAGACCTTGGAATATGATTGGATGCCCCGCTGTCATTTCTTGTTCTCATTGATTTTCCGATGGCACTTGCTTTCTCAACAATTGTAGAAAACTCAGCCTTGCAAAGATATAATGCCATTGAAAGGAAATAGCATGATCTGACATTGAAACTGTCAACTATATCAAGCTTGTAATTCATGTGGTGTCTGAAAGATACCCAGTGTCACTGTGCTTTCCTTGAACACCCCTTGAGTTTGCTGTGGCATTTCAACACTAGGTGCAGTTTGGGGATGCTGTCGTAGCTGATACAAACTCTTTAACTTCTATGATGTTCCCCTCCATCCCTTCCTTATGTTTGAACTCACTCAGCTTCCTATCCTACCACCCTTGAATGTCTCTGTCTCTACTCAGACATTTTCCACTCATCTTATTTTAGTGAAGAAGGGTGCCTGTCTTCTGTCAAGGAGAATGCCCGCACCTCTGCCAGACCCTCCATTTGTCTCATACTCCACACTTCCCTGCCTGAACTCTGTTCTGGAAAGCCACTCCCTTTCCCTGGCTTCTGGAGGAGTTTTGACCATTTTGACCAATAGAATGCATCAGCAGGAGATTGGGGTGTGGTAGGAGAGGAAGGTCAGCTGATTCCTTCCCCCTCGCCCCCGGCTCCTCTGTGCCCAGCCATGGGTCTCTGAATTTCTGTTAGGCCACACCTCTTGCTGGCGACCCTTTCTTAGAGGTGGGGACACTTTTTCCTTTGGCCCCTTCAGGCCTCCGGGTGGTAATGATTTCTGCTACAAGCCTGAAGGTGCTTTACTTGTTTTCTTTGGTTACTCTTAACCCTGCCCACACCCTGGTAAAGAGACCCTTCATCAATTTCTCTTCCATCACTCCTTTTGAGTGTGACATTTGCTGGGACACTGGTGGGTACAGATCCCACCTCCTGAGGCAAATCTTTATAGAAAATATCATTCTCTGGCCAATGATAATGCTGCAGGTGGCAAGAAGGAGAAAAGAGCTGTGGCCATTCTAGGAGTCCAGACCTTAGGGCTCCCTGAGACTGGGCTCTGACACACTGTAACACCCTATTTGGGGCTCTGCAGTTCCTGGCATCTCCGAGCTCTTGGGTGCCAGAGCATTCCCCAGTGCCCGCAGTGGAAGCCGCTTGTGGTACAGCTAGTCTAGCCACAGCCTTACACACAGCTGGCACCTGAGCTGGAGTCTGGAGCTGTCCACCCCACTGCAGCAGGTGCACCTGGCTGTGTGCAGTGACCAGAACCTGCACTTGCTCCCTCGCACACCCCTTGCCACTCCATGCCCTTGGCAGGTGTGAGAACCAGGCTGGTAGCAGGAGCCGAGTGCAGCCTGCCAGGCAGAATGGGCAGAATGAGCCCAGTGGACACGATCAAAAGCATCATGCTACCTGAATTCAAACTACACTACAAGGCTACAGTAACCAAAACAGCATGGTATTTGTACCAAAACAGATATATAGACCAATGGAACAGAACAGAGGCCTCAGAAATAACACCACACATCTACAACCATCTGATCTTTGACAAACCTGACAAAAACGAGCAATGGGGAAAGGATTTCCTATTTAATAAATGGTGCTGGGAAAACTGTCTAGCCACATGTAGAAAGCTGAAACTGGATCCCTTCCTTAAACCTTACACAAAAATTAACTCAAGATGGATTAAAGACTTAAATGTAAGACGTAAAACCATAAAAACCTTGGAAGAAAACCTAGACAATACCATTTAGAACATAGGCATGGGCAAAGACTTCATGACCAAAACACCAAAAGCAATGGCAACAAAAGCCAAAACTGACAAATGGGATCTAATTAAACTAAAGAGCTTCTGCACAGCCAAAGAAACTATCATCAGAGTGAACAGGCAACCTACAGAATGGGAGAAAATTTTTGCAATCTATCCGTCTGACAAAGGGCTAATATTCAGAATCTGCAAATAACTTAAACAAATTTACAAGAAAAAAAACCCCATCAAAAAGTGGTTGAAGGATATGAACAGACAATTCTCAAAATAAGGCATTTATGCAGCCAACAAACATGAAAAAATGCTCATCATTACTGGTCATTAGAGGAATGCAAATCAAAACCACAATGAGATACCATCTCATGTCAGTCAGAATGGCGGTCATTAAAAAGTCAGGAAACAACAGATGCTGGAGAGGATGTGGAGAAATAGGAACACTTTTACACTGTTGGTATGAGTGTGAATTAGTTCAACCATTGTGGAAGACAGTGTGGCAATTCCTCAAGGATCTAGAACTAGAAATACCATTTGAAGGCAGGGCATGGTGGCTTATGCCTGTAATCCCTGCACTTTGGGAGGCCGAGGCAGGCGGATCACTTGAGGTTGGGAGTTCGAGACCAACCTGACCAACATGGAGAAACCCTGTCTCTATTAAAAATACAAAATTAGCCAGGCGTGGTGGCACATGCCTGTAATCCCAGCTACTTGGGAGGCTGAGGCAGGACAATTGCTTAAACCCAGGAGGAGGAGGTTGTGGTGAGCCGAGATTGTGGCACTGAACTTCAGCCTGGGCAACAAGAGCGAAACTCCATCTCAAAAGAAAACAACAACAACAACAACAACAACAACAAACAAATACCATTTGACCCAGCAATCCCATTACTGGATATATACCCGAAGGATTATAAATCATTCTACTATAAAGACACATGCACACGTATGTTTATTGTGGCACTGTTCACAATAGCAAAGACTTGGAACCAACCCAAATGGCCATCAATGATAGATTGGATAAAGAAAATGTGGCACATATACACCATGGAATACTATGCAGCCATAAAAAAGGATGAGTTCATGTCCTTTGCAGGGATATGGATGAAGCTGGAAACCATCATTCTCAGCAAACTAATACAAGAACAGAAAACCAAACACCACATGTTCTCATTCGTAAGTGGGAGTTGAACAATGAGAACATGTGGACAAAGGGAGGGAACATCACACACTGGGGGCTGTCAGGGGGTAGGGGGTTGGGGGAAGGATAGCATTTGGAGAAATATCTAATGTAGATGACAGGTTGATGGGTGCAGCAAACCACCATGGCACATGTATACCTATGTAACAAACCTGCACTTTCTGCACATGTATCCCAGAACTTAAAGTAAAACAAACAAACAAACAAACAAACAAACAGAACAAGCAGAGGCACTGTGGGCCACAGAGGTTTCCAGCTGGCGAAGTGACACCCTAAGCGTCCTATGACTGTTTTGATGTAGGCACCATGATAGCAGTTTAACATGTATGATCTTATTGAATCCTCACATTAAAACTGCTGTGATCTGTCCATAGTCCCGTTTTATAGATGAGAGACCTGAGATTTACAGAGGATTAGCAAGCTTCCCAAGGTCACACATTGGGAAATGGCAGAGTTGGAATTTGAGCTAAAAATGTTAGAGACTCACCTGTTAGTGGTCAAAGTGGTGTGAGCCTGTAATTCCCACTACTTGAGGCTGAGGTGGGAGGATCACTTGAGCTCAGGAGTTTGAGTCTACAGTGAGCTGTGACTGAGCTGCTGCACTCCAGCCTGGGTGACAGAGTGAGACTTTGTCTCAGTAGAAAAAAAAAAGAAAAAGAAAATATTAGAGACTCACATGCTGGACATCTAACCTCAAGGAAACATTCCCTCACTGTCCCTCAGATGGACCAAACATGACCTCCCAAAAGCAAAGAAGGGACCAGGAAAAGGTCCAGCACAGCTCATGTTGTTATCCTGATGATTTCTTTTAATTTTGATTTTAGACAATCAAAGGAATCAGAAAGCTTCAGCTTTGTGATATGTTTGTGCCTGAGGTTGGAGGAAGGAAAGGGAACTATACCTCTCCATTGTGGACCACCATTCCACTTATTTACCACCTAAAATATGAATGTGTGTGGCTAGTTGCCTCCATCAATATGAAATCTTTTTAATTTTCTAGACACTCTCGAGATTTCCTGCTTCTTTCACCATATCTTCCTCATTTTTTCCTCTGAGTTTTCTTTTTTTGTTGTTAATGAATCAGCAATTTATTTTTATTATTTATTTATTTATTTATTATGCTTTAAGTTCTAGGGTACATGTGCACAAAGTGCAGGTTTGTTACATAGGTATACATGTGCCATGTTCGTTTGCTGCACCCATCAACTCATCATTTATATTAGGTATTTCTCCTAATGCTATTCCTACCCCAGCCCCCCACCCCAACACAGGCCCTGGTATGTGATGTTCCCCATCCTGTGTCCAAGTGTTCTTATTGTTCAATTCCCACCTATGAGTGAGAACATGCGGTGTTTGGTTTTCTGTCCTTGTGATAGTTTGCTCAGAATGATGGTTTCCAGCTTCATCCATGTCCCTGCAAAGGACATGAACTCATTCTTTTTTATGGCTGCATAGTATTCCATGGTGTATATGTGCCACATTTTCTTAATCCAGTCTATCATTGATGGCCATTTGGGTTGGTTCCAAGTCTTTGCTATTGTGAATAGTGTCACAATAAACATACACATGCATGTGTCTTTATAGTAGCATGATTTATAATCCTTTGGGTATATATCCAGTAATGGGATCACTGAGTCAAATGGTATTTCTAGTTCTAGATCCTTGAGGAATCACCACATTGTCTTCCACAATGGTTGAACTCTAGTTTACACTCACACCAACAGTGTACAAGTGCTCCTGTTTCTCCACATCCTTTCCAGCATCTGTAGTTTCCTGACTTTTTAATGATCACCATTCTAACTGGTGTGAGATGGTATCTTATTGTGGTTTTGATTTGCATTTCTCTGATGGCCAGTGATGATGAGCATTTTTTTCATGTGTCTGATGGCTGCATAAATGTCTTCTTTTGAGAAGTGTCTGTTCATATCCTTTGCCCACTTTTTGATGGGGTTGTTTGTTTTTTTCTTGTAAATTTGTTTAAGTTCTTCTGGATATTAGTCCTTTGTCAGATGGGTAGATTGCAAAAATTTTCTCCCATTCTGTAGGTTGCCTGTTCACTCTGATGATAGTTTCTTTTGCTGTGCAGAAGCTCTTTAGTTTAGTCAGATCCCATTTGTTAATTTTGGCTTTTGTTGCCATCACTTTTGGTGTTTCAGTCATGAAGTCCTTGCCCATGCCTATCTCCTGAATGGTTTTACCTAGGTTTTCTTCTAGGGTTTTTATGGTTTTAGGTCTAACATTTAAGTGTTTAATCCATCTTGAATTAATTTTTGTATAAGGTTTAAGGAAGGGATCCAGTTTCAGCTTTCTACATATGGCTAGCCAGTTTTCCCTACACCATTTATTAAATAGGGAATCCTTTCCCCATTTCTTGTTTTTGTCAGGTTTGTCAAAGATCAGATGGTTGTAGATGTGTGGTGTCATTTCTGAGGCCTCTGTTCTGTTCCCTTGGCCTATATCTCTGTTTTGGTACCAGTACCATGCTGATTTGGTTACTGTAGCCTTGTAGTATTGTTTGAAGTCAGGTAGCATGATGCCTCCAGCTTTGTTCTTTTTGCTTAGGATTGTCTTGGCAATCTGGACTCTTTTTTGGTTCCATGTGAACTTTAAAGTAGTTTTTTCCAATTTTGTGAAGAAAGTCATTGGTAGCTTGATGGGGATGGCATTGAATCTATAAATTAATTTGGGCCGTATGGCCATTTTCACGATATTGATTCTTCCTATCCGTGAGCATGGAATGTTCTTCCATTTGTTTGTGTCCTCTTTTATTTCATTGAGCAGTGGTTTGTAATTCTCCTGGAAGAGGTCCTTGACATCCCTTGTAAATTGGATTCCTAGGTATTTTATTCTCTTTGTAGCAATTGTGAATGGGAGTTCACTTATGATTTGGCTCTCTGTTTGTCTGTTATTGGTGTATAGGAATGCTTGTGATTTTTGCACATTGATTTTGTATCCTGAGACTTTTCTGAGGGTTGTTTATCAGCTTAAGGAGACTTTGGGCTGAGACAATGGGGTTTTCTAAATATACAGTCATGTCATCTGCAAACAGGGTCAATTTGACTCCCTCTTTTCCTAATTGAATACCCTTTCTTTCCTTCTCCTGCCTGATTGCCCTGGCCAGAACTTCCAACACTATTTTGAATAGGAGTGGTGAGAGAGGGCATTCCTGTTTAGTGCCGGTTTTCAAAGGGAATGCTTCCAGTTTTTGCCCATTCGGTATGACATTGGCTGTGGATTTCTCACAAATAGCTCTTTTTATTTTGAGATATGTTCCATCAATACCTAGTTTATTAAGAGTTTTTAGCACGAAGTGTTGTTGAATTTTGTCGAAGGTCTTTTCTGCCTCTATTGAGATAATCATATGGTTTTTGTCATTGGTTCAGTTTATGTGATGGATTATGTTTATTGATTTGTGTATGTTGAACCAGCCTTGCATCCCAGGGTTGGAGCCAGCCTGATCGTGGTGGATAAACTTCTTGATGTGCTGCTGGATTCGGTTTGCCAGTATTTTATTGAGGATTTTTGCATCGATATTCATCAGGGATATTGGTCTAAAATTCTCTTTTTTGTGTGTGTCTCTGCCAGGCTTTTGTATCAGGATGATGCTGGCCTCATAAAATGAGTTAGGGAGGAGTCCCTCTTTTTCTATTGATTGGAATAGTTTCAGAAGGAATGGTACCAGCTCCTCTTTGTACCTCTGATAGAATTCAGCTGTGAATCCGTCTGGTCTGGACTTTTTTTGGTTGGTAGGCTATTAATTATTGCCTCAATTTCAGAGCCTGCTATTGGTCTATTCAGAGATTCAACTTCTTCTTGTTTTAGTCTTGGGAGGGTGTATGTGTCTTGGAATTTATCCATTTCTTCTAGATTTTCTAGTTTATTTGCATAGAGGTGTTTATAGTATTCTCTGATGGTAGTTTGTATTTCTGTGGGATCGGTGGTGATATCCCCTTTATCATTTTTTATTGTGTCTATTTGATTCTTCTCTCTTTTCTTCTTTAGTAGTCTAGCTAGTGGTCTATCAATTTTGTTGATCTTTTCAAAAAACCAGCTCCTGGATTCATTGATTTTTTGAAGGGTTTTTTTTGTGTCTCTGTGGGTTTCAGTTCTGCTCTGATCTTCGTTATTTCTTGCCTTCTGCTAGCTTTTCAATTTGTTTGCTCTTGCTTCACTAGTTCTTTTAATTGTGTTGTTAGGTGTTGATTTTAGATCTTTTCTGCTTTCTCTTATGGGCATTTAGTGCTATAAATTTCCCTCTACACACTGCTTTAAATGTGTTCCAGCAATTCTGGTAGGTTGTGTCTTTGTTCTCATTGGTTTCAAAGAACATCTTTATTTCCGCCTTCATTTCATATTTACCCAGTAGTCATTCAGGAGCAGGTTGTTCAGTTTCCATGTAGTTGTGCAGTTTTGAGTGAGTTTCTTAATCCTGAGCTCTAATTTGATTGCACTGTGGTCTGAGAGACAGTCTGTTGTGATTTCTATTCTTTTACATTTGCTGAGGAGTGCTTTACTTCCAATTATGTGGTCAATTGTAGAATAAGTGTGATGTGGTGCTTAGAAGAATTCATATTCTGTTGATTTGGGGTGGGGAATTCTGTAGATGTCTATTAGGTCTGCTTGATGAAGAGCTGGGTTCAAGTCCTGAATATCCTTGCTAACCTTCTGTCTTGTTGATGTGTCTAATATTGACGGTGGGGTGTTAAAGTCTCCCATTATTATTGTTTGGGAGTCTAAGTTTCTTTGTAGGTCTCTAAGGACTTGCTTTATGAATCTTGGTGCTCCTGAATTGGATGCATATATATTTAGGATAATTAGCTCTTCTTGTTGAATTGATCCCTTTACCATTATGTAATGGCCTTCTTTATCTCTTTTGATCTTTGTTGGTTTGAAGTCTGTTTTATCAGAGACTAGGATTGCAACCCCTGCTCTTTCTTTTTGCTTTCCATTTACTTGGTAGATCTTCCTCCATCCCTTTATTTTGAGCCTATGTGTGTCTCTCCACATTAGATGGGTCTCCTGAATACAGCACACAGATGGGTCTTGACTCTTTATCCAATTTGCCAGTCTGTGTCTTTTAATTGGAGCATTTAGCCTTTTACGTTTAAGATTAATATTGTTATGTGTGAACTTGATCCTGTCATTATGATGTTAGCTGGTTATTTTGCCTGTTAGTTGATGCAGTTTCTTCCTAGCATCGATGGGCTTTACAATTTGGCATGTTTTTGCAGTGGCTGGTACCAGTTGTTCCTTTCCATGTTTAGTGCTTCCTTCAGGAGCTCTTGTAAGGCAGGCCTGGTGGTGATAAAATCTCTCAGCATTTGCTTGTCTGTAAAGGATTTTATTTCTCCTCCACTTATGAAGCTTAGTTTGGCTGGATATGAAATTCTGGGTTGAAAATTCTTTTCTTTAAGAATGCTGAATATTGGCCCCCACTCTTTCTCTGGCTTGTAGAGTTTCTGCCAAGAGGTCCGTTGTTAGTCTGATGGGCTTCTCTTTGTGGGTAACCTGACCTTTCTCTCTGCCTGCCCTTAACATCTTTTCCTTCATTTCAACCTTGGAGAATCTGAAAATTATGGGTCTTAGGGTTGCTCTTCTCGAGGAGTATGTTTGTCGTGTTCTCTGTATTTCCTAAATTTGAATGTTGGCCTGTCTTGCTAGGTTGGGGAAGTTCTGCTGGATAATATCCTGAAGAGTGTTTGTCAACTTGGTTCCATTCTTCCCATTACTTTCAGGTACACCAGTCAAACATAGATTTGGTCTCTTCACATAGTCCCATATTTCTTGGAGGCTTTGTTGGTTTCTTTTTACTCTTTTTTCTCTAACCTTGTCTTCTTGCTTTATTTCATTAATTTGATCTTCAATCACTGATACCCTCTCTTCCACTTGATTGAATTGGCCATCGAAGCTTGTGCATGCATCATGTAGTTCTCGTACCATGGCTTTCAGCTCCAGCTCCTTCAGGTCATTTAAGGTCTTCTCTACAGTGTTTATTCTAGTTAGCCATTCATCTAATCTTTTTTCAAGGTTTTTAGCTTCCTTGAGATGGGTTCAAACATCCTTCTTTAGCTTGGAGAAGTTTGTTATTACCGACCTTCTGAAGCCTACTTCTGTCAGCTCGTCAAAGTCATTCTCTGTCCAGCTTTGTTTTGCTGCTGTCAAGGAGCTACGATCCTTTGGAGGAGAAGAGGTGCTTTGGTTTTTAGAATTTTCAGCTTTTCTGCTCGGTTTCTCCCCATCTTTGTGGTTTTATCTACCTTTGGTCTTTGATGTTGGTGACCTACAGATGGGGTTTTGGTGTGGATGTCCTTTTTGTTGATGTTGATGCTATTCCATTCTGTTTGTTAGTTTTCCTTCTTACAGTCAGTTCCCTCAGCTACAGGTCTGTTGGAGTTTGCTAGAGGTCCAGTCCAGACCCTGTTTGCCTGAGTATCACCAGCGGAGGCTGCAGAACAGCAAATATTTCTGCCTTATCCTTTCTCTGGAAGCTTTGTCCCAGAGGGGCACCCACCTATATGAGGCGTCAGTCAGCCCCTACTGGGAGGTGTCTCCCAGTTAGGCTATATAGAAGTCAGAGACCCACTTGAGGAGGCAGTCTATTCGTTCTCTGAGCTCAAACACCATGCTAGGAGAACCACTGCTTTCTTCAGAGCTGTCAGACAGGGACGTTTAAGCCTGCAGAAGTTTCTGCTGCCTTTTTTTCAGCTATGCCCTGCCCCCGGAGGTGGAGTCTACAGAGGCAGAGGCCTTGCTGAGCTGTGGTGGGCTCCACCCAGTTTGAGCTTCGTGGCTGCTTTGTTTACCTATTCAAGCCTCAGCAATGGCAGATGCCTCTCCCCCTGCCAGACTGCTGCCTGGCAGGTTGATCTCAGACTGCTGTACTAGCAGTGAGCAAGGCTCTGTGGGCATGAGACCCACCAATCCATGCATGAGATATAATCTCCTGGTGTGCTGTTTGCTAAGACTGTTGGAAAAGTGTAGTATTTGGGCGGGAGCATCCCATTTTTCCAGGTACTGTCTTCAGTGAAGGTACAGCTTCTCTTGGCTAGGAAAGGGAAATCCCCTGACCCATTGTGCTTCCTGGGTGAGGTGATGTCCTGCATTGCTTCAGCTCGCCCTCCATGGGCTGCACCCACTGTCCAACTAGTCTCAGTGAGGTGAACCCAGTACCTCAGTTGGAAATGCAGAAATCACCTGTCTTCTGCATTGATCATGCTGGGAGCTGCAGACCGGAGCTATTCCTACTTGGCCATCTTCTCCTCTGAGTGTTCTTGATGGAAACTAACAGGAGCTTGGGTCAGTGGAGTACACTGGGAAGCCAGTATACCATAATTTTCTTTTAAAGCTGTTTTTCCAGAAAAGACTCAGCACTGAAAGATTCTAAAAGAAGAATTTCCTAAGAAATGAGTTTCTAACCTACTCCTCATCCAATTCTTAGCATATTTCAAGTTTTTCATTAGGTCATAGGACTATTGCTTTCTTTCTTAGCTTGTTAGCCTTTTGGAGGTAACAGAGAAGAGTCGTTAAAAGAGGAAACCACTCTATTTGAGTAGCAGCTGGAACAAGCAAGGCATTTTCTTTATACTAGAAGGCAGTGTTCTGGTTAGTAGCAACTCTTCCACTCATTGTGGTATTCTGGGGCCAGTTTGCTCTAGTATCCTTAAGTTATTTGCTTGCATAATAAAATAAAAAACATCCATCCTATGGCACTCTGTGGGCAGTGTTGTTATTGCCTCTGCTGGAGTAGTTTCTTGAAATCTAAATATTTTTCAGTATTAGTATCTTGGTACAAATACTTTGGATGGTCTCTCTTTTTAGGGACTGCACTAATTCCAGGCATACTAAACTGTTTACTGTAAGTATGTTGTGAGCTGTACAGTCCTTTCTTAGAAGGCCTTTTTCTAGCCCAGTAGCTATTGTGTTATGTTTACCAGGATTACCTGGGATGTGATTGTTAAAAATTCGGATTCCTCTACCTAAAAATAAAGGCCTATCAATGACAGATTGTATAAAGAAAATGTGGTACATTTATACCATGGAATACTATGTGGCTGTAAAAGAGAATGAGATTATGTCTTTTGCTGGAACATGGATGGTGCTGGAGGCCGTTATCCTTAGCAAACAAACACAGGAACAGAAAACCAAATACCACATGTTCTTACTTATAAGTGGGAGCTGGATGATGAGACCCTACAAACAAACACAAAAAGGGGAACAACAGACACTGGGGCCTGCTTGAGGGTGGAGGGTAGGAGGAGGGAGATGAGCAGAAAAAATAACTATTGGGTACTATGCTTAGGACCTGTGTGACAACATAATCTGTACAATAAACTCCTGTGATAGGAGTTTACCTGTGTAACAAACCTGGACATGTACTCCCAACCTAAAATAAAAGTAAAAAATAATTCAGATTCCTGGACCCTATCCTCCTAAATCAGAATGTCTGGGTTACAGCCAAGGAATCTGCATTTCTAACATGTTCTCCATGTTTGAGAACCTCAGTCCGAGGGCATATAGTAGCTAATTCCAGAGTAAGAATTCTCATTCTGGGCTTAGATTTTTTTTTTTAATACCTTGGTAGGGGTGATTTTTTTTTTTTTAAAGAGACAAGGTCTCATGCTGTTGCCTAGGCTGGAGTGCAGTGGTTCAATCATGGCTCACTGCAGCCTCAAACTTCTGGGCTCAAGTGATTCTCCTGCCTCCACTTCCCAAGTAGCTGGGACCACGGGCATGCACCACCATGCCCAGCTAATTCTGCAATTTTTTTTGTAGAGACAGTGTCTCACTATATTGCCCAGGCTGGTCTTGAACTCCTGGATTCAAGCAATCCTCCCACCTTGGCCTCCCAAAGTGCTGGGATTACAGGCATGAACCAAGGTGCCCAGGCTAGATCATTATTTCTCAACCCTGGTTACATATTAGAATCACGTGGGATGGTTAAAATATAATATGCCTGGGCTCTACCCCCAATTAGTTAAATCATAATCTTGGCAGGGTAAGGATTTTTTTTAAGGTTGCAAATGTTTCTAATGTGTAGCTATAATTAGAATTTCTGGTCTAAACCTGGGAACCAAAGGGTTGCTCTCAGGTGTTGATAAACTTGCTGAAACTGCATAATATTAAAAAATTGGAGTGGCTGCCTCACTCATAATGTATTCCCTTCTTCGAGAGGAGTCTTTATTTACAGCATAAGAATCAGGTGGCCAGAGCCCATCAATTCAGCTTAAACATCCAACCCAATGAATCCATCAAATCTATCAGCATCTTTGCCCTGGAGCCTTGCTTTTATTTTTCCATTTTTTCATTTCTATTTTTTCTTTATTAAACTCTTTCTCAAAATAAACATAGCTTTATTTTTTGTATTAAAATAATACATATTAATAGAAATGAATTCAGACAATACAAAAAATTGTAAAGTAAAAATAAAATATACATTTAATTCCATGATCCAGAGAGAAATCTTATCAATATTTAAAAATTTATATTCACTTTTTATTCAAAAACACACAACATAAAATTTACCATCTTTACCATTTTTAAGTCTATGGTTTAGTACTAATAAACACATTCACGTTGATGTCAAACAGATCTCCAGAACTTTTTAATCTTGCAAATCTGAAACTCCCTTTTGGTATTTTAAAATACTTTTTAAAATTTGATATTCTCATTTTGTTTATGCATCATTTTACTGATTTTATTAAGTTGTCTATCTGTGTTCTCTTTTGGCTCATTGAGTATCTGATGACAGTTATTTTACATTCCTTGTCAGACAGCTCACGGATATATGTTTCTTTAGGGTTGGTTTCTGGACTTTCATTTTATTCCTTGGATTGGGCCATATTCCATATTTCTCATGTTTCTTTTTGTATGCCTTGTGATCTTTGGTGGGGAATGGGGGAAAAGGGATTAAGACTTGGGTATTTGACTCACTCAAAACTGCTCAACTACATGGAAACTGAACAACCTGCTCCTGAATGACTACTGGGTACATAACAAAATGAAGGCAGAAATAAAGATGTTCTTTAAAACCAATGAGAACAAAGACACAATATACCAGAATCTCTGGGACACATTCAAAGCAGCGTGTAGAGGGAAATTTATAGCACTAAATGCCCACAAGAGAAAGCAGGAAAGACCTAAAATTGACACCCTAACATCACAATTAAAAGAACTAGAAAAGCAAGAGCAAACACATTCAAAAGCTAGCAGAAGGCAAGAAATAACTAAGATCAGAGCAGAACTGAAGGAAATAGAGACACAAAAAACCCCTCAAAAAATCAGTGAATGCAGGAGCTGATTTTTTGAAAAGATCAACAATATCCATAGACTGCTAGCAAGACTAATAAAGAAGAAAAGAGAGAAGAATCAAATAGACAATAAAAAATGATAAAGGGGATATCACCACAGATCCCACAGAAATAGAAACTACCATCAGAGAATACTATAAACACCTCTATGCAAATAAACTAGAAAATCTAGAAGAAATGGACAAATTCCGGGACAAATACACCCTCCTAAGACTAAACCAGGAAGAAGCTGAATCTCTGAATAGACCAATAACAGGCTCTGAAATTGAGGCAATAATTAATAGCTTACCAACAAAAAAAGTCCAGGACCAGATGGATTCACAGCCGAATTCTATCAGAGGTACAAGGAGGAGCTTATACCATTCCTTCTGAAACTATTCCAATCAATAGAAAAAGAAGGAATCTTCCCTAACTCATTTTATGAGGCCAGCACCATTCTGATACCAAAGCCTGGCAGAGACACAACAAAAAAGAATTTTAGATCAATATCCCTGATGAACATTGATGCAAAAATCCTCAATAAAATACTGGCAAACCAAATCCAGCAGCACATCAAGAAGCTTATCCACCATGATCAAGTGGGCTTCATCCCTGGGATGCAAGGCTGGTTCAACATATGAAAATCAATAAAAATAATCCAGCATATAAACAGAATCAACGACAAAAACCATATGATTATCTCAATAGATGCAGAAAAGGCCTTCGACAAAATTCAACAACACTTCATGCTAAAAACTCTCAATAAATTAGGTATTGATGGGACATATCTCAAAATAATAAGAACTATCTATGACAAACCCACAGCCAATGTCATACTGAATGGACAAAAACTGGAAGCATACCCTTTGAAAACTGGCACAAGACAGGGATGCCCTCTCTCACCACTCCTATTCAGCATAGTGTTGGAAGTTCTGGCCAGGGCAATCAGGCAGGAGAAGGAAAGAAAGGGTATTCAATTAGGAAAAGAGGAAGTCAAATTGTCCCTGTTTGCAGATGACATGATTGTATATCTAGAAAACCCCATCATCTTAGCCCAAAATCTCCTTAAGCTGATAGGCAACTTCAGCAAAATCTCAGGATACAAAATCAATGTGCAAAAATCACAAGCATTCTTATACACCAATAACAGACAAACAGAAAGCCAAATCATCAGCAAACTCCCATTCACAATTGCTTCAAAGAGAATAAAATACCTAGGAATCCAACTTACAAGGGATGTGAAGGACCTCTTCAAGGAGAACTACAAATCACTGCTCAATGAAATAAAAGAGGATACAAACAAATGGAAGAACATTCCATGCTCATGGGTAGGAAGAATCAATATTGTGAAAATGGCCATACTGCCCAAGGTAATTTATAGATTCAATGCCATCCCCATCAAGCTACCAATGAGTTTCTTCACAGAATTGGAAAAAACTACTTTAAAGTTCATGTGGTACCAAAAAAGAGCCCACATTGCCAAGTCAATCCTAACCCAAAAGAACAAAGCTGGAGGCATCACACTACCTGACTTCAAACTATACTACAAGGCTACAGTAATGAAAACAGCATGGTACTGGTACCAAAACAGAGACATAGACCAATGGAACAGAACAGAGCCCTCAGAAATAATGCCTCGTATCTACAACCATCTGATCTTTGACAAACCTGAGAAAAACAAGCAATGGGGAAAGGATTCCCTATTTAATAAATGGTGCTGGGAAAACTGGCTAGCCACATGTAGAAAGCTGAAACTGGATCCCTTCCTTACACCTTATACAAAAATTAATTCAAGATGGATTAAAGACTTAAATGTTAGACCTAAAGCCATAAAAACCCTAGAAGAAAACCTAGGCAATACCATTCAGGACATAGGCATGGGCAAGGACTTCATGTCTAAAATACCAAAAGCAATGGTAACAAAAGCCAAAATTGACAAATGGGATCTAATTAAACTAAAGAGCTTCTGCACAGCAAAAGAAACCACCATCAGAGTGAACAGGCAACCTACAGGATAGGAGAAAATTTTTGCAATCTACCCATCTGACAAAGGGCTAATATCCAGAATCTACAATGAACTCAAAGAAATCTATAAGAAAAAAAAAAACAGCCCCATCAAAAAGTGGGCAAAGGATATGAACAGACACTTCTCAAAAGAAAATGTTTATGCAGCCAACAGACACATGAAAAAATGCTCATCATCACTGGCCATCAGAGAAATGCAAATCAAAACCACAATGAGATACCATCTCACACCAGTTAGAATGGTGATCATCAAAAAGTCAGGTAGCAACAGGTGCTGGAGAGGATGTGCAGAAAGAGGAACACTTTTACACTGTTGGTGGGACTGTAAACTAGTTCAACCATTGTGGAAGTCAGTGTGGCGATTCATCAGGGATCTAGAACTAGAAATACCATTTGACCCAGCCATCCCATTACTGGGTATATACCCAAAGGATTATAAATCATGCTACTATAAAGACATATGCACACGTATGTTTATTGTGGCACTATTCACAATAGCAAAGACTTGGAACCAACCCAAATGTCCAACAAGGATAGACTGGATTAAGAAAATGTGGCACATATACACCATGGAATACTATGCAGCCATAAAAAAGGATGAGTTCATGTCCTTTGTAGGGACATGGATGAAGCTGGAAACCATAATTCTCAGCAAACTATCACAAGGACAAAAAACCAAACACCGCATGTTCTCACTCATAGGCGGGAATTGAAAGATGAGAACACATGGACACAGGAAGGGGAACATCACACACTGTGGCCTGTTGTGGGGTTGGGGGAGGAGGGAGGGATAGCATTAGGAGATATACCTAATGTTAAATGACGAGTTAATGGGTGCAGTACACCAGCATGGCACATGTATACATATGTAAGAAACCTGCATGTTGTACACATGTGCCCTATAACTTAAAGTATAATAATAAAAAAAAAGACTTCGGTATTTGAAACAAACAAACAAACAAACAAACGTGACTTCTCCAAGTCTCTATGAACTGACTTCATGTAGGAGAAGACCTTGACTGATCAACCCTAATACAGACTCTGTCTAGGACCTTTCAAACCTTTTCTGAGGATGTATCTTCTCTGCGTTTGTGTGTACTTTTTGTCATCTACAGTTCCCTAAGAAGCATATCTCTGCTTTTTCTCAGAAGCCTGTAGTATCTTTCTTTGCCTTGTGTCTGCTTGAGGAACTGCTCCTCTAACACCTCATGGTTATCCTGTCTGTTCTCAGCAGCTTCCAAAGTCGCCGGTCCCATCAGTGATCTGAGTCAGGCAAGACAGATAGCAGTTCTTCAGGCATTCCTCAGATTAACCAGAGCTGTGGATGTTTGGTCTACCCTTTTGTTTCGGTCCTGAGGAAGAATCCTTGCTGTGGGAGGTTTTCTCTTGGTTGTGCTATGCTAGGCTGGATCGGGAAATGACAAGGACGGGTGTACAAAATGTTCCTGTCCTTTTTTGCTGGAATTCCTTATTGGTTTTATGTTCGTCAGGGTGCTATAATATTCTTGTCTGGTCTCCAAAGTTCTCATGAAGGTGTTCTGGTCTGTTTATTGTTGTTAACTTAGTGTTATTGTGAGAGAATGAGAACCTAATGCTCCCTGCTTCTCCAATTGCTGACATTCTTATTAACATTTTGATGTGTGCTTTCCATATTTTTCTATGCATATATAAAAATATGATTATATTATACATATTGTTTTGTAATCCTTAAACAATGTAGAAACTTAAAGATAATGGACTAGAAGCGCTCATGTGTGCTACTCTCAAGGAGAGAAAACAAAAGGGCAAGTAAACACTGACTCTGCAGGTGGATCATCTGAGAAAACACTTTGGGATCCATCAAGGCAGAAGGGGGACATAGAGAGCAGAGAGGAGCAAAGCTGTGCACCAGCCTGTCTGGGTCAGCTTGGAGCCAGGAGAACCTCTCTAACATGGGAAAGGGCAAATGACTGAGATCTTCCCTCGGGATTCACACTGTCTGCAGGGACCTGTGAAACACTGGGAATGAGATATTCACCCTGCCCCCTACTCCCATACTCCCACCATGCTTCTAGAGTGAGTCAGTGAGCAACCCAAATGTTTTGTGGGAGCAACTCGTGAGTACAGGGGGACCTCTGCAAGCCTTGGGCTCTGGAGCAGATCAGCACCAGAGCCATAGATTCAATAGAGGCCATAGTCATGATGCCTGGGAGCAGTATGATTGCTCGACACCCCCTCATTGGACAAGGCTTGGCACCAGATTCTGGCCCAGGAGTCCCACAGCTGCCTCAACTCAGCCAGCAGCTGCAGCCTCCTGCTGTCCCAGGAAGCACCCACACAGCAGTGAATCCGCCCCTGTCACTGATAGCCAGGCAGGCATCATATGTAGAGCTCCCAGCCCAGTAGTCCTGCTTCTGTGTGAATTCAGCTGGAGGGCACAGCCTCCTGTTGTACCAGGAAGCACCTGAATGGCAGGTCATGTGACTCCACTCATGACTGCTACAGGTAGCCAGGCAGACAATACCGGCTAGAGCTCCAGGCCCAGCATTCCCACTTCTGTGTGAACTCAGCTGGCAGGAACAGCTTCCTGCTGTCCCAGGAAGCACCCAGATTGCAGAGTGGGCAACCCCACTGCCCTGCCACCGGCAGCAAGGTAGGCAATGCCTGCTACAGCTTCCATCCCAGTGGTCCTTTTTCTGTGTGAACTCAGTCAGTGGGTGCAGCCTCTTGTCCCAGGAAGCACCTGGACTGCAGGGTGGTCAACCCCACTCACTCTCACCACTGGTAGCTGGGTGGGCAACACCTATTAGATCTTCTAGCCCAGTGGTCCTACTTCTGCCTGAATTTTCTGAGAGGCACAGCCTTGTGTTGCCCTGGAAACACATGAAGTGCAGGGCAGGCAACTCCACCAAACCCTGCCTTTTATAGCCAGATGGGCCACACCCACTGGAGTTTCCAGCCCAGTGGTCCTAATTCTGCTTGAACTCTGCAGGCAGGTACAACCATGTGTTCCCCTGTAAAGCACTTCAATAGTCAATTAGGGCTGACCTGGCAAGGATATGGCCTTTCTGCCAAATGTGGTCCCTGTCTGAGGGAACTCTGTGGACCAGAACACCCAACAAAAGAAACTCAGGCATGGAGATAGAAATTGGAAGGGGGGCTCCTCCAAGATCCAGGAGTGGTCTAGAATTGAAGCCAGTTGACTGAGCCTACCTTATACCATGATCAAGCCCCTGATGGCATCAAAAGAGACAAAATTTTTAAAAAGACCATCCAAAGGACAGCAACCTCAAAGACTGAAGAAACATCATCCCACATAGATGAGAAAGAACCAGTGCAAGAACTTTAGCAACTCTAAAAGACAGTGTCTTCTTACCTCTGTACTAGCTCTTAAGGAATCGTTCTTAACCAGGCTGAAATGGCTGAAGTATCAGAAATAAAATCAGAATATGTATAGGAACAAAGATCATTGACATCCGGGAGAAAGTTGAAAGCCAATCCAAGGAATCCAAGCAATCCAATAAAGCGATACAGGAGATAAAGGATAAAACGGCCATTTTAAGAAAGAATCAAACTAAACTGATAGAGCCAAAAAACTCACTTTAAGAATTTTGTAATACAATTGCAAGTATTAACAGCAGGCTTGACCAAGCTGAGGAAAGAATCTTAGAGCTTGAAGACTAGTTCTCCAAAATAACACAGTCAGACAAAAATAAAGAAAAAAACAATAAAGAAGAATGAAAAAAACCCTCTGAGAAATATAGGATTATGTAAAGAAACCCAATTCATGTCTCCTTGGTGTCCCTGAAAGAGAGGGACAGAAAGCAAGCAACTTGGAAAACATATTTGAGGATATCTTCCATGAAGATTTCTCCCAACTTTGCTAGAGAGGTCAACATTCAAATCCAGGAAGTGCAGATAATCCCTGGGAGATATTATATGAGATGACCATTCCCAAGACACACAGTCATCAGATGCTCCAAGATTGAAATGAAAGAAAAAATGTTAAAGGCAGCTAGAGAGAAGGGGTAGATAACTCACAAAGGGAACCCTATTGGGCTAACAGCAGACTTTTCAGCAGAAACCTTATAAGCCAAAAGAGATTGGGGTCCCATATTCAGCATTCTTAAAGAAAAGAAATTCCAACCAAGAATTTCATATCCAGCCAACTAAGCTTCATAAGTGAAGGAGAAATAAGATCCTTTTCAGACAAACAGATGCAAATGGAATTTGTTACCACCAGACCTACCTTAAAAGAGGTCCTTGAGGGAGTGTTAAATATGGAAAAGAAAGACTGTCACCAGCCACCACAAAAACACATTTAGGAACATAGACCACTGACACTATAGAGTAGCCACCCAATGAAGTCTGCATAAAAACCAGCTAACAACATGATGACAGGATCAAATCTGCACATATCAATATTAAATTTGAATGTAATGGGCTAAATGCCCCACGTAAAATGCAACAGAGTGGCAAGTTGGATACAGAAGCAAGACCCAATTCTATGCTGCCTATAAGAGACCTGCCTCACATGCAATGACACTCATAAGCTAAACATAGCAAGATGGAGAAAAATCTACCAAGAGAATGGAAAACAGAAAAAAGCAGGGGTTGCTATTCTAATTGCAGACTTCAAACCAGCAATGATAAAAAAGACAAAGAAGGGCATTACATAATGGTAAATGGTTCAATTCAACAAGAAGACCTAACTATTCTAAATATATGTGCACCCAATACTGAAGCAACCAGATTCATAAAGCAAGTTCTCAGAGACCTACAAAGAGACAGATAATGACACTATAATTATGGGAGGTTTTGACACCCTCCGGACAGTATTAGACAGATAATTGAGGTAGAAAACTAACAAAGATATTAGGGATCTGAACTTGACATTTGACCAAATGGGCCTAACAGACATGTACAGAACTCTCACTCAAAAACAAAAGAATATACATTCTTCTTATCTGCACATGGCACATACTCTAAAATCAGCTACACAATTGGCCATAAAACAATCCTTGGCAAATTCAAAAAGCAAAATCATACCAAACACACTCTCAGACCGCAATAAAAATAGAAATCAACATTAAGAAAATTGATCAAAACCAAACAGTTACATGGAAATTAAATAACCTGCTCCTGAATGACTTTTGGGTAAACAATGAAATTAAGGCAGAAATCAAGAAATCCTTTGAAAATAATGAGAGCAAAGATACAACGTACCAGAATCACTGGGACACAGCTGAAGCAATTTTAAGAGGGACGTTAATGGTGCTAAAGGCCCATATTAAAAAGTTAGAAAGATCTCAAATTAACAATATAACAACACACCAGAAGAACTGGAGACCAAAATCAAACCAACCCCAAAGCTAGCAGAAGCCAAAAAAAATAACCAAAATCAGAGCTGAATTGAAGGAAATTGAGATGCATACAAAAGATCAATGAATCCAGGACTTTGTTATTTGAATGGATAAATAAGAATGATAGATAACTAGCTAGATTAATAAAGAAAAAAGAGAAGATCTGAAAAAACACATGTAGAAATGTCAAAGAGGATATTACCACTGACCACAAAAATACAAAAAACTCTCACAGATGACTATGAACACCTCTATGCTCACAAACTAGAAAACCTAGAAAAAATGTATAAATTCCTGGAAACATACAACTTCCCAAGATTGAACCAGGAATAAATTACATCCCTGAACAGACCAGTAATGAGTTCTGACATTGAATTAGTAATAAAAATCCTGCCAAAAAGAAGCCCAAGACCAGAGAGATTCATAGCCAACTTCTATCAGCTGTGTAAAGAAGAGCTGGTGACCAGGTGCAGTGGTTCATGCCTGGAGCAATTTGGAAGGCTGAGGAGGGTGGATCATTTGAGGCCAGGAGTTTGAGAACAGCCTGGCTGACGTGGCAAAAGCCCGTTTCTACTGAAAATACAAAACTTAGCTGGGCTCAGTGGGTCGTGCCTGTAATCCCAGCTACTCAGAGACTAAGGCAGGTGAATCATTTAAGCCCAGGAGGCAGAGGTTGCAGTGAGCCGAGAATGTGCCATTGCACTCCAGCTTGGCCAACAGAGAGAGATTCTGACTCAAAAAAAAAAAAAAAAAAAGCTGGTATTATTCTTACTGAAACTATTCCAAAAAATCAAGGAGGAAGGACTCCACCCTAGTTCATTCTATGAGGCAAGCATCATTCTGATATGAAAACATGGTAGAGACACAACAAAAAAGGAAAACTTCAGGCCAATATCATTGATGAACATAGATGCAAAAATCTTCAATAAAATACTAGCAAACTGAATTCAGCAGCATATCAAAAAGTGAATCCATCATGATCAAGTAGGCTTATCCCTGGGATGAAAGGTTGGTTCAACATATGCAAATCAATAAATGTTATTCAACACATAATCAGAACTAAAAACAAAAACCATGTGATTATCTCAATGGATGCAGAAAAGGCTTTTAATAAAATTTTCAACATCCCATCATGTTAAAACCCTCAACAAATTAGGCCTTGAAGGAACATACCTGAAAATAATAAGAGCCATCTAGGACAAACCCACAGCTGACATCTTACTGAACTGGCAAGAGCTGGAACCATTCCCCTTGAGAACCAGAACAAGACAAGGATGCCTACTGTCACCACTCTTATTCAACATGGTACTGGAAGCCCTAGCCAGAGCAGTTGACCAGGAGAAATAAATAAAAGGCATTCAACTAGGAACAGAGGAATTCAAACTATCTCTCTTTGCAGACAATATGATTCTATACCCAGAAAACTCCATGGTCCCTCTCCAAAAGCTCCTAGATCTGGTTAACAACTTCAGCAAAATTTCAGGGTACAAAACAAATGGACAAAAATTAGTAGAATTTCTATACACCAACAACGTCCAAGCTGAGAGCCAAATCAAGAACACAATCCCAGGCCAGGTGCAGTGGCTCAGGCCTGTAATCCCAGCACTTTGGCAAGCCAAGGCAGGAGGATCACTAGAACCCAAGAGTTTGAGACCAGCCTAGGCTGAACGTAGCAAGAACTTGTTCCTAAAATATAAAAGTTAGCTAGGCATGGTGACACACACCTGTGGTTCCAGCTATTTGGGCGGTTGAAGTGGGAGGATCACTTGGGCCCAGGAGCTTGAGGCTGCAGTGAGCCACGATCACTATGTGCTCCAGCCTGGGTGACAGAGCAAGACCGTGTCTCAACAAAACAAAAATGCAATCTCATTCACAATAGCCACAAAATGAATAAAATACCCAGGAATACAGCTAACCAGGGAGGTGAAAGATCTGTACAATGAGAATTACAAAACACTGCTCAAAGAAATGAGAGCTGACACAAACAAATGGAAAAACATTTCATACTCATGGATAGGAAGAATCAATATTGTTAAAGTGGCCATGCTTCCCAAAGCAATTTACAGATTCAGTGCCATCCCTATCTGATTACCAATGACATTCTTTGCAGATTTAGAAAAAACTATTTAAAAATTCATATGGAACCAAAAAAGAGCTGAAATAGCCAAGGCAATCCTAAGTAAAAAGAACAAAGCTTCAGGCATCATGTTACCTGATTTCAAACTGACTTCAAATTATACCACAAGGCTACAGTAACAAAAAAAGCATGGTACTGGTACAAATGCAGACACATAGACCAATGGCACAGAATAAAGAGCCCAGAAGTAAGGGCACACTCTTACAACAATCTGATCTTCAACAAAGTCAACAAGAATGAGCAGTGGGGAAAGGACTCCCTGTTCAATAAATGATGCTGGGATAACTGGCTAGGCATATGTGGAAGATTGAAGCTAGACCCCTTCCTAACACCATATGCAAAAATCAACTGAAAATGGATTAAAGACTTAAATGTAAAACCTGAAACTATAAAATCCCTGGAAGATAACCTAGGAAACACCATTCTGGACATAGACTCTGGAGATGGTTTCATGATGAAGACTCTGAAAGCAATTGCAACAACAAAAAAATTGACAGGGACCTAATTAAATGAAAGAGCTTTTGGACCACAAAAGAAACTAACAACAGAGTAAAAGATGAACTACAGAATGGGAGAAAATATTTGCAAACTATGCGTCTGACAAAGGTCTAATATCCGGAAACTGTAAGGAACTTAAACAAATCAACAAGCAAAAAACAAGCAACCCCATTAAAACATGGGCAAAGGACATGAGCAGACACTTCTCAAAAGAAGACATACACATGGTCAACAAGCATATGAAAAAATGCTCAATATCAGTAATCATTAGAGAAATGCAAATCAAAACTACAATAAGATACCATCTCACACCAGTCAGAATGGCTATTATTAAAAAGTCAAAAAGTAACAGACGCTGGCAGGGCTGTGGAGAAAAAGGAATGCTTATACACCGTTGATGGGAAAGTAGATTATTTCAGCCATTGTGGAAAGCAGTGTGGCAATTTCTCAAAGAATTTAAAACAGAATTACCATTTGATCCAGCAATCCCATTAATGTGGGTATATTCCCAAAGGAATATAAACCATTCTGCCATAAAGACACATGAATACATATTTTGTTGCAGCACTATTCACAATAGCAAAGACATAGAATCAACCTAAAGGCCCATCAATGCTAGACTGAATAAAGAAAGTGTGGTATACACATGCCATGGAATACCACACAGCCAAAAAAAGAATGGGATTATGAAATCACGTCCTTTGCGGCAATGTGGAGGGAGCTGGAGGCCATAATCCTAAGTGAAACTAACACAGGAACAAAAAACTAAATACCGCATGTTCTCACATATAAGTGGGAGCTAAACCTTGAGTACGTATGGACACAAAGAAGGGAAAAACACATTGGGACCCTCTTGAGGCTGGAGGGTGGGAGGAAGGAAAGGATAAAAAAACTATCCATCAGGCACTATGCTTATTACCTGGGTGACAAAATAATCTGTCCACCAAACCCCTGTGACATGCAATTTACCTATATAACAAACCTGCACAGGTACACCTAACCCCCCCAAAAAATTAAAAAATAACATAGGCATTTTCTTTACAGTAGATATTGATCTTCATTAGTATTTTAGATTTGGGTAGCAACATTCCATTATATGGCTGTACCATAATTTAATGAATTAGCTATTTAGAATTTAGCAAACATGCCTTCTAGTTTTTCACTTTCAGTAACACTATGATGAATACCATTCTACCATAAAAAGGGAGGAAATTCTGATGTGCTACAACATGGATGAACCTTGAGGACATTGTGCTAAGTGAAATCATCCAGTCACACAAAGATAAACACTGTACGAGTCTACTTATATGAGGCACCTAGACTAGTCAAATTCATAGAGACAGAACACAGAGGGGTGATTACCAAGAGTTGTGGGGAGGTAGGAATGGGAGGTGTTAATAGTGATGGGTGCAACAACTATATGAATGTACTTTGTGCCGCTGGACTGTACACTTAAAAATGGTTAAAATAGCAAATTTTATGCCATGTATATTTTAGCCCAATTTAAAACATTACTGGGGTCATCTCCAAAGGACATAAGAGACACTCAGAAAGGGCAATTTGACAATCAAAAAGAATAATTATTGCAGTAAGTTAATATATGTATATGCCATCTTAAAATTGATAAGTTTATGATGCTAAAAAATTCTCACTTATTAATCATTTTTGGATACTGCTAGGAAACCAATTAGCTCATTATTCTGCCAACTGGTAAATAAAGGTAAAATAACTTTTTTTTTAAAAAAAGTTATGTGTAGGGACAAATACCATTTGCAGCTAGTTTGAAGGATCTGTCTTTTTGGCCTTCATGCTTTGGTATTTATTTTCACTGAAACCTGGCTATTTCCTTGTATGTAGGCCTTTTGCCAGCCTAACAGATGAGGTTAGATATGGCCATTCAAAAGAAAAATGATCAAACATCAAATGTGTTTTTTGTGGGGCATGAATCTCAGCCAGGAATGCAAAAATGACCTTTTTTCTTGATCCGTAGCTCTAGTTGTTGAGACAATATTATATTATTACTTTTGTCAGAATAGGATTAAATCTGATTTCCTGAAAATGGAACTTAGAACACTAAAGTTGGAGATTATTTAAGTTGGAATTTGAGTAGTATACAACATGATATTATGAACATATGCATAAAATATTGATTTTCTTCTAGGATTTGTTTGCATTTGCTATAGAACTTTATTTAAAATTGTTGACTAGATCACTCTCCATGAACAAAATCACCTAAAATTGTAAAGAGCACCAACAGCTAGTTGTATTTTATTTAATGTCCATTTTATTGATATTATATGTTTTGTTTTTTTTTTTAAGAGAAGGACCTGTCCTTTCTTTTTTTTTTTTTTTATTATTATTATACTTTAGGTTTTAGGGTACATGTGCACAATGTGCAGGCTTGTTACATATGTATACATGTGCCATGTTGGTGTGCTCCACCCATTAACTTGTCATTTAGCATTAGGTATATCCCCTAATGCTATCCCTTCCCCCTCCTCCCACCCCACAACAGTCCCTGGTGTGTGATGTTCCCCTTCCTGTGTCCATGTGTTCTCATTGTTCAATTCCCACCTATGAGTGAGAACATGCGGTGTTTGGTTTTTTGTCCTTGCGATAGTTTGCTGAGAATGATGGTTTCCAGCTTCATCCATGTCCCTACAAAGGACATGAACTCATCATTTGTTATGGCTGCATAGTATTCCATGGTGTATATGTGCCACATTTTCTTAATCCAGTCTATCATTGTTGGACATTTGGGTTGGTTCCAAGTCTTTGCTATTGTGAATAGTGCCACAATAAACATACGTGTGCATGTGTCTTTATAGCAGTATGATTTATAATCCTTTGGGTATATACCCAGTAATGGGATGGCTGGGTCAAATGGTATTTCTAGTTCTGGATCCCTGAGGAATTGCCACACTGACTTCCACAATGGTTGAACTAGTTTACACTCCCACCAACAGTGTAAAAGTGTTCCTATTTCTCCACATCCTCTCCAGCACCTGTTGTTTCCTGACTTTTTAATGATCGCCATTCTAACTGGTGTGAGATGGTATCTCATTGTGGTTTTGATTTGCATTTCTCTGATGGCCAGTGATGATTAGCATTTTCTCATGTGTTTTTTGGCTGCATAAATGTCTTCTTTTGAGAAGTGTCTGTTCATGTCCTTCGCCCACTTTTTGATGGGGTTGTTTGTTTTTTTCTTGTAAATTAGTTTGAGTTCATTGTAGATTCTGGATATTAGCCCTTTGTCAGATGAGTAGGTTGCAAAAATTTTCTCCCGTTGTGTAGGTTGTCTGTTCACTCTGATGGTAGTTTCTTTTGCTGTGCAGAAGCTCTTGAGTTTAATTAGATTCCATTTGTCAATTTTCGTTTTTGTTGCCATTGCTTTTGGTATTTTAGACATGAAGTCCTTGCCCATGCCTATGTCCTGAATGGTATTACCTAGGTTTTCTTCTAGGGTTTTTATGGTTTTAGGTCTAACATGTAAGTCTTTAATCCATCTTGAATTAATTTTTGTATAAGGTGTAAGGAAGGGATCCAGTTTCAGCTTTCTACATATGGCTAGTCAGTTTTCCCAGCACCATTTATTAAATAGGGAATCCTTTCCCTATTTCTTGTTTTTGTCAGGTTTGTCAAAGATCAGATAGTTGTAGATATGAGGCATTATTTCTGAGGGCTCTGTTCTGTTCCATTGGTCTATGTCTCTGTTTTGGTACCAGTACCATGCTGTTTTGGTTACTGTAGCCTTGTAGTATAGTTTGAAGTCAGGTAGTGTGATGCCTCCAGCTTTGTTCTTTTGGCTTAGGATTGACTTGGCAATGTGGGCTCTTTTTTGGTTCCATATGAACTTTAAAGTGGTTTTTTCCAATTCTGTGAGGAAAGTCATTGGTAGCTTGATGGGGATGGCATTGAATCTATAAATTACCTTGGGGAGTATGGCCATTTTCACGATATTTATTCTTCCTACCCATGAGCATGGAATGTTCTTTCATTTGTTTGTATCCTCTTTTATTTCATTGAGCAGTGATTTGTAGTTCTCCTTGAAGAGATCCTTCACATCCCTTGTAAGTTGGATTCCTAGGTGTTTTATTTGTTTTATTCTCTTTGAAGCAATTGTGAATGGGAGTTCACTCATGATTTGGCTCTCTGTTTGTCTGTTATTGGTGTATAAGAATGCTTGTGATTTTTGCACATTGATTTTGTATCTTGAGACTTTGCTGAAGTTGCTTATCAGCTTAAGGAGATTTGTAAACCCCACCAGCAGCTAGTTGTATTTTATTTAATGTCCATTTTATTGGTATTATACATTTTTAAAGCAATTAATATTCCTTCAAACATTAAACATAAAGAATTAATATTCCTCTACATAGTTATATGCTCTTAAAATGAATAAGTCAAAACTTATACATTTAAGAAATGAATTACCCAAATGCTTAAGCATTGATTGCAAACTTAATCAAATCCTTCTAAACATCAAATAAAATTACAAATCTAATCTATCTAATACTTCACACACATTAAAAAGCAAAAAAAAAAAAATGCACAGCATTGTAGCAATAATTACAAAACTGATTGTATTTACTAATACCAGTTACAAATATGCTAATGCCATGGATGGATAAATTGATTGATTAATTTTATCTTCCTGTGATTGTATTCCTTAGGATTGCAGAGAGTTTTATAAGACCTAATAGACAAAACAACAACAACAAAGAAAACACCTCCTCAGACTAGCTGAGGTTGCAGGATACAGTTTTCAAGAAATTGATTCTTGGTTAGGACCCAGCATTCATTGTGCAGGCCAAGACTTTTAAACACGAATGACGCTTAGTGCTTTTTTTGTAAGTCAGTTTCCCTTTTTATATTAATGAGACTTTTAAGTCCATGTCTTTCACAAGACTTTTAGTTCCTGAAGCTTTATGTATTTCCAAGAAATGATATATTCTCTAACTTTCACATGTTCTGCATTTCCAAGCTTATATTGCCATTATGACCTGATTTCTCAGTACAATTGCAAATTTATGGGTGTCTTGCACTATATCTAATAAGGTCATCCAGAGTTTTTACAGCTAGAAGTGAATGAGGAATTAGTCTCATCTTTGGGACATTGACTAATCGATCACATTGGAACAATTATTTATCACCACCAATATTGATGAACTGCTAGATTCTGTTTTTATCTGGGTATTTCATAGTTCACTGAGGTTCCGTTCTCTTTTAAAAATATCTTTTTTCTCTGTTTTTCAGATGGATGATTTCTATTTTATTTTCTTGTTTATTCTGACATCTTCAACCTATTGTTAAACCCATCCCATGAATTTTGAATTTCAGGTATTATACTTTCATCCTAGATTTGTTATTCCCTTCTTTTTCTTTTATGTTTTCTATTTTGCTGCCAAGACATTCTCTCTTTGCATCACTTATGGGTATATTTTCTTCTGTGTCATAGAATATAGTCATTGCAGCTGCTTTAAAACCTTTGCAAATTCTAACCTTTGGCTTATCTCAGAGTTAGTATCTGCTGATTGTCTTTTCTTTTAAGTATAGGTCACATTTTCCTGTTTGTTTGTATATCAGAGAATTTTGGAATGTGTCCTGGATATTGTAAATGATCTATTATATAGATTCTGGATTCTGTTATGCTATCACAAAAAGTGTTGTTGTTTTGTTTGTACAGGCAGTTAACTTAATAAACTCAAACTGCAAACTCTGTCTTCCCTGTTCTGCTCCAACCTGGAGCTGGGCTGTGCAAGTGTGATTCAGAGGTTGTCAAGGGATTTGGACAGAATTTGCCTCTCTGGCTCTCTCCTTTCTGATATTTCCCTTCTCATTTTCCAACTACTGTTTCTTCCCAATCTCGGCTATCTTTTTCTTCAAGCTAGTAATACTTAAAATTGTTTTTTAACTCTCTGGTTTAGCCACCCCACATGGTATAGATTGATACCTCTCCTCAAGGCTAAGAATCATAAAAATGGGAATCTCATTCAGTGCCTTCCCATCTTCCATGTGTCCATCCCCTTCTACTATGTTCCTGCCTTTGTTTGCTCTTTTCTACCTTCAGGTAGTTGCTTTTATATTTCATCTAGAGTTTATAGTTGTTATTTGTAGGAAGTTTTAGGTTTTCTTTTTATGATTCACTGTCCTCTCTATGTCCATAAAGTTCATGCTAGAATCAAATGGTATCCTACATTTCAAGTTATTTAAGGGAAGCAATTGTAATAATTTGCTTCACTTGATCTCACAAAATATTTTGTGCATTATGAGGAAAGATGGGAGCACAATGGCTTTGTCTGAAATTCTCACTCTCCTATCCTGTGCATGCTGCAGTTAGAACACGAGCATGTGGCAGAACCATCAGGGCAGGACAGCTCTGGCAGCCAGCCGCTTAGAAAGGGCCTCACCAGATGGCAGTCCCATGGTAGAGTCTACCTCAATGTTACAGCAAATTAAGTTTTGTTTTACTAGTGTTTTAGAACTGACCAGCTTAACAAACTCACAAGAGTCCAGTGTGCACCAGAAAGTTAATTTATTGATCTGCAGCAGAGATGTGAATATTTGTGTATGACATACAAGGTGCTTTGCATCATGGTATCAGTGTTTCTGTAAGCCAGATTACTAATCTGAATGCTGTTCCCTGGTATGGAAATGGGCCACAGAGAGATAAATAATAATTATAATAACAATAACAATACCTGTCATTTGCCTGGTGCTTTAAATTCCTTTTTGTTAATCTTCACAGCAACCTTGGAAAAAAGATATTAGCATTCCTATTTTATAGTTGAAGAAGCTGACACTCTAAATTTGAGTATCTTTTTTAAGGTCATAAATCTAGAAAACATTGGAGACACTTTTCCTGCAATTTCTCTGAATCAGAAGACTTCTTGATCATCACACTAAAGGGTTTACATTTTAGATAGAAAAATCAGTCGTGGTCTTCACTGAAAGCACCAGGCTATGCACAGTTGATTGTCTTTGGCAGTTTGGGCTGCTATCACAAAGTACATAGCCTGGGGGGCTTATACACAACAGGAATTTATCTCTCATGGTTCTGGAGGCTGGAAGTCTGAGATCAGGGTGCCTGCAGGGTCAGGTTCTGCCGAGGGCCCTCTTCCAGGTTGCAAACTGCTGACTTATTGTATCTTCACATGGTGGAAAGAGAGCCAGGAAGCTCTCCTGTCCCTTCTTATAAGAACACTAATCCCATACATGAAGGCTTCATCCTCACTACCAAGCTACCTCCCAAAGGGCCCAGCTAGAAATACCACCACATTGGCATTAGGTTTTCACATATGAATTTTGTGGAACACAAATTTTGTCTATACCATTGATTTTCGCATTTCTAAGGTCTTTGCTATCTTTTGCCTTTTTCAGCTGTCCGGCCTCAGGGTGTCTTCATGACTGTGGTTTCCTTGTGCAGTGACCGTATGTGTGTGTCAAACAGCCTCAGTGCTTATGGGCTGACCTGCAGGTCTGCTACAGGAATGTATTAGGTGGGTGCAAAAGTAATTGCAGTTTTTGCATTGTTGGAATTTGTCGTTTGATATTGGAATACATTCTTAAATAAATGTGGTTATGTTATACATCATTTTAATGGGCACTTCTCTCTTTATGCTTTTTGCTAATGACTTATTACTTGCTCTTTATTTTAGACTTTGGAAACGATGTTTGACAAAAAGCAAATTTGAGCGATTTTCTTGTTCGAGTTCGAAATGGGTCATAAAGCAACAGAGACAACTTGCAACATCAACAATGCATTGGCCCAGGAACTGCTAACGAACATATACTGCAGTGGTGGTTCAAGAAGTTTTTCAAAGGAGACCAGAGCCTTGAAGATGAGGAGCTTAGTGAAGGGCCATAAGAAGTTGACAATGACCAATTGAGAGAAATCATTGAACCTGATTCTGTTACAACTACAGGAGAAGTTGCCAAAGAACTCAACATTGACCATTCTATAGTTGTTTGTCATTTAAAGCAAATTGGAAAGGTGAAAAAGCTCGATAAGTGGGTGCCTCATGAGCTGAGCGGAAATAAAAGAGAATTATCATTTTGAAGTGTCACCTTCTCTTATTCTATGCAACAATGAACCATTTCTTGATCGGATTGTGACGTGCAGAAAAAGTGGAATTTATATGACAATCAGCGATGACAGGCTCAGTGGCTGTACTGAGAAGAAGCTCTAAAGCACTTCCGAAAGCCAAACTTGCACCAAAAAAAGACACTGTCACTATTTGGTGGTCTGCTCCTGGTCTGATCCACTACAGCTTTCTGAATTCTAGCAAAGCCCTTACATCTGAGAAGTATGCTCAGCAAATCGATGAGATGCACCGAAAACTGCAATGCCTGCAGCTGGCATTGGTCAACAGAAAGGGCCCAATTCTTCTCCATGACAACGCCTGACTGCAAGTCACACAACCAACATTTCAAAAGTTGAATGAATTGGGCTATGACATTTTGCCTTATCCACCATATTCACCTGACCTCTCGCCAACCACCTACCACTTCTTCAAGCACCTTGACAACGTTTTGCAGGGGTCCATAACTAGCAGGATGCAGAAAATGCTTTCCAAGATTTCATTGAATCCTGAAGCATGGACTTTTAAGCTTCAGGAATAAACAAACTTATTTCTCGTTGGGAAAAATGTTTTGGTTGTTATGGCTCCTATTTTGATTAATAAAGATGTGTTTGAGCCTTGTTATAATGATTTAAAATTCGTGGTCCAAAACCACAATTACTTTTGTACCAGCCTAATATTTCAGAGGAAGTGGGGCAGGTTTATATTCTGCCATGTGGGGAATCCTGGATTGCCCCACACTGAACTTGTGAGTTATTCTAGGGATGCTGTCATGTCTCTAGAAATTAGTTCCAGGTAACTAATTGCCTGGTCGGCTGCTTAAAGTGGCTCTGATTTTAAAATACCATGAGGGGATATATTTTTCTTGTTTGAACTCTCAATGCCCAGCTGTTTTAATATAGGTTTTATTCTTATTTAGGTATGGCAAGACCAATGGCTCAAAAGACGACTGCCATTGAAAAGATAGTTTGTTACTCACAGTTCCCAAGAGGAAGAGGCACACCATTCCATGGGGCCAAAGGGAGGATGGGGAAGCACCAGGGTTGGTCAGGTGGCAGAGGGAGTGAAAAAATGTGCAAGAGCCTTTATTATAGTTTCCATGAGCCAGAACAGGTGAGGCAGGGTAAACAGGCTTAGAATTGGTTGGTTTAAATAATTTCAGTGGGCTCTGGGGCATAGGGGCTGTTCCTGGTTGTCTGGTACCTGGCCTTAGGATAATTAGAGAAGGGAAATAGTGGCCCAGAGTGTGAGAGGGCAATGAAGGAGGTGGTGGGAGTAGAGTCTGGATTGGTTGCTTTGCATGTGAAAGATGAGCTCCCAGGTGAGTTGTTTCCCCACTCTAGGAATTGGCTACCCTGGAAAGGGCAGTACCTTCTGGGTCAGCAAGGCCCTAGAAGCCAAAGCATCAGAACCCAGAAAATAAAGGACATGGTTGATAACACTAGCAGAAAGTCATGCTCACCGACTGGTGATGTTTTGAGCATTGACACTGAGAAGATGGGCTCAACAGTGAGCTGCAGTGATGAGCAGGAAAGACAAGGTCTCCGCTTTCGTGGAGCGGGGCCAATGGAGTGCATGAACTTCTTGGGTTTCTTTCACTGCAGATTGAAACTCCACTATTTTCACTAGAACATTTTTTTTGGAGGTGTGTGTGAAAGGGAGGCAGCAGAGGGATCGGTTCCCTATGGGTCCTGCAGCTCATGTGCCATTATAAAGAGTCCTCTGTGCCCTCGGCCCCCATCACAGGGCAGGCAATGAAGTCCTTCGTCCCCTGTGAGATGAGAGGACCCCATGGGTGCTGGGCACTTTGTGAAGTGCTTTCACACGCCTGACTTCCTGTGTCCCTCATGACACCCTCTGAGGTGGTTATCATGTGTGTTCTGGCTCCTCAGATGTGGAAACATAGACTCCAGGAGATGAATAGCTCGCCTGAGGTTACCCAACTAGTGGGCCAGGTGGAATTTGAACCTCGCTTTTCTTAGAGCTTGTCAAAGCTACATGCAGTGTTGTTTTCTGGTGTGAGGTCCATCTTGGCTCTGGGAAATCAAAGAAGTTAACTTAGTGAGTTGTACACTTTTTTATCTCCTCTTGCCCTGCTCCCCGAACAGTAGGATAGCATTTTTGCATCTTTCACAGTTGGGAGCATTCTGCTGCCACTTTGGTTGGAGAGTGGGGAGGGGAGGGAGACCTTATGAAGAGTTTTCAATGGGCATCCTCACCCCAGATTTCCAGGTTTATGAGTTTAGGAAGAAAAAGAAATGTAGACACGATATTCACCAAAGCCTCAATACTACCAAGATTTTAGGTGGGAGGTGATGTCACCAGTAGGAAACACCAGTTAGGCTGCCCCCAGCCTTACTGTGTACACGCATGTAGTCTATCCCTGCCTTCCTTTCTGACAGTGGCCAGCAAGTCAGTGAATCAGCTTCAGAATGAGCCATAAGTGAGGATGTTCATGGTTTTTATTCTGCCTATTGTTTTCTGCCTTTCCAGATTTTTATAGAAGTTACTCGGAAGAGAGAAGGCATGCGACAATTTGAGTTTGTCCTTGATGTCTTTGGCTGTGTTTTTGCAGGGCTGTGTCTACATAGATGAAGGGGTCAGTAAGTAGAGAAATTTGAGAGGTTCTAAACACGTCCTGTCCTTTCAGATTCTTACAGGCAGAACCATCCCAGTTGTAACCCTTGTGTCAGCAGTTCTGCTGGCTGACAGCACAGATGAATATTCAGACTGTTGGCAGGTTTCTTAGTGCACGTCCCTGCCTGGAAACCTGGAAAACGTACCATAGCACTACAGCTTGTAAGCATGATATTCTAGCTTGTCAGGAAAGTTTTAATAAGAAATGTCAGGCAATTGAAAGTCAAATTCCCTTGCCTGAGGAACTAGAAAATCTGTTTCAGGAAACAGGCATTCTGCAGGGCCGTCCCTGCAGCATGGAAGCTGCCCGAGGCCTGTGGTTCCCTGGCAGCTCTTCCTGCTAAGGGGCCTTACAGGAGATTGGTTTGCTCGCTGCATGCACACTGTCCACTCTCTGCTTCCCTGCAGTTTTTTAGCCTCAGCAGCTCTAGAGTGTGTCTTGGAAATCTGCATTCTTAATAAGTGAGAAAAGCTTAGACAGATGGCTCAGTAAATGCCACAGGCACACCATAATTAGGTCACGGCAGGGCACTATCCTTACAGATACGTTGGGGACATCATATTAACTATATTTTCTTATTTTCTGCTTTTTTTTTTCTTTGGCATTTGGGGCCTCACTGACCGTGGAGAGAGGCTGCCCCTCCCAGGGCTAACTAATTCTTAGCCATAGCAAACAATTTGCCTGCGCACCTGTGTTGGACATGCAAATCAATCAATTCTGATTTACGTGCCCACCTCTCTCCTATCAGCAGACTTCTGCAGCCTGGGACTCTCGCCCTCTGCCCTGAAGCACCCAGAGCCAGGCACCAGACAACTAGTGGATATCCCTATACCCCAGAGCCCGCTGACATTATACAAACAATGTAATTCTAAACCTGTTCAGCTGCTAGTCCTGCCTCATCCATTCCTGCCCTAGAAAAATCACAATAAAGGCTTTTCCCATGTGCTCCTCTGGCTCCTGCTGCCTTCTGACAGCTGGTTGCTGCCCGGTGGCCTGCCTGGCGTGGTGAGCCGCCTCTTCCTGGGAACTTTGAGTAACAAACTATCTTTTTGTTTTTTAAATTTTATTTTTAATTGACAAATAATATTGTGTATCTTTGTGGGATACAATGTGACATTATAGTATATGGATTCATTGTGGAATTACTAAGTTAAATCAAACTTTTCAATGGCAATCCTCTCCTATCTTTGCCCTCGCCATAACAGGATCATAAAGCTTGCATTTTCAGAACAGGCATATGGGCAAGCTTACATACACTCAGGTGGAGACAATAACTGGTCTCTAAAGACCATTTGTTAATGATAATTGATTTAGGAAGCTTCTATAAGTCATCTTATCAATATTTTTACCATTGAATTAGGTAAGCATGTAGAAAGCGTATAAAAATGTGGATGAAAAGGTTTTGAATAACTTATATGTTAGATGACAGGGTCAAGTTTTAAAATAAAAATATCTTGACACATTACATTTATCACTAATACAAATGAGAGAGTAACAGAATAACTGTAGTGAACTCTGTTAAGAAATCAATTGCTTAATGGTAACTTAAACATAGTTCACATAAGAAAGATGTAGAGGTTGTAGGATGTAAATAGTTTTTCTAAAAAGTACAACACAAGGAAGGCTGTGCGCGGTGGCTCATGCCTGTAATCCCAGCACTTTGAGAGGCTGATGTAGGCAGATTACTTGAGGTCAGGAGTTTGAGACCAGCCTAGCCAACATGGGGAAACCTCTTCTCTACAAAAAATACAAAAATTAGCGGGGCGTGATGGCGCATGCCTGTAATCTCAGCTACTCAAGAGGCTGAGGCAAGAGAATCACTCGAACCCAGGAGGTGGAGGTTGCAGTGAGCCAAGATCGCGTCACTGCACTCCAGCCTGGGAGACAGCCAGACTCTGTCTCAAAAAAAAAAAAAAAAAAAAAAAGCGGCCGGGCGCGGTGGCACATGCCTGTAATCCCAGCACTTTGGGAGGCCGAGACGCGCGGATCACGAGGTCAGGAGATTGAGACCATCCTGGCTAACACAGTGAAACCCCGTCTCTACTAAAAATACAAAAAATTAGCCGGGCATGTTGGCGGGTGCCTGTAGTCCCAGCTACTCTGGAGGCTGAGGCAGGAGAATGGTGTGAACTCGGGAGGTGGAGCTTGCAGTGAGCTGAGATTGAGCCACTGCACTCCAGCCTGGGCGACAGAGCGAGCCTCCGTCTGGAAAAAAAAAAAAAAAAAAAAAAGCAACACCAAAGTGGGGTTCATTACGACCAGTGATATTGTCTGGGTTAAGGGATCTGCTGGTTTCACGTTGTACACTTACTATTACATCGAAAAGGCTGGATCCATTGTGATCATTACTTAAATGTTTCTTTTTAATTTTAAAAATTTTATTATTTTTTTAAGAGATGGAGTCTTGTTCTATTGCCCAGACTGGAGTGCAGCAGCATGATCTTAGCTCACTGCAGCCTAGAACTCCTGGACTCAAGTGATCCTCCTGCTGCGGCCTCCCAAAGTGCTGGGATTACTGGCATGAGCCACCGCCCCTGGACTGATTATTATTTTTAGAGAGCTCCTTATGAATTGGAATGTCTCCATAAAAGGATGACTAGAATTATAATGGGGTGAAAGCCATCAATGAAAATGGAAACCTCAAAAATTCTAAGAGTTATATGTGTAAGGGGGTTGGATTTATTCTGTGAGTTACAAGGCACAGAACTAAGGCCCATTGAGAAATTCATGGAGAATTGGATTTTACCTTCATATGAGAAAGAACTTTGTAATAATTAGTATCGTCAAAAATAAAATGAGCTTTCTAGAATCATAGAAAGCATTCAAACTGAGTAAATAACCACAGTTGGAGATGCGCTTTCTGTATTCAGTGGTTGGTTAGACTTGCTTACTTCAAAGGTACATTCTAACTCTAAAATTCAAAGCAAACTGAATTTTTTTTTTTTTTTTTTTGGAGACGGAGTCTCGCTCTGTCGCCCAGGCTGGAGTGCAGCAGAGTGATCTCGGCTCACTGCAACCTCTGCCTCCCGAGTTCAAGTGATTCTCCTGCCTCAGCCTCCCCAGTAACTGGAATTACAGGCATCTGCCACTGCGCCTGGTTAATTTTTGTATTTCTAGTAGGGACAGGGTTTCACCATCTTGGCCATGCTGATCTCGAACTCCTGACCTCGTGATCCACCCTCGGCCTCCCAAAGTGCTGGGGTTACAGGCGTGAGCCACCATGCCTGGCCAGCAAACTGATTTTTTTAACACCTTTGAGCCCACGATCTTTTGTATATGAGATAGTATACACCTCATAGGGTTTCACTAGCACATCACTCTCCTTTTTATTATAAAAATATAATAAAATTTAAATGACCATATTATTTTTCTTCAATCACATTAACAATATTTCTTTGGGGGGAAAAAACCTTATATCTGCAGGATAGCACAGGATAAATCTGATTTCTACCCTGAAGCTAGTGTTAAAGACAAAATGGTTAGTTTCTTCCTACTTATTCCCCTCCCTGGGACACACGCTTGGCCTGAATGGTCAATTTTATGTCATCGTCTAACTGTATGTTCTACAAATGTGACCAATAAGATTAGGGATTGTAGAGAGTGAGGTGAAATGAGGTGCCTTCTAATTTTATTGCTAACTTTTTACTGTTTGAAGATCTTGAAGCTAAACCTCAAAATCTTTGATAAGTTTCTCTTATTTTCAACAAATTGTGGACAAATTAAACTGGCTTTATCAATTTCATAGCTGGGAAAATTGTAAATCTTTTTCCTCCAAATTTTGCTTGACAAGGACTCTTTGTTAACTTAAAAATGAGAGAACAAAGAGACAAATAAAACAGATTCCCAAATTGACCTGGTTATGAGGTGTCATATGAAATAGAATTTGGAAGAGCCCATCACTGATTATATTTTAAATCTATCACTTGCCCCAAACTCCACTATTAACAAATTCCATATGAAAGTCTCTAAGTTTGGACATTGGAAATGAGATTAATGTCACAATAATGGGGAAAGATACCTGTTTATAAATTTTGTGAGCAAAATTGGAGAAATCTAGAATTTTTTATTCTGGTCTTATTCTGGTTTTATAACCCAGGGAACAAAATAGCCTGAACTTATTGGGTCTCATAATGCGTCCTCATTAATATAGTTAATTAGATACTAAAGTTAATTAAAACACCTGATGAATACTTCTTGCCACCTGAATTCCTCATGGTCTATTATAATGGATTATTTTGTTTATTCGTAGTAACTCTATTGGAGTGTCCTCTCTGGATAGACTCAGGATAAGGTCTCTAGGTTATATTTAAACCTTTTACAAGACAACTTTTTAAAGAATAGCCAAAGAAAACAGGTAAAACCAGAGCTATTGTGGTCAAGCAGTGCGGGGAGAATCTTGGACCCCGACTTCCTGGCCATTCTCTTTCATATGATTCCACCTAAGAACATGCTAGTCTGTCCCATATTCAAACAGGAAAATTCTTTACCCCCCTAAATTAATGAGCCATTTGGAACAGTCCATCTGCAGGTACCAGTTGTCCCTCGACGAATTGCCAGTTTGGTTTCTCAGGCTGCTAAGTGAGCTTTGAGAGCTTATTCCACTGTTGACTGTTGGTATGGAGAAGTAGATCAAGGACTAGATTGTTCACAGTTTTTGTTGCCTTTGATCTTGAACATAAATCAGTCACAATCTAGCTTTCCAGTAGTGCAAAGGAAAGAAAAAATAATAAAAAAAAGAGTTGGTCAGAATCAGGTGAAAGGAATTGAGTATACATCCCAGTTACTGACGTGTGCACATAACTTGTAAATTAGTACCACTGTGAGGTTCAAAATCAGCAGGAAGAACAGTATACTGAGAGGGTAGGTAAGTATAAGCAGTTTAAAAGAGGGGTGTATTTTGCTCCCCTGTCGCACCTCATAAAAAATGTACATTAATGATTTGAACTGTTTTTAGGTGCGTTAGGATCACACACCCGTGGTCCCATTTGCTGAACATGTGGGTTTATAATCACAAATAAAAGTCTCAAAGTGGGCCTGCTCTGTAAGTAGTGTCAGAAAGAATGACTTAAAGCCAGCGATTCTAAAACCTTTTAGACCAGCATTTATGGAAAAATGCCCTTCAAAATTCAGCTAGCTGATAACCAACAATTAGGTACAGGGGCTCAGCTCATTCAGATGCCCAGGGGTGCATTTTCCAACTAATTCTGCCCTGGAAGCTTCATCAAGAGAGTTTAAAATTAGTTGTTTCATGGGTGAATCATTGAGATATTTTTAAAAGGCAATGATGAGCAGTTCATAAGTGCTTTAATTTTTTTTTCAGTGATATCAATGATGTCCTCCAGTGTGGATTTCTGGACCCAGCCTTGAAGCAGGCACAGAGCTCTGTTTGAAGAAATGTTGGCTCTAACCTGGGAATATTCCTCCTTGTCCATCTTCTAGTCTGACAGAAGTCTGGTTATGTTCTTAATTTTTATAAGATTATTCAAATATATTTCTTTTAGAAACTTGCAGCAAGAGTATGTCCTCTGGGCTCTTGCCAGCAAATGACCATAACTTACTTCTCTCTGTAGCTATATTTTAGGCAGAAAGAAGGATTCATCCATCCTTTCTAAATTTCCCAAAATGTGGTGCATGGGTTATCAGCACGGAATCACTGGGGAGTTCCTTAAAAATGTCAAGGCCCCAGCCCCACCCTGGAACTATAAAATTCCAATCTCTGGAATGGGGCAAAGATGTCTGCAATGAAATAAGTGGTGCTGCTCCTGAATCATGAGCCCAAGCTGTCCACATTCTAAATCTACCTGGGACCAAGCCAGATCACAGAATCATTTTTACCAAAATGTGTTCTGGTGTAAAGTCCTCAGAGGCCTTGGGAAGGGCAATTGTGTAGAGACAGCATCCAATTTTCTGAGGCACGGTGGCTGTGATACAACCCCTCCTTCCCTGCTTTCCACTGTCCATGTGGACAGGACCCTGCCTGGAATGGGAGCAATCATAAATCATAATGCTTAACCCTCCTTTTTGGCCAGGATTCATCTCTCTTACTCTCTATTGGGTCCCTGAAGAAGTCTCCAGTTTCCTTTATATCTTAATCATCTTATGGTAGTCATTAAACAGAAATGCAATATTGTTGTAGTTGTAGAAATACTCTTCAGGATGTCATCCACTGTATCACTCCATCATAGTACCTCATTCACTGTTACCTGGGATAACTTCCCTTGGGTCTCACAACTATTGGCAGCTGTAGCCTGTCCAATAAATAACATTTGTAGCACCTTATGGTTAATGTAGATTTTGTAACTGTCATGTTTTTGGCTTTGCTTTGGTAATTAGGCAGTTCAGCACAGCCCACTTTCAATAACTAGTCATGTAGACCATTATGGTCTAATATCTATATATTAGCTTTTTAATTTTTATCTCATTATGTAACACCAATTCTTACTTTGCTATGATTTTTTTTCACCTGTGGAGTAAAATTTTTAATTGTCCTGGTACATACTTTTTGACTCAAAATCTATTAGGAATGAAGATATAAATGTAATAATAAGTAAATAAAAACAATAATACATAAACAAATTTTTGTTCTCCTTGTGCTCTGCACATAAAAGGCATTTAATGAATCTTTGTTGAATGAATGAGTGGTGAATTGTAGAAGATGTGTAAAGAAAATCTGGACATTTGCTATTTTAGCAGAGGACAAAAGAATAGAACCAGTAGTTACTAACAGTTACGGCAGCTGACAGGGACTGTGAGCTACATGCCACATACTTGATCATACTTAATCTTCACAAGGAATGAATGAGCTGGGTGTAGCCAATATCTTTAGTTTACAGATAAAGACTCTGAGCCCTAGAGAGGGCACTGACATCTCCAGGTCACCAAGGGTAAAAGAGAGAGCAGAGTTTTGAGCACATATCTTAGAGCCAAGCCCTTGGTTTAGGTGTTGGCAAGAACCCAGTGGCTACAGTACTTTGTTTGGCTTCTGCCCCTTGTTCCAGACACTAATTTGTCCTCAGTAATTCAGCTCTTAGCTGAGATAATCTTGTCTTCTGAGATCAAGACAAAATTAATACAAACTCTTGCTTCACCTGCTAGGTGAAATCCAATGTCTTCCTCAGGGGTTTCATGGTTCCTGAAGGCTTTTGTTCCCACAGTCAGTTCTGGCTCAGAGTTTCTGCTTTAGTGGGGTTCTTGAACCTCTCCCTGTCTCTCTCCTTCAGCTATTCTGTTCTCTGCCATATGCTGTCTGAAAGGGGAACTCACTTTCTTTGGCTAAGTTCCACAAACCCATTCTTGTGATTCACTTGTGGTTAGCAAGGCATGGGGAGACAGGGGTAATTTACAGACAGAAAATCCCAACTTATTTAACATTGATCATTGGCCCTGTTCTTAAATGTCCTTCAGCCGCCTGCTTGCCACAGGAATTTCTCACTGGCCACTTTCTCCAACAGGTGCCAGCCTTGTGGCTCAGTACTTCTCCCTCTCCTCACCCAGTGGCTACACAACCCAGAGAATTGGGGGTGTGGCTCTGCAAAAGGTGTTCCCTGCTTTGTGAGTATGGAGAGTTTTAATCAATCAGTTTGAAGATCACCAACTTGCAGATTAATTGATCTGTCTGAAAATGCCGCTGTGGTCAAGGTGTTTCTCCTATTTCCCTTTCATAACAGCTCCCTTTCCTACTTTACAGAAGACAGGCATGCCTTTCCCCTCAGCCCAATTTTTTTTTTTCTGTTGCCCAGGCTGGAGAGCAGTGGCACAATCTCGACTCACTGCAACCTCTGCCTCCCGGGTTCAAACGATTCTCCTGCCTTAGCCTCCTGAGTAGCTGGGACTATAGGCGCGTGCCACCACACGTGGCTAATTTTTGTATTTTTAGTAGAGACGGGGTTTCACCATGTTGGCCAGGATGGTCTCGATCTCCTGACCTCATGATTCACCCACCTCGGCCTCCCAAAGTGTTGGGATTACAGGCATGAGCCATGGCGCCCGGCCCCCAGATTTTACCATAGAGTATTGCCCAGTAGTGTTAAAATCGTGGAACAGAGGGCTCATTTAAAATGATGGTGTGGGCTTAAGAAAGTGATGGGCTCCACTGAGTGGTTAGCGATTCCTTTTTAAGTCACGTGGTTTCCAATTCTTGGCTTACAACAAAATTGAAGAAGAACCTGATTGCATTGCAGCTGATAGATCATTTAAAAATAAGCTTTGAGAATACACAACTATGCAGTATTTGCGGAACAATACTTAGAGATAATTCAGCAATTGAATGAACCTGTAAAATGCCTTGCTTTCCATCTACTTTTTTTTTTTTTGAAGCAAGCAAAGAGTTTATTAATGGACAATAAAGTACACACCAGAAGAGGAGTGGGCTGGCCCAGCTGGAAACAGCCTTGAGAGTTACATGTTGCAGTTTTTATTATCATAGACTTAAAAAAAATTCCCACCTCTGTCTTAAGTGTCTTCCTTTGTCTAGTTTCCTGCTTCCTGGTAAATCTCTTCTTTTATCCCCACTGAGTTTCTGCCCAGGTCTGTGAGATGCTTCCTTACTGTCAGCTGATGTACATGTATGAGTTCCAGTGATCAATGAGTCTTAATGGCAGCATTGCTCATTACTACCACCCTAGAAAAATCATATAGCAGTCAAATCTGTACTTATTGTGCCTGCATATCTCTTAGGAATTGTCCTTTTGCCCTTTCCCCCTTTTTATCAGCATGTAGCTAGCTACATTCTGACAGTTTAACCACAGTAGGAGCTATTACTGGGTGTCTTAAGGGGTGTTTCAGGGTACACTTTCTTCATAGGTATTTCCGCTCCTCTCTGATCAAATTTAGCATACATCTTTTGGGTTGTCTTTGGAGCATGAGATTTTTCTCCGCCAGGGGGTCTTTTTGTTTCTGCTCACATCTAACTAACTGACTACTCTAAAATTCCCTCCTCAATAGATTGAGACTCTAAAAATCTTTGAGTCTAGGGGCACTGTGGGTCTTCTGTAACTACTTCCTGCTGACATGAGATAAAGAACTCATCACTGTCTCATTCTCTTGCTCTTTGTCAGAAAAAGATTTCCTCCATGTTCTCCCAGAAGGTTTAACTTGCAGTGTTCAAAGGAAATGTGTAGGGACATGGCTGTCCAGAAGGGAGGAAAATAGGTCGATATTCCCGTTGCAGGACCATTTGAAATCTGAGAGTTTCTGTATGATTCTACTGTGTGCAGTAAGGGTTGAGGACCAAGTAAAAGCTTTGCCACATTCTTCACATGTGCAGGGTTTTTGCCCAGAGTGAATTCTCTTATGTTTAGTAAGGTGTGAGGATCTACAAAAGGCCTTGACACATTCTTCACAGTTGTAGGGTTTCTCTCCAGCATGATATTCTTATGTTCAATAAGGTTTGAGGACCTATAAAAGGCCTTGCCACATTCTTCACATGTGTAGGGTTTTTCAACAGTATGAATTCTCTTATGTTTATTGAGGGATGAGGACTGAGTAAAGGCTTTGCCACATTCTTCACATTTGTAAAGTTTTTGTTCAAAATGAATGCTCCTGTGTATAATAAGGCTGGAGGATTGGTTAAAAGTTTTGCCACATTCTTGACATGTGTAGGGTTTCTCTCCAGTATGTATATTCTTATGTTCATTCAGGCTTCTGGACCGTCTAAAAGCTTTGCCACATTCTTTACATTTGTAGGGCTTCTCTCCAGTTCTTTACTGAAGAACAAAAATGCTTTATGAATGACTCCTAGCCAATAAAAACAATCTTATCTCTTCTCCCCAGATGGTGCAGTAAAGACCCCAAAATATCGAGAAGCTTTTCTGAAATATTACAAGTATGTGGAAGAAAGAGGAATAGAGTCCTAAAGTCCTCATTCTAGGGTTGTGGGACTGTAATTTGTGACTGCAGGTGTGAAGTGAGGCACATAGAGTGAAGATGTTAGCATCATGGTTTATTGTAACTTGTTAAAACAACCTGTTCAATATGCTCTTTCTTTTTTGATATTTCGCAGAATTTGTTTTTGAAAGAGGTTGATCAAGTTTGTCCCTGCTTAAAAGCTCTGATGGATCAATTAGTAAGGGGCTGTTTAAATAAATTATTAGGCTGAGTGCCGTGGCTCACATCTGTAATCCCAGCACTTTGGGAGGCCGAGGCGGGTGGATCAACTGAGGTCAGGAGTTCGAGACCAGCCTGGCCAACATGGTGAAACCTCATCTCTACTAAAAATACAAAAAAATTAGCCGGATGTGGTCGTGGGCACCTATAATCCCAGCTACATGGGAGGCCGAGGCAAGAGAATCGCTTGAACCTAGGAGGCGGAGGTTGCAGTGAGCCAAGACCACGCCATTGCACTCCAGCTTAGATAACAAGAAAGAAACTCTGTCTCAATAAAAAATTATTATACAGCTTTATTTTTGCCACTTTTATTTATGCCACCTTTAAAAAGAGTGAAGACGACCTGACTGCCTCTATATGTATGTAAAGATATAAAAGATATGTTGCTATGAATGCAAGTCTCAGAACAATATTTAAGGAAGAATCCTATTATTTGTGGGTGGTCCTCTTACTGTTAATATATAGGACATTTTTGAATCATTTATCCTTAGGATGTAGGGTTGGGAGTTGTAGGGGAGCTAAGAAAGGAAAAACTTTTATTTTTCTCTTTGAACCCTTCTGTACTGTTTTTTGTTTGTTTGTTTGTCTGTTGTGCGATATGCAAGTTACTTCTTTTTTTTTATTACACTTTAAGTTCTAGGGTACATGTGCACAACGTGCAGGTTTGTTACATATGTATACATGTACCATGTTAATGTGCTGCACCCATTAACTGGTCATTTACATTGGTTTCCCCTTCATCCATGTCCCTACAAAGGACATGAACTCATCCTTTTTTATGGCTGCATAGTATTCCATGGTGTATATGTGCCACATTTTCTTAATCCAGTCTATCATTGATGGCCATTTGGGTTGGTTCCCAGTCTTTGCTATTGTGAATAGTGCTGCAATAAACATACGTGTGCATGTGTCTTTATAGTAGCATGATTTATAATCCTTTGGGTATATACCCAGTAATGGGATGGCTGGGTCAAACGGTATTTCTAGTTCTAGATCCTGGAGGAATCACCACACTGTCTTCCACAATGGTTGAACTAGTTTACACTCCCACCAACAGTGTAAAAGTGTTCCTATTTCTCCACATCCTCTCCAGCACCTGCTGTTTCCTGACTTTTTAATGATCGCCATTCTAACTGGTGTGAGATGGTATCTCATTGTGGTTTTGATTTGCATTTCTCTGATGGCCACTGATGATCAGCATTTTTTCCTTTTTTTTTTTGCTGCATAAATGTCTTCTTTTGAGAAGTGTCTGTTCATATCCTTTGCCCACTTTTTGATGGGGCTGTTTGATTTTTTCTTGTAAATTTGTTTGAGTTCATTGTAGATTCTGGATATTAGCCCTTTGTCAGATGAGTAGATTGCAAAAATTTTCTCCCATTCTGTAGGTTGCCAGTTCACTCTGATGGTAGTTTCTTTTGTTGTGCAGAAGGTCTTTAGTTTAATTAGATCCCATTTGTCAATTTTGGCTTTTGTTGCCATTGCTTTTGGTGTTTTAGACATGAAGTCCTTGCCCATGCCTATGTCCTGAATGGTATTGCCTAGGTTTTCTTCTAGGGTTTTTATGGTGTTAGGTCTACCATTTAAGTCTTTAATCCATCTTGAATTAATTTTTGTATAAGGTGTAAGGAAGGGATCCAGTTTCAGCTTTCTACATATGGCTAGCCAGTTTTCCCAGCACCATTTATTAAATAGGGAATCGTTTCACCATTTCCTGTTTTTGTCACGTTTGTCAAAGATCAGATGGTTGTAGATATGTGGCATTATTTCTGAGGGCTCTGTTCTGTTCCATTGATCTATATCTCTGTTTTGGTACCAGTACCATGCTGTTTTGGTTACTGTAGCCTTGTGGTATAGTTTGAAGTCAGGTAGCGTGATGCCTCCAGCTTTGTTCTTTTGGCTTAGGATTGACTTGGCGATGTGGGCTCTTTTTTGGTTCCATATGAACTTGAAAGTAGTTTTTTCCAATTCTGTGAAGAAAGTCATTGGTAGCTTGATGGGGATGGCATTGAATCTATAAATTACCTTGGGCAGTATGGCCATTTTCACGATATTGATTCTTCCTATTCATGAGCGTGGAATGTTCTTCCATTTGTTTGTGTCCTCTTTTATTTCATTGAGCAATGATTTGTAGTTCTCCTTGAAGAGGTCCTTCACATCCCTTGTAAGTTGGATTCCTAGGTATTTTATTCTCTTTGAAGCAATTAGGAATGGGAGTTTGCTGATGATTTGGCTGTCTCTTTGTCTCTTATTGGTGTATAGGAATGCTTGTGATTTTTGCACATTGATTTTGTATCCTGAGACTTTGCTGAAGTTGCTTATCAGCTTAAGGAGATTTTCGGCTGAGACAATGGGGTTTTCTAAAGATACAATCATGTCATCTGCAAACAGGGACAATTTGGCTTCCTCTTTTCCTAATTGAATACCCTTTCTTTCCTTCTCCTGCCTGATTGCCCTGGCCAGAACTTCCAACGCTATGTTAAATAGGAGTGGCAAGAGAGGGCATCCCTGTCTTATGCCAGTTTTCAAAGGGAATGCTTCCAGTTTTTGCCCATTCTGTGTGATATTGGCTGTAGATTTGTCATAAATAGCTCTTATTATTTTGAGATATGTTCCATCAATACCTAATTTATTGAGAGTTTTTAGCATGAAGGACTGTTGAATTTTGTTGAAGGCCTTTTCTGCATCTATTGAGATAATCATGTGGTTTTTGTCATTGGTTCTGTTCATATGCTGGATTACATTTATTGATTTTCATATGTTGAACCAGCCTTGCATCCCACAGATGAAGCCTACTTGATCATGGTGGATAAGCTTTTTGATGTGCTGCTGAATTTGGTTTGCCAGTATTTTATTGAGGATTTTTGCATTGTTCATCAGGGATATTGGTCTAAAATTCTCTTTTTTTGTTGTTTCTCTGCCAGCCTTTGGTATCAGGATGATGCTGGCCTCATAAAATGAGTTAAGGAGGATTCCCTCTTTTTCTATTGATTGGAATAGTTTCAGAAGAAATGGTAGTAGCTCCTCTTTGTACCTCTGGTAGAATTCGGCTGTGAATCTATCTGGTCCTGGACTTTTTTTGGTTGGTAGGCTCTTAATTATTGCCTCAATTTCAGAGCCTGTTATTGGTCTATCCGGGGATTCAACTTCTTCCTGGTTTAGTCTTGGGAGGGTGTATGTGTCCAGGAATTTATCCATTTCTTCTAGATTTTCTAGTTCATTTGTATAGAGGTGTTTATAGTATTCTCTGATGGTAGTTTGTATTTCTGTGTGATCAGTGTTGTTATCATCTTTACCATTTTTTTATTGCCTCTATTTGATTCTTCTCTCTTTTCTTCTTTATTAATTTTGCTAGCAGTCTATTTAATTTGTTGATTTTTTCAAAAAACCACCTCCTGGATTCATTGATTTTTTTAAGGGTTTTTTGTGTCTCTATTTCCTTCAGTTCTGCTCTGATCTTAGTTATTTCTTGCCTTGTGTTAGCTTTTGAATTTGTTTGCTCTTGCTTCTCTAGTTCTTTTAATTGTGATGTTAGGGTGTTGATTTTAGATCTTTGCTGCTTTCTCTTGTGGGCATTTAGTGCTATAAATTTTCCTCTACACACTGCTTTAAATGTGTCCCAGCGATTCTGGTACACTGTGCCTTTTTTCTCATTGTTTCCAAAGAACATCTTTATTTCTGCCTTCATTTTGTTATTTACCCAGTAGTCATTCAGGAGCAGGTTTTTCAGTTTCCATGTAGTTGTGCAGTTTTTAGTGAGTTTCTTAATCCTGAGTTCTAATTTGATTGCACTGTGGTCTGAGAGACAGTTTGTTGTGATATCTGTTCTTTTACATTTGCTGAGGAGTGCTTTACATCCAACTATGTGGTCAATTTTGGAATAAGTGTGATGTGGTGCTGAGAAGAATGTATATTCTTTTGATTTGGGGTGGATAGTTCTGTAGATGTCTATCAGGTCCACTTGAGGCAGAGCTGAGTTCAAGTCCTGGATATCCTTGTTAACTTTCTGTCTCGTTGATCTGTCTAATGTTGAGAGTGGGGTATTAAAGTCTCCCATTATTATTGTGTGGGAGTCTAAGTCTCTAAGTCTCTTTGTAGGTCTCTAAGGACTTGCTTTATGAATCTGGGTGCTCCTGTATTGGGTGCATATATATTTAGGATGGTTAGCTGTTCTTGTTGAATTGATCCATTTACCATTGTGTAATGGCCTTCTTTGTCTCTTTTGATCTTTGTTGGTTTAAAGTCTGTTTTATCAGAGACTAGGATTCCAACCCCTGCTTTTTTTTGCTTTCCATTTGCTTGGTAGATCTTCCTCCCTCCCTTTATTTTGAGCCTAAGTGTGTCTCTGCATGTGAGATGGGTCTCCTGAATACAGCACACTAATGGATCTTGACTCTTTATCCAATTTGCCAGTCTGTGTCTTTTAATTGGGGCATTTAGCCCATTTACAATTAAGGTTAATATTGTTATGTGTGAATTTGATCCTGTCATTACGATGTTAGCTGGTTATTTTGCTTGTTAGTTGATGCAGTTTCTTCTAAGCATCAATGGTCTTTATAATTTGGCATGTTTTTGCAGTGGCTGGTACCAGTTGTTCCTTTCCATGTTTAGTGCTTCCTTCAGGAGCTCTTGTAAGGTAGGCCTAGTGGTGATAAAATCTCTCAGCATTTGCTGTCTGTAAAGGATTTTATTTCTCCTTCACTTATGAAGCTTAGGTTTGGTGGATATGAAATTCTGGGTTGAAAATTCTTTCCTTTAAGAATGTTAAAAATTGGCCCCCACTCTCTTCTGGCTTGTAGAGTTTCTGCCAAAAGATCCACTGTTAGTCTGATGGGCTACTCTTTGTGGGTAACGCGACCTTTCTCTCTGGCTGCCGTTAACATTTTTTCCTTCATTTCAACCTTGGTGCATCTGACAATTAAGTGTCTTGGGGTTGCTCTTCTGGAGGAGTATCTTTGTCATGTTCTCTGTATTTCTTGAATTTGAATGTTGGCCTGTCTTTCTAGGTCAGGGAAGTCCTGCTGGATAATATCCTGAAGAGTGTTTTTCCCAACTTGGTTCCGTTCTCCCCGTTACTTTCAGGTACACCAATGAAACGTAGATTTGGCCTTTTCACATAGTCCCATGTTTCTTGGAGGCTTTGTTCATTTCTTTTTACTCCTTTTTCTCTAACCTTGTCTTCTTGCTTATTTCATTAATTTGATCTTCAATCACTTATACCCTCTCTTCCACTTGATCAAATTGGCTACTGAAGCTTATGCATGTGTCATGTAGTTCTTGTGCCATGGTTTTCAGCTCCATCAGGTCATTTAAGGTCTTCTCTACACTGTTTATTCTAGTTAGGCATTCATCTAATCTTTTTTTGAAGGTTTTTAGCTTCCTTGCGATGGGTTTGAACATCCTCCTTTAGTTTAGAGAAGTTTGTTATTACCAATCTTCTGAAGCCTACTTCTGTCAACTCATCAAAGTCATTCTCTGTCCAGCTTTGCTCCTTTGCTGGCGAGGAGCTGCAATCCTTTAGAGGAGAAGAGGCACTCTGGTTTTTAGAATTTTCAGCATTTCTGCTCTGGTTTCTCCCCATCTTTGTGGTTTTATCTACCTTTGGTCTTTGATGATGGTGACCTACAGATGGGGTTTTGGTGTGGATGTCCTTCTTGTTGATGTTGATGCTATTCCATTCTGTTTGTTAGTTTTCCTTCTAACAGTCAGGTTCCTCAGCTGCAGGTCTGATGGAGTTTGCTGGACTCCAGACCCTGTTTGCCTGGATATCACCGGCGGAGGCTGCAGAACAGCAAATATTGCAGAATGGCAAATGTTGCTGCCTGATCCTTCCTCTGGAAGCTTCGTCTCAGAGGGACACTTGACTGTATGAGGTGTCAGTCGTCCCCTACTGGGAGGTGTCTCCCAGTTAAGCTACTTGGTGGTCAGGGACCCACCTGAAGAGGCAGTCTGTCTGTTCTCAGATTTCAAACTCCATGCTGGGAGAACCACTGCTCTCTTGAAACTTGTCAGACAGGGACATTTAAGTCTGCAGAAGTTTCTGCTGCCTTTTGTTCAGCTATGCCCTGCCCCCAGAGGTGGAGTCTACAGATGCAGGCAGGCCTCATTGAGCTGCACTGGGCTCCACCCAGTTCGAGCTTCCCGGCCGCTTTGTTTTCTAGTCAAGCCTCAGCAATGGCGGAGGCCCCTCCGCCAGCCTCGCTGCCACCTCGCAGTTCGATCTCAGACTGCTGTGCTAGCAGTGATCAAGGCTCTGTTGGCATGGGACCCACTGAGCCAGGCGCGGGATATAGTCTCGTGTGCCATTTGCTAAGACCGTTGGAAAAGCTCAGTATTAGGGCGGGAGTGTCTTGATTTTCCAGGTACCATCTGTCATGGCTTCCCTTGGCCAGGAAAGGGAATTCCCAAACCTCCTGCGCTTCCTGGGTGAGGTGATGCCCCGCCCTGCTTTGGCTTATACTCCATGGGCTGCGCCCACTGTCCAACCAGTCTCAATGAGATGAACCCGGTACCTCAGTTGGAAAAGCAGAAATCACCTGTCTTCTGCATCACTCATGCTGGGACTTGTAGACCAGAGCTGTTCCTATTCAGCCATCTTGGAAAGATCTCTTGCAAGCACTATGTGCAAGTTACTTCTAACAGGAAATAGAATCTAGTTAAAAAATAAATTCATCTTTTTAAAATTTTTATTTTATTTTTTAGAGACAGTGCCTTGCTCTTTCACCTAGGCTGGATGTATTCCAGTGGTGTGATCATAGCTCACTGTAGCCTCTACCTCCCAGGCTCAAGTGATCCTCCCACCTCAGCTCTCTAAGTAGGTGGGACTACAGGTATGTGCTACCACACCAGGCTAATTTTTAATTTTTTTTTTTAGTAGAGACAGGGTCTCACTATGTTTCCTATGATGGTCTCAAATGAACTCCTGAGCTCAAGCAATCTGCTCACCTCTGCCTCCCAAAGTGCTGGGATTATAGGTGTGAGCCACCATGCCTGGCCCAATAAATTCATCCTGAAAATAAAAAAAAATCTTGATTGATGATGGTGCATTTGGCTTTCTGCTTTCCTCTGCCTGGGCTTCTTTTTTCCATTTCCCCTCCCATGGAATGCAAGCTCATTCCTCAGTCATAGGTCAACTATTACTTCTTTTGTGACTGCTCTCTCACCTGCTGAAGAAGAATCAGTCACTTCTTTCCTTGCTCTCATGATACTTTGCAACTATTTCTATGATGGCCCTTTTCACATTACAGCTGACTTTTGAACAACATGCGTTTGAACTTCATGGGTTCACTTATATTCAGATTTTTTTCAGGAAAAGTTCCACTAAGTGTGCCTGTCTCTCCTGCCTGTACTTCCACCTCCTTTTCTTTGCTTGTCATTTTTTTTTTTTTTAGTTTGTTTGTTTAGAGGTAGGGGTATCTATCACCCAGGATGGAGCGTGGTGGTGCTATGAGAGCTCACTGCAGACTCAAACTCGTGGTCTCAAGCAATCCTCCCACTTCAGCCTCCTGAGTAGCTGGGATTATGTGTAGGAGCTACCACACCAGCTCCACCTCCTTTTCACCTCTTCCGCTTCTACCACCCCTGAGACAACAAAGACCAACCCCTCCTCTTCCTCTTCCTTCCTGCTCAAAGTGAAGACAGTGAGGATGAAGACCTTTATGATGATCCACTTCCATTTAATGAACATATTTTCTCTTCCTTCTGATTTTCTTGATAATATTTTCTTCTGTCTAGCTCAGTTTATTTTAGGAATACAGTATACAATCCTGGCTAACACGGTGAAACTCCGTTTCTACTAAAAATGCAAAAAATTAGCCAGGCATGGTGGTGGGCACCTGTAGTCCCAGCTACTCGGGAGGCTGAGGCAGGAGAATGGCATGAACCTGGGAGGTGGAACTTGGAGTGAGCCGAGATCCTGCCACTGCACTCCAGCTTGGGCAACAGAGCGAGACTCTGTCTCAAAAAAAAAAAAAGAATACAGTATACAATACATATAACATGCAAAATATGTGTTACTTGACTGTTTCTGTTGTCATTAAAGTTTTCAGTCAACAATAGTCTATTAGTAGTTAAGTTTTTGGGGAGTCAGTCATATGTGAATTTTTGACTTTAAATGGGGGTCAGTGCTCCTAACCTATGCATTGTTCCAGGGTCCACTGTATATGATAAAACTTTTTTTCTGTTTGCACCTAGTAAGACCCACATTGTTATATTTTTAATACTTAATAGTGTCTAGAACTTAGTCCTCAGAACATTCTAAAAGTATAGAATTCAATGTAATTTGGATGAGCCATGAGAATCCAAAATTTATTCAAGCATAGGAAATATCTGGGAATAGCCTTAACAAAAAATGTCCAGGATGAACTCATTTTTGTGGTGGAATGTTCCAGAACTCTCTTTGGTAAAGCAAGCAAGGACTATATTCTAGAACCTCATTTTTAACAGCAATCAGTGGCAGATACAATGCATATTTGAATCAAATAACCGAGTACTTATTTACATGTCTTTAATATTTTTATTTTGGAATAACTGTAGATTCACAAGAAATTGCAAAGTTAGTACAGAGAGGTCCCCTGTACCCTTTGCCTTTTTCCCCCTAGTGGTAAGATCCTACATGGCTATAGAACAATGTCAAAGTCAGGAAATTGAAATAGCAGAAGAGATTTTCATCAGTCATGTTGGCTACTACCTTCACTTTCTGGAGCGCCAGTGAGTGTCCTCACTACATAGGAGGTCCTGGGGAGGCTGTAAGGGGACAAGACAGGAAGGGAGGGGAGCACCATGACGATACACGGTCAGAGCAGCCACTGTTGTGCCTTGAATCATCTCAAGGCCCCTCATGACATCCTCCAGGATACAAGCCCTGATACATTTGGAGCCCCTAAAAAATTTGGTCTTGTATCCTGGAGGATGCGTCTAGCAGCTGTCATGTCCAAGAGGGAAAACAAATATCACACTTATTTCAGCTTCATCTAGACAGCAGAGAATCCTTGACTTTGAGGAAGCTGGAGTGGAAAGTGAGGGTTTGGGCAACTGATGCCATTTGTATTTTTTCCCTTGAGATATAATTCACATTGCATAGAATTCACCCTTTTAAAAACTATAGTTCAGTGCCTTTTAGTATAGTCTCAAAGTTGTACAATGATTACCACTGTCTAATCCCAGAATATTTTTATTATTCCAAAAAGAAAGCCCTTGCCCAGTAGCAGTCCGTTCTTAGTTCTTCGTCCCTCCAGCCCCTGGCGCATTTCAATCTCTATGGATTTGTTTATGCTGGGCATTGAAAACAAATAGGATCAAACACTATGTGATCTTTTGTGCCTGGCTTCTTTCACTTAGCACAGTGCTTTCAAGGCTCTTTCAAGTTGTAGCATTTTTCAGTATTTGATTTATTTCCATGACTGAAGAATATTCCACTGTATGTCTATACCAGAATTTGTTTATCCATGTAGGATCGTATATGGCTATAGAACAATGTCAAAGTCAGGAAACTGAAATAGCAGAAGAGATTTTCATCAGTCATGTTGGCTACTGCCTTCACTTCCTGGAGCGCCAGTGAGGTGGATGTGTCCATTTGATGGACTATTGGGTTGTTCCTACTTTTTGGCTATTAGGAATAATGCTGCTATGAACATCTGTGGGCAAGTTTTCTATTTTTAAAAGTGCATGCTCATGAGAGCTCATTTGATTTGAACTATGCAAATAGAGTAGTGAAGATTCATTTATGCTAGACTTTAAGTTTGTCTGGCTAGTCTAGGAGCCAGTGCATTTTGGGAGTAAGAAATAAAAGAACCTCGGTTTACTTTGTTATGTGTCAGGGATGGGAAGAGAAAATATCTATCTGCCTGTGTCTTCTACATATTTTCAAATTACCTTTAGAAATTTAGTTCAGTGATGTTATTGGCTGATTATGTCTTCATTGTCATGGACATTTCACAGTTTATTTCAGAAATGTCTCCTGATACATAAAGTCTTTTAGAATTTGACAACCTATTCAGTAGCTTGATGGTTCCCAAACTGAGTGCCAAGGTGCCCTCAAGAAGGTTACCACAAGAAAATCACAGGAGCATGGCAGGATATTTTATATTTTTGAGTTCAGGGCACTCAAAACTAGGTACTGTTAGACAAGGGTAGGTTACAGTTTCAACATTAGATAGTGATACATTCTGTTGAAGTAATATCTTTGGGAAGCTGGAATTTTGGCAGTGTCTCTGATGAAAAGCAAGTACTACATGAAAGTCAACGTGGAACATAGGCCGGGGCGCAGTGGCTCATGCCTGTAATTCCAGTACTTTGGGAGGTCGAGGTGGGCAGATCACTTGAGGTCAGGAGTTCGAGACCAGCCTGACCAACATGATGAAACCCTTCTACTAAAGATACAAAAATTAGCCAGGTGTGGTGGTGCATGCCTGTAATCCCAGCTGCTCGGGAGGCTGAGGCTGGAGAATCACTTGAACCCGGGAGGCGGAGGTTGCAGTGAGCCGAGATAGCACCATTTCACTCCAGACTGGGTGACAGAGCAAGACTCCACCTCAAAAAAAAAAAAAAAAAAAGGCCAGGCACAGTGGCTCACGCCTGCAATCCTAGCACTTTGGGAGGTGGAGGTGGGAGGATTGTGAGGTCAGGAGATCAAGACCATCCTGGCTAACACAGTGAAACCCCGTCTCTACTAAAAGTATAAAAAATGAGCCGGGCATAGTGGCAGGCACCTGTAGTCCCAGCTACTCAGGAGGCTGAGGCAGGAGAATGGCGTGAACCTGGAAGGCGGAACTTGCAGTGAGCCGAGATCGTGCCACTGCACTCCAGCCTGGGCGACAGAGGGAGACTCCGTCTCAAAAAAAGGAAAAAAAAAAGAAAAGAAAAAAAGAAACTCAATGTGGAACGGGAAGTGAGGGTGGCTGTGTCCGTTCTGATTCAAAGGTTTGAGAAGCTGTGCAGTGCCCAACTGAAATATATCCCCAAAATAAGCTTTGTTGGGATTTACATGTTATTTGAACCTAACTACTTAATAAATGGAACTTTTAGGTATTTCTTTTGACTCCAGGGGTGCCATGAGAAAATTGAGGACCGAAGGCTGCAATAAACCAAGAAGTTTCAGAACCTTTGCTCTAGTATCATGTTTTTACAATTTCTAATATTTGCCAATAAACTCTCATTATTTCTGTAACATATCCCACCCTTTCATGAGGCCATGCCCTTGCATGTGCCTCTTTAACTTGGAGATCCTCTTTCTTGCCATTACCTTTTTTCCTGGAAAATTTTATTCACCCTTCAAGACTCAACTCAAATATCCCCTCTTCCGGGAAGTCTTCTTGACCTCCCAGGCGTAATTGGTTGCTGAATCTTCAGTGTTTTCAGAATATCCAGTTCATTCTCCCACTCTAATGCTCCCCACATTGTGCTATAATTTACCTGGATTTCTCTACTTCTCCTATTAGAAATTCCACAAACAGCTAGGTGAAGTGGTTCATGCCTGTAATCCCAGGGCTTTGGGAGGCCAAGGCAAGAGGGAATATTGTTTGAGGCCAGGAATTTGAGACCAGCCTGGGCAACATGGTGAGACCCTGTCTCTACAAAACAACTAAATAAATAAATTAGCCAAATGTGATGATGCACACCTGTAGTCCTAGTTACTCAGGAGGTTAAGGCAGGAGGATCTCTTGAGCCCAGGAGTTCAAGCCTGTAGTGAGTTATGATCATGCCACTGCACCCCAGCCTTGGTGACAGAATAAGACTCTGTCTCAAAATGAAAAATTCCACAGCCACAGAAACCACATCTTAGCACTTTTGTGCTTTCAGCACAGGGCCTAGGGCTCTGGTATGGACTGAGTAGCTGAACGAATGAACTGAGTAATAATACAAGGAAGGTATCTATCAGGCTCCCTACCACCTCCCATTTGGGATTCACATTTTTCATTGGGAGCAATTTACTATGGTGATATTGGAAAAGTACTACTACAATCACAATCACAGTGCCAACAAAGCGTTCTAATCAATCAGACAGACCATTTGAATGCAAATTTTGACCATTTCAAAGGCAATTTCCTGACCACCTCAAAACACATGCCAGACGCAAAAGTTGTGCCAATCCAAGATCTCTATTTTAAATGACTGAGTTCACTGCAAGTTCAGTCTGAATTGGGCTTAAATGCAATGAAATTGATAACAGATGAAAACTCAACAGGTTGCAGAATAATTATATACTTGTTACGATGTCCTCACTAATTGGAACACTAACTCAATGACCCTTGGCTTCTGAACTGCTACTGGGGTAACTGGCTGATACATCTGTTTGGTATGAATCTGCATATTTGCTCATTTGCCAAAAATGTAAAGTGGAGCCCTGAATTAGTTTCAGTTCACTTAATCACTCCCAAGCCGAGGAATCAGCTGAATATATCATAATGCTTCCCCCTCCCTACATCACACCACATTTTATATGTAAGCGAACATTCAAAAAAGCCAACTTAAAAGCAGAGTGTCCAGAATGTTGATTCACAGAGATGCAGACAGCCTTTGGCTGAGCATGCATTCCTCTCATTTATCTAAATGGGAGCCAGGTGCTTGCACCAAAGAGGAGACTGACAAAAGGAAGCTTTTTGGGAGCTCTTGTTTTCAAGTGTAAGGCAACACTTGTATCTTCTTAAAGGAAGGCCCCTTTAACTGTATTTCACTCCCTTCAGCAATGTGTGTATTAATAGATAAGTGTTTGCTCCAGGGTTTCAAAAGTTGTCCTTCTAACAGAATTAAAGTTTAACCTTCATTAGTCCCAGTGGTATTATCTCTAAAATAACTTCAGTTGTAGTTCTTTAATGCCAAGTTCATTTTATTTTATCATGGTTCTTAAATTATAATAATCGTCTCATCCCTTAGATTCAGTATAATTTTGTATTTATATTGTACTTAGCAGACTCAGGTTATCATTAAATGTTCTACAAAAATAAAAATATGGGTTCAGTAGCTGTAACCAACCAGTAGAGATGAAATGTGTATGAAGAAAGGGCCTCACTTCCTCTTCAAAACACCAGTTTGAACAATGTCTTGCATTGCTCCTTTTGGCTAACATTTATGTCATCTTTATTTCGGAGCATAAAGAGCAGTGAGTGATGGAGTTACATTTTGGTTTAGAAATCCGTTTATATGAAATGAACTCAGTTTGCTGTGCCAGCTTCACCATGCTGGACAGGGCCCTAAATCTTCTCCTCCCAAGCCCTGGACTGTTTCCTTGAACTGATACTCTGTTATAGTTTGGATTTTTGTCCTTGCCCAAATTTCATGTTGAATTATAATCCCCAGTGTTGGAGGAGTGGCCTGGTGGGAGGCGATTGGATCATGGGGGCTGTGTCTAATGGTTTAGCACCATTGCCCTAGTGCTCTCTTATGATAAAGTTTTGCCAAGATCTGGTTGTTTAAAAAGTATGTAGCACCCCTCCCCATTCCTCCTGCCAGCTATGTAAGACATGCCTGCTTCCCCTTCACCTTCCACCATGATTGCAAGTTTCCTGTGGCCTCCCTGCCATGTTTCCTATACAGCCTGCAGAACGATGGGCCAGTTAAACCTCTTTTCTTTGTAAATTGCCCAGTCTCAGGTAGTTCTTCTTAAAAATTTTTATTTAAATTATTTTTTTAAAAGATGGGATTTTACCATGTTGGCCAGGCTGGTCTCAAACTCCTGGCCTCAAGCAATCTACCCACCTGGGCCTCTCAAAGTGTTGGGATTACAGGTGTGAGCCACCATGCCAGCCTCAGGTAGTTCTTTATAGCATTGTGAGAACACACTAATACATGCTCATTTGTCAAGTACTGATTCAGTCTCTACCATGTGCCAGGCACTTTACAAGATACTGGCTTTTAGCAGTGAAGGAGACTGATAATATGCCTGACCCCATGGAATTTACAATCTAATGGGAGACACACAGCAAAAGCAACTTAGCCCCCTCAATCAAGATCATTATACAATAATGATATGGTTGACACAAGGTGCTGGGAAGGAATAATTTCTGGATATAGGGAGAGTGCTGGTAGTCAGGGAAGGCTATTTTTGTAACCTAACTCCTACGGTGATGGTAAGGGAAGGCTCCTTTGAGGAGGCACTGAGATGACAGAGTTCCTTGATCCCCTCAGGGGTCTTGTGACAGGGGTGTGGTCCCTTTGATCAAACCTCTTATGGAAGGGGGAGCATGCACACAGGCAGCTGCGGGAGCCAGATTGAGTGCTTTTGGGCTCCAGCCTGACGGTAGCATCTAGGGGTGTGTTACAATTAATGCTCTTTCAGCAGTTGCCATCTGTGTACAGCTAAGTGTTAACAAGCTCAGTGGAGAGTCAGGGTGACATCTTTTTATACCCTGCCCTCTTGGTACCCAGGTCCTTTTATGGAGTCCAGGAAGAATCAGGTCAAACCAACTTGAAGGATGGTGAATGCAGGAATTTTATTGAGTTATGGAGGTGGCTTTCAGCTGGATGGATGGGGAGCTGGAAAGCGGACGGAGTAGGAAGATGATTTTTCCCCTGGAGTTTGGCTCTCTTGTGGCCAAACTCCTCTCTGACCTTCCCCAGCCAAACTCCTCTCAATGTTCAGATGCTCCTTCCCTTCTCTCCTTCTCTGCCACTCTGCCACTCTTCTGCTTGTGGAGCCTTGGGTTTGAGGTTTGTATGGGTACAGCATAAGGGGTGTGGTGGGCCAAAAGGGAATATTTGGGCATGAAAACAGGAATGTCTGTTCTCATTTAGGGCCATGGGTTTCCAGGCTTGAGGGTAGGGCCTTTGCCAGGGAACCCTCCTCTTCTACCCTGTATTTCGCTGCCTCCTGTTCATATCAGTACCATTTAAGGTGAATCCCAGGGTGTGAAGGCACCAGCCTTGATGAGACCCAAGAGAAGGGCACCACAGGAAATGGGAACAGTAAGTGCAAATGTCCTGACAATGGAATGATACCAACCTCTGTCCCTCAACCCTCACCTCAACTTCAGCTCCCACCAGTGCCTCCAATACATTTTTTCCCATTTATCTTTCACGTATGTAAATTGATTTAAGATTCCCTCTGGTAGAGCCCCTGAAGTACCCCCAAAGCCAATCTTATGTAACACCGAGAAGGCAGGGGTTTTAACAAATTGCATAAACTAGTATCTAAAACTAAAAATATGCAGCTTTTCTAGAAGATAGCGCCATGGGGGCAGAGTCTGTGTTTTATCAGGGGGCCCCACGAAACTTATAACTTTCTAAGGCATGTCCTGTTTTACATCCTGTGAAGTCTATTTACAGACCAATGTGAGGAGTTACTATTTTGTCTGTTTTGTCCCCTCTAAGCAGGCCTCTGAAATGTCCCTAAGTTCCTGGATTCTTTTAATGCTGGAGGGAAATTGACCAAAAGGCAGCCCCAGCATTGATTGTTGTATTATTAGCCTGTGGCCTGCAGGGTTTCCCCACTACAGTAGGGACATCATCATGCCTACATTCTTCCTATTCCAGGAAGACATTTCCATTGAAAAGAGGTAAAATGGTAAAAAGGGGTGACAATGCATGTAAACAATCTCACCATCTGCCTAGAGTAGGAAATTGAGGAACACAAAGGCAAGGTGACTTTGCCTGATGAGAGTGGGGCTGGGGTAGGCTGGTGACCAATTCTGAGCCCAAATGACTTTTTTGAAATGTTCCCTGAGCACACCTGATTCCCAACCCCAAGGGTACTGTGAATTTGCACAGCTTCTGTGCACCCCAAGTACTCTGTCCTTGCCCATCCCAGTGAATTGGAGAGTATCTTACCGTAAACCTATATCCTCATTTGCATGGTGAACTTCTCTGTGTTTTGCTCTCTATGTTCAGAGTGCGTGCTCAGAAGGTGTTTGTCATAAATAAGTAGATGATATATAATCAATACAGCTCCATCAAAGCAATATTGAAAATGTTGACTGTAAACCAGCAGTGGTACCAGAGTCCTGATGGACTATGATAACTGGAGAAGGAGGAGGAGAGAGGAGACTTCCTCAGCAGAAGCCCTACCCACAATGAAATAAAGGCCACCACTCACTTAGCACTGCTAATCTTTCATCCACATAGACATTTTATTTTCCTTTGGGAGATAATGGGCAGAAGGTGGAAGAACTGAGATGTTTTGATGAAATTATTTCCTTACTTAATGGGAAAGTCTGAATGCTTTTTGTTGCTGTAACATCTATCCAAAAATGTGTGTTTCAACCTCTCTGCCTTAGCAACTCAGCAACCTTAATATTTTGAACAAAATGAAATCTTTCTTTGGAGGTTGAAAGTATTGTTATGCCTTGAGAACATCATAACGTCCAGACCCCTGCCCTGGTTTCTTTTGGACAATGCATAGGAAATACAGCTGAGTCTGCCCTGACTCCAGGGCATGACCCGCACATTCTTTGAGTAAATTTTAAAATAATTGAGTTTCCCTATGACCCATGCTTTTCCCCTGAAGTCATAAGCTATAAAAAGTTCTGATAAGTTTATGTTTCTGGTTAATCAAGGTTTACTGTCTGCTTTAAACTTAGTGCCAGGTGACACCTAGTAATCATTCTTTGTTTGGAGCATCACAGGCAACAGAGAAGTCAAGTTCATCACCAAGAGGCAGCTGTACTCACATCCTGGAAGAGATTCAATTCATAAACCTCTCATCTTTCTTCATTTTATTACCCCCAGTAGGGAATCTTTTAGCCTGATGCTATTAGTAGACAGGGCATGACCTTCCACTCTACTGTAATATTTTATCCTTTTCTATGTCCTCAGTTGGTGTGCTTAGTAAGAAGTTTCTCAAAAAATGGATATGGAGAGAGCAGGATAATTCCTGCCTTCCTAGAATATGTCCCAGCGATAAGTGGGCAATGAATGCTGATGAGTATTGATTACTTCCTTAATGAAGCCACATGTTCTGGAGTGTGTGTATGTGTGTGCATGTTTTGCAGCTGCTGTCTAGACTATACTCTGTATTACTCAACCATCAGGATGATTACAAATAATGAAAGAAAAAAATTGAAATGACATCGGCTGCATTAATTTTACCCATCTACAGTACTAACAATGTAGTTAAGAAAACATCCCCGGGATGTATTTTGCCTTCATAATGTATCAGTGGCAATAGCTGCAAAGAGTTTCTGGAATTTCACTCAAGTCACAGATGTGAACATGTTTTTATAAATTGACTTATAAAGAAATAATTATTTTGAGTAGAGCATGGAGTAGAAGTGGGCTTCATTTGATAATGATTATTATTATTATTATTTTCTTGAGACGGAGTTTCGCTCTTGTTGCCCAGACTGGAGTGCTGTGGTGCGATTTCTGCTCACTGCAACCTCCACCTCCCAGGTTCAAGCGATTCTCCTGCCTCAGCCTCCTATGTAGCTGGGATTACAGGCATGTGCCACCACGCCTGGCTAATTTTTATTTATTTATGTTTTTTGAGGTGGACTTGCTCTGTCATCCAGGCTGGAGTGCAGTGGTGCGATCTCGGCTCACTGCAACCTCCGACTCCCAGGTTCAAGCGATTCTCCTGCTAATTTTTGTATTTTTAGTAGAGATGGGGTTTCACCATGTTGGCCAGGATGGCCTCGAACTCCTGACCTCAAGTGATCCACCCACCTCGGCCTCTCAAACTGTTGGGATTACAGACGTGAGCTACTGTACCAGGCCAGATACTGATTATTTTTGATGTCATCCATTTCTGAAGACAAAAGGACCTGGATCAAACACCTACACACTGGGTACTTGATCAGGTAATTTGCCATCCTGAGCCTCAGAAACTTGCCTCAAAGGCTTGTTGGGAGGATAAAGCTGAGGAGGAAGCATGTCACAGGAGGAGAATGTTGGCTCTGAAGTCTGACAACCAGCTTTCACCCCTCATTGACTGGGTAACACTGGATAAACTGCCTGTCTTCTCTACGTCCCATTTTCCTCATGTATTAAAGGTAGATACCAATAGAGTCCTCATAGGATTTTTGTGAGGAATTAGATGGAGATATTGCAAGTCAGATGACTGTATTATAGTAGGTGTTCTTAAGGTGTCAGGGATGTTCATACTCTCCTCATAAGCCTGAAGAACTTCTACTTTTCATATAAGATTCAGCTTAAATGATGCAAGCCTGATACCAAAATCTGACAAACACACTACAGCAAAGAAAATTACAGACCAATGTTCTCCATGATTTTAGAGGTGGAAATCCTTGACAAAATTTTAACATGTGTACTCTAGCAATATATAAAATGATAATACATCATGAAGTGTGGAATGGAAAGGTGATTCAACACTGAAAAATACCAATCAACTCATCGTATTAATAGAATAAAAAAGAAATGCTACAAGCTCATTTTAATAGATGCAGAAAAGGCACTTGATAAAATTTAACACCCATTCATGAGAAATGTTCTCTGCCATGTCACAGCAGAAAATATATTTCTCAATTTGATATGGCTAACATCTTAGTGGTGATATATTGAACACTTTCCCCTTAAGACAGGAAGCAAGGTGAGGATGTGCACTCTACTCATTTCTATTTAAAACTAATGACTAGACAATGAAATAAGGCAGGAAATAAAAAAGACATAGATTAGAAAGTAAAAAGTAATACCATCTTTACAGATAACACAATTATATACATAGAAAATCCTTAAAAAGATCTAACAAAAATTCAAAATAATTTCTAGAATTAATAAGTGAATTTTACAATGTCACAGGACACAAATCAATGTATAAAAACTAGCTGTATTTCTATGTACTGGCACCAAGTAATTGGAAAATGAAATAACAAACTACATTTATAATAGCATCAAAACCCAGGAAACACTTAGGAATAAGTTAGCAAAAGATATACTGTCTTTTGGGAAATTACTCTGATGCTGTCCTAGACATCACAAAACAAGTGTTCACAGGCCAAATTAAAACATTAGGTTAAAACCCAAATCACATGTTTTGTTTAGTTAATTAATAACATAAACCAAAAAATCAAGGAGAAAGATCTGGGGTATTTTAATATACTTTGGCGAGGAGGCAAGTAAGTAGAAGAACCATATTGTCTGGATCCTGGGCCATGCTATGTTCACTTGTCCTGTCTCTCCTGTTGCTTAATCAGCCTTCCCCTCTGATATGATTAGAGGGACAAGAGCTGAAGTTTGAGCAAAGACAGAAGGTGTCCTGGGCTAGTAACACATGCTTGCTCTGTTGGAGAGATGCAGGCACAAGAAAACCTGGCCACAGTTTTAACTTGCTATTAGTTTGCTGAACAGCCATGGGTTTTGTTTTTCTTGGGGCCAAAATGGATGTCACTAATGGGTGGTAAATTAAGACCTTTTGAATATTGAGTGTTCATGAATATTTAATGTATCCTGAATAGTTTGTGCTGTTTGTATATTTAGCACTGCATATGTCTCATACATATTTAATAATTCCTGAATATTTATTTGAGGTGTATCCTGAATACACCTCCATGACATTTGGTGTATCATGAATATTTAGTATCCTGGTGCCTCATAAATGTTAGGCATGTTTTGCACCTTCCATCCTTTTCTTCTTACATTGGGTACGCACAGGCTTTACTTTGTAACTACTTATCTTGTATAATACCTCTTGTGAATTGTCTGTTCTAACAAAGATTTTGCTTATTATGCTATCTATACTTAAAACACTTTAAAAGTTTTTGCTAATGTTTAAAGTTTTTGCCAATGTTACCAACTACAAACATTTTCATCTTTCATAGTAGAATCAAATACTCCCAAAAGTCAATGTACATTACATGTGTAAGACCACTGTACTGAAAATTATAAAACGTTGCTAGGAGAAATTTAAACAGACCTATGTACGTGGAGAGGTATACCATGTTCATGTTTTGGAAAACTCAATATTGATAAGATGCAAAATTTCCCCAAATTGATCCATCAATTCAACATAATCCCGATTTTGAAAGTCCCAGAATGCTTTATTTTGTGGGGAAGGTAGAAATTCACAAACTGATTCTGACATCTGTTTGTAAGTGCACAACAATTTTGAAAAAGAATAACGAAGTAGAAGGACCTAAGCTACTTGATTTCAAGCCTTACTATTGGTGTTAGAATACACATATAGAGTGGATTCCACAAATAGATTCACATATATGTGATCAACTGACTTTCAACAGTAGTGCCAAAGTAATAAATGTGGAAAAAGAATATTTTCAGCAATTAGAGCTGGTTTAACAAAATTTTTAAGAAATGCACTGCAACCCATGTCTCACACTATGTACAGAAATTAATTTGACATGTATCATTGCCCTAAATATAGAAGCTAAACAAAGAGAAAAAGATAGGCAAACATTTTCATCATTTTGGGATAGGCAAATATTTTTTAGACACAAAACACTCCAAGAATAAAAGAAAAAAATGTACAAATTGGACTTTATCGAAATTAAAAATTTCTGCTCTTCAAGGGACACCATTAAATCAATAAAAAGGCAAACCATAGATTGGGAGAAAATATTCACAATGCATATGTATAACAAAGGTCTCATGCCTAGAACTCAATAATAAGATAATTCTTTTTTTAAAAAATGACCAAAAACTTGAACAGATACATAAATGAAGACTACAATTGTTCAATAAGCAAACAAAAAGATAATCAACATCACTAGTTATTAGATAAATGCAAATTAAAACCACAAGATACCACTTTACTAAAATTTTAAAAACCAGTGATACCAAGTGTTGGTAAGGATCTGGAGGATCTAGAACTCCTGTATTGCTGTGGGAGGAAAAAATTATGCAACGACTTTGGAAAACTATGCACCAATTTCTTATAAAATTAAGCATACCACTATCTGTGACTCAACAATTCTACTGTTAGGTACTTACCAGAGAAATTAAATGTCCACAAAAAGACATGTATTTGAATTTTCATAGCAGTTTTATTCGTAATAAATTCAAACTGAAAAGAACCTAAAAAACCATTGACAGAAAAGGATGAGTTCATGTCCTTTGCAGGGACATAGATGAAGCTGGAAACCATCATTCTCAGCAAACTATCACAAGGACAGAAAACCAAACACTGCATGTTCTCACTCATAGGTGGGAATTGAACAATGAGAACACTTGGACACAGGGTGGGGAACATCACACACCGGTGCCTCTTGTGGGGTAGGGGGCTGGGGGAGGGATAGCATTATGAGAAATACCTAATGTAAATAACGAGTTGATGAGTGCAGCAAACCAACATGGCACATGTATACCTATGTAACAAACCTGCACGTTGTGCACATGTACCCTAGAACTTAAAAAATAATAATAAAAAACCATTGACAGAATAATGTCTAAACAATACAAAAAAGAGAAACCATAAAGGGTACATATGATATGTGCCCTCAGAAGTCTCTGAATCCTCCTATGGGCTCTATGTATGCTCCTATTGCATGTGATGGCTGACAACTGCTTTGTTGACCCCGTCTCCACGTAGGCAGTGGAGAGCAGAGCTTTCTGTAGCAGGTAGCTGAAACAGAACTCACGGAAGAGGAATAAACTTCCCTACTTTTCTCTTTTATACCCTCAGGAGGGGTTTCACACCTTCTTGAATATAACCGAGCAAATACACTATAACAACTGTAAAAATAAGTTGTTATGCAATGGAATATTATTCAACCATAAAAAGGAATGAAGTACTGATATACACTACAACATGGATGGATCCTGAAAATATGCTAAAGGAATGAAGCCAGATGCAAAAGGTCACATAGTGTATGACTACATTTACATAAAATATCCCAAACAGGCAAATCCATAGAGACAGAAAATAAATTAGTGGTTGCCAGCAGCTTTGCAGGGAGGTGGGGTGGTGGGATAGGGGAGGGGATGGGAAGTGACTGTAAATGGGTATGAGTTTTCTTTTGGAGTGATGAAAATAGTCAGGAATTAGATTGTGGTGATGGTTATACAACATTGTGAATATAGAAAAAGTCACCGAATGGTAAACTTTAAAAGAGTGAATTTTGCTGAGCATGGCGGTTCACCCCTATAATCCCAGCACTTGGGAGGCAGAGGCAGGCAGATCACTTGAGGTCAGGAGTTTGAGACCAGCCTGGCCAACATGGTGAAATCCCATCTCTACTGAAAAAATACAAAAATTAGCCAGGTGTGGTGGCACACGCCTGTAATCCTAGCTACTCAGGAGGCTGAGGCAGGAGAATTGCTTGAACCTGGGAGGCAGAGGTTGCAGTGAGCCAAGACCATGCCACTCGCCACCGTGCTCCAGCCTGGGTGACAGAGTGAGACCGTGTCTCAAAAAAAAAAGAGTAAATTTTATGCTATGTGAATTACATTTCAATAAAAATACCAGTTGATACTTTTCAGTCCTTATTTTCTCTCTGTTGCATTTTTCATTCTTAATGCCTTCTTTCTTGACTCACTTTCTTCTGCTTTTCTTTTTGATACATTCTTCTTCTGATTTTACCTCTACTTCTCAGATTCGTCCTTTTAGATTTTCATTGGATATTCTTATTTCCATATTCATTCCTCAAAGCAATATTGATGGTCCTCAGAGTGTTGTCATGAGTCTGCTCCACCTCCGGGCATCTGTCTGCCTGTTGTTTCCATTATCTTCTGTATCATGGTTGATGGTATGTCCATATGTTCCACCCACAACTCTGTCCTGAAATCCATGCTCTTACACTCAACTTTCCATGCTTGGCTGTCCCACAAGCTCCAAATCTCAACATGTGCCAAACAATTTACCTTTGCCCCAAACCAAACTTGCTAGTACTCTTGTTTTCCTTATCTCAGAAAATTAGGGATCCTTCTTGACATATCCACTCCCGAGGATGGTCTCCCAGAGAGGGTGTTGGCTCCCAGCAGAGCTTCATAAAAATTGGCCACAACCCCGTGCTCATGGCTTTTGATTCTGTTAAGGTGTCCAGGTGGCAGGTTGGGATAAGAAGCCTCTGTGTCATCCAGTTGCAGCAGAGGTTTGGGCCTCACTTCTTGTTTATTTCAAGAGAGATTCTAGCAATCCAAAAATAATAATTAAGTGAAAAAGAATCTAGTGTAATCATGAATGATTTTGTTTCAGCAACAGGTAAACACTTAATTTTTAGCTCATTGGAAATGAGAATAATAAATATAAAAATAAAACAAAAATGCCTAAATAGTGGAACTACTTAATTTAATTTCTCTTTTATTGCTTTATGGATGTTGTTCATGGATTTCCAAACAAATCCCGGAAAAAAAGGTAAGTTGTTTTGTTAGGGAAATAACATCTCATCCTGGTCCATTCATCATTTCAGAGTGACAAAGCAAAACCACATTTATCAAAAAATTTACAAAGTTAGAGAAAACACAACTATAGAAATAAAACTACTAGTGTTCTTAACAATGGTATAAAGAAGCTGCAGAAACCCATCTAGGCAGGAAGAGAAATGAACAATCTGGTGGGATGCCTACAAAACACAAAAGACCTGCAAAGGAGGAGGCCTGAGACAGCTATGAGAATGATCAGAAGCAGGGGGAGAATGAGTCAGAGCTCAAAGAAATAAAAAATGAACACTGCCAAAACTATCTCAATGAAGAGTTTTCAAATCACTAAACACAATATTGTTAAAAAATAGCATGGCTTCACTGCAGTGGTCTTCAAGGGCTTATTTCAGATGATAAAGAAAGACTGGAGCCATGAAATTGTTACTTTGCATTTGCTTTAGAAAAGGGACAGAGAGTTAAGATCTACTTCAGATCAAAATGTCAATGTCTAGGAGCTATGGAAACAGAACTAAATGGTGCTTGGAGATAAAAAAGCAATTGATGCCAAAGGAAATGCATTGTCCTGTTTCCATTTTCTTATGACTATGGGTTTTAGAGTAAAGAATTGGTGAGTTAGTTAAAGACAGGGCCAAAGGGGAAACCAAAGATTGGATCATGAATTTTCATCCTGGCCTTGTTACTGAGAGCTCCTTGATTTTGTCTCAATCACTTCACTTCTCTGTGTCTCGCTACACATTGAGATTTGCCTGCTTCCTCAGGCAAGGACGTACAAAGCCCCCATTGTGTGCTAGGGCTGTGTGGCCTTGCACGTGTGACCGTTTTAGTTCACATCCCTCATTTGAAAGATGGTATCAGCTGAGACTCAGAAAGAGCTGTTAGCCACGGACAGAGCTGTGATGAGGACTCGGTTTGTTCCTTTGAAGCCAGAGCTCTCAGCATCACTGCAGGCTGGAAAGTAAAGGCTAAATTCATTATGCTTTGCATGGAGTGGAAAGTTCCAGTTAACGTGGAGGGAAAATTCCTTTACTTCATTCCGTAGATAATTAATATCAGCATTAAGTTATTTCCATTTTAAAAATGCATAATAAAAGCTCAGTGCCTCATTCTTCTGAAATATAAAGCTGTTAAAGTTAGAGATTAGATATTTTATTTTATTTTTTACAGATATGGTCTTGCTCGGTTATTCAGGCTGTAGTGCAGTGGCATCACACTTCATGGCAGCCTTGAGCTCCTGGACTCAGGTGATCCTCCAGCCTCAGCCTCCCCAGTAGCTAAGACTACTAGCTACTGGGCGAGCCACAACACCTGGCTAATTTTATTTTCATCTTCTTTGTAGAGATGGGGGTCTTGCTATGGTGCCCAGGCTGGTCTTGAGTTCCTGGTCTCAAGTGATCTCGTGCCTCAGCCTCCAAAAATGCTGGGATTACAGGCATAAGTAGATACCTGTTTTTTTTTTTTTTCAAGTGAGACTAGTTAACGTTTGCTGAATACTCATTAGGTTCCCAGAATGGCTTTTGGAGCTTTGTGTTTAGTGCTCAGTACCGTCTTATGAGGTCATTACTGGCCACATTTACGGATCAGGAAACAGAGGCTTAAAGAGTGAAGGAAGGAGAAGGTCATGGGACCTCCAGCTGAGCCCATTTCTGTGCCCCCACTGCATTACCACTGCGGCATGGAGAGGCCCAGGGGACCAGAACTACTTGTGCAGTCCCAGAACATGGTCTTATGAGAGAGGTAATATGAGGCATCCACCTATAAATGACCGGCTGAGGGGTGGAACTGGGAAGAAAATGAGGTGGGGAACAGATGCTGGAGAGGTTGTGGAAAGTGGTGGCTGCAGTGCTGGGAGACATTCTCAGCACCAAACCTTGGTCTCTCCCGCCCACTAACACCTGGACAAGGGAGCACGTGCTTCCTTCAACCCACACCCACGGGACCCCCGTGACTGCTGTTTTCCTTTCAAAGCTGCCAATTTTAATGTAATTAGTATACTTCCTAATACATGTAATATGTAGAATGATATGAATATAAATCATATTTGGAGTATTTTAATGTATATTGATTTTAAAACATACGTGCATAGTTTTGATTAATAAATATAATGATGACCATCATTTATTGGATGTTTGCTATGTGTTTAATAGTGAGAGGAACTATGATATAGCACAATACTAAAAGTATTATCAATTTTAGGAACTCGTCTAAGCTTTAAGAACCTGCCCAGGCACGGTGGCTCAAAGTTCTGTAATCCCAGAACTTTGGGATGCCAAGGCAGGCAGATCACCTGAGGTCAGGAGTTCAAGACCAGCCTGACCAATATGATGAAACCCTGTCTCTACTAAAAATACAAAAAAAATTAGCTGGACTTGGTGACACATTCCTGTAATTCCAGCTACTCGGAAGGCTGAGGCAGGAGAATCGCTTGAACCCAGGAGGTGGAGGCAGGAGAATCGCTTGAACCCGGGAGGCGGAGGTTGCGATGAGCCGAGATCACGCCACTGCACTCTAGCCTAGGCAACAAGAGCAAAATTCCATCTCAAAAATAAAAAAATAACAAAAAAGAACCTGCCTGAGGTCACTTTGAGGATGGTGAAGATGAGATTTGAGCCTCCTCTGTCAGATTCCAAAGCTGGTAGTTCTTAAATAGTGCCCCTAGACTAGGTCCAGGGCAGGAGGAAGGAGGCAGGCCCTGGCCTTAACTGTGACTCCTCCCTCTTCCTCACAAACCCCATCTCTGCTGTCTCCAGGACACCCACTTCTCCCCACCTCCAAGGCTGCTTCTGTCCATCCATTTCATTTTCCACTTTTGGAAGGGCCAAAGAGGTCTTTCCAAAACCCAACTTTAAACATGCCCCTTTCCTGATTCCAACATTTCAGTAACTCCCCAGTGACCTTTAGATGGAGCCAGGCTTCCTGACCTCTGAGGCCTCATTTCTTCCCACCAACCCTGAACTCACGGCTCTCGCCAGACTAAGGGACTTTGATTTCCTTGACCTACTGTGCTTCCTGTTGTGATTCCTGTTGTTAGGACTTTTTTTCTGTTTCTAATTTGGTCTTGAGGTTGCTTTCTGGAGAGTGGCCATAAGCTTTAGCTCTGCCCTGGCCAGGAGGAAAGTTGTTTGGTAATTGTGTGTCAGGTGAGACACAATGAGGAAGTGAATCCAAAATTCATGAAACAGAAGAAATTTATTACTCGCAGGTCCCAGCAAGGTCAGGGGTGTTGATTGGAGGCAGACGAGAAATCTGGAGGTGGCAGGGAGCTCAACTAGTGGTGGAGAGAGAGACAGAGAGGAGAACCTGTGGAACTATGCCTTCATTGAGCCTGTATTAAGCTTTATTAAGGTTCATGGGGATTATTTCTTAGGCTTCCCAAGAGGGGTGTGGATTGGCTACTTAAAAAAATATGTACATGAGGGGGAACCAATTTACACGACTCTGGCATTGACCATTAGGTTGTATCATGGTCAGTAGCTGTGGGATATGTTGTGTTTTGGGTCAGTGGGATGAGGAACAAGAGGGCCATGTCACAAACAACCACATGGGGAGGGGATGTTTTAATTAGGCCAAACGTGGCAGGTCAGCTGTATGCACTCTCTTATTACATAAATAAATAAATAAATAAAAGAAAGGAAAGTAGACAAAAGTGGCAGAGTACAACTGAGTTTTAGACAACTTATGCCTGGCTTAAAAATGGATGTTGAGGCAGCAACTACATTAAATAAATTGAAGACACTCCCTTTCAGCTGTCACTCCCTCTGTTGAGGTCATCTTATTTCCTCCATTGTCCTCTTCCTCCTTCAGCCCCCAGCATTGAGGCACTGCCCCTTGAAAGTGTTGGCTGAGCCCCAGGCATGGCTAGGTGCCCTCTTTGTGTCCCCTCAGCACTCACCACATTTTACTGCTGGCCCATATACCCCGCTGAGCTCTGAGAGCTACAGTCAAGGGCAGTGTCAGGTATGATTCTCTCCAGCTCCTGTGACAGCAACGAGCCCTAAGAAGTGCTTCATAAATATTTGACTGCATGTGGATAGGTATGCCTGGTATAGTGCCTGGCAGAGAATAGATGCTAAATAAATGGTAGTCATTTTTCTTTATTATTCCAGCTCTAATATGCTGGGATTACAGAAAGCTGATGAATCACATAGCTGGCATCTGGTCGGCACTGATCTTTCTGTGATGAGTCTACCAATTTGCACAATTCCAAAACCAAATATAGACTACAGGGGCAAAGAATTTCCATTTACAAATAGAGATGTGCTGATGGTATGCCTCATGGGTGAATTGGGGGACTGTCTTGAGTGCTAACCTGCTGTGTCTCACAGTGTCCTCCATGGCACCTGTTTGGAGATGTGATGTGCTCTCCGTGGGACTTGGGCTTGCCTATGTTGTGTGGTTTCATTCTCTGATTGTTGGTCCTATGCTTCATGCTCAGGAGCCTTTCTTGATTTCCCCGCTGGGCGTGACTTCTGTTTTTCTGTACTTTCAAAGCATTTCTCATTGCGCTGTACTGAAATTGAGAGGTAGAGCAAAGACCACCTGCAGGAACTGAACTCCTAGTAGTTACTCTGCATGGCTGTGAACATTCCATGTCAGGTACTGCTGCATGTAATCTTGATGAAAACCTCGAAGAAGGAGCCATTTTTCATGCCCATGTTAGAGATGGGGAACTTGAGGCTCAGACACTTGCTCAGAACTAGCAGAGCCCCCGGCCTAATTTGAACTCAACTCTATGAGCTGCAACTCTACCACAAGGCAAGGTCATTTTGCTTACTTGAGGGTAGTAGACTTAGAAATATCATCCATTTTTTGACTTTATGAGTTTTTTTCATGCAGAAATTTAAAAAATGTTTTATGTAGTCAAATTTCTTCTTCCCTTTTTACATGGGCTTCTGGATTTTGAGTCTTTCCTACATTGGAACACTCTCCCAAGAGCTCCTCTAATGCTCTTATAAAGGTTTTTATTTTGTTTTTCTTTTTAAAAAATATTGAGATCTTTCAGGTATCTGGAGTTAATTTTGGTGTCAAGAGGGAGTTAGAGATCCAGTTTATTTTTTCCCAATAGCTACTTGTTTACGGATATATCCTTCTTGCCTCCACTGATATGCAAAGCTTCCTTTTTTCTATACTAAATGCTCCTCTGTATGTGGTTTTATTTCTAGACTCTCTCTTCTGTTCCAATTTTCCTTTCTATTTATACATCAGTATGGTTTATTAATTATTATAGCTTTATACCATATTTAACTCCTTGGAGGGACTAGATTACTCCCATTGTTCTTGGTTTTTAGAAGAATTTTCCTCATTGGTTTTGCACATTTATTCCACAGTTCTTTCCTGAAACTTAACTTTTCACAGATGACATAGATGTGTACATATTAAACATATGGATAACTTCACTTTGAGCTTCTGGACAAAAGGACTTGTCATCTGTTTTTAAGCAGTAATTCACTCATGGGTAGAAAAGTGGCTGTATTTTGCATTATCTGGTGCAGAGCTTGGGCAGTTAACAAGAAGGGAGAAACTTGGAAGGTATTATGGATTGAAGGTTTGTGTTCTCCAGAATTTGTATGTTGTGACCCTAACCCCCAGTGAGATGGTATAAGGAGATGCGGCCTTTGGGAGGTGATTACGCCATAGAAGTGGAGCCTACATGAATGGGTTTAGTGTCCTTTTAAAAGAGACCCTCGGAGCTCTCTTGCACCTTCCATCATGTGAGGACACAAGGAGATTACCATCTGTGAACCAGGAAGTGGGCCCTCACCAGACACCAAATTTGTGAGTGCCTTGATCTTGGACTTCCCAGCCTCCAGACCTGCAAGAAATAAATGTTTATTATTTTAGACACCCAGTCTATGGTATTTTTGTTATAGCAATGTGAGCTAAAATGGAAGGAGGGATATATAGCTAAGGACTAACATCCTGTTGCCCAGAATCAAGACTGTTAGAGTTGGAAGACATTTTAAACATTAACTTGTTACTTGATAGAAGAGGAAATTGAATTTGTTGGAATTTAAGTGACCTGGCTAACATCATAGAATTAGTTGGTGGCAAAGTCAAGACAAGACCTGTCTCCTGTCTGTCAGTTGAATCTTCTTTCCACTACGTTATGCATCACTCCTTCTAAAATCATTAGCAGAGGGATTTTCTTTTTGAAGTAAAGGTGCGGGAAACTTCAGTTCTTCCTAGTCCTTCCCTTTTAAACTTTTCACAGAAAGTCCGCATTAAAAGAAAATGTACCGGCTGGGCGAAGTGGCTCACGCCTGTAATCCCAGCACTTTGGGAGGCTGAGGCAGGCGGATCACAAGGTCAGGAGATTGAGACCATCCTGGCTAACACTGCGAAACCCCCTCTCTCCTGAAAATATAAAAACAAAATTAGCCGGGCATGGTGGCAGGCACCTGTAGTCCCAGCTACTCGGGAGGCTGAGGCAGAAGAATGGTGTGAACCTGGGAGGCAGAACTTGCAGTGACCCGAGATCGCTCCACTGCACTCCAGCCTGGGTGACAGAGCAAGACTCCACCTCAAAAAAAAAAAAAAAAAAAAAGGAAAATGTACCAGATCTGAAAATTTTGTTGTTTCCCCTTCATTTAAAGCCTACTCAGTAAGTTAGCAGGAGTTGAAGCATAACAGTAGAACTTTAGAACACTTTTTTCTTTACCCAAATTAGTAATGGTAACCCATACATTTTATAAGAATTGCACCCCACTTTCCCTAGGCTTTTCATTGTTTCCATTGATAAAACATCCTCTACCATCTGGAGAGAGCTAGAACTTGGCTTCGTTTCCGTTTGGCAGCAATAGCACTTTGAGTAGTGAAGGGAGAAGAATGAGGTGTCCCTGGAGTCACAGTTTCCCCAGCCAATGATCGTTAGTTCTAGAGATAACTTTATATTTCTCTCCACAGTGATGGAGTAGAAGTTTCCAAGTGAATCCCTCTGACAGCTGGCTACGGGGGCAAGCATTATGCATTATGTATCCCAAATGCATACTCACTTTACGCCAAAAATATTGGATAATATTTTCAGACAGCTAAGAGGAGACAGATACCTTCTAAATTAAAATTGATGAAGAATAACTGAGGGTGCAGCTCGGAGCCCGTGTTTATCTTCCAAAGGTTAAATCTGGATAAAAAAATTTAATCTCTGCCATGTCATGCTTATTACTTGGATGATATATATCTGTGTTAATTATTTTCTATTTACGTGAAAGGCAGTTTAAAATGTGCGAAAGTGTAAAACAAATGCATACAGCTTTCTTTCACATGAGCCAATTTTTTATGCCCCATTTTCCAAAAATATGTATCTTATTCCAGGAAGAAGTCAAGATCTGTGGCCCGAGTTAAGTATATTGGCTGTTAACAGTCTGCATTGCACGTGGCTATTTATAAAATGCTCTACTTTTGCCATCTGTTCTCTGCGTTCTCTTGCCTCTGTCTATTCTACGTCCTTTTTTCCCAACATTTTGTTGGGCTATGGCTCCTGAAAGAATTTCCAATCCTCTTTTTTTCCTTTGGCTAGGGTTCCTTTGTGATATTTGATGTCTTTCAGGGATTGTCTAATGATGTCTTATGCACTCCACCCACTCCCACGTTATATATTTTTGGTTTTGGTTTTTGTCCTTCCTTCGGCTCAGCAGCAAAAATGCTGCTACAGCTTCTCCTCCTCACCTCACCTGGACCCAGGCTGGACTGGCGCCTCCAAAGGGTGCTGGTGAGTCCCCAGGACCATCCTCCCCCTGCTTGTCTTCCCAGTAGCTCAGGCCTCACTGCTTGCTGCTGGACACAGTAGCTTCTTCCATCAAACCGGAATCCATTTTTAAATCACTGATTTTTAGATCAACATGATTTTCTTAGAGATCACAAAAGGCAGTCTCCCCATTTTATGGATGTAGAAACTGAGACTCAAAGATGGCAAATCAGGCCAAGCACGGTGGCTCACACTTGTAATCCCAACACTTTGGGAGGTCAAGGCAGGTGGATCACCTGAGGTCGGGATTTCAAGACCAGCCAGGCCAACATGGCAAAATCCCATCTCTACTAAAAATGCAAAAATTAGCCAGGCATGATGGTGGGCACCTATAGTCCCAGCTACTCAGGAGGCTGAGGCATGAGAATTGCTTGAACCTGGGAGGTGGAGGTTACAGTGAGCCGAGATCATACCACTGCACTCCAGCCTGGGTGACAGAGTGAGACTCTGTCTCAAAAAAAATAAACAAAAAAGGTAGCAAATGGCTTGCAGAGATGGCAAATGGCTCGCTTTTGGTAGAGCAGAATGATATAATTAGTAGACTTTTAGCTGATGTTCATGACAAATTTAAGATATGGACAAGAAAACAAATCCTACAAATATAGTAATGGTGAGAATCATGAACCCTTATTAACCTCATGATAATCCTGTATCATAGAAAAATATCACAGATTGGGTGGCTTAAACAGCAGAAATGTATTTCTCATAGTTCTGGAGGCTAGAAGTCCAAGACCAACAGACCAGCAGGATCGGTTTCTCCGGAAGCCTCTCTCCTTAGCTTGCAGATGGCTGCCTTCTTCCTGTGTCATCATATGGCCTTTTGTGTGTGTGTGTGTGCACATCCCTGATGTCCCTCAATGTGTCCCAATTTCCGCTTCTTCTAAGGACGCCAGTCATATTGGATCAGGGCCCATTCTAATGGCCTCATTTTAACCTAATCACCTCTGTAAGGGCCCTGTCTCCAAATGCAGTCACATTCTGAGGCACTGGGGGTGAGAACTTGTGTCCCCTCAAAGTCCATAACATCCTGTGAGGTCAGGATTACTTATATCCCCATTAACTGATGATGAAAGAAGACACAGAGATGATAATGAACTAGCTCACGTTTGCTCAGAAAATAAGTGGTGGAGCCAGGATTTGAACTCAGGCAATCTGGCCTCAGAAACCTGCCAAGAGTGTTCAGTGCTCAGAGTCCTGCGGAGAAAATGTCCCATAATGACACTATTACTATTATAATGTTAATATTGTCTACTAAATAACTTGTGATACATAAATATCGTTTTCTATGAAGAATAGGTTTTTTTTTTTTCATTTGCCCTGACTTTTGCCAGTTCCTTTGGTTCTCCTTTGCTGTTTGTCAGCAAGGTCAAAGGTTCATGTCATCCAAGCCTTGTATAACACAGCTATGTCACCTAAGGTACAGCCGTGTCACCTGAGGTGTGTATAACACAGCCATGTCACCTGAGGTGTGTATAAAACAGCCATGTCATCTGAGGTACAGCCATGTCACCTGAGGTATGGCCATGCCACCTGAGGTGTGTATAACACAGCCATGTCACCTGAAGTTGTGTATAACACAGCCATGTCACCTGAGGTGCATATAAAACAGTTGTGTCACCTGAGATGTATATAAACACAGCCATGTCATCCGAGGTGTGTATAACACAGTTGTGTCACCTGAGATGTATATAAATATAGCCAGACACCTGAGGTGTGTATAACACAGCCATGCACCTGAGGTGTATATGAAACAGTTGTGTCACCTAAGATGTGTATAAACACAGCCATGCACCACCTGTGGTGTATATAACGCAGCTGTGTTACCTAAGGTGTGTATAGCACAGTGGTGTCACCTGAGGTGTGTAGAGCACTGTGTGTGTATAAACACAGCCATGTCACCTGAGGTGTGTTTAACACTCTGTGTCACCTGAGATGTGTGTAAGCATAGTCATGCACCTGAGGTGTGTATAAACGCAGCCATGTACCACCTGTGGTGTGTATAACACATCTGTGTCACCTGAGATGTATATAGCACAGCCATGCACCTGAGACATTCGTGAAGAGTTGTGGAAATGTAAAGGAAATATTAAAGGAGATTTGAGTTTTCCTTTGGAACACCTAAGCCTAGCTCATTCAGAGCTAATTAAATGTGAGATCAAGGGCATATGAATAAGTAATTTTAATCACAGGATTTTCATAAAGAAACTTAAACACACCCTTATTTTACAGAAGTTTCCTATAGTCTACTTTCATAAAAGATGGAAATACCTGTATATTGGTCCTACAACCTGGAAAATATTTGCCAAAGAAATTCAGAAACACAACAGAAGGAGAGTTGAATGCTGCTAAAGAATAAAGCCATGTACAGGAAGGCTGTGGACTCATCCTCATTACTGGTCATCCTATCATCTCATTCAGCAGTGAGCTGCCATCTCCTTTCTAACTGCAACTTTAACATATCTGGGGACAAAAATAGCTGTCCTCACTCCCTTAGAGTTCACAGGAAAAAATTACCACTGCAGGCCTTGCTATTATAAAATGTCCTTGGTCCCCACCAGCTGAATGAGCCCCAAAAGACAATATCAGTGACGCTGCTAAAAAGAGTCAAAAAGGGCCTTTTCCTCAGCTAAAGGAGAAGGCCCAAAGTTCAACCTCTACTGAATACTTGTCAATGAAACAAGATTAAAAAATGCCCACGAATTTACACAGAAATAGCAAATCTTTTAAAATATCAAAATAAAAGTAAAGCCTTTTCCTGTCATTTCAAGTATCCTAGTGAATAAATGAAAAAAATGCAAGTATAACTATATTAAGGTTTTAAGCCTTTTACTTCCCAAACTTTAATGATTCACTGCAATATCACATCATGAAATGTAAACCTATGCTATAGAAAAGCTGTCAGTGACAGGAAGACTGATGTTTCATATCCTCATTAATAACATAATTTCTCATATAAAGCATGGAAAGAGTAAATGTAATACACATTTCAATTTTCATGATGAAGGTTTAGATAAATCAGTCATTATCTCTCTTTATTTTATTGCTTTCAAGTATTGGCTTCTAGTTTTCCAAACAACATCTAGGCACCTTCTAACAGACCCTGTCACATAACCTTAAGGATGTCAAGTGAAACTCCTGATCTGTTTATAAGGAATTTTAGACCCAGACTCAGTGTCATCTCTACGTCATGCAGCTCCTGCTGCGTGCTGGTTCTAACACCCCAGTGTGCAGTCTCCCACACCAGCCGTCTGTCTGCATCTGTCTCTACAGGAAGATGCTTCTGGGGAGGAGAACAGAAGAACATTCCCTGGCACAGATAATTTGTAAGATTTCTTAGACCTCAGAGAAATTATAATCTCTGTATTAAGAACAGTTTTATCTAAGGTAATGATATCATCTAGGTACTTCCACTAAGCCTAAATATGTTTTTTCCTTGTTCCTAATATCACATTCACTAAGATATTTACAATTCTAAAACCAGGTGCCGCTTTTACATCTTGCGCAGTGATTAAGTATGGGAAGCAATCTGAAAAATCCCAAAGCATGCAGGTTTTACTGCAGCTGCAAACTTGTAAATATAGTGAGTGAATACTTAAAAACAATTGCAGCTGATAAGTAAGAAATGTCAGCACGCTTCTTTCTGAAAAGGATTTGAGGAGAAAACAAGTACCTGCCTATGTAGAAACGTGTGCAAAAACTGAGACATTTAGTATGTTATTAAAATAGTGACTTCAGTGATAAAATGATCACAGGTAGACTGGTTCTCTGCACAAAACAAGATAGGACCTTTTACAAAAAAGTGCAAGTACTGCATATCATACGCTGTAGCATGCTAGCGAGCTCAGCGGATGTGATGCTCTGGCCCTATGTTTGGGTTGCAAATCCATTTAGGGTTGCAGAGCCTGGAACCAGCTCTTGGAATTTTCCTCTGCAGTCTGTGAAAAGTAAGGTGGTTGTTAAGAATGCATTCATTTTTCCTGGTTGTCCAGTTCTGTTCAAATATTACTGAGTGTTCACACTTTATTTAATAAGATCAAGCTGTGAGCAATTATGTGTCATGATCCATGTCAACAAAGTACTTGGACTTCAAAGGAAAAACAGTGTGTTTGCGCAGGAGTGTTGAGGAAGTATCTACCTAGGAGGAGTTTAAAAGATTGTCCTTAGGATAAGTCTGGAATGTTAGGCAGACAGAGCAGTGGAGATGCTGGGAGGAGAGCGGAAGGCCTTCCAGGGAGTGAAGAGCAGGAGCAAAAGCATATCAAAGTGGTCAGGGATGGGATGAGTTCTGCAGAGGAGAATATGGGGGCAGGAGCAGAGAATCTGGTGGATGAAGGCCAGGCTGTGACAGGCCTTAAGCTGTCATAGTGCATCCAACAGGGAAGCCTTGGAGACACGGCCCTCAGAAGTGTTTGGAGCTTGGTTCCGAGGCTTCACTGCACTTTGGTTCCCCATCTGTCTTTTCTTAGTGTTCTATATAGGTCTGGATGCCAGTTGTTATCTCATCCAGCAATGCTCAGACTTTGAGATAACTGAATCACACAATTCAAACGAAAATCATGCTCACAGCAAAAAACAAGTCTCCAATGTGCTTGCTGTTTGCCTGGATGCAGTGGTCAGTCTTCCGCAGAACGTACCTCCTTTCCAGTTAGTTATTGAGGCAAGGAGATAAGTCATTGTTGCCTAGATCTCGGGTTCCTCTTGCCTTTGGACCCGGCATGCTGTACCCAGTGATTGCAGAGAACACTGCAACATGCCTTTTTTTGTGCCTCACACTGAGCAGCCCAGTTTACAAAAATGTTGGTGGTCTGTACAGCAGCGTGTCAATTTTTGATATGATGCAACTGAATCAGGCCCTAATTTTTTTTTTCTTGGCTGTAAGGAGAGGAGATATGGTTCTTAATGTCACTGAAGGAGTGGAAGAGTGGGAATGTTCCCCGAAGATTCTTCTGGTAAGCCAAGAGTGTGGAGGCCCTGCAGGTCTGGGGACCATGTGTTATCCCTGCATAGGCTCAGTAGGCTGGGACTCCCATACGAAACACTAGAACTCTCTCTGAGCCCCAGGCACTATTGGCTTTAAGTGCATGTGAATCTTGTAGTGAAAAAAAAAAAAAAGGTTTCAAGTGCCAGGCTTGAGATAGATTTTAAAAAGTCTTTTGTAGACATTATAGGTGTCTTTATGGGTTGAATTGTATCGTCTCCTCACAAAAGGCATGGGCTGAAGTCCTATCCCCCAGTACCTCAGAATGTGACTTTATTTGGAAATAGGGTTGTTGCTGATGTAATTGATTAAGATGAGGTCATACTAGAGGAGGGTGGGCCCCAATTCCACAACTACTTGTGTTCTTATAAGAAGGGGAAATTCAGAGACAGACGTGTACACACACAGGCAGGACGCCCTGTGAAGATGAAGGCAGGAATCAGGGTGATGCTTCTACAAGGCAAGGAATGCCAAAGAGTGTCAGAGACCACCAGAAGCCAGGAGAGAGGTGGGGAACAGATTCTTCCTCCCTGCCCTCCGCGGGAACCACCCTAATGACACTCTGATCTCAGACTCCTGGCCTCCAGAACTGGGAGACAGTCTATTTTTGTTGTTTAAACCACTCAGTTTGTGGCTTTTATTGTGGAAACCCTGACAATCTAATAAGGTCTCAACCACAGAGGTGGAGGCCCTGCCTAGGGGAGCACCCTCCATGCAAAGGGCATGTCTTGAAAGGAGGTGGGTGAAAAGTGGTCCTTATTTTTCCAAAGTTTCTGGGTTTTTTTCCTATAATTGCTGTGCAATTTCAGTCAGTCACTTTTTAAAATCCAAATGCTAAATTTCTTTATCTTACGGAGAGGGTGGCTAGTTTGGTCAAAGTCCAAATGGTGGTATGCTTTTGGTTCTGGTTTAATTTGCTGCTGTTTTGGTGAATCTAAACATTTATTCAGGTTGCCTGGACTAGAGCTGTAGTTCCAAACTAGAGTGAAAGTCACACTAGTTTATTCTTTACTTAGACTGTTTTCACTGAGCACCTAGTAGGTGCAATATTTTATTTCAGGTACTATGGAAAATGCCAAGTTAGAGGGAATATAACCCATGTCTTCAAATTACTCCAATGGAAAATATTGCTTATAAATCAATAATTATAAAACTAATTTTTTTCAACTTTTATTTTAAGTTCCAGGGTACATGTGCAGGATGTGCAGGTTTGTTACATAGGTAAACATGTGCTACGGTGGTTTGCTGCACAAATCAACCCATCACCTAGGTACTAAGCCCAGCATCCCTTACCTATTCTTCCTGATACTGTCCCTCCACCTACCTCCCCATTGACAGGCCTCAGTGTGTGTTGTTCCCCACCATGTGTCCATGTGTTCTCATCATTCGGTTCCCATTTATAAGTGAGAAGAGGTGGGGTTTTGTTTCCTGTTCCTGCATTAGTTTCCTGAGGATAATGGCTTCTGGCTCCATCCATGTCTCTGCAAAGGACATGATCTCATTCCTTTTTACAGCTGCATAGTATTCCATGGTGTATATATACCACATTTTCTTTATCCAGTCTATCATTGATGGGCATTTGGGTTGATTCCATGTCTTTGCTATTGTGAATAGTGCTGCAGTGAACATACACATGTATGCATCTTTATAATAAAATGATTTCTATTCCTTTAAGTGTCTACCCAGTAATGGGATTGCTGGTTCAAATGGTAGTTCTGCCTCTAGATCTTTGGGGAATCACCACACTGTCTTCCACGATGATTGAACTAATTTACACTCCCATCAACAGTGTAAAAGTGTTCCTTTTTCTCCACAACCTTGTCAGCATCTGTTGTTTCTGGACTTTTTCATAATCCCCATTCTGACTGGCGTGAGATGGTATCTCATTGTGGTTTTGATTTTCATTTCTTTAATGATCAGTGATGTCGAGCTTTTTTTCATGTTTGTTGGCTACATCAATGTCTTCTTTTGAGAAGTGTCTGTTCATGTCCTTTGCTCACTTTTTAAAAGGATTGTTTGGTGTTTTTTCTTGCAAATTTATATAAAATTAATTTTAAATTGATAAGTGCTCTAAGTGAAATTTTATTTCTAGTAATGGCAGGCTAGTTTACTCAGTTCAAGATTTCTTCTGAAAATAATAAATTATACTGGACAAAATATTTTAAAACAAAGCACTGAAGAAATGGGGAAGGACCAGGGCAAATCTGAGGGGTAAGTGGAGCACTGAACAAGGAAGCCACTCCTCTTTTCCCTGCCCTCACACCCTGGCTCCTGTGACAAGCTCAGAGCACCTCGTCCAAACAAAACCAAGGAAACGCTTTATCTGGGAAGGTTGGGACACCATTCCTTGGGTTTGTCTTGGAGATAGCCCAGTCATGATTTAAATTTTTTTTTTAGTTTAATCTTCTACATTCAGGAGGTACATATGCATGTTTGTTACATGAGTATATTGCATACTGGTGGGGACTGGGCTTCTCATGTACCCATTACCCAAATAATACTATTTGTATTTGGTAGTATTTGTATTCGGAACATTGTACTCAATAGGTATTTTTTTGACCCTCACCCCTCTCCTGCCTTCCCCACTTTTAGAGTTCCCAATGTCTATTATTTCCATCTTTATGTCCATGTGTGCCCACTATTTAGCTCCCACTTATGAGTGAGGACATGTGATATTTGGTTTTCTGTTTCTGAGTTGGCCCACTTAAGATAATGGCCTCCCCTTCCAGCTATGTTGCTGCAATGGATATGATTCCTTTTTTAAGACTGTGTAGTATTCCACAAGATATATATACCACATTTTCTTTATCCAGTCAACTGCTGATGGACACTTAGGTTGGTTCCATGATTTTGTTATTGTGAATAGTGTTGCAATAGACATATGAGTACAGGTGTCTTTTTAATATAATGATTTCTTTTCTTTTGGGTAGATACTAGATAGGTTATTTTTTAAGAAGAAATATCCAAGGAGAGAGATCTTGGAAATATCTACATTAAGGGTTTAGGAGGAGAGTGAGAAGCGGTACATGGAGACCAGGGTCTCAGAAGTAAAAATGAGAACCAGGAGAATACTACATCTCCAGATCCAAGAGAGAAGAGGTGGATATCAGCTGAATCTACTCAGGCAGAGCTCAAGGAGGGTGCACACTGAGAGACGACTGTATTTGAGGACTAGGGGGTCATTGGTGAGGAGAAAGAGGGGATGGAGAGGGAAAGGGAGATGGCTGTTGGGTGAAGTGGCTGGAGTGAAGGCAATGACATGAGGGAATTTTTAGGGAGGAAGAAAGACTAAAAGGTCTTGTATAGTTGCAAGGATCAGAGAGGCACAAAAGAGTATTTTGATGCCGAAGGCTCTGGAGGTGGCAAAAGGAAATGAGACCGAGGTGAATGAATAAAGGAGAACTGTGTCTTCTCTGGAGGCAGGAGTGAGAAGAGAAAGCAGGGAACATGGGGCCGAGAAAGGCCACGTGTGCCATGAGACTGGGGAAAGACCCGGAAGAAATGCATTTGATGAAAATATTAACTAAAGGGCTCTCCATGCACAGGGAATTCTAGGTAGATATAAACTCAGATATTTTTAGAGGAGAAAAAGTAGGCACAAACTATTCCTTGCAGCTTCAGTGTTTTTGACATGTTTTTTGACAATGGTACAAAGACCTCCTGTCGTGTTGTAGAGCTCTGGACAGCTGAAACAGACTGAATGGCATTAGCTCAGGGTTCTGCTCACTTGCATGAAGGCTGGAGAAGGCAGCCCAGGCATTTATTTTTCCAAGGTATCTTTGTAGGCAAGACAAGTGCTTCATCTTCTTGAAATTGCCTCTAATTCCATTAGTGTGCTCTGGCAGAGATGTTTAATACCCGCTTCTTTACAATGGCTGCCATTGGCTGCATTTCTTTCCCATGCCCACTGAATTTTCAACAATTTCTCTGTCGGAAGCAGCTAGGGCTGCTTGATTCTGATAGGACACCCTGAAAGGGAAAACAGTGCTTTGCTCTCTGACTTGCGTTCCAAGCGATTGATGCAAGCCGACCCTAACTGATCAACTTGGGATAGAAGGAGGCCACTGTAACCCTGATTATCTCAAAATTCAGTCCGAAGAGCAAATAACTCATCAGAGTATAAGATGTACATTCCAGGAAGAGCTCCTTTTTGCTGAAACAGTGACACCACATTTGCTACCTTCTGTGACACATGCTGTTTTCAGAAACGCACTCTGGGTGTGAGCTCTGGGGAATGTTTCTATCCACAAGCAAGGCAATGTTAGTGTTTGTGTCTGAGCATCGAGCTGTGCAGCACGTTTTTATTTATATTCAGAGTTTACAAACTGCTTCAGGGAGCTCCTCTGGGAACTGCAGTGAGGAGAGGTGGGTGCCGGGCAGGCACTGGAAGGAGGCTTTTGGCATTTGAATAGAATTTGTTTGAACAAAAGTTCCTGATGGGGGAAGAAAAGAAAGGAAACCGCTATTTTAAATCAACCAAAGCCTATTGCCTATCATGTTTCTTGGCAATTAAACAAGCAGAATTTTTTGGAAAGAAAGTTATTACCCTGGTTTGTAAATAAGGAGCTTTGGGTTATACCTTAACAGTATCAATGCCACTAAAAGGAAACTGATTTTTTACAGTTTTTCACCTTAGTGAACCTCTAAAAGCCATATCTTTTCCATCTGTCAAAATTATACTCCTTTTAAAGATATTTCTTAGCCCTAAGGCCTTGCACAAAATATTGCTCTTCTAATAGTATATCCCAGATTCCTCAGTCATTAATTTTCTTCCAGCCTTCTTGTTGCATTTGTTAATGTGTTTATTATACTGCAGATCACAGAAACCTTGCATTAGATTTGCTTGCATTTTTGTGTTTTGCATTTGTCTCTTCCACAAGACTCTGAGCCTCTGGACAGCCCCCATTCATCCTCATATTCCCCATGGCACCTGTCTAGGCATGGGGACTTGTACAGAGTAAACCCTAAATAGATTCTAGTTTTCCTGAGTTCTCAGAAGTCACAATTTTTCCAACAGGATAAGGTAGCCAAGTAAATATTTATTGTAATGAAAATAAAGTGGCTGCCTGTAATAATAAAGTACGTAGGGCAATGTTTTTACTTATTTAGAGAAGTCATGGATGACAAAAATCATTGTGGTCAATAATTGGAGACAAATCTTCTTAAGTCGTAGTCCTTATCAACTATTCTGTTTCTAGAGGCTGCTAAAGTGTCTAGTTTGACAGCTACCAGTATATCTTTTATACAGTGGACATATTCGAGAGACTTGTGGACTCATTTGAAATATCTTCATCATCTTGAGTCATTGTAGACCAGGTACTCATTCTCATAAGTCTCTAAAATTGTTCCAATAGCTGTTCTTGGGAATAAAAGTGCAATACATTTGCATAGAATTTTCATCACAGAACACAGGTGAGATAGGTTCCTTATCGATGATGTGAACTCCTTGGGCTAGCTTTATTTCTCTACACTCATGAAGCTGGGTAAAATTATTTAATTTTATTCAGTTGTATCTATACTAGGTTGGGTATTGGAAACCCAGGTATGTTGAATAGTGGCCCCCAAGGATGTCCATGTTCTAATCCCCAGAACATGTGAATATGCTATCTTATATGGCAAAAGGGACTTTGCAGATGTGGTTAAGAATTTTGAGGTGGGGAGATTGCCCTACATTCTTCAGATGGGCCAAGTGTAATCACAAAGGTCTTTATAGGAGGGAGGCAGGAGACCAGAGTAGGTAGCAGAGGTACACTGATGGAGGTAAACGGTTGGGAGGATGCAAAGAAGGCCATGAGCTGAGCCAAGAAGTGCAGGTGGCTTCCCAAAGCTGGAAGAGTCAGAACGGATTCTCCCCTGGAACCCCCAGAAGGAACCAGCCCTGCCCACACCTTGATTTTAGCTCTTTAAGATTTATTTTAGGTTTCTGACCTCCAGAACTGTAAAATAATAAATTTATGCAGTTTGAAGCCAAGTGTGTGGCAATTTGTTGCAGCAACTGTAGGAAATGAATACAGAAACCATACAGAGCATAGTCACCATCCATAGCATATCTGTGTCTACCAGGCTGCTGTACACTTCTCACTTATAGCTGATGTTCTCTGTCATTTTTTCCTTGGACTAAGCTCATGGAACAAAGCTTAGGAATTTAGAAGCACAGGAATAAGTGAGTTTAATTTTTCCTTTAAAGACTAGAATAGCATTGGAAATGGAACATGCTGAATAAGAGTAGAAACAGCTTTTCTCTATGGCCCTGTCAGTACCCTTCCTCCTGTTATGCTTCTTTTATCTTTGAGGTGAATGCTCCACCTGCTGTTGGAAAGCTGTTTAGTGCTAACTAGAAGCTTTGCTCCTGAACTCATCATAAACTTCTCGGTAGAATTGTTGATGTGATCACAGGATCAGAAGGGGCAGTTTGACCTTTTTTAAAAAGAGTGTGTTTTATTTGGAGTATTTTGTTTGCAAAGAACACAGATTCAATCAAGTTGTTTCATGGAATTAGATGTTTATTTTAAGTGGAAGTTGATTATAAATGTGACAAATATAATTTTGTTCCATAATATTGGGACAAAAGGAAACGGGTATTTTTTAATTTTTCTAGATCAAATACATTTGGCTTGGCCCCCACTTGCCAGAGTTGCTGGTATGTTTACAACTAGTGATGACTGGAGATTGAGAGGTCCTATTCCTCTTCCTTGGGGTTTTAAGAAGCTGGGGCTGTCCCCAGAGGACAAGCTCCAGTGTGCATGAATGCCTCTGCTTCTATCACACTAATGTCCTGTTGGCCAAAGTAGTCATAGAGCCAAGCCCAGAGTCAAGTGAATGGGTGGCCAAGTATGCAACACCATGAGCACTGAGAGCAGGGCTCATGAGGGACCCACAATAACCATTCAGCAGAGACTCTCTTAGCTTTTCCATTCAAACCACTTAGCTTTTCTATTCAAACCAGCTCACTTCAGGTTAAATTTCTCAGTCATGAATTTTTATAGTATTTGGTGATTACTCTTTTCTGGCAGTAATCATATGAATTTTTTTTTCTAATGGTCTCTGTTCCATTTGACTGTTAGTGCCATGAGGGTAGGAAACATGAAGGTCTTTTTCCATGCCAAATCACTTCCAAAAGACTTTGTGCCTAGAAAAGTATAGGAGAGGGTCCTCTTCCCCCAGCAGAATGGGACCAGACAGACTATTAGGTGACACAAACATGTCCACTAGGTTGCTCCATAAGCAGTTTTCTTAGACTTAGCAACCCTGTGTTGGATGCGCCGATTACAGAGAGTTGAGGATGAAGTTTGGGGCCATGTGTCTTCAGCATTAAGTAAGTGGTCTCAGATCAGGTTATAGAAGCATCAAGTCTGAGGGCAGGCTAGGTTCCATCGCACTGTTCTGATTCCAGAGCTATCCCTTCATCAAGCAGTTTTTGGTTGCTCATTTTGCTCCCTAATAGGCCCCTGATTAGAAAGAGAGATTTCCCTCTTTGTCAAGTATTACGGTTTCCCCCCTCTTACAAGTTAGAGTCATATAGGTTGGTTGAAGAAATCAGCTCTCCAGATTTTTGATCAGTGATAGATGCTTGAGAAAAAGCAGGATTGAGCAGTCTGAACACAGGCTTTAGAATAAGGCAACCCTGGATGTGAATGGGGGTTCTGCTGCTTCTTATCTGCCTAGTATTGGCCAAGTCACTGAGCCCCTATGGGTCTGTTTCACCATCTGCAAAATGGTTATAATAATATCTTTTCTTTAAGGTTTTAATGAAGATTAAATTAAATACTGCAAATAGGACTACCTTCTTCCCCACCTGAGCCTTCCCTTCCTCCCCGTGTCCCCCTCCCCAGTTGGTCACATACTGCCTGGTATCAAGAATTCTTAGGACAACAAAACCAAGCCTATGCTAAACCCTTAGGAAGAGATAATGTGAGATTAATGTGTGGAGACAGAGCATGAAGTGTTTGGAAACACCAATTTTAATCATAAGAAAGAAAAGGATCTAAAAAATAACTTATTTTTAGACTCTAGTGAAATATTCAAGCCAAGAGCAGAGTTCTCTATTAAGTACAAAAACATTACACACAAAATGAGAATAATCTATCTCAAAGCTCATATTTATTGACTTGGGGTGATTAAGATACCTACTTACATAAGCATTCTGAGCCTTTTTTATAAATGGTTGGAAAATCCAGAAAAAATTTGAAAGAAACCCAAGAACCACTCATGAGAAAGGATAGAGAAAACAACATAATAATTATTTTTATACTTCTAGTTTTTTTTCTGAAGAATAAAACAGGAGGATTCTATGCCCAATCTTCCTTTGATGCTGATAGTTTGGAAATAATGGGATATACATGGAAATATATGGAAATATATATATAAGGAAATATATATATATTGGAAATAATGGGAATATCCCATGTAAGCACATGGATATTCAGGATCTAAATGACAAAGAAGACAGGCATTAAATTGGTTGAAATTCACTACATAATTCTGGAGAAATCACTACATAATTCTGGAGAATTCACTACATAATTCTGGAGAATTCACTACATTCACTACATTCACTACATAATTCTGGAGAAATCATTTCTACAAGGGCTTTGTCCAGATGCTTCAAAATTCTATAGTCCGAGAAATCCTGCACCTTGTGTTATCCAATGTATTGCTGCTCATATTAACAACTTTTTATTTATTTATTTATTTTATTATACTTTAAGTTCTAGCGTACATGAGCACAATGTACAGGTTTGATACATAGGTATACATGTGCCATGTTGGTTTGCTGCACCCAACATCTCATCATTTACATAAGGTATTTCTCCTAATGCTATCCCTCCCCCAGGCCCCCACCCCCCAGCAGGCCTCGGTGTGTTATGTTCCCCACCCTGTGTCTAAGTGATCTCATTGTTCAATTCCCACCTGTGAGAACATGTTCTGTTTGGTTATCTGTCCTTGTGATAGTTTGCTGAGAATGATATGAATAGTGCCGCAATAAACATATGTGTGTATGTGTCTTTATAGTAGCATGATTTATAATCCTTTGGGTATATACCCAGTAATGAGATTGCTTGGTCAAATGGTATTTCTAGTTCTAGATCCTTGAGGAATCACCATACTGTCTTCCACAATGGCTGAACTAATTTACACTCTTACCAACAGTGTAAAAGCGTTCCTATTTCTCCACATCCTCTCCAGCATCTGATGTTTCCTGACTTTTTAATAATTGCCATTCTAACTGGCGTTACATGGTATCTCATTGTGGTTTTGATTTGCATTTCTCTGATGACCAGTGATGAGAATTTTTTCATGTGGCTCTTGGCTGCATAGGTGACTTCTTTTGAGAAGTGTCTGTTCATATCCTTTGCCCACTTTTTGATGGGGTTGTTTTTATTCTTGTAAATTTGTTTAAGTTCTTTGTACATTTTGGATGTTAGCCCTTGTCAGATGAGTAGATTGCAAAAATTTTCTCCCATTCTGTAGGTTGACTGTTCACTCTGATGGTAGGTTCTTTTGCCATGCAGAAGCTCTTTAGTTTAATTAGATCCCATTTGTCAATTTTGGATTTTGTTGCCATTGCTTTTGGTGTTTTAGTCATGAAGTCTTTGCCCATGCCTATGTCCTGAATGGTATTGCCTAGGTTTTCTTCTAAGGTTTTTATAGTTTTAGGTCTACCATTTAAGTCTTTAATCCATCTTGAATTAATTTTTGTATAAGGTGTAAGGAAGGGATCCAGTTTCAGCTTTCTACATATAGCTAGCCAGTTTTCCCAGCACCATTTATTAAATAGGAAATCCTTTCCCCATTCCTTGTTTTTGTCAAGTTTGTCAAAGATCAGATGGTTGTAGATGTGTGGTGTTATTTCTGAGGCCTCTGTTCTGTTCCCTTGGTCTATATATCTGTTTTGGTACCAGTACCATGCTGTTTTGGTTACTGTAGCCCTATAGTATAGTTTGAAGTCAGGTAGCATGATGCCTCCAGCTTTGTTCTTTTTGCTTAGGATTTTCTTGGCAATGCGGGCTCTTTTTTGGTTCCATATGAACTTGAAAGTAGTTTTTTCCAATTCTGTGAAGAAAGTCATTAGTAGCTTGATGGGGATGGCATTGAATCTATAAATTACCTTGGGTAGTATGGTCATTTTCATGATATTGATTCTTCCTATCTATGAGCATGGAATGTTCCTCCATTTGTTTGTTTCCTCTTTTGTTTCCTCGAGCAGTGGTTTGTAGTTCTCCTTGAAGAGGTCCTTCACATCCCATGTAAGTTGGATTCCTAGGTATTTTATTGTCTTTGTAGCAACTGTGAATGGGAGTTCACTCATGATTTGGCTCTCTGTGTGTCTGCTATTGCTGTATAGGAATGCTTGTGATTTTTGCACATTGATTTTGTCCCCTGAGACTTTGCTGAAGGTGCTTATCAGCTTAAGAAGATTTTGAGCTGAGACAATGGGGTTTTCTTTCCTTTCCTTTCCTTTTTTTTTTTTTTTTTGAGAACAGAGTCTCGCCCTGTCGCCCAGGCTGGAGTGCAGTGGTGCAATCTTGGCTCACTGCAAGCTCCACCTCCTGGGTTCATGCCATTCTCCTGCCTCAGCCTCCTGAGTAGCTGGGACTATAGGCACCTGCCACCATGGCTGGCTAATTTTTCTGTAATTTTTTAGTAGAGATGGGGTTTCACAATGTTAGCCAGGATGGTCTCGGTCTCCAGACCTTGTGATCCACCCACCTCGGCCTTCCAAAGTGCTGGGATTACAGGCATGAGAAACCATGCCCGGCCAGGGCTTTCTAAAGATACAATCATGTCATCTGCAAACTGGGACATTTTGACTTCCTCTTTTCCTAGTTGAATACCCTTTATTTCTTTCTCTTGCCTGATTTCCCTGGCCAGAACTTCTAACACTATGTTGAATAGGAGTGGTGAGAGAGGGTATCCTTGTCTTGTTCCAGTTTTCAAAGGGAATGCTTCCAGTTTTTGCCCATTCAGTGTGATATTGGCTGTGGGTTTGTCATGAATAGCTCTTATTATTTTGAGATACGTCCCATCAATAACTAGTTTATTGAGAATTTTTAGAGTGAAGGGCTGTTGAATTTTGTCGAAGGCCTTTTCTGCATCTATTGAGATAATCATGTGGTTTTTGTCTTTGGTTCTGTTTATATGATGGATTACATTTATTGATTTGCATATGTTGAACCAGCCTTGCATCCCACGGATGAAGCCGACTTGATCATGGTAGATAAGCTTTTAGATGTGCTGCTGGATTCGGTTTGCCAGTATTTTATTGAGGATTTTTGCATCAATGTTCATCAAGGATATTGGTCTAAAATTCTCTTTTTTTGTTGTGTCTCTGCCCTGCTTTGGTATCAGGATGATGTTGGCCTCATAAAATGAGTTAGGGAGGATTCCCTCTTTTTCTATTGATTGGAATAGTTTCAGAAGGAATGGTACCAGCTCCTCTTTGTACCTCTGGTAAATTCGGCTGTGATCTGTCTGGTGCTGGACTTTTTTTGGTTGGTAGGCTCTTAATTATTGCCTCAATTTCAGAGCCTGTTATTGGTCTATTCAGAGATTCAACTTCTTCCTGGTTTAGTCTTGGGAGGGTGTATGTGTCCAGGAATTTATCCATTTCTTCTAGATTTTCTAGTTTATTTGCATATAGGTGTTTATAATATTCTCTGATGGTAGTTTGCATTTCTGTGTGATCAGTGGTGATATCCCCTTTATCATTTTTTATTGTGTCTATTTGATTCTTCTCTCTTTAATTCTTTAGTAGTGTAGCTAGTGGTCTATTTTGTTGATCTTTTCAAAAAATCATCTCCTAAATTTATTGATTTTTTTGAAAGGTTTTTTTTTATCTCTATCTTTTTCAGTTCTGCTCTGATCTTAGTTATTTCTTGCCTTCTGCTAGCTTTTCAATTTGTTTGCTCTTGCTTCACTAGTTCTTTTAATTGTGTTGTTAGGTGTTGATTTTCGATTTTCCTGCTTTCTCTTGTGGTCATTTAGTGCTATAAATTTCCTTCTACACACTGCTTTAAACGTGTCCCAGAGATTCTGGTATGTTGTGTCTTTGTTCTCATTGGTTTCAAAGAACATCTTTATTTCTGCCTTCATTTTATTATTTACCCAGTAGTCATTCAGGAGCAGGTTGTTTAGTTTCCATGTAGTTCTGTGGTTTTGAGTGAGTTTCTTAATCCTGAGTTCTAATTTGATTGCACTGTGGTCTGAGAGACAGTTTGTTGTGATTTCTGTTCTTTTTCATTTGCTGAGGAGTGCTTTACTTGCAATTACATGGTCAATTTTAGAATAAATACGATGTGGTGCTGAGAAGAATGTAGAATCTGAGTCTGTTGATTTGGTGTGGAGAGTTCTGTAGACGTCTATTAGGTCTGCTTGGTGCAGAGCTAGTTCAAGTCCTGGATAACCTTGTTAACCTTCTGTCTCGTTGATCTGTCTAATATTGACAGTGGGGTGTTAAAGTCTCCCATTATTATTGTGTGGGAGTCTAAGTCTCTCTGTAGTACTCTAAGGACTTGCTTTATGAATCTGGGTGCTCCTATATTGGGTGCTCCTGAATTGGGTGCATATATATTTAGGATAGTTAGCTCTTCTTGCTGAATTGATCCCTTTACCATTATGTAATGGCCTTCTTTGTCTCTTTTGATCTTCGTTGGTTTAATGTCTGTTTTATCAGGGACTGGGATTGCAACCGCTGCTTTTTTTTTGCTTTCCATTTGCTAGGTAGATCTTCCTCCATCCTTTTATTTTGAGCCTATTTGGGTCTTTGCATGTGAGGTGGGTCTCCTGAATACAGCACACTATTGAGTTTTGACTCTTTCTCCAATTTGCCAGTGTGTGTCTTTTAATTGAGGTATTTAGCCCATTTACATTTAAGGTTAATATTGTTGTGTGTGAATTTGATCCTGTCATTATGATGTTAGCTGGTTATTTTGCCTGTTAGTTGATGCAGTTTCTTCATAGCATCGATGGTCTTTACAATTTGGCATGTTTTTGCAGTGGCTGGTACCAGTTGTTTCTTTCCATATTTAGTGCTTCCTTCAGGAGATCTTGTAAGGCACGCCTGGTGGTGACAAAATTAGCATTTGCTTGTCTGTAAAGGATTTTATTTCTCCTTTACTTATGAAGCTTAGTTTGGGTGGATATGAAATTCTGGGTTGAAAATTCTTTTCTTTAAGAATGTTGAAAATTGGCCCCCACTCTCTTCTGGCTTGTAGAGTTTCTGCCAAGAGATCCACTTCCCAAACCCAAACTTGCACCAAAAAAAGGTCACCATCACTCTTCGGTGGCCTGCTGCTGGTCTGATCCACTGCAGCTTTCTGATCCCGGCAAAACCATTACATCTAAGAAGTATGCTCAGCAAATTGAAGAGATGCATAAAAAACTACAACACCTGCAGCTGACATTGGTCAACAGAAGGGGCCCAATTCTTCTCCATGACAGCACCCAACTGCACCTTGCACAGCCAGTGCTTCAAAAGTTGAACAAATTGGGCTGTGAAGTTTTGCCTCACCCTCCATATTCACCTGATTTCTTGCCAACCGACTCACTTTTTCAAGCATCTTGACAACTTTTTGCAGGGAAAATGCTTCCACAACCAGCAGGATGTAGAAAATGCTTTCCAAGAGTTTGTTGAATCAGAAAGCATGAATGTTTATGCTACAGGAGTAAACAAACTTATTTCTCATTGGCAAAAATGTGTTGATTATAATGATTCCTATTTTATTTAATAAAGATGTGTTTGAGCCCAGCTATAATGATTTAAAATTCAGGGTCTGGGCTGGGCATGGTGGCTCATGCCTGTAATCCTAGCACTTTGGGAGGCTGAGGTGGGTGGATCACCTAAGGTCAGGAGTTTGAGACCAGGCTGGCCAACATGGTAAAACCCCACTTCTACTAAAAATATAAATATTAGTTGGGCATAATGGCAGGCACCTGTAGTTCCAGCTACTCAGGAGGCTGAGGGAGAAGAATCACTTGAACCCAGGAGGTAGAGGCTGCAGTGAGCTGAGATTGCTCCACTGCATTCCAGCCTGGGTGACAGAGAAAGACTCTGTCTCAAAAATAAAAAAAATAAAAAATTAACAAATAAATAAATAAAATTCAAGGTCTGAAACAGCAATTACTTTTGCACCAACCTAATAGCTTTTTTTTCTCTCCCCCATATGAGGATAGAATCTGAAGGTGGCTGTGAGCAAACAAGGAAGGGGGTTCTCACCAAAGACCAAACTGGCTGGCCCTTGATCTTGGACTTTGGACTTCCCAGCCTCCAGAACCATGAGAAGTAAATGTCTTTTGTTTAAACCAGTGATCTCCAACCTTTTTGGTACCAGGGACTGTTTTTGTGGAAGACAATTTTTCCACAGACTGTGGGGGTTGGGGGGTGGTTTCAGGATGATTAAAGCACATTACATTCATCGTGCACTTTATTTCTATTATTACATTGTAACATATAATGAAATAACTATACAACTCACTGTAATGTAGAATCAGTGGGAGCCCTGAGCTTGTTTTTTGGTAACTAGATGGTCCCATCTGGAGGTGATGGGAGACAGTGACAAATCATCAGCCATTAGATTCTTATAAGGAGTGCGCAACCTAGATACCTTGCATGCACACTTCATAACAGGGTTCGTGCTCCCATGAGAATCTAATGCTGCTGCTGGTCTGATAGGAGGCAGAGCTCAGGTGGTAATGCTCACTTGCCTGTTGCTCACCTCCTGCTGTGCAGCCCAGTTCCTAACAGGCCATGAACCGATACAAGGCACCAGGGTTGGGGACCCCTGGTTTAAAACTACCCTGTCTATGATATTTTATTACAGCAGTCTGAGCTAAGATACAGGTTATTTTCCTCCTTTTAAAGTAAAGATGGACTTGTCCAGCAACTCATTAACTATCCCCACTAAGTGGAGTGCAACTGAAAATCAAGGGAAAATGTTAGTTGATGAAACTGTCTAGCCAGGTTGAAAAACAGACGGATAATATACACCAGTGATCATTTGAGAAGAATGTTGAGGTGGCTGGTATGAATGTTCCCTAATAAAATAACCTAAACAATGATCCAGAAATAGCATATTAAAAAACACAACTAATTTTTTTCTTCAAATTAATGAGTCATCCAATTGTTTCTGGTGGTAGAGCCATGGTCATTTCAGTATCTTTCAATGATTGATGGCATCATTAATTAATGTCATAATTTTTGAGAGTACATTTTGTAAAGTTGTTATATTTGATATACTAATGAACTTTCAAACGAGAACATCTGTTGTCTTCTTGTTATTCACAAATTTTACTAATCTTAAAAATAGAGCTATCAAATTTATTGGAGATGGTTTATTAATGTGCTTAATCTGACGTTACTGATTATTTTCTTATTGTTTCAATATCAGTCCTTAGTCCCCAGGGAATTAAATCAAGGAAATGAAGAGCTCTTTTCTTCTTTTCCACTGCCTAATTCCCCTTGTTTGTCATTAGTGCTACATGACCAGTAAGGCTCAAGGTCGGCAATATTGAGCTCCCTTATAAACTTTAGGGGGGTATATTGATTTCAACAGTCTAGAAATCCATCTTAAGAATAGAGATAAGCAATCAAAGGACAATTATTGAGTAGTCAATAATGCTATTCCCTTGGACAATGAACTGGGAAAAATCCCCCTTCTTTTATGGCAGAATTTTCCACTTAGCATTATATGTTGCTTACGTTGATAAATTAGTTCAGCCCAGTATTTTCCTTCATAATCAGTTATCCCTGAAGGGATGAACTATGGGAGAGGCAGCCTTTCCACCTGCAAATTCCTGTAGATGACATTGTGGCAGAATCTATATTTTGTGCAAGAATGATGTATACCACAAATAGGGTGTACACTTAGGCTTTGACAGAGAAATGAAAATGGGAAAATCACCTTCAGAGATAATTTGTTACTGATGAGACTAGGAGGAAGTCCTTTAAATCACATGAAAAAATTCTCAAGGAGGTAATACAAATAAAATTTGATAAACTTGGTCTAATTAATGATGACATTTATTATTGGCAAGACAGGAGGGTGATATTCTGCATGGAGATTGGAAAAGAAATAAGGGTGAGTAAGAATTTTTCAATATTTCTTGAGTACAGTAGAGATCCAGGTGGCTTAGGAAGAAATATTTTCCCTAGGGCAGGGAATAAAAATTTATCATGAAACTGTAGATGTTACCAGTTCCATTGCCTCTGTAAATGCATAACTTTAGCCTTTCAGTTTACAAATATGAATCTTGGTGTGTTAATCAGAATCTTCTTGTGAACAAGTAGCAGAAATGGTCTCAGACCAGCTTGGCTTATGTAGGAAAGGAGTTCTGATGGCTCACTGGGGAGGTGTCATGTGGTGTGACTCAGGCAGCTGCAGGAGGGAATGGGGTATGCGGGGGCAGGGAACCCAGGTCAGAGAGGCCTTGCACTTGGGGTTTAATGCTCTGTGCTTGCCATTTTGATGTTCTTAATAATTTTATCTCTGAATGTGTAAGTGAAGTCTGATGGGACAAGGGAGCATGGACCAGAGGCTCGGTGCTTCTGCTCACAGGTCTCCTTCCCCCGGCTGCATGGGTTCTCCACCGACTACTTCTCCAGCCTCTGGTGCCCAGGTCTAGGGTTGCCAGATTTAGCAAAAACAAACAAAAGCAAAGAACAAGACAGGATGCCCAATTATATTTGAATTTCAGATAAACAGTAAATAGTTTTCAAATAATATATGTCCCAAATATTGCACGGGATATACTAAAAAATTATGTTGTTTATCTGAAATTCAAATTTAGCTGAGTGTCCATATTTTATCTGGCACCCCTCTTTCCAACCCTAGTCACCCTCTGTGGCCCTCAGCTGGGTAACACATGGCCTTGGGTAGTTCCAGGCTGGGATCATGGTGTGAGTTGTCAGGGAGTGAAGGTGTTGCCCATCTCTCATTTAGGTACCTCTGTGGGCCTGGAGGGGAAGTGCAATGCCTTTGGGGGCCCCCTGTCCACATTGGGAAGGGGAAACTCCTGGCTCAGACCCCTGTCATGGAGATCTTCAGGTGCACCAAGTCTTGGCCCTAGGAGCATGACGTTCAGGGCTGGCCAGTCAGTATCCTCGCGGCCTGCAAGAGGTAGTTAACAACAAGAGCAACAACAAACACTTGGTGAGTCAGAAGACCGCAGAAGAAAGGAAAATACATTATGTTTTAATAGTATTTAAGGGCGTGTTTTTCCTGCTTTTGGACAAGGGACTCCCCAATTTCATTGTGCACTTGGCCCTGCAGATTATGTAGCTGATCGAGGGCTCATTTAACATGAAAGGACTGTGGTATTTTTGCAATTTACTAGAAGTGGAGGTGCAACATTGACACAAAGCTCTCTAGTTCACTTCTCTGCTTCTTTATGAAAGTGGACTGTCTTCTTAGAGCATAGCTGCCAGAAGCTTCTCACCGAACAGTCTCACAGCCATGGCCAAGGAGAAAGTGCCAGTTTGAATGAGGCTGGGATGCAGTCTGCTGCCCTGGCTTTGGCCCTGGGTCCACCCCTGGACCATCACGGCAGTGTGAGGTAATGCGATTGCATAGCCAAGTTGTGAGTTCCTCTTTCTGTTAGCAGAGAGAGCTGGGGGAGGCTGTAGAACCAACCTAGTTAGAGGAAGTCCCTGTGAAATGATTTCATTTTTCTACCCTAATTTGATTCTTCTACATTTATAGTTAGTATGACTCTTTCCTGTGGCTCTTCTATCTCTGAATTAATTTGTAAAATTAATTCCCGGAAGCTACCTGTCATGACATAACAAAATGCAAAGGTCCTTGCAACACAGTGTAAGGGAACTCCTGCAACTCAAACTCTCCTTAAAAACTGTAAACTTGTTACATTTGGAGTTCCTTTCAAATTATATATGGGAGACTATCAGATGTGCAAATTAGTTCTCATCTTTCCATTTATTTTTCTGTTTGTTCATTCAACAAATATGTGGTATGTGCCAAGAACCAGTCCTAGGGGCTGATGCTGACTCAGGGGAGAAAGATCTACAAACCTGTAAATCCTATTAAAATGTAAAATTGTCTAGTAAGTCCGCAGCAGGAGCACCAAGAGCAAGGGAAGTGCTCATCCTTGCTTCTTTCTTTCTATTTTTGAAAAAGGGTCAGATTTGGGAGGAATGAGTCTTATATTGTGGAATAAGAGCTCAGACTGTTGTTAATTTATTAACGTTTTCTGACGGATGTCTGATAGAAGGAGAAGGGGCTCTGAGAGCTGAGTAGTCTAACTGTGATATAGTCAGGTGACTTGTAGCTAGAACTGTTCTGTATTGGTTCAATAGCAACAATATAATTGTAGCCTAAATAGCATAAACCACTTTCCTGGGAAATTATACTACAACTGTGTCCCAACTGTGAGGAAGTTGCAGGCAGTTTCCTTTTCTGTGTCCAGGAGGGGGTGTTTTTCACTTTCTTTTATACACATGTATAATGGTTCATTATTTCTGCTTCTCCTTTGCAAAAAACCATTTAATACTTTGAGCTGAGAAGTGTCAAATGGACTTCAGCTGACAGATACTAAGGTAGTCTCTTTTTTCCCCATACAAATATTATTCATTATGTTTATATTTTATTATAAAATAACTTTGAAATAAGAACTAAGAATTATCAGTATTAAATTCCCTTTTTCCCACCAATGTTACCCAACTTGATAGATTTCAAGCCATGCAATTATTAAATTTTTATCTAAATATTTCTCTGATTTTAACATAAAATTTTTATTATATTGTAGTTATTTCTCATGGGTTCAGAGAAACATATAAATTGCCACCTTTCACCACTGATTTTTTTTAATGACTTTTTTTATTTCAATAGGTTTTTTGGGGAACAGGTGGTGTTTGGTCACATGAATAAGTTTTTTAGTGGTGATTTCTGAGGTTTTGGTGCACCCATCACCTGAGCAGTGTACACTGTATCCAATGTGTAGTCTTTTATCCCTCACCACACCCCACCCTTTCCCCTGAGTCCCCAAAGTCCAGTGTATCATTCTTATGCCTTTGTGTCTTCATAGCTTAGCTTCCACATATGAGTGACAACATATGATGTTTGGTTTTCCATTCCTGAGTTACTTCACTTAGAATAATAATAATCTCCAATTCTATCTAGGTTGCTGTGAATGCCATTATTTCATTCCTTCTAAAGGCTCAGTAGTATTCCATGACACACACACACACACACACACACACACACACACATATAAAATCATATTTTATCTATTAATTGACTGATGGCCATTTGAGTTGGCTCCATATTTTTGCAATTGTGGATTGTGCTGCTATAAACGTGTGTGCAAGTATCTTTTTTGTATAGTGACTTCTTTTACTCTGGGTAGATACTTAGTAGTGGGATTGCTGGATAAAATGGTAGATGTACTTTTAGTTCTTTAAGGAATCTCCACACTGTTTCCCATAGTGGTTGTACTAGTTTACATTCCTACCAATAGTGTAAAAGTGTTCCCTTTTCACTGCATCCACGCCAACATCTATTATTTTTTGATTATGGCCATTCTTGCAGGAGTAAGGTGGTATCGCATTGTGGTTTTGATTTGCATTTCCCTGATCATTAGTGATGTTGAGCATTTTTCCATATGCTTGTTGGCCATTTGTATATTGTCTTTTGAGAATTGTCTGTTCATGTCCTTAGCCCACTTTTTGATGGAATTTTTTGTCTTTTTCGATTTGTTTAAGTTCTTTGTCAATTCTGGATATTTGTCATTTGTTGGATGTATAGGTTAGTGTCAAAGCCTGATAGGTTCTTCTTGCCTGCTTCCCAGAAAAGCCAATACACTGAAAACAGCAGTATTGCTGCAAAGAATGAGTTTAATAATTATCTGCCAGCCAAACAGAAGAACAGGGGGTACTTCTCAAATCTACCTCCCTGAATTCAGAGGCTAGGGATTTTAAGGGTACTTTGGCAGGCAGGGGGCTAAGGAACTGAAACAATTGATTGGCTGGGGATGAAATCACAGAGGTGTCTGAACTGTCTTCATGCAGCTGAGTCAGTTTCTTGGAGGGGATCTCAGAACCAGGTGGCGTCTCTAGGTTTGCTGAAATACTAAATCTGAATAATATCTCAAAGACTGATTGTTTAGGTTTTACAATTGTGGTGTTATCTATAGGAGTAGTTGGGGAAGTTATAAGTCTTGTGACCTCCAGATAAATGATCTGAGGCAGAAAGCAACTTATAGAAAAGCAAGCTAAGCATTGGCAAGTTCTTGTTTAACTATGCCTATTCTTTAGCAAAGTTCAAGCCACTCCCATAATTCTAAGCTTGTCTTATGAATGTGGCTTCAATCTCTGAACAAGGAGAGGGGTCAGTTTTCTTCACCTCAAAGTTTAACTATAAACTAAATTCCTCTCATAGGTATCTTCAGCTCCACACTAGAATGAGCAAAAAACAATTTAGCCTGTGAAGTTAGAAGCAAGATTGAGTTAGTCATGCTAGATTCCTCTCATTTCTTATAATTCTGCAAAGGCGATTTCAATGCTAGTAACTTTATCTTAACTTGTCAGCATCTAGAACTGTGAGAAATAAATTTGTGTTCTTTATAAATTACACATTCTCAGATATTATGTTGTAGCAGCATAAGTAGACTAAGACACATATTAAAACCAATTCAGAGACTTCCAGTTTCCAGTCTGGCATGTAAGAAGTCTGGAAGTTGCCACTCTGTCCTACCAATAAGTAAAAAGCTGAACAAACTGAAAAATTAAAAACTCTTCATGAATTTGTAAGAGAAACGATATCACAGGACAAATTGCTGCCTTTAGAATTGGAAAGACAGACAGGAAGATAAAGAGAATAACAATTCACCAGAACAAGAACATCCACAGGAACCATGACCAGGGTTGGGAAACTGAATTGTAATTGATCAATCACAGGAGGCTCAGCATGGACAAGTCTGAGAGATAAAAACTCCAGGGGTGTGGGTCCAGTCACTGGGGGCCCCATACTGTTGTTGAGTTTTTCCTCCAGGAGCTTGACCAGGTTCTCACAGTGAATATTGGAGAAAAAACTGCTTACACTTCCGGCAGAGGGAGGATAAAAGGAACTATTTAAAAATATATCAGAGTAGTCTGTTGTTCTCAACAAGGTCTACCCTCAGAAGAAACTATTTTACCAGAGCCTACACTGCTGGGATTTTATCAGAGCCTAACTGACCTGGGGAAAGAGAAATATTCAACTTCAGCAAGTTTTAACTTTCCTTGTGGAAGAAGAAAAATATTTGTCTTAGTCCATTCAGGTTGCTGTAACAAAATACCCTAGACTGGGTGGCTTCTAAATAACAGAAATTTATTTCTGATAGTTCTAGAGGCTGGGAAGTCCAAGATCAAGGCAATAGCAGATTCAATGTCTCATGAAAGCCCACTTCCTGGTTCATAGATGGCCATCTTCCCCTTTATGTCCTCACATGGTGGAAGGAGCATGGGTCTCTCTTGAGACTCTTTTACAAGGGCACTAATCTCATTAATGAGGGCTATACCTTTATAACAGAATCACCTCCTAAACGTCCCACTTCCAAATAGTATTACCTTGGTGATTAGGATTTCAATACATGAATTTTGAGGAGACACAAATATTCAGCCCATAACATTCTGCTCCCGGCCTCTCCAAATTTATGTTCTTCCTGCATGAAAAATATGTTCATTCCATCACAATAGTCCCCAAAGTTTTAAGCCATTCCAATTATCAACTCAAAAGCCTGAAGTCCAAAGTTTTATCTAAATATTGTCTAAATCAGATATAAGTGAGACTCAAGCTACACTTCATTCTGAGGCAAATTGCTCTGCAGCTCTGAACACATGAAATCAAACATATGCTTCCAAAATATAGTAATGACACAGGTATAGGATAGACATTCCCATTCCAAAATGGAGAAATGGAAAAGAAAACAGTGACAAATCCCAAGTAAGTCCAAAATCTTAAAGTGTGAGAATCTTTACTTTCACCAGGTTCTCACAGTGAATATTGGAGAAAAATCTGCTTACACTTCCAGCAGAGGGAGGATAAAAGGAACTAGTTGAAAATATATCAGAGTAGTCTGTTGTTCTCAACAAGGTCTACCCTCAGAAAAAACTATTTTACCAGATTAATTATTCTCACACCTGGTAAAGTGTGAGAATAATTTTCTTTAATTTGATAATTTGCCTTCCAGGCCCCTGGAGCAGGGGTCCTGCTTTCTGGACCTATGGGATTGGCAACCTTGTCCCCATGGCTTTGGCATTCTGTGTGGTGCCCACCTCCAAGGTGGTTGTGTGCCTGGGTCATGTGTCTGAAGTTCCCCAGAGCTAGAATTGGACACTGGTGAGTCTATTAGCCTGAAGTCACAGGGGTAGCCAGGCTGCCGTGAATCTGCTGAGCATCGCCCTAACAAGGGCTCCCTGCAGTGACCACATGCACACTGGGGCTTTGGGCAGTCTGGGTATGTGAAGGGAGTAGCAGCCCTGATGAATTCTCAGTTGCCTTTGGGATCATTCTTCCATTGTCTTGGATGATAGGTCCTGTCTCCTGTTTAAATGGTGACTAATCTTTGGCCACATCCTTGGTTTTTTCTCCTGAACAGTATCCAACTTCAGCTCCCTCTAGCTTTCCACCTGGAAGAAGGAAAATTCCCAACTTCAGCCTACTCTGCCATCCTGTCTCACCTACTGGGGTGGTGGATGGGGGAGTGGGGGTAAGGGGGGAGGGGGAAGCACTTGTGAAGTTCATAGTCCGGAGGCACAAGCCCGCTAAAAGACTGAAATTGAATCACAGGACTATAGTATGCTTTCCAGTCCCTCCTCTCACCTTACCTACACATTACTAAAGGTCTATTTATAGCAGTTCCTTTTACTGAGTACAACATGTCTGCTATTAAGAAAAAATTCCATCTCATTGAAGTCTGAGTGTTTGGAAAAAAAGAAAAAATTACAAGGCATATTAAAAGGCAAAAACAGGCTGAAGAGATAACAAGCATGAGAACCTTACTCAGATGTGACAGGGGTATTGAAATTATTAGATCAGGAATCTAGAACTATGATTAATATGCTAAGGACATTGATGAATAAAGTAGATGGCATGCAAGAACAGATAGGCAATGTAAGCAGAGAGATGAATATTCTAAGTAAAAACTGAAAAGAAATGCTGGAGATCAGAAAATGTAACAGAAATGAAGAATGCTTCTATGGGCTTACGAGCAGACTGAATATGGTTGAGGAAGGAATCTCTGAGCTTGAGCATCTCTCAAGAGAAAGTGCCCAAACTGAAAGCAAAGAAAAAAAAAAAAAAAGGAAAAAGATATGTAAGGACTGGGACAACTACAAAAGTTTAAAAACGTTTAATGAAAATACTAGAAGAAGAAATATAGCCAGGAAGAGAAGAAGTATTTGTAACAATAATGACTGAGAATTTCCCAAAATTAATGTCAGACACCAAACCACAGACTTAGGAAGGCTAGAGAAAATCACGTAGGATGAAAGCCAAAAAAAAAAAAAAAAAAAAAAAGTCAAAAGCATATTATATTCAAATTACAGAAAATCAAAGATTAAGAAAAAATTCTAAAAGAAATCAGAAGGAAGAAATCATCTTACACCTATAGAGGAGCAAAGATAAGAACTGACTGACTTCTCTTCGGAAATCATGCAGGAGAGAAGGAAGTGAAGTGAAATATTTAAAGAGAAATCATCCTTCAAAAATGAAGGAAAAACAAAGACTTTTCCAGAAACACAAAAATTGAAAGAATTTGTTGCCAGTAAGCCTCCCTCACAAGAAATGTTAAAAGCAATTCTTTACAGAGAAGGAAAATGATATAGGTCAGAAACTGGGTTCTGCATAAAGAAAGAGCATGAGAGAAGGAATAATTAAAGTAAAAACTTTTGTTTTCTTATTTGCAGTTGACCTAACAAATAACAGTTAATTTAAAATAATAATGGCAACATTCTACACTGTATTTGATATATATTATATAAATATATATACATATATGTATCTAAATAAATATATATACACATATATATTTAAATATAAGCAAAATGAATGACAGTTATGATCCAAAGGATGGGAGAAGGGACTTAGGGTTATTTTCTTATTATAAGGTACTTGCACTATATAAGAAGTGGTATAATGGTTCTTGAAAGTTGTAAATGTATATTGCAATTTTTTTATTATAAATGTATATTGCAAATTCTAGGGCAATTGCTAAAGAAATTTTTATAAAAAGAAGTATAACTAATCTAATATGATAAGAAAGATGAGAGAATGAAATTATTTAAAAAATGCTTAATAAAAACTACAGGCCGGGTGCAGTGGCTCATGCCTGTAATCCTAGCACTTTGGGAGGCCGAGACAGGTGGATCACCTGAGGTCAGGAGTTTGAGACCAGACTGGCCAACATGGTGAAACCCTGTCTCTACTAAAAATACAAAAATTAGCCAGGTGTGGTGGCGGGCACCTGTAATCCCAGCTACTCGGGTGGCTGAGGCAGAAGAATTGCTTGACCCTGGGAGGTGGAGGTTGCAGTGAGCCAGGAGCACGCCACTGCACTCCAGCCTGGGCGACAGAGTGAGACTGTTTCTCAAAAACAAAACAAACAAAGAAAACTACAAAAGGTAGAAAAAGAATAGGAGACAAAAATAGAAATAACAAGGACAACAAATATAAAACAGTGACAAATATGATAGATATTGATCTAACTATATCAATAATCACTTTCAATGTCAGTCATCTAAATTCACCAATGAAATGAAAGAGTTTATCAGAATGGATCAAAAAACAGGACCTAAGCATATGTTGTCTACAAGAAGCCCGTTTTAAATACAATGACACTTATAGATTAATAATAGGTCTTCAGAGCAAGGAAATTTATCAGAGATAGAGTGAGGCATTACATAATGATAAAGGGGTCAGTTCTCCAAGAAGGCATAAAAATTTTTAATATGTATGTGCCTGAAAACAGAGCACAAAAATGTGACACAGAAACAGAACTGCAAGGAGAAATTGATGAATCCACTGTCATAATCAGAGACTTCAACACCATTCTATCAGAAATGGACAAATCCCAGCAGGCAGAAAATCAGTAATTATGTAGTTAAATTCAACAACACCATCAATCAACTGGGTATAATTGACATCTATAGAGAACTTCATCCAACAGCAGGACAATACACATTATTCTTGAGCTCACATGAAACATTCACCCAAATAGACCACATTTTGCATCATAAAACACACCTTAACAAATTTAATAGAAAAGAAATCACACGACGTCTGCTCTCATGCAGTTAACAAAACTAGGAATCAGAACAGAAAAAATGTCTGGAAAATTCCAAAATACTTGGAGTTTAAGCAATACACTTCTAAATAACATGAATCAATGAAGAAATCTCAAGAGAAATTTAAAAATATTTTGAACTAACTGAAAATGAAAGCAATTTGTTGACATTTGTGAGACGCAATGAAAGCAGTGCTTAGAGAGGAATTTATAGCACTGGATGCGTATATTAGAACGGAAGAAAAATGTAAAATCAATAATTCCCTAAAAGAAGAGCAAATTACTCCAAGGTAGGAAAGAAACGAGAAAATATAGAGCTGAAATCAGTAAAATTAGAAACAGAAAATCAATAGAAAAAATTCAACAAAATCTAAAGCTCTATCTTTGAAAAGATTAATAAGCTTCTAGCCAGGCTAGCTAAAAAAAAAAAGGAGAGGACACAAATTATTAGCATCAGAAATAAAAAAAGAGACATCACTACAAATCCCTTGGACATTAAAAGGACAATAAAAGAATATTTTGGACAACTTTATGCCTGCAAATTTGAGAACTTAGATAAAATGAATCAGTTCCTTGAAAGACCCAATCTGGGTAGACCTATATGTATGTACTTAAAAAATTAAATCAGAGGGGGCGGGGCCAAGATGGCCGACTAGAAGCCGCAGTAATTGTAGGCTGCCATTGAAAAGAACCAAAACAGAGTGTGAATCCTGCACCAGCAACTGAAGTATCCGCGTTCTGTCACCAGGACTGACTAGGCGGCTAGCGTGACCCAAGGAGAAGAAGGAAGGGCAGTGTGGTGCGGCAGCCCATCTGAGAACCACACGGGCCGGGGAGCCCCTATCCCCCAGCCAAGGGAGTCGGTGAGTGAGCGTGCTACCTAGGCTGGGAAACTGTGCTTTTTCCACAGAACTGTGCAACCCACGGATTAAAAGATCCCACTTGTGAGCCCGTGCCACCGAGGCTGAGGGTCCCAACCACAGACATGCGCAGATTCTCAACAGCCACTCGGCTAGAATCTGCCTAAGCTGAGTTCCTGGGGAATGGGCGGCCGTCACCACAGCTGCAGCTGCCTGCTGTCTAAGCCATCTGAGCTCCTTGCGGGAGGGGCGGCAGCCAACACTGGGACTGCTAGCTGCCTAACACGCTAAGCTCCCAGGGTGGGAGAAGGGTGGCAGCAATCTCTACAGCTCCAGGCTGTGCTTTTCCCCTGCTGGAGCCAGGGAGGCTAGACAGCTTGGTCCCAAGAAGTATTCCCCACAACCCAACACACCTGACTGTGGCCGACTTTGGCCATAGTGCCTCTTCAGGCCTGACACTGACCCCTCCCGGCTCACTGAATGGGGACTTCCTGCAGGAACTCCAACAACTCCAGTCAGGGACTCAGGGACAGAACTCTGATCTCCCTGGGCCTGAGCCCCTAGGGGAGGAGTGGCTGTAGTCTCCTCGGACCAGCAGACTTAGTCTTTCCTCCTGCTAGTTCTGAGGAATCCAGGCAGCCCAGACAAGTGGGTTTCCCCCAGACAAGTGGGTTTCCCCCCAGCGCAGCACATCCCCTCTTCTGAGATCCAAGGATAGGGAACATGGGCTGCTGCCCCTTGATGGGAGAAACAACAACAAAGAATTTCTGGCCATTAAAAAAAAAAAAGGCCGGGCACGGTAGCTCATGCCTGTAATCCCAACAATTTGGGGGGCCGAGGCCGGTGGATCTCCTGAGGTCAGGAGTTCGACACCAGCCTGGCCAACATGGTGAAACCCTGTCTCTACTAAAAATACAAGAATTAGCCGGGCGTGGTGGCGGGCGCCTGTAATCCCAGCTACTCAGGAGGCTAAGGCAGGAGAATCACTTGAACTCGGGAGGCGGAGGTTGCAGTGAGCCGAGACTGGGCCACTGAACTCCAGCCTGCGTGACAGAGCGAGACTCTTTCAAAGAAAAAAAAAAAAAAAACAGCTGCCCACAAAGCTGATTTAGGTTTTTACTGTGATTGAATTAAATGAATAGATTAGTTTGGAGAGATATGATAATTTACAATATTAAAAATGCACATATAACCACATTTATTCAGGTCATTTAAAAAATGTTCTTTTTGAAAAGCTTTATGCTTTCTTGTTTATTACTATATAATGTGGAGATAAATATTTTTGTTGTTACTTGAATGAGAATTTTAAAATTTCTGTTGTGTTTAAAAGTATTTTTCTCCGATTCATAGCACAGTGTTCCTCTTGTACCTGTCACCTTACTAAGTCTCTTACTAATTCTAATCGTTTTTTTTTTTTTTGAGATGGAGTCTCACTCCGTCACCCAGACTGGAGTGCAGTGAAGCGATCTTGGCTCACTGCAACCCCTGCCTCCCAGGCTGAAGCAATCCTTCCACATCAGCCTCCCAAATAGTTGGGACCACAGATGCGTGCCACCATGTGTGGCTGACATCTGTATTTTTTTTGTAGCGATGGGGTTTTGTCATGTTGCTCAGGCTGGTCTTGAATTCCTGAGCTCAAGCTATCCGCCCACCTTGGCCTCCCAAAGTGTGACCCACTGCACCTGGCCACTAATTCTAATAGCTTTTCAACTGGCTTTCTTAATATTGTCTAGGTGAAATTTGTCACATGCCAATAATGATAGTTTCAAATATATTTATGGATTTATAATATAATACATCTCATTTATTTTTCTTCTCTTATTGCACTGTCTGGAATATGTAAAATAATCTTGAATATCATTAAGATAGTGAGCTGTCCTTGATGTGTTCATTTATGAATAGAAATTATTCTAATGTTTCATAATTAATATGTTTGCTGTCTCTTGCTGGTAAATATCATATACTAGTGAGGGTTCTTAGTTTTACTCACTCTAACTAGTTTAGAAGGATTTTAGGTAGCTCGTAGTATTTCTACGTGGGCCTGAAAACAGGACTGGGATACCCCATACACAGAAACAATGCAGTCTGGGATGATAAAGCCAGGAGAAAGCCCCAGTCACATCACCGGACTTTTATAATGGAAGCACCACCACCCCCCATCATTTAGAACTGTGATGACAAGGAATGCATTCAGAAACTTTATTGCAGCTGATTCAGGAGAGCCAGGTGCCTCTATCACTCCAAGTGCCAAATATCTGAGCTCTTCTTACAAGGCACCTGAGTTAAATTGCTTAATTTTGAATATCTCACATGCGTGCTTCTGCTTGGCAGAGCTAGGTTACATGCCAGCTACAAAGGACCCTGGCACAGGTCATTGTTGAACTTGCCATTTCTTAGAAACATGTTAGAATAGGTACATTGTGAGCTAAACTTTTGTATTTTCTGCCTACTCTGTAATTGATTAAGGACATTTCTTTCTATTCCTAGGTTATTCAAAGAGTTGTGTTTTGTATGTGCCAAATTTACTAACATCTTCTTTTTAGCACTTATTGAAAAGGCAATGTAACTTTTCTTTAATCTGTCAGTGAATATTATGTAATGTTGAGAAATCTTTGCATTCCTTGAATAAATCTTACTTTAAAATTAAATAGGCTGGGCGTGGTGGCTCATGCCTGTAATCCCAGCACTTTGGGAGGCCAAGGCAGGTGGATTACTTGAGGCTAGGAGTTCAAGACCAGCCTGGCTAACACAGCAAAACCCCCATCTCTACTAAAAATACAAAAACATTGCCAGGCATGGTGGCATACGCCTGTAATCCCACATACTCGGGAGACTGAGACAGGAGAATCGCTTGAACCTGGAAGGTGGACGTTGCAGTGAGTCAAGATCGCACCACCGCAGTCCAGCCTGGGTGACACAGCAAGACTCTGTCTCAAAAATAAATACATACATAAATACATAAATAAATAAGCTGTACTTCTGCATTGGATTGAATAGCAATTTTATAGAATTGTTGTATCTAGTATTCATAGAAAAGATAGTTATAGTTTCTGTGTGTGTGCTATATATGAGCAATTTTTAGGTGAGGGTTGTACCATCTTCCTAGAATAAATTAGAATTTCCTTATTTTTCCATGTTATGGAACCACATTAAAAAAGACACAGAAATTCCATATTTCTGAAATCTGCAAAGGAGGTCACCTGGAAAATTGTATTTTTTCCTATTTTTGATTTCCTTTTCAATTTCTTCTATTGTTATTGATCTACTCAACTTTTCCACTACTAGAGCTAATTGTGGTACTTTGTTTCCTGAAAACATGAAATGATTACCACAATCAAGCTAGTTAGCATATCCATCACCTCACACAGTTATAATTTTTTTAATGGTGAGAACATTTAAGATCTACTCTCTTAGAAAATTTCAAGTGTACAGTATAGTAATATTAATTATAGTTACCATGCTGTACATTGTCTTCAGAACTTATTCATCCTGCATAACTTAAACTTTATACCCTTTGACCAACATCTATTTCTCCCTCATCCCAGTAACCATCATTCTACTCTCTTCTTTTGAGTTCCACTTTTCTAGATTCCAAATATAAGTGAGGTCATACAGTATTTGTCTTTCTGTGTCTGGCTTCTTTCACTTAACACAATATCCTCCAGGTTCATCCATGTTGTCATAAATGATAGTGTCTCCCTTTTTAAAGGCTGCATAATATTCCATTTTATTTGTCTATCTCCATTCATCCAGTGATGGGCACTTGAGTTGCTTTTATGTCTTAGCTATTATAAATAATGCTGCAATAAACATGGGAGTGTGGCTATTTCTTCGACATATTGATTTTATTTCTTTTGGATATATAATCAGTAGTGGGATTGTTGAATCATATGGTAGTTCTATTTTTAATTTTTTGGGTAACCTCCTTACTGTATTTCATAATGGCTGTACTAATTTACATTCTCACATATATAAATTTCCCTTTTCTCTACATCTTCACCAACACTTGTTATCTTTTGTCTTTTTGATAATGGCCATCCTAACAAGTGTGAGGTGATGTCTTATTGTGGCTTTAATTTGCATTTCCCTAATGATTAAGGATGTGAAACATTTTTTTCATGAACCTGTTGGCCATTCGTATGCCTTGTTTTGAGAAATATCAAGTTATTTGTCCATTTAAAAAACTAATTTGTTTTCACGTGATTGAGTTGTTTTTTTTTTTTAACCATTACTCACCACCGACATATAAGTCAATTGACCTATTAACTACTTTAAAAATTTAGATATTTACCCCTCTCTATGTGTCTCATTAATGATAGGAAATGCTAGGCTTCTGATTATTGAGATTTGTTTTTGAACCAGTTAGTCTGACTGAGGATCAGAGATGTGCATTCATAAGAGTGCATGGTGTTAAGTGAAAGTTTTAGGAGGCCTTTGGTTTGGACTGAGCTCCTGCACTAGGCCCAGCAGACTAAACCAAAGCCACTCTGGCTGAAGCTCCATGCCACCAATCTGAAACTAAGTTGTTTACGTGAACTTCCAAGAAATCAGGAGAGAGAGAGATAATAGCCAAATCCCCAGACAGGCTAGTTTTAGCTGGCAAGATAAGGAAGTATCCTCTGCTTTCACCTTTATAAGGAAAGTAATACTGAAATGACCAATCTGCTTTCAGTTTTCCTCGGCCCCTTTGTCTATAAAATCAACCTCCTCTGCTCAGCTGATCAGAACACTCATTCTATTTTACAGAATGAGGTGTTGCCCAATGCTGGAGTCACAAATAATAGCCAATTAATATTTTAAATTAATTTGTTATAATTTTGTCTGTTGACAATGTGATGATAAATGCTCTCATACTGAATTCATGTGCATATTTTGTTCCTTGAATTTGTTCTAAAGGAAAGCTATAAAGATATTTAACTTAATGAATTCTGCTGGTGAAATGCCTTAGATCACAATCTCTTTCTAAACAACGACTGCAAACGTGTACATGCGTAATTGACATAAACTGCGCTTGTATGAATGCAGGGGGAACAACATCATATTTGATAATCAAATGCTGCAAACTTTCTGGGGTCTTTACAGGCTCTTGCAAATTTGAGGGCTTCCAGGATGCCTTGATTCCTCTTATCACAGTGCTGCCTCCGAGCCAGTAGTTTCCCGAACCCATCCACTCTCATGCCTCAGTGTCTTTGTGTATGCTGTCATTCTCTGCTTGCAATGGGGTGGGTCCATGAGAATTGAAAAAACCTGATTGAAAGCTGTTCAATAGGAAAAAATAAGAGAAAACATACAGTAATGTAGTAGGATTTGATTAAACATATTGTGTTAGTTTGCTCAGGCTGTCATAATAAAAGCATTATGATTGTGTGGCTTAAACAACAGAAATTTATTTTCTCACAGTTCTGGAGGCTGGAAGTCCAAGATCAAGGAGTCCGCAGTGTTGGTTTCTTGTGAGGCCTGTCTCCTTGGCTTGTAGATGACCATCTTCTTGGTGTGTTCTCACATGGTCTTTCCTCTGTTCATGAGCAACCCTGGTGTCTTTTTGTGTGCAAATTTCCTCTGATAAGGGCACCAGTCATATTGGTTTAGGGCCCACCCTAACAACTCCAGTTCAACTTAGTCACTTCTTTAAAGGTTCTGTCTCCAACTACAGTCATATTCTGAGGTACTAAGGGTGAGGACTTCAACATATTAATTTTGGAGGGACATAATTCCACCCATAACACACATCAGTGAAACAGAGCTGGCAGTAGGGGATTGAGAATAAGGGAAGAAAGGAAAAGGAGAAGGTTGAACTAGACCTCGATTGTTTATGGCTTTTTGTGCCCTTTCCCCAGTTCCCCACCTTGTCTTGACCTTCATCTTGTCTAGACCACCCCTCACCTTACCAAGTGGTGTGGTGCCTAAAGGAACTTAGGCATAAAAATTACTGGGGAGCAGAGAATTCTTGGTTGAGTTTAGGCATCACTAGGCCAGGTTTGATCATGCTCAAGACAAGGCAGTTTGGTAAGACTGGGAGGAAGCTGGCAGGTGACTTATTCTGGCAAAAGTCAGGTGTAGTCACAAAGAGGCAGCAGAGCAAGTCAGTCTTGCAGGTGTTTTACAGATATGTTGAGATGGAGTATTGTGAGGGTTTATTTCTAAAACTTCTCTCTGCATGCTTTATCATTAGGATCAGCAACACACAGGAAGGCCACAGCAAGCCACAGATGCCATTGGGTTTCCAACTCCCTGCTCTGGTTCTCTCAACTCCCTGGTACTTCTTCCAACATTGGTTCTCATGAAGAATGGCAATCATCAGCATTCATCTTATCTAAGTCAGTTAGAGTATATTTTCCAAAAGGTCACTGAATATTTGAGTCTGTTTAAAATTATTGTGAGAGTCACTTTATAAATAGAGTATAAGGGCTGTTGTTTGCCAAGTGTGGCTGCATTAAGTTGATTAGATGCTGAAATGCATATGCTGTGGAAACAGAAAAGAATATGAAAAAAACAATATAGATCTTGTTTGAAACATTTTGGATCCGCTACTCTAAAATATAGTATCTATACCTGCTGCAACAGTTTCAGGGCATTCTTTTACTTTTCTTTTCTTTTTTAATCAATTGCTGTTTTTGGCAAAGACTTTCTTACTTCCTAATTGCCCTAAATTTCTTTTCTTGTTAAAGACAAGTTTAACAATTGAATTCATTATCTCAGAAATTAACAAAGACTTTAATTTTTTAGCAACTGTTGATTAGTGCTGTGCTCCCAAGAAGTATTAATCTTAAGAAATCCTCTGTAAAAATATTATCCAATTAGGTTCAGTTAAAAGGAGACAAAATTTCAGATTTGTGGTTGGAAGGCTGTTATAAATTGCTATGGACTAAATTATAGTCCCCCCACATCAATTCATATGTTGAAGCCTGGACCCCCAATGTAATGATATTTGGAGATGGGGCCTTAGGGAGGTGATTAGGTTTAGATGAGTTTATGGGGGCGCTGCCCTCGTGATGGGACTAGTACACTTATAAGAAGAGACCAGAGAGCTTACTCCCTCTCTCCATGCACATGTGCAGAGGAAAAGCCATATGAAGAGACAGCGAGAAGGCAGCTGTCTACAAACCAGGAAGAGAGCTCCCACAAGGCACTAAATCTGCCAGCATCATAATCTTGGACTTCCCAGCCCCCAGAATTGTGAGAAATAAATGTCTGTTGTTTAAGCTACCCAATCCATAGCATTTTGCTACAGCAGCTCAAACTGACTAAGAGAGACATTCATACATGATGATCATATTTGTGAACACTCTGGAGGTCCAAGTTTTTTAAACTTCAAGGTAGGAAAAAAATTCAGCCCATGTAAGAATAGACCCTATTTCTTGTTAACCCAAATCTAAATGCTGACCAATCTGTCTGTGTTGTCATGATCTTACTAGCATACCCTGAAAAAGATTAAAAATAAAAATCAACCACCTGGTATTGAAATTCTTTATATTCTACATGTTAGCCCTTTGTGAGGCAGTGGGCATGCAATGGTCAATAAGACACATGTAGCTCAAGCTGTCATTGTGCTAATACACCTGTTAGGGAGAAAACATGAAAATAGGCAATTACGAGAATAAGTGCTCTGAAGGACAGGATGCGGGGGAGCACTAGGAGCCCCTGGGAGGAGAAGGCAGAGAAGCTGAGGTTTAAGGGTGGTCAAAAATCAGAGGCAAAGAGCAGGAAGAGTTCCAGGCAGAGAGCTGTTTGAGAAACTCAAATAATTTTTTTTGTAGTTAGCACATAGAGTTGAGAAAGAATATCATGAGAGATGAACCTGAAAGAGTTTCCCATGTCGGGACTATGCTGGGCCTTCTCAGCTGTGGGAGTCTGAAGTTTATTTTAAGGCCACTGATGAAGCACTTGGTAACAACTTGGTTATATTTGCATTTTAGAAAGACTGTTCTGGTTTCTATGTGAGATGGACTGGAATAGGGCAAGAAAGGTGGCAATGGTACCCAATACCTGGAAGGGTTGTAGCAATCCAGGAGGAGATGACAGAGATGGGAAGAAATGGGTAGAATTGAGAGATACTAAGAAGCTAGACCCATTTGGTAATTGATTGGATGTTGGGGGGAGGTGAAAGAGAGGGAGGAGTGGAGGATAACCTCTGGATATCTGGCTGTCACATGCTAATGACAGGTCAAATAAAATAGATGTAAAGTATCCCCTGGACTTTGTCTTAGAAAGGTCTGTGAGGACCTTGATGAGAAGCATCACAGGAGCATGGAGGCCAGACTGGAGTGACTGAAGGAGTCAGTCGAAGGCAGAGAAATGGAGCTAATTAGGGAGGCCTATTCTTTTTTTTTTTTTTTTAAATTGTGTACTTAATTTTTAATTTTTTTTAATTTTTAACTTTTATTTTAGGTTTGGTGGTATGTGTGAAGGTTTGTTATATAGGTAAACATGGGTCATGGGGATTTGTTGTATATATTATTTCATCACCCGGGTGTTAAGCCCAGTACCCAATAGTTATTTTTTCTGATCCTCTCCCTCCTCCCACCCTCAAGGAAGATCCTAGTGTCTGTTGTTTCCTTCTTTGTGTTCATAAGTTCTTATCATTTAGCTCCCACTTTTAAGTGAGAACATGCAGTATTCAGTTTTCTGTTCCTGTGGTAGTCTGCTAAAGATAATAGCTTCCAGCTCCATCCATGTTTCCACAAAAGACATAATATCTCTATTTTTTATGGCTACATAGTACTCCATAGTACATATGTACCACATTTTCTTTATCCAATCTGTGTCACTGATAGGCATTTAGGTTGATTCCATGTCTTTGCTATTGTGAATAGTGCTGCAATAAATATTCACGTGCATGTGTCTTTGTGGTAGAATGATTTATATTTTTCTGGGTATATACCCAGTAATGAAATTGCTGGGTTGGTTGGTAGTTCTGCTTTTAGCTCTTTGAGGAATTTCCGTGCTGCTTTCCACAATGGTCGAACTAATTTACACCCCCACTAACAGTGTTTAAGGGTTCCCTTTTCTCTGCAACCTCGCCAGCATCTGTTATTTTTGACTTTTTAGTAATAGCCATTCAGACTGATGTGAGATGGTATCTCATTGTCTTGATTTGCATTTCTCTAATAATCAGTGATATTGAGCTTTTCTTCATAGGCTTGTTGGCCACATGTATGTCTTCTTTTGAAAAGGGTCTGTTCATATCCTTTGCCCACTTTTTAATGGTGTTTTAAAATTTTTCTCTTGTAAATTTCTTTAAGTTCCTTATAGGTTTTGGATATTAGAACTTTGTCAGATGCATAGTTTGCAAATATTTTCTCCTGTTCTATAGTTTGTCTGTTTACCCTGTTGATAGTTTCTTTTGCTGTGCAGAAGCTCTTAAGTTTAATTAGATTCCATTTGTCAATTTTTGCTTTTGTTGCAATTGCTTTTGGTGTCTTTGTCATGAAATCTTAGCCCATTCCTATGTCCAGGATGGTATTGCCTAGTTTGTCTTCTGGGTTTTTATAGTTTTAGGTTTTATATGTAAGTCTTTAATTAATCTTAAGTTGATCTTTGTATAAGGGTCCAGCTTCAATCTTCTGCATGTGGCTAGCCAGTTATCCCAGCACCATTTATTGAATGGGGAGTCTTTTCCTCATTGCTTGTTTTTGTCAGCTTTGTCAAAGATTAGATGGCCGTGGATGTGCGGCCTTACTTCTGGGCTCTCTATTCTGTTCCTTTGGTCTACGTGGGGAGGCTCATTCTTTATTGGAGCACTGTTCACTGCAATGCACTGTCACCCATTTTCCACATGGTATATAAGGAGGATAGAATGATGTTGCTGGGCACATGGACTTCTAGAATGGGATTCTGTGATTGTTGATGTTTCTCTTAATTTTATGGATTAGGATGTGGTTGAGGCAAAGGGGATTTTTGACAAGTTTTCACTCCTCTCCTTCCAACACTGCTGTGCAGGATCAGAGTGGCCCAGCTTAACAAGTGCTTACCACCAGAAGCCCTGGTCCTGCTTGTTGCCTTGAATGGAATTCAAAATACAGAGATAGGTCCTGGTCGACCAAACACCTGCTCAACCAGTCCTCTTGGTTTGATCCTAGGGAGGGTTAGGAAGAAGTATGTCTCCCCAAAGAAACTGAAGAACCCCTCAACCAGGGAAGAGTCATTTCTGCACCTAATAGTCTCTGTTCTTCTAAGACTGAAATGGATGGCTCTGAGGAAAACCACCAAGGGAAGTGGTCTTGAGTCAGTTTCTTGGGAAGGAGTCAAGCTTTGCCTCTAACCGTGGCTAATTTTTTAACCCATCCACTTTCTCTGCCCATTCAGTCTTGAGCTTAGTGGACAATCCCACCCTTCTCTAGATTCCCTCTACCCCTCCAGTCCCAAGGAGCTTCTTCTGATGTGTGTTCATCCTCCAGCTTATCAGGAGGTGTCTGTGTCCAAGCCCCCAGCTTACTTTTGCAGTGTGACTCCTGTCCACCCCACTGAGAGCAGCCTGTCCTCTCTTCACTGTGTGGTGTCAGGATGCACCTCTCTGACCCTGTTTGGATTCTGCTCCCCAGGGATTGCTGTGAACCTCTCAGGATTCTGCTCTGGCCTGTAACTTGCTTCCCCATGGCCTGTCTGCACACAGTGCTGTATAGCTGTGGGGTTTCTGGACAGCTGCATGATGGGTAAGATTTGGGTCTGACCATGTAAGATGATTGAAAGTGGCCTAATTCACCTCTTTGTTCTTCATTCACCTATTTATTTACTCACTCCATAATCATAGATTGGTGATGTATTAGGGTTCTCTAGAGGGACAGAACTAATAGGATATATGTATGTATGAAAGGGAGTTTATTAAGGAGACTTGACTCAAACGATCACAAGGTAAAGTCCCACAATAGGCCGCCTGCAAGCTGAGTAGCAAAGGAAGCCAGTGGTGGATCAGTCTGAGTCCCGAAACTCCAAAAATAGGGAAGCCAACAATGCAGCCTTCAGTCTGTGGCCAAAGGCCCGAGAGTCCCTGGCAAACCACTGGTGTAAGTCCAAGAATACAAAAGTTGAAGAACTTGGAGTCTGATGTTCAAGGGCAGGAAGCATCCAGCATGGGAGAAAGATGAAAGCCGGAAGACTCAGCAAGTCTGCTCTTCTATCTTCTCCTGCCTGCTTTGTTCTAGCTGCACTGGCAGCTGATTAGATGGTGCCCACCCAGATTGAGGGTAGATCTGCCTCTCCCAGTCCACTGACTCAAATGTTAATCTCCTTTGGCAACACTCTCACAGACACACCCAGGAACAATACTTTGCATCCTTCAATCCAATCAAGTTGACACTCAATATTAACCATCACAGGTGAGGCCCAGGCATTTCAGTTACACGTTTTTAAAAGATCTCTACAAAACATTTAAAAACTGCCCAGGTGCCAGGTGCAGTGGCTCACACCTGTAATCCCAGCACTTTGGGAGGCGGAGGAGAGAGGATTGCTGGAGCCCAGGAAGTTACAATGGGCTGTGATTGCACCACTGCTCTCTAGCCTGGGTGACAGAACAATACCCTTTCTCAAAACAAATAAACAAAAACAAACAAAAACTGTTCAGGCATCTGAGGCTTGAGGGAGATAGTTGGGACAGAGAACTCAAATAAAAGCTGAGTTAGTACTGTCCAAGTGAGAAATATGAGTCAATCTAGTAGTTTAAGGTGAGAAATGACAAAGGTGTGAAGTAGAAAAGTTGGGATAAGATTTAAGACATTTCGATGCCATAATCCACAGGACTTGGTGGCAGATGGGCTATTGGAGAGGAAGGGGTGGGAATAGTTGAAGACAGCACTGGGCTTGCCAGCTGGATGTGCCATTTACCATGATGTGTAATTAATAAAGAGAAACGGAAAGATAGTGGTTTTATTTCTTTATGTTGAATTTCTTAATGTTGAATTTCAAGCCTCTATGGCATGTTTGGGTACTGAAGTCTGGTAAACAACTAAAGTTATCTGTGTGGCGTTAGGGAGATGGTTCAGGGCTGATGATGAACATTATTAATTTATTTAGTTTTTAAATTTGCTTATTCATATGCTTCTAATTTTCAAAATAAACAGTTTTTTAAGATTTAGCTACTTTATCTTTTATTGATAAATAATAGTTGTCAAAATAAACCAATTTGAAGCAGATTTCAAAGATACTGGCATATCATAAAACAAGGAATTTTCAGAGTGGAGTTGTCAGTGGAGAACAAAAATGTAAGGCTTAAAAAAACAAGTCTGTAGGATGCATGGGTGCACACGCGTGCACACACACACACGTGCATTTACATTTTTCTAGAGGTAGGCTACTCTGAGATTTTTATGAGTTGATGCAAAGAGGAAACACTCGATTCACTGTATTTATGAGATAGAAATGCTACGGAGGGTTATGACTATCCTTGGTTCTGACATCTGAAAGATGCTTCTTCTATGGGTTTTCATAAAGAGGGCAGCATGTGACTACAGAGAACAAGACTCTTAACAAGATCCACAGAACAAATTTAACACATGTGAGCTCGGATTTGTAAAAAGTCCTTTAATATAAGCCAGTGGCATAACACCCAAAGCAATTGTTTTGGGGGAAGATGATGGGATCCAGGTTGACAAGCTATCTGGTTTTTACAAAAATAAAAAATAAAATCTAGACCTAGAAAGATCATAAGCAGTTGCTCATAGGTCCACATCTGGTCAGTAGACATTGTTTGTAATATGTAATTTTTTTTAAACAAAGTAATTATTTGAATTACTGGAAAACATGAAACATTAGTTTTCATAGTTAAAAATCCATTTTTATTTTTGGCTTCTCTTGAACTGTGAGAAGACCTAGTGCCACAGGGCCAACCTGGCTGTGGTCTCCAGGTTGCCCCAGTCTTTCCTCAATTATGTTACCTGCCTGGCCCCTGCAGATATGACATTTGTGGTTTCTGCTACAGGGACACATATGGACCACATGCCACTTAGAGAATCCTTAATGTGAATTACTTACGACAACTTTAGATAGTAATTATGTGATAGAAAATATAAGGTTATATTCTATGACAAAAATTTGGAACACAGGTAGGAATATCCATTAGCATGTTTTGGTGAGATCTGTATGCTTCAGCTACTCATTGCACTTGAGTTAAGGCTGTTATCTTTTTATGGATTCAAAAGATTGTGTCTGAATGTAATGTTTCTCTCTCTTTACCCTGACATGCAGAGTAAAAATTTTCCTCAGGAAATTATTTTGGATTCCCACTGACACATGAAATATTGTTGATGGAAGTCCCAAATATCTAGGGATTTAACCTTAAATACATTAAATTTGGCAAGAATGGTTGTACATACAGATGGATTTTGACTTTTAGGAGGAGGGCCTGAGTTTATGGCTGTTATTTTTTCTGGAGGTGGAAATACAGCAAAGGCATTTATTATGTGAATGGTCAGGGTGGGACAAGGCACTTGGCGGGTTTGGTCATATGTGAGCATTGCAGGGAAATGCGTAGAAGGATTTTAAAGACAGCGCTGATTCAATTAAACAGTTTAGGTGACTGTTGGCTTTGGATTCCCTATTAATTCAACTGAGATCCTGCTCCACGCAGTAGGCACTGGTATACCTTTGACACTCCTGCATAACCACAAGTGCTTTCTTTGCAAGACTCCTTCAGCAACCCGGGTTTCCTGCACACTGATTCAAGGTGATCATTTCCCATTTTCTCCTCTTTTTGTGAGTACTCACTTTGATTGTCTGAAAAACTCAGCCATTTCCTCAAGTCTCTCCAGACTGAATCATGCCTTATAAATGTGATTTCTAGGTACAAATCTGTCAGAGGAATTTCCAGTTATTCCCTTAGGTGGTTACCCCTTTTTCAAAAATCTGTCAGATAAATTCAATTCACACCTACCATAGCTGCCAATTTCTTACTCACTGATTAACTGGTGTATCAGACAAGAATATTCTCAGATAGCTATGCATTCAGCTACAGCTAATTCTCTTCACTTCAAATATTCTTTGCCTATTTGCTTGGGATCTTAATTATATTACTTTTTTTTGTTTGTTTATGGTTTACCAAGACACTTATTTCTTTGTTCTTTACTTTCAAAATGAATTATTAATAATTAATATTTTTATTTAATGCAATAAAGTTACCTTAGTATTTGTTATTTTTAATTGTTATAGGGTGTTTCATTGCGAAGATGTACTCTAGTTTAATTGCATATTGTTTGTTTTTCAGGTATTTCCAGCTTTCTCTGTTATAAACAGCTTTGTATATACATTTTAGGAGATTTTTTTCAGTCTAGTGAGGTTCAGTATTTTTATCAGTTGCTTTTTGGGGCTTCGTGTTTCTTTTTGATTATAATTTTTCTCCCTGTTTTAAATTTTAAATAAAATTTAGAAAATATTTCTCACCTTGAGATGATATTAATATACTATTTTTGTAGCTGTACTTTTTTACGATTATATCTTTAGTCAATAGGATCTTGTTTATTGGGGGAACCAGCCCCCAATATTTCAACATAGGTTCTTTTCTATTTTCCCTAAGTGTTGGCCAGTCTGAGAAATAAAGAGAAAGAGTACAAAAGAAAGAAATTTTACAGCTGGGTCTCCGGGGGTGACATCACATGTCGGCAGGTTCCATGATCCCCCCTGAGCCGCAAAACCAGCACATTGTTATTATAGATTTCAAAAGGGGAGGGTGTACAAATAGGGAGTGGATCACAGAGATCACATGCTTCAAAGGCAATGAAATATCATAAGGGCAGAGAGGCAGAGTGAGATCACAAGGCCAAGGCGAAACTAGAATTACTGATGAAGGTCCATGTCCCACTGGGCACACATTGTCATTGATAAACATCTTAACAGGAAATGGGGTTTGAGAGCAGAAAACCGGTCTGACTAGAATTTTGCCAGTCTGGAGTTTCCCAATCCTAACGAGCCTGGGGGTGCTGCAGGAGACCAGGGCATATTTCATCCCTTATCTATAGCTGCATAAGACAGACACTCCCAGAGCAGCCATTTTAGAGACCTCCCACTGGGAATGCATTAGTTTCCCAGGGTTATTCCTTGCTGAGAAAAGAATTCAGTGATATTTCTCCTATTCGCTTTCTGAAAGAAGAGAAATATGACTCTGTTCTGCCTGGCCCCACAGGCAGTCAGACTTTATGGTTATCTCTCTTGTTCCCTGAAAATCTCTGTTATCCTGTTCTTTTCAAGGTGCCCGGATTTCATATTGTTCAAACACACATGCTTTACAATTTGTGCAGATGACGCAATCATCCCAGGGTCCTGCAACATACATCCTCAGCTTACGAAGATGACGGGATTAAGAGATTAAAGTAAAGACAAGCATAGGAAATTATGAGGGTATTGATTGGGGAAGTGATAAATATCCATGAAATCTTCACAATTTATGTTCAGAGATTGCAGTAAAGACAGGCATAAGAAACTATAAAAGTATTAATTTGAGTAACTAACGGGTGTCCATGAAATCTTCACAATTTATGTTCTTCTGCCGTGGCTTCAGCTGATCCCTCCATTCGGGGTCCCTGACTTCCCGCAACACTTGTTTTTGTTTGTTTTTAGAGACTGGGTCTCACTATGTTGCCCAGGCTGTCCTTGAACTCCTGTGCTTAGGGGGTACTCCTGCCTGAGCCTCCTCCTGAGTAGCTGAGACTACAGGCATGATCCACTGCACTCAGCTCATAGGATCTTATTTTTGGGTAAGAGGATGTTCTTAGTGGTGAGTCTGTTATCCCAAGACCTTCTAATGAAGAGGCCATTATTTTTTCACTGATTTTAAATTATCATATACTCAATTCACTTATTTAATATGTGTAGACTCTATTTCTGGACTTTTTTGGGGAGGGGGGGTTATTGATTTATACATTCCTGTGCTGGTAGCACACTCTTGTGGTTACTATTACTTAAAACAGTTGGGAGGGCAAGTGGTCTCTCTCTTTGTCACCTAGGCTGGAATGCAGTGGCACCATAACATATCACTGTAGCCTTGACCTCCTGAGCCTCAGTGATCTCTCACCTCAGCCTTCTGAGTAGCTGGGACTAGAGGGCATGCCACCATGCCTGGCTAAGTTTTAAAAAAATTTTTCATTTTGTAGTGTCAGGGTGTCATTATGATGCCCAGGCTGGTCTTAAACTCCTGGCCTCAAGAGATTCTCTCTCTTTGGCCTTTCAAAATGCTGGAATTACTGGCATGGTCCACTGTGCCTGGTCCCATATAAAGTTTAAAATCATTTTGCAAAGCTTTATAAAAGACCTTTGTGGATTTGTTTGGAATTTTATCATGTTTCTAGATTAATTAGGGGCAAATTGCATTCCTTACTAAATCAAGTTTTCAAATTCAGGATTTTGGTATGCTTTTCTTTTTTAAAAATTCCCCTTAAACATAAATTTTATTTGTTTTCAGATTACAATCACAATATCTACTCACTGTAGAGAACATGAAAAATGCATAGCCATTTCTTTTTTCTTTTTGTTTTTGGACCTCAGGTAGAGAGAATTGAGCTAATCATATTCCAATTTGAGTTCTTTATATGTCTCTGGTCCATGGAGTGCTCTGTAAAAGTTATAAAAGCCTAACTGCTATAACAAACAACCCCAAATGTCAGTGGCTCAACCCAGTAGAAGTTTATATTTTGTTCATGTCCATTTTGGTTCAGTGAGGGTGGGGCGGGGACTCTGCTCCATCCTCTGGTTTGGGGCCAGGCTCCTTTCTTGGTGTGGCTCCCTCTTCCACCCTGACCCCTTGCAGACTATGTCAGATGCGCTCATCATAATTTATGAATGTCTCTACTTTTGCATCACCAAATAACACCATAATTAGTGTGTCTGAACTGCTTCCCCACTAGACTGTATACTTTAAGAAGAAAATGTGTTTGATTCATATTTACAATACTAATACCATGCATGGCACATAGTTGTGATTTTTAAAAATGTTAATTAAATTAATAGAATAAAAATACAAATGCTTTCAAAAAAGACTAGAAGTGCATTGCAATGGTGAGTTTCTAGTGTTTGTGCATTTAACAGTGTTACTATTATAATCAGGAAAAAAGGAGACCTTAATAATTGACTGTAAAAAATAATGAGTGAACGATTGAGTTTTTTTTCATTTCTTTGTTTCTTCTGATCATTTCGTTATCTGTTTCTATTAATAGTTGTTATCCATAGAAGTCTCTACATATATAGTCAGTTCTTATGGTACAGTTATTATTTAACATTTTATGAAAGAAGGCTTTTATAAACCAGTAGAATGCTTACCAACTGCATAGAAAATAGAAAAACTCTTTAAAATGAAAATATAATATTTTAAGAAAAACAATTACATAACATATAGCACTGATTTTTAGAAAAGGCAAACTTTTAGACACATAATCTTTTAAAAAAGTACTTTTGAGCCAGGTGCAGTGGCTCACACCTGTAATCCCAGCACATTTGAAGGCCAGAGTGGGAGAATCTCTTGAGGCCAGGAGTTTGAGATCAGCCCTGGCAACATAACAAGTCCCTGTGCCTACAAAAATAAAAAGTTAGCCAGATGTGGTGGTGTGTACCTGTAGTCCCAGCTGCTCAAGAGGCTGAGGTGGGAGGATCACTTGAGCCCAGGAGTTTGTGGCTGTAGCAAGTTATGGTGGTGCCACTGTACTCCAGACTGCGTGACAGAACAAGACCCTGTCTCAAAAAAAAAAAAAAAGTACTTTTGTCCATTGACACTTTTTCTGTTCATTAATAATTGAACAATTTATTTGGATTTTTAAGCTCCTTTGTGATCTGAAAATCTCTTTGCTTTTATAGTCGCTCTAGAGGAATACCCTTTAGGACTTCTCAGAAATAAAATAAATAAATAAAACATCTACTAAAAAGAGATATAACTTAATTTTTAATGTATTTTAAATTTGACAGAACTCAGCTTTGCTTATTTCAGACTTACATCGTGTTGCCTTGGGAACATGCCTGTGTACATGGCCTCCTCCTTTCCCTTCCCATCCAACACCTATGGTGTCCTGCCCTCTTCCTAGACTTAGACAGAATCAGGAACACAGACTTCTGTTAAAATGACCACAGTGTACTTTATTTAATGATTTTGGTACCTTGTGTTGCATTAAAATAAAAAAAAAAACCTACAAAATCCAAATATATAAAATTTCAAGTTTTCTTTTTTTCTTTAAGTTTTACAGGAAAAACCATGTAACCAAGGAAATTTGTTCATTATGAAGTACTACTTTCCACTTCATTTCATCACAAATTGCAACTTACTTAACAGACCAAAATAACTATGGTACTGTAGTACATCAAATACTCCACACACTGTGCTTCAAACTAGGGCACTGGGGGTCACTGCCTGCTGACAGTGGCTTCCCGCGAATAAAGACACACTTACAATCTGAACGCTAAAGGGATGTTTGGATACATGGAATTTGAATATATATATTTACAGGAAGGAAACAAATTTAATAACTAGTTTAAGTCTCCATTTCAAATAAAATTCCAAATACATTTGTACAATGTTTACAAAGTAAAAGCACAAGAACTGCCAAGATGATCATTCGGGTCCAGGCACTGTGCTCATACTGGGGGAAATGTCTACACCGTTCCCTACGCACACTCGTGGGGTCTCTCGGACCTTATTTCTGTAATGGAGGGGGAAGCACAGGAATGGCATTTTTGCACAATCAGAATGTCATGCAGATAGTTGACAACAGGGGACTGAGAAATTACTGGTCCATTCTCTTCCATTTGCTGTTCACCTGCCACCTGTTCCATTTTTTTTCAGAGATAGATTTAAAACAAAACAAAAAAATTGAACAGGGAAAGGAGCACAAAATGTTTAAGGCAAATTAAGCAAATATAGAGCAGCTTATCTTGATGTTGAGTGGAAATGAGGATTTTACCCAAAACCAACCTTAGAAACTAACAAACAAAATTAAGTACAACCTCCTGAGGTTGGGTGGTGTATATCATGTACAAATTTTTGAAAATTGCTTTGCACCAAATATCCTTTTGAAATGTTAAACGAAAGACTTATTGATTACAAAGTGCATGGTTTCATGTTTCTAAATAAAACAACAGTAGCTGAGGTAGTTAGATGTGAAACTTATTTACTTAAAATAACTGGAGAATTAAGAACAAATATTGGTAGCAAAAATCCTTGCCATTTGGGAGCAGGTTTACATTGTGCAGTGGTTTCATGCTAAGCACGATGTTTCTATTTTTCTATTAGATGTTATTAATTAAATCAGAATATTAGTGGTAGTAGTATTTGTTTCCAATCTGCTTGGTAGGATGTTAGTACAGACGAAGTTTGTATCCCTAGTCATGTCATTTGTAACTCAGGCTCACACCATTTCTGCATTGAAGCTATCATGTAAAATGGCATTAATTATCATTACTAGAAACTCCAATCCAAACTGCAAAAAGAATTAAGTAAACACTGAGAAAAGAATCCATAGGAAGGATGATTTTGCTCTTGCTTTAACAACATTTTTGTCATAGCCCTAAATTCAGCGTGCTATTTGGTTTCAAAGAGAGAAGAAACCTCTGGCTCATTGCTTGCTGTCTTTGTTCTGAGAATGGGAAAAATGTAATTTGCATATCCTTCATCGACTCACCCTAGGCTATTGAGCTGTCTGGCTACAGAGAGGAAAAGCAGAAACTATTTAGTAGAGGCAAGGTTCTCATCCAAGAATAGCTATGGTCTCTTTCTGCGCTCTTTACCAAAGAAAGGCTTCAGTTGGGATCTTCAATAAGCAATTGACCAAATGATGCATTCTTTTCTTATTTGATACCATCTAGATATAAAAGGAATTTTGTGATGATAATAATATGTCAGCAATACTAACACACGTAAACTAATTGGGAGACACTCCTTTTGATCAAAAGAGAATTTCCATATGTTTTCTATCACTTGTTCATGGAATACAATGTTAATGGGAAATATCCGTGAAAGTTGACCACAATTAATACATTTACAAAGCATCACATATGTGATGTTTACAGAATGACTGGTCCTCAGCAGCATAATCACATGAATCTTTGCTGAAAATTGTAGTTTTTCTAAAAACTTTCAAGGAGGGCTCTGGAGAGTTCCATGTGGTCTGGAAAGCCTTGAAAAGAGGCTGAAGTCTCCTTTCTTCCAGTGATGAGATGTATAGCTTATATCTCAAGTACATGTTGTCTCTACTTGTCTTTTCATCTGTTTGGTGAAGAATCTAGACTCTGTCATTTCAAAGGGTTGTCCAGCTCTAACACACTTCAATTCTGTTGTGTATCTTTGTGGCAAAATCTCCCCATGACATACTCACCCCACTATCTTCCTCCCATCCTGGTCACCCCACCTGTGAATCTGCCACTTCCTTCTTCCAGGCCCCTACATCTAGTCCAAATAGGCAACACCAGTTTTCTTCTGCAAAAACAAATAAAAACACAGTATTTTCCTTTATAGCAAAAAGGATATTCTGCTGCATTTCTGGTTGGGGGAGTATTGATACTAGGAACTGGGCGGGGGAAAAAGGACAGTCCCAATTATTTTTTGACTCACTTACTATTCTCATAGTATTAGTCCAGAAAAACAATACTTCAGTCTGGTTTGGCAGCACAAACTTTAAAAAAAATGAATCAGATAATTGCCTAGGTTAAATTCATGCTTCAGAAAGTTTAATACCATGCATTAGATATTAATTAACCACCTCGAAATGTTAAGGCTTTGAAATATCACTGCCAATTAGATTTTAGAATCCAGAAGAGATTATATTGAGTGCGTATCTTATGTCAGCTCCAAGCACAAGATGATTTCAAACCCACTTCTCAAGGTAAACTTTCTGAAACCCATTTTGTATTTTTAAGAGTGTGCACATTTTTTCCACAATGGAATATAATCATTAAATAAGGGCACAATGATAATATTGATGTACAACAACTTTGCCTCATGAAGCCATATCATGAAAACATTATCTGCTTTGCTAGTCTAGTTTTATGAATGTATTCCTATATCATGATATTGCCTCTATGTCTCAAAAATTACAAATATTTATAAACCAAAATGATGTTATTTCACATTAGTTCTTATCAGGATTAAATTTTTAAGTACAAGAAAACTTGTCACTTTTGGGGAAGTTGTACAGGATATTCTCTGATGTTGTTTTCACACTGTCTCCTTTATCCTTTAGTAGAATTCCCACCTAAGCACATGTAAGCATATGTATATCAGTATATAGCTGAAGCCCTGTGTAAAAACTTCTCCGAAATATTTGAAATGTAGTTATAACGTGAAAATGAATCAATTCAGGAGTTACAGGTGGAAATAAGGCTTTACGTTCTTTTATTGTGTTGTAAAGATGTGTCATCTTAGGGGTGAAGAGGATACTCAATGGAAATGACACCAACTCTAATCTCACTAATATCTGTTAAAAATCTTTCCCCAGTAGTGGATTTCAGAACGCCACCTGGTGATCATGAGTACAGAACTGGGGCATCATGCACGCATTCTGAAAAAATGCAGCTTGGGATCAGGCATGCAAACCCCTCAGGCATCAGGAGGAGACAAGTTTTCTGGGTGCATTTTAATAAACATTTAGTAAAATTCAGTTTGGTTAACAGGAAAATTGCCAACTTATATAAAGCATCTGAATGTCTGGATGAAAGGAGTTGTCTCATTAAAAAGCTAATCATTGAAGAAAATTATACATAGACCTTTGAAGGAAAAGTGTTAGTTTTATATAGTGATGAAGAACCATTGTATTCTCTGCTTGGTGAGTTGTTGCTGTTGTGTTCCTCAGACTCCACTTCCTCCGTGCTGCACACAGCTCTCTTCTGTTAATGCCAGTTCTCAGGAATGACAGCACTTTCTAACCTACAAGCACTTTAGCAAATCTAGCTAATCTCCACAACACCCCTATGAGGTAGGTAAATAAATATCTCTCTTTTGCATATGGGGAAAATGTGGCCAAGGGTGAGTTTCTGAGGCTGGAGAGATGGACCAGGGATTAGGGCTCAGTTGTGCAGAGATTCCCATTTCCTTTGTCCCAGTCACTGACCCATAGACCCTCCCATCCCTGCATCCAGAAAGGAATCCATCCCATAGTGTAAAAGGATATTGTTTTGTAGAATAACATATTTAAGTATATTTAAGACAGTCACTATATTCAACATGGATTTTTGGTTTTCTACGACACCATAAATTCCATTGATTATCGTACTACCAAAGATCACTGAATAAAATGCTTTTGTGGAGGACAATAGGTTGTCACGTCTTTGTTGCTGATTCAACTAAACATCCTGTTGGTAACATGAAGGTAAAAAGATTTGAAATGGGATTTGGTGAAGTAAAAATCTTAGGGAAAAAGAAAAGCAAAACTGAATTGGGCTGGTACACACATCTGCGATAGGACTCACAGTGATGATGTTGTGGGGCCTGGGGGGTCCTTACTACACAAAGTGGAGGATCCATTTGATTTCATAAAAACATTCTGCTTGTAAGGGAAGGAAGGACCCAACAAGTAACTTTATTGCCTTCCCCATAAAGACATTCTAACTTGGCACTGAGTGTAGAATGTGACACAATCAAAACCCTACCTACAAATCTTCAAAACATTTAAGTTTTCCCTGGAAATCCCCTCAATATCTTTGCATAGTTGAATACCTTTCAGTACTCTGTGTGCCTGCTCACGGTGAATCATTTGTATCATGTTCTGCAACATAAGTGCTCTTAAAGAAAACTGGTCTGAATAGCTTGTCTGTTTTTCTGCTAAGCTTCAGGACCATAAATGAGGCAAGCACAAAATTTGAGACAATGCTCACCAACCCAGTGTCAAATCAGGAGAAACAAGCTCATCTTCCTACTGTCACAATGAAGAAATGTCCACAAATAATCAGGAACGCAAATGTCAGGATGAACATCTCAGACTTTCCTTGAGGGAGGTGAATTTTCCTTTGACGTAAACTTTTTCTTTTTTTCCCAGGAATTTTAACGATGACTACAAAGATATCACTAAATATTCCCATGTTTGTGGTAACCAGTTGGTGCTTGGAAATTGGCATGACATCAACAAACCAAACCCAAAAAACTATGTATGGTATTTTGTTTGGTTTGGGAAAAATAGCTTTTACTTCTATTAACATTATAAAATTCACCATGAAATAATTTTGTCAAGCAGTTTGAATGGTTTTTAGGCTTAAAAAATATCATAAGGAATGCTTAAAATTAAAACTTCTATTTGAAGAATAAAAACTTAACAAACTTATATTTCCCTTGAGCCATTTTATCAAGTAGACTTTGTGAATAACTAAGATGATATGAACAGCAGAAGAGCAATGATACAATTTATGAAAGATAGCAAAGACTGAATAGAAAGTTTCTTGCCTGGCAGGGGCCAAGTGAAGGAGGGTGTGCCGCAGCCAGGCCCAGAATGCCCAGGACAGCCTACCTGACCTCTTTCATTCATGTGTTTGCTGAAAGTAAATAAAAATTAAATAACATTTGTTCTGCATTATTTCTCTTTGCACAACAAAGAGACCTTTAGCAGCAGAATATGACCAGCAATTGCTTACGGCGCAAGAAAGTTCAATTCCATTACTTACAACACCTGAGCAGTCTGTCTATCCAGAAACACCAGACACCCAGACGGAAAACTGTATGATTCAAACATCTCGACTTTTCCAAATATCCGTATGTTTGATATCATGAAGACAAAATTTACCACCTGAGTGATCTACTTGGCCACTTTTCATCAGGATATTTGCAGTCATGTGGACAGTCTTTATTTTTTAATAACTCCTTGTCTACTTTGGTTTAGTGACGATGGTTCAGCAATCATCTGGAAAATTCAAATGTTGAAAGCCCCCCAAAGAAAAGAAACTTAGTCAGGAGGAAGAATCAGAGCTTGAGGGCTATCAATGGTCCAGTGGTTTTGTCTATGTTGAAAAATTGCTTAACTGTTCATTTCTTTCCACCTCCATTATTCTGAAAATTATTCTCTCAAGAATTATTTTTTCCAGTTTGGGAATAGATACACAGACTAGGTGACTGGCAGAATTGAGATTCACAATATGAGTGAAAGATTCTAATGCTTGTAAACCCAGTTTAGTGTGTTTGGACACAGAGGCTCTTGTGACATTGTGATATATTTACAATGGGAAGATGAGTAAGGCCATGGTAACCCTGAATCTCATTGCTGTTAAAAGGAGGGATGGTTAAGTGGTTCATGTTCTACAAACAAGGGTAACTTACAATACCTTGGAATACCTTATCTTAGAACCCACGAGAAGCTCTCCTGCAGAGCCCATAGGGACCAGTGGTCAAGGAGAACTATCACAGGGGGTGGGTTCCCCTAATGACAGAGTCACTCTTAGACATGACACCACTGACATCTCTGTTTTCCCACTTTCATCAGGCCCTAGCCTTTCCAAAGTGGACATGTCTGTTGTTATAGTTATGGACTGGCAGTGACTATTTTGAACTTCTCTGCTCTGTGAAAAGGCAAATACTATGGATGAGCCACTGACAGGTTTTCTCTTCATCACCATACTTGGGCCTCTACATTAATAGATACCCTCTGACCCAACACCCAATCCTGCTAGAGTAACTCTTACCCATGAACCTTGCTTAAGAGGACTATTTATTGCTCCCATATCTCCACGATTGGCCACCTCATTGTACATTACAGAGTATCTTTGTACCTATGTGGGCTCTGGGGTTCAGAAAATGAACATTTTGTTTAACTTGTTAGTTTTCATTGCTCGGCAATTGAAAATAAATCACGTGCACAGGAAGGGGAACATCACACACCGGGGACTGTTGTGGGGTGGGGGGGAGGGGGGAGGGATAGCATTAGGAGATATACCTAATGCTAAATGACGAGTTAATAGGTGCAGCACACCAACATGGCACATGTATACATATGTAACAAACCTGCACGTTGTGCACATGTACCCTAAAACTTAAAGTATAATAATAATAAAATTAAAAAAAAAAAAAGAAAAGAAGTCACATGGTGGTAGACCACTTTTTGTCCCCATTTTATTTCAGGGCTTGCGCCAAGAGCTAGTTCTGAAAACTGACTCGCCGTGATACTAGTGCTGATAACTGGGAAGATCATTCAGTAGTGCTTGCTATTATACATCTTGGTGATAACTACCAAGGTGATAGCTTTGGGAGGAGAAACATCTTCGAAACACAAGAAAAAGAATCCCTGCTTCTTCCTCTTCTCGTTTTTCCTCTAGACTGCTTATTGACAAATCTGATGACTTCCACTCTTTCATCTAGGGTGAACTCCTAAAATTGTTATACCAAAAGATTAGACAGAAAACTTTACAAGAACATGTGAAGGCCCGACTCTCTTGCATACTGTGAAACTATGACCTGATAACTTCTGGTAACTTCATTCTTATCTCGTAGCTCAAATCTTTCTTTGAAAAAAAAAAAAAAAAACCCAGAAGCAAGGGAGAAAGAACCATGTCTTAAATTAAGAGATGCTCTGTTTACCTCTATGTGAAAATTTAGTCATTAAGAATATCAGGGCCGGGTGTGGTGGCTCACGCCTGTAATCCCAGCACTTTGGGAGGCCAAGGAGGGCAGATCACGAGGTCAGGAGATAGAGACTATCCTGGCTAACACGGTGAAACCCCATCTCTACTAAAAAATACAAAAAAATTAGCCGGGCGTGGTGACAGGCGCCTGTAGTCCCACCTACTCAGAAGGCTGAGGCAGAAGGATGGTGTGAACCTGGGAGGCAGAGCTTGCAGTGAGCCGAGATTGTGCCACTGCACTCCAGCCCCTGCGACAGAGTGAGACTCTGTCTCAAAAAAAAAAAAAAAAAAAGAATATCAGATTCGTGATCTTTGAGCTCGTAACCAAGGTTTTGCAGGGCCTGAGAAGCAACAAGATAGCCAATTCCACATAGAAATGGATCTCGGTTTGGAACTGCTAATGTCACCACCTAAGAAGGCAGGAATCAAATTATTCAGTAGCTGCACCCATGCAGATTTTACCTCTGAAACTGAATAAAAACTCAATTTTTATAAATTGGTTATTACAATGCTGACAATGGTAGTCTCAAGAAATGAAATAAAAGCAGCAACTGTACTCAGACAGATCAATTATTCAACAGATGACAGTGCATTATTTTCATTTCCAAACATGTGGATTTGAATCCATTTAAAGCAAGTCTCCACGACCCAGTACCCCGTTCTCTGAGCTATGCAAGCCCCCGGGAATATTTTTCTTTTTTTTCAAAACAGCGTTTACTGGAAAAAACAAATGAAGCAGATGAATATTCATAGCGTGAGCAATAAGAAGCAGGTAGCAGGAATTCACTAGCGCTCCACTTCACAGAGGTCTTTCTCTTCAGGCCTGTGCACGTCATGGTACTACGGCTGAACGGAAGTGCTCCTTTTTCACTAACTGATTAATGTTCCCTTGCAGGAGCTTGGTTACAATATTACAAGTCAAGAATTTGCAAGATTAAAGTGTCTGTTGAATTAATTAACTGCAAATCACCTCCAGTAAAGCTTGACAAGCTCCAAGATGTTTCTGTAGAAAAAGAAGGGAATCGATAGCATCAGCAATAGGCAGCTTTGTGACAGTGGAGACTGTATTTCTGAGTGACAGCTCACTGCTACCTTCCCTCCTCTTACAGCAGGAGGGATTTACATCTTTCCACAGAGCCCCAAGCTTCCGATTCAGACCGTGGAAAATGTTTCACCCCAGGCTTTCAAAATATACTTCAGAAATCCATTTCCTCTTTTATGTACAATGCATTAGAAAGGTTAATAAGGGAAGTTGAATATTTTAATTTTTTGAAAGAATGATATAAAATGACAATTCTTTCACTAGCTGACAGGTCTCCTTTTTTTGGTTATGTTAAGGTGTGTTATTGCTCCCAATTTGAATAGAATAAAAAAAATCACAAGGGGCTCAGTAGAAAACCACAGGTCAAAGGTTAATTGCTAAGTGAATGCAACAGCGCTCAACACACAAAATGCTCATTTTCTAGACTCACAATGGCAATGCTGGTGTTAAGATGCGTTCTACTGGTGTGCGATCAAAATGGGAATTTTGATTACAATCATAGAAACTCAAACTATATTTTCAACACATTTAGTAGTGTTTTGGAACTTCTTGATGAATTAATCTGAAATAATTAAAAGTGTTGATTTGATACAGCTCCATACCAGAATGCCACTAGAATAGGTAAATTAAATTAGCTTAACCACATCTCCATCTGATAACATTTGTAGTACTTAAGTAATAATTCGATTAAATCTGTTTTAATATAAATTAAGCAATGGAGAGGAGGAGAAGGTCAACAATTTGGTAGATGGAAATATAATAAAAACACAAAACTTTATATTTTCTGAAATTCTTTTTTTTTTTTTTTTTTTTTTTTGAGACGGAGTCTTGCTCTGTCACCCAGGCTGGAGCGCAGTGGCACGATCTTGGCTCACTGCAAGCTCTGCCTCCTGGGTTCATGCCATTCTCCTGCCTCAGCCTCCCGAGTAGCTGGGACCACAGGCGCCCGCCACCATGCCTGGCTAATTTTTTTGTAGTTTTAGTAGAGACGGGGTTTCACTGTGTTAGCCAGGATGGTCTCGATCTCCTGACCTTGTGATCCGCCCGCCTCGGCCTCCCAAAGTGTTGGGATTACAGGCGTGAGCCACTGCGCCCGGCCTATTTTCTGAAATTCTAATAACAGTGTAGATGACATACTTCAATTACTAGCACAAGAGAAAATTTTGTGTCAGTACTGTGCTGGTAATATTTGCTTAATATTTTGATTAATTAGTTTTGGTATTGTTTTTTTCGTTAAACAAGATTTTTGCTTAGCAAATATTATATCAGTAATTATATGCTTCTTTTTGTCTGGTCCAATGACTAAAATAGCAATAATTGTAGTAAGGAATGTGGTAATGGTGGCATGAACCTAGAGATCATGGTACCTTGTAACATTTATTAGGTCAACTCTTTTATTAATGCATAATGTGACTCTCCAAGGAACTTGAATTATTCTGTACTCATAAAAGTTAATATGCTTTCTTCTCTCTTTTCTTCTACTCCTTAGAGGGCCAATGGGTTTATATATTCCCTGACCAGAATTATTTCACATAAGGAAAATTAGTTATACAAGTTAATAGTGATCTTTAACAATCTGCTCCTTACATATGTGGGAAGCCAATCACTCAGGAGAGAATGCAATCGGGTCCAAAGCCAGTGTGGGTTTCCCCAGGAAGCTGGGGCTGACTGTCCTGACTCCTGACTCCTGACTCCTGAAATTGTCATGCAGCACAGTGCTGCTCTTCTGGGCATTGGAGGAAAGGCTTTAGAGAAACAGCTCATGTTTATGTCCAGAAATTTGTTATTCCTAAATAACCAGTATGCTGGAGAAATACAGTTATTGAAGAATGCTTTCTTGAAAAATCAGAGAAGTCACCTATTGGAAAACTCTTCATTTTGGAGTCTCCCTAATTTCATGCCTTTTCTTGAAATAAGTTCTCAAGAATCGCTTCAAAGTTTATCCAAAAATGATTGTTTTCAATCAAATACTATGCACCAAGAGAGTATTTCAATTTTTTTGTGTGTTGTGATATCAATTTAAAAATATCTAGTGTTGGAGAGTCATATAAACAAATTATAAAATTACTTTTCTCTTTATAAGCAGTCATCTAGTGTTTTTTTTTGTATTTGTATTACTTTATGTTCATCATCATTATTTCATATATTAATTGTATATTGTAAGGCTCACATGCCACACAATGGCATTTTGGTCAATAATAGACTGCACATATGACAGCGATCCCATAAGACAATAAAACTATATTTTTTACTGTAACTTTTCTATATTTAAATACACAAGTACTTACCATGGTGTTACAGTTGCCTACAGTATTCGGTACAGTAGCATGCTGTACAGGTTTGTAGCCTAGGGACAATAGGCTCTACCATATAGCCTAGGAGCATGGTAGGCTCTACCATCTAAGCTTGTGTAAGCACACTCCATCACACAATGACAAAATTGCCTGACGATGCATATCTCAGAACATAACCCCATCCTTAAGTGACACATGACTGCATAGTCTTAGAAAAGCTGTGTTTCTTTCTTGCTTCAATATGGAATTAAATATAGATATTGAGAAGAGAAGAAACAGTGTGGTAGAGTAGAAAAGAGTAAGAGCTGACGTCAGAAAACTATGATTGTGCTGCTAATAGCCAGACTGTGAGCTATTCCAGTGCAACTTTCCTTTTGTGCTTGACTGTGCATTGCCTAGCCAAATGAGTTGTAGAGGTCAAACTTGTTGAATAAATGACTCAGGGAAAAAATAAAAGTGTATTGTGTAATCCTGATCACAAAAATTACCTGTTCTTTTTGGATCTCAGTTGTCTCATCTATAAAATAAAGTGATAAAGCAGTACTTAGATTTATTTTACATGCTATTTCCTATAAAAATCAGTGACTTCTAATTTTATATAAATTCATAAAGATCTCTTAAATCAAAGTAGGAAGATAGTTACTTGTATTTTAATACACTACATTCATATTGATCATTGAAGATTTTTTAAAAATAAACACCAGGGTTGAGAAAATTTTTGGTTTATTATCGGCTACCTTTTTAGTATCAGTTCAAACAACACACACACAGCTTACTAGGCAACAATATCATTGAATGGGTTACAACTCTGTCATCTTGCAGACCTTCAGACATGCTATATCTAAAGTGAGAAGGGAAAGAACACATCAATTATTTTATAATTCAATTCAACAAATATTTGGTTGACACTTGCAGTATTATTGGCATCTAACACTGAAATAAGGTTCCTAGACTTATATGATTGTTCAAGCTAGTGCTTTAATAATCCTCTTAAATATTAAAGTTTGTGACCTGCAAGATATTAAATAAAATTTAGGGAAAAATTATGGCAGTGAAACAGAATTACCTTATAATTTGAAAATATCACTTCAAAGACTTGTTAGATCTCCTTCCTTCCTTCCTTCCTTCCTTCCTTCCTTCCTTCCTTCCTTCCTTCCTTCCTTCCTTCTTCCTTACCTCCCTCTTTCCCTCCCTCTTTCTTTTCCTCTCTCTCTATCTTGTCAAAATGCCAAAGTAAGTAATGGGGTTTAGTTTTTTTTCAGTCTGCTTAATTGGATGAAAACAGCATACACATATAAAATACAAGAGACATGGCATCAGGTTAATTTATATTTATCACTTAATTGAATACATAGTGGAGCCATAGGAGGGGGACAGTTGCCTGGAATGGAAGAATAGCATTTATCTGCCTACTATGAGTTAGAGTTAAGGTAAAATTTAGTTACAGGTGATAGAGACTTCCATTTTACATCGACTTTTACATTTTTAACTGTTCATTTTGAAGGACATCTTTGACTTTTAAATAAAATTTTCTTGGAAAAATTTGATCATCAGACCATGATTCTGTTTCTTCTGAAGACTTGCCAAATCAGGACTAGATTTTGTGGGAAGAGTCATTGGGCTCCCAGAAGTCGCAGTTGTTGAAAGCTGTGCTCAACCCTCAGCCCCACTGTTTCCTAGCTGTGGGACCTTTGGGCAAATTGCTTGACATCTCTAAGCCATTTACAGATTTTGTCATCTGTAAATGATGCTTAACTCACAGATGGCAGTGAGGACTAAATGAAAACACATAGATACAGCTCTTAGTCCAGCACTAGGTGCGCAGTAAATCATCCATCGTGGTGAGCTACTCTCAATGTGGGAGATGGAACCATAAGAAAGTCTATGGGGAAATGAAATAACCAAAAGCAAAACTTGATTTAGGCAGCTCGTTTCTGACATTAGGCTGTCAGTATATTACGAAAATATTTCAAGGACATTAAGTCATCTCTTGTTTAGCAGAATATAGGCCTCAAGGTTGACAAAAGCTTTACATTTGGGGGCCAGGTCACTGCCTGAAATATATATATGTATAAATGCAAATGGCTATTTGGCACTTCTTCCATGTGGCTTTCTGCTGTGAGAGCAGGCTGCTTGCATGTTAGCCTAATTGCTTCAATTAGCAAAATTAAATGGCTCATTATGTTTTTATACAATTCCACCCACATTCTGCAGTTTTACTTTAGAATGAGTAATGATACTGTCGAGGCTGTAGATTGAGAGTCTTGCCACATGCCCATTTTTAGGACAGCAACTAGATAAGACATATGTCAACACAACAACTGCAGTGGTCTGATGCTGCCACCCAGGTGCCTATGTGAGGAGAAGGGATGCCACTCGAATGCTCAGGGCATTTCATGGCCTGTTACAGGTCCAGACAAGAGTCTCAGAAATGGGGGATAGAGCGGAATCACCCATCCTTGGCCATTTTGAAACACTGGAGCATCAGGTGGGAGGAGTGTTATGAGTCAGAAGCTGACACAAGCGATCTTTTTGATTGTTTTCAAAAATGACATTGGATTGCCGAGACAAAGGAACGTTGATCTGCATCTGTCACTGAAATTATAGGAATGACCACCCCAGTCCTCCTGTGTTTTCACCATGCGCTTCAACCATCCTCTGAGCTATAATCTGAATGACAGTATGAGCTATTTTTAAAAAGGCTTTAAGGAATTCTCCTTAGCACATAAAAATGCAGGCATCTCATCCAAGCTTTATATAGAAACAGCAATGGCTAATGGCAAAGATATGTGGAAAATGCAAGGGAGCATATATTTAGTCTAGAAAATGGTTCATTAGAAAAAATCTCTGGATTCTTGTCTAAACATTGTGTCAGAACTTGTTTCCATTCAACGGCATTTGGTATATTTAAAAGCAAATGTGTAACCTTACACAATCCTGGTAAGGACAGAAGAGGTTCTCTTTGCTCAATTCAATCTGTTCAGAGAAAGAAACTTTGAAGTGACACAGAACTATTTTATTCAGCTGTTTAAAAGATGAGATCCTTAAGAAGTGATAAAACTCATTCGAGCTAAGAAGTGCTGAATTATATTTAGGTATTTCCAACTGAAGTTCGTAAGTGTGTTGGTCTTATAGATGGACTGTAAGCTTGGGTTGGTTTTGAAAAAGGAGCAGGAAAATGCTTCTTTTCTAAAAAGTTTATGTACAATTTATATGCATAACATACCACTTTATATACATTCAAAAGCAGTATATACTTTATCCTTTTCACCTCTGTTACTTTAGTTGGAAAGTGTGTGTGTGTGTGTGTGTACATACATATATAGGTACGTATATATACATATATGTATGTACAGACACACACTTAAAAGGCACATATATCATTTTTAAAAAACAGCCATTGAGTTTTCAACTATTCTCATTCACTTTTAATTGTTCTGTGCAATCACTTCCTTTACTCATAGAGCAAAATAAATTGGGCATTTAGAAATTAACCATAAAATACTTCATTTTACTTTTATCTTCAGATTATCTTTTGCTAATACTTGAATTATATATTCTTGCCATGTCAGTAAGAGAATTTATTATATTTGTTGGGTTAACAGCGTTTATCACAAATGAGTAGTAACTAAGTGTCTGCAAAGTCAATGCTATTGAACTAGACAGTATGTAGTTAAGTAAATAAGCAAAGAGGATTTAAAGGACATAGTCATTTTGGGAGACTAAACTTTGACTTACATGGAAAAATTATTTCCTTTTCTTTCACACAAACACTTAAAGTGTCACTATGGTTAAGATACACACACACACATTATATATATTCATTAAACATGGTTTCATATTTAGAAATGCAAGTTTAAAAGTAAAACAAATTACAATGTTGTTCCTTTAGAAAATTTCCTGATCCTATGCAAAAAGTGAGTAAGAGCAGATCTCCCTCTTAAATGGAATCAAAGTGGACTCAGACACGGAAAGGAGCCTGCAGATAAGGAACACAGCATTTCCAATTTTTTCCTTTGGGATTCTCCAGTTACTGTCTGCGGAGGGTTTAATGGCAGATTGAAAAGGAAATGTTAGAATTAAAATATAAATACAAAAATGAAACTTTGTTTCTTTGTACATTGACGATGTCTCTTTAAATCCGAATACTTTAAACTCTCTGTTATCTGTGCATCTAGAAAACGAGTAAAAGTTGTTATTACCACAACAGTCTGATGGCAGTGTAGTGCTTCCTGAATCATGGAAGCAAGGCTAAATCATGATTTATCTCTTGTTTTGCTCTTGTAATCTTTTGAAAGGTTGTAATTCATCACATCATGGATATGTTCTTTCCTTAACAAGAATTCATGCCTAATTAAAACATCATAATCTCCAAATATGTCGGATAACAGAGCATTTACAGTATTTGGGAAATCACTGAAAAATTCAACCTCCTTACATTCTCCTGACTGCCAATCTCACCTCCAAGTCAAAGCACAGTACATCATTTTTCATTGACATAGTATTCATTCTGACTCTTAACATGTTGAATGAGGGATCAAGTTGAGAAATAACTTAGAACTTACATGATTGAAGCATGATGGGGCCTGTTGGGTTTGTGTTGATTGATTGACTCTATTAGACTGTAATCTGTGATTTACTCATAGAATCAAAGGTACAGTTCAACTGAGAAACTCAATTTCCAAAGATCATCAGTTAAAAGTTGTCTTGGAAACAATGAAGCTAATAACTCAAGGTTCTGCACAAAAGTGAAGAATTTGCCAAAATCGTTTTTTCCTTCTACAGTGGGGGTGGAATGTTTTCACCATGTGCTGACAAGAAGAGCCTTTTCCTGGGCCTTTACTGGTGACTAGGTAATCTTTCCACATCCCAACAAAAGATTAGTATTTTTTAGTGGAAATCTTGCTTGGAGGATCAAATCATGGAGTACTAGGAAGTATGTCTACTTATAAAAATTGTCTATTTTTTAAAAAAATTGATTTGGGGCTTTGTACCAAAAGAAGTCCTAGGTTGAGCCCTCTGTTACTTCCTGTGGATGTCATCGTGGGGACACAGTCTCTGGATGACACACCCATTACAGGTGGTGGCTAGAGAACTGGACTACTTTGTGTGAATTAGGTCCAAATAACCGAATAATTAAGTTAAACTTTTTTCTTTTTCTTTTTTAGTGGTTTGACTAATACTTAATCTATCAGTTGGGTTAATATAAAACCAGGGAAGGAAGTTTAAGACATCTTCCACTGTGGTCAGGTTTGTTATAATGGATGGATGAAAGTAATCATTTACATCTTTGATTTCCTGGGAAACATTGGCCAGTCTTGACAAGCCCTTTCTATTTAAGCTGATTCTCTCTTCACCTGATATTGTGATAGCACCCCTGGCCAGGTTCCTGGGGGCACCAACTTGCAAAGTAGGGTGATCTTGCAAGAGACAAATGTTTTCAATCTGCTGAGGCAGGCTGATGGAATTTGTGGACCAGTTTCTGACATCCCAAGTAATTATGATGCTTAAAGTATTTTAAACGATTCCAGGTCTATAAAAAATGTGATGATGCCTATGTGTATACCCTATATTTTTTATTACAAAAATATTGAAATAATCCATGAGTTATTCCACTCTGCACCAACTATAAAAAAATACTATCAAAGTTTGACCGGCACTTTTAATGCAACGAAAAGCACCATGACCGAGGACACTGAGAACAGAAAGCGGGGAACGTTTACTTGCTGTACGGAGGTATTTAAAACCCAGAAGCTTGTTGTAAGAGTGCGACTTTACAGATGATTCAAATACACATCTTAGCTGGATATAGTGATAAGCCCTCTCTCAGTTCAGAAGGGTTTTTTCATAGCATATTCATTGCATTTGTCTGCTCATACTTACTAAAAAGTGTCCCAAAGCCTCTAAAAGACACATCACTTTGACCTTGGATTGGGGGGAGGAAAAGTCTGTACACAGTGGAGAACTTGATTGCTCGTTCTCTCGCCTGCTTTTAGGGGGCTCATGCCACTCATTCTCAGTTGTTTGGGGCTTCCACGTCAGTCCTGTGGTTGGATGGTGTTTGGCACTAGAAAGGAGTGGCACGGAGTCTTCCAGAGTCAGCGTCTGCCTATGGTCACACAGAGCCACTCATTCTGCGTCTGGAAACAGATCCGGTTCCAGCCCATTCCTCTGGCTCGCGCCGCATTGCCGTTATGTCCCAATGGGCGCTGCACATGCCTGGGAATCAGACTCTCATTTTGCCTTTTTCCCCACTTCCTCTTTGTGTACCTGTTACATTTTTGCAATTGAATACTGAATCATGATTACTATTTAATTTACATCATGAAGTTATTGAGCTCCTTGGTCTTGTTGAAAGCCGTACATGGGCTGCATAGGATTTCTGTCAAAAAGGATGTTCGCAACTGAAAATTTAAAATATAAAACAAATCCTGAAATGTGTAGAAAATGAACCACTCCATCAATGCTAACACATGTGTAGACAACATTTGGGTTTGCTGTCCGTTGGATAGGATTTTCACACATGGTATGGATTTCCAAATGAGAAAATGGTTTATGAATTCTTTTCTAAGCAATGCTATTTTTTTTCTCGAGGGATGTTTCCCTCTTTCTTTGTTTTTATATTCCTGTGGGAATCAGAGCTTTGCATCAAGAAAAGTCACCTAAGCTTTTTTGACAGAGGACTGGTGTAACTTATGTGTGTTAGTGTATGTATGTGTGTATGACTGAATCTATTTTTATGGAAAGATCAGTTAACGCCATCAAGACACCCTAATGATTGGAGGCAAAATTTTTCCATAATAATAGTACCCTCTGGTGGGTGCACCCAAGACCGTGCAGGAGGAGTTTGGTAGCAATGGAGAGTCCTACTAAGCCAGCGTCATTCTTTCAGGTGGAGTCAGAGACTCTCGGGTGCAGCTGCTTTGAAGGAGACCAGCCGCCCCCAGCCGACAGGATCAAATGATAATGGTGATGACGGTCCCACTAGGAACTTCACGGCTCACTGCCCTGCTCTAGGATGAAGTGTCATTATGGCCACAGCCCTGCTGTCACCCCTTCATCTGGATGTTGTGGGTCCTGCAACTCCTTTTGCTTTATAAAGTGGTTTCGTACTCCAACCGCTCCTGAATAAGGGCATCATCTTTGTACTGCAGCCTTGGAGGAGATGGGGAACATTCAAAAGCTAAAATAGCCTTTCGGAGGCTTCGGTCCAAAACATGTCTCTCCCATGCTGGGTACCTATTCCTGAACAAGTCAATTTTAATGACTGATTCTTCAATCCGTGGTGGGCGAGATGATGGGGTGGATGGGGCAGTGGGCCTCACTTGAAAGACAGGTACACACCCATCCCGCTCTGCGAATTTCTGATCGCGGTCGCTGACAACACTGCGGTTGTTGGAGATGGACCGTAGGGTGCTTGTGGCCACGTCTGGGGGCAAAGTGAAGGCAGCGGCTGGGTCCTCACAAGCACAACTTGGTGACTGCCCGAATCTGGGTCCATTGGGATGAAAGAAGGCATAATACATCAGCATAAAAACAACGCCAGTTAAAAAGCTGCTGAACACCACACACAGCGCTGGAATGGCAAATGCGTCTGCAATCTGGGGAGCCTTGTAGAGGTACCAGAGGGCACTCAAGGCTGTATTTTCCAAAAGGATCACAAAATAGTAAATGAATAGCCTGCAGCGTGTCCTGCCTTCCTTGACATTGAACCAACTGAAGATATAGATAATCCCCACCACCATGTCGAACACTATCTCTTCCCATTTGGTGATACAGAATTCTGTCTCACAGTGGACGATCCAGAAGGTCATGATGCACCAGTGAAGGACGATGAAGATCCCAAAGTACAGCTGGAAAACCGAGGCAAAGAGGGCAAACGTGATGACCCTGGCGGCGATGGTGAAGAAGTGCCAGCAGAACTGGATGATGACGGCCATGTAGCTGATGGGCTTCTTGTCATCTCGAGAGTCCCGGAGGGCCTTCTGGTAGGAGGCCAAGGCCCAGGCCAGGGACACGAGGGAAGCTGCCGCTGTGAAACCTACAAAGGCAAACAGGAAGACAGTCTGTCAGAAATCAGTTGCAGCAATGACTCCTGGAAGTCACACAGAGCTGGGGGCTTGAGGAAGACTGGCTTTGACCTCAGCAAAGACTCTTAATTTCTTTGGTTTTTTTTTTTTTTTTTTTTTTTTTTTGGAGACAGAGTCTCACTCTGTTGCCCAGACTGGAGTGCAGTGGCACCATCTCTGCTCACTACAAGCTCCGCCTCCCGGGTTCACGCCATTCTCCTGCCTCAGCCTCCCCAGTAGCTGGGACTACAGGCGCCCACTACCATGCCTGCCTAATTTTTTATATTTTTAGTAGAGACGGGGTTTCACCATGTTAACCAGGATTTTCTTTGTGTTTTAACTCAGATGGGGATCCTCGTATCTGTCTTCTCTAAGGCTCATCCATATGGAGAAGTCATGAAGCTAATAGGAATGCTACTCAAACCCAGCATGGGTGTGAGACCTGGAAATGGGATGGAGTTTAACTTTCTGTATTTGGTGTAAATGGACTAAGGAGGTAATTTTGTGAAGTGGGAAAATAACCATGGACCGGAGGCTGTCAGAACTGGGTTGTTGCTTCAACTTTGCCACTTACTACCCCCATGACCTTGGACTATTGTTAAAATGGGTGTCCTCATTTATAAAGTGTGTGATCTCCAAAGTTCTCTGTCAGCTTTGTGATTCCATGATTGAAGGGGATATGTAATCACAAGAAATCAGGGACTACCTGGTTTATCTTTCTGCTTGTAAGCAGGATTAAATGTAGTTTATTCACAAAAGACAGTTTATGCATTCTTAAAAATAAAAGGTGTCTGTACAACATCCTTGGCAATGTTTCTTGTGATACCTGGTGCACAGTTTGTCCTAGTGCAATCTGGCACTCTTCCTACAGCCTTTATCTGTTCCTTATTGCCTTTCCCATAAAAGAAGACATGTCCGTTCCCTGTCTTCCATCTCTTAGCTCTTCATAGATGAAAGATTGTGCTGAAATTATTTTTCAATCACTTCTCTTATTTTATCATTTTATTGGCCCCATTTGGTTGGTATTCCCTCTAAAAGTAGGCTTCCAAATGTTAAAAGTCATTTTTATTGTTTTCCTCGACTCTTGTTCCACCTCCTGTATGGCACAGTTCATCTCTATCGTCCAGATGTGGCCAGGGCTCACCTAAAAACACACTGGCCTCCTTTAGGAGAGAGCTCTTATGGGAAATTCCTCTGTCACAGAAATGGTATGCCAATCTGCATCGCAGCTGGCTTCCCTAATGAGCTGAACCAAGACTCACCAAGACTAAGAATGGTCTCATCTATTTTAAAGTCTGGCTGGCTTTTTCTTCACCAAATCTATTATTAATCATAACCAGGCCCCATTAAAGCCTTTCTCTTCTTTTGGATATAATAGAAGATATGTTGATTGCCAAGATCTTATAATGGAATTGGTACTTTTTATTCAAAAATATTTTTATAGGGAAGAGCTGTTGTCTATGATCCTTGAAAAATGAAAAGAAAGTACTCTTGTGGAAAAAGACCACACTAATTGACAGGAAATACATTCAACCCCAATAATTATTTCTGATACATCCTCGTTGAGTAAGGTGAACTCCAAAGAACAATTATTGATAAGGAAAATATTTTCTAAGAGCCATTTCTCATATTTCCTCCCAATAAAGCCAGCAGAACAACTAGACATGCTACACTGGGACCTTCAGGTTTTTCTTTTCTTTTCTTTTTCTGGCTAGCACAAAAATCTTTAATTGCTGTAAGTCACAGGCAGCTGTGGTGCTATTTATAGATCAGTTAGAGACCAGTATACAAAGGAGTTTCTGATAATTTAATTTCTAAGCAACAGAAAACACCGACATCAATTATAAAACAAATTCTGGAGTGAAAGAGGGGGAAGGAGAAAAAGTTTAAAAAATGACAAAAGAAGGTGAGAGAAATGCGAAATAAAAGGTAATGGGATAACGACTATGCGAACATCTTTATTATCACCTGGGGATTTAAGAACAAAAGATTGTGCCGTTTTAATTTCGACGCTTTTGTAGGGCATAGAAGCCGCTCATATCTCTCTTCTTATGTGTACCACTTGCAAACGTGTAGCTTCTCACTAGACTATGCTCCCTTTGTGCTTTTAAACGCGGCGCCCAGCTGGGTTTCTGCCCGGGAACGCCCCTCCCCTTCCTGCACGCCGGCCTCCTTCAGCACAGCTGGGGCACAGCGCCGCCTTCAGGAAGATAACTGCACCGCCGGTCAGGCTCGCGCCAACCAAAGCCGGGTTGTTAGCGGGGTGGTCAGAATGGTTCTACCAGTTTGCACAGGAAGACGTTACTTAAGGCTGCTTTCCAAAGCAGTGAAAAAATAGTAAGAAAACTTTAAGTACACAGTATCATGAAATGATGATATGATCTGTTGTCAGATTTAAGAGAATAGAAACATTAGCCTCCTTCAAATTACTCTGTAATCTCTGCCCCTTTTATTGCGTGTCCTAAAAGAGTAATTCAGCCTGCGTTTGACACTCCAGGAACTTGTTAAGATGATACTGTAGCCGTAGAAAAATGAAGGCTTTCTATCAGCTTTGCTGTCTCTATATCTTACAATTTAAAAAATCTATACCAAAGGGAAATTTCATGTCCCTGTGATACCCTCTTTATGAATTCTCTGCTTTAGCAATGAGAATTTCTCTTCTTCCTGTGTTGATGATGATGATGATGATTTTTTGAGACAGAGTCTCACTCTGGCTGGAGTGCAGTGGCACGATCTCAGCTTACTGTAGCCGTCACCTCCTGGGTTCAACCCATCCTCATGCCCCAGCCTCCTGAGTAGCTGGGACCATAGGCGTGTGCCACCACGCCTGGCTAAGTTTTGGATTTTTAGTAGAGAGGGGGTTTCACCATGTTGGCCAGGCTGGTCTCGAACTCCTTGCTTCAAGTGATCCTCCTGACTTGGCCTCCCAAAGTGCTAGGATTTTAGGCGTGAGCCACCGTGCTGGGCCTTCCTTTGATTATTATTTACTTTTTCTTCTGTTTAACAATTGATTTTTATAAGACAAATATATGCTGAACAGAAAATATGGGGTCATATACAAGTTAAGACCCTTACAACTTCACAAATTCACAACTGCCACAGAACACTTAGTTCTTTTGCTCTTTATACACATAATACGAGCTCAGTTTTTTCCAATGCCAAGACAGACTTCCTCAGCAAGGCATGGCCTTATTCTTAGAGTTCTCTGGAGCTTCTGATATGCAGTGGCACAGTGCTGGAACACAGGACTCTGAGCACTCCTTTAGCTATTAATGTGTATTTTAAGTTGTTATTTGAAAATAATTTCAAACTTACAGAAAAATTATAAGACTAGAAATATTATATTGAACATCTATATTTCATTTGCCCTAATTGTCAACTGACTGTATCATTGCCCTCTCTCTGTCTCTGTCTCTCTCTCTCACCCATTTGCGATTAAATGCATACATTATGGTCCTTTATCCTAAAATATACCAGTGTTTATTTCCTATGAATAGGGGCATTCTCTTACATAACCACATAAAGTTATCAACTTCAATCAATTTAACATTGACACAGTACTTTAAAAAAATCCACTATCAGTATTCTAGTTTCACCAATTGACATTAACAATGTCCATTCCAAAATTTTTCTCCCCTATACAGGATCAAGTCTAGAATCAGGTACTACATTTAGCTGTTGTATTAATTCAGTTTTCTTTAATCTGGATTATTTCCAAATACTTTCTTTGACTTTATGACACTGACATTGTTTGAAGAAAATAAGAAAAAAAGAAAAAAAAAGGTGTTCCTAATTTTGGGTTTACCTGCTGCTTCTTCATGGTTGCATTGCTAGGCAGGAATATATAAGTGACATCGAACAATGTATTTTTTCAGGATCATCATACTAAAATATGACGATTCCTTCAGTGGCCCCAGGAAAAAATATATAATGGGTCTGTCAGTCTTTTCTTTCAAAATAATGAATAGTATATCACTCATGAAAACTTGCTTCTAAGATCAAGCTATAAAAACAGCTACAGGGGACTAAAAGGGATTATATATTATTTCTTAAAATGTGAAAATAGGTGATAAGACCTTAGAGCTTACCTAGTGCAATAATCTTATTTTATAGAAAAGAAATTGATTCTCACTTTGAGAGGTTATCTTCCCTCTCTCCTGCCTCCCATTTATCTTGGGTGAAAATTGTCCTTCTCCAAAGCGAACTCTCCTGCTTCCTAAACAAGGGCGCTAACAGTTAACCTGCCTTTCTCTGGATTCCATCTCCTCCTCTATAAGAGCGCCTTCCCCAGATCTTACAAACATGTAACAAGCCTCCTTTATCCCAAGAAACACCATTGGTGTGATTTTTTTCTCTCTCCTCTTCTTTATTTCAGATGTGTCTCCTGTTTTCCCTCCTGTTGTTTCTTGTTCCCCCATTTTGGTCTGGTTGTCCTTTAGCTACTGGCATTGCTTGGGATGCAGTCCTCAGTCCTCTTCCCTTCTCAGCCTTTTTCTGGGTGACCTCAGTCACTCCATGTCTTGAATCCAGCAGACATCAAATGCCCATCTGGACTCCCAGCCTTTCTGAGCCCCAGTACTGTGTGTCTGACTGTGAGACCTGAAACCCCACGGGCCTACGATGAAATACCTGGAAGCAATCTGGCTGTAGGTGACAACATTTGCTTTCTCATGGAAAGAACACAATTCTTCTTCCCTTTATCCCCCCCTGTTGCTAGTGTAATGCCCTTCTCAGAATTAGAGGGAACATGAATTTCCAGATAGGTGGCCACAGTTCTAAGAAAAGGATTTTATGTGCAGCTTGACTGAAATGCCATGTCCAAAGTCACCCAAATCCATGTGTTCATAATGTGCACCATTTTAGGTCATTGCTTCTGTCACTGAACTGAGTCGGGCTGATCCAGATGTCTTTGCTTTCTTACTGTATCACAGCCTGACTAATCAATCTGACTTTGAATACAACAGTTCAATGACCATAAAGTTGGTATGACAGTTTATTCCATCATTTTGAACTGATTATCAAATAGATATGTATGTAGAGAGATTCTTTTTTTTTGAATACGGGTGGTAAAGGAATTTGGACATATTATAATCCAAGAGTTTTCATTTTGAAACTCTAGACTAGGAGATATCTACTTCTAGCCCTTCAGATTTGTGCATCTGAATTATTGTAGACACTGCTGAGTAAGCCAGAGGCTAATTTCTCAGATGTCTAAGATACTTGTCCATTTTCAATAAAGATTTTTCAGAATAATAGTTATGGGTCTAACACTAGCTCATTAGCGAATTAACATTGCAAGGGGAACTGATAGAAATCAATATGATGAAGTCCAAGTGCACAACAACATTTTGAATTTCTTCCCTCTTCTTTTTGCTTCTCATGGGTTTATGTTCCCTTTAGGGCATCTCTCTTCATGCCCTTGTTTTCCTCCCCTTCTTTCCCCCACTCCCCTGCTTTAACTCTGCTGTCATCTATTTCCTCTTCTTATTGAACATAGTATGGAATTAAATTATTTTAAAAATAGCTGTGTTACGTGAACCCAGGGGGCGGAGCTTGCAGTGAGCCAAGATCGTGCCACTGCACTCCAGCCTGGGCGAGAGAGTGAGACTCTGTCTCAAAAAAAAAAAAAAAAATTGTATTAATGACATGTTTGGTGTTCCCCAAATCTAACTCCACATATGTTCTTAAAGCACAAGCAAAGCTCAGAATAAGAAAGGAAGGTACTCTATTTAAATGCCAGTTGTCTGCTCTAACTATTCTTTTCTTTACCTTTGCTCTGATTCCTGTGGCTTTGCTCCAAATTCAGATTCGATTTCAAGGCTTCCCACAGGGCCCATTAGACGGACTCAACATCACTAAACTCTGCTTTTCATCACCAGTAAATTGCTTTCCTATAACCTTCCTCTAATTTGTGTCTAAAAGCAGTTTAAATGAGAGAGGTAGAGAATTCTCGGTATTAGGATTATAAAAAATGATAGCTTAGAGTATGGTTGAGAGTGGGTGTGTGTGGTGGGCAAAAACTATCATCTCAACTTATGCATTATTTCCTGTTGGAAATAATGGATAAAGGGTTAATGTCGGTTGTAACCCCCCCACTTGAAAACATTATAATCTGAGTCCCTTTGATTTTGAAACCTCTAGACTAGGATAGGGCTATCTCTGGCCCCCAGATGTAAATTGGGTCTCTCCACAGACATGTTTCCATACCAAGTACCCATTCCTGTTCCTTAAGAGCATGGATCCCACTTTATAATTATGCTTCATTTTGTGCTTGTTTAATTATTGTATTTCTCACTACAGGGGGTCTTTTAGGCGGGGATAAATACTTGTTTATCTTTCTGTCCCCTTGAGCATTGCAAAGTGCTTAACATATATTCAGAATTGACACTTAGAGGGAAAAGAAGGAAGGACGGAAGGAAAAAAAGAAAGAGTATTCCAAATGTAGAGCCAGAACCACAGAGAGAATGAAGTGTTCAAAAGATTTGCATGGTTCTTTATTGTTCCTCTCTTCTGCTTCTTTGCAATTTCAGTTTCAGCTGCAAATGCCAAATCACTGTGTAATAAAATCTGAACTCCTGTTGTGTTGTTTGTGGTCTGGGTGTAAACAAGAATTCGTGGAAATCCCCAGAGCACGCTTCGTAGGATGTACAGCCTAATTCTCTAGATGGAAGAGGCTCAGTAAATTAACCAAGTGCTCGAATTCTTTGATTCTTCCACGAAGAGAATGAGCCTGTCTTTTTCTTTCTCCCTAAGGAGGCCATAACCTTCCCCTGCGACAGGCAAGCCAAAGTTTGCACTCTCAGAGAAACTTCTGGTCACTGGCCCACATTCACAACCAAATTGCAGCTGGTGAGAAGGGCCCTTTTTTTTTGTTCTAACTTAAAAATTTACTATCATGAACATTTACAAACATACAAAAAAGCAGAGAGAATAAAACAACAAATGCATCCTTCATACGGAATCAGCTAAAGGGCTCTCATTGACTTCTCCTTTCTCTTTATTTCCAGAGTCAGAACAGCTGTGCTGATGGCTGGGCCTCTCTCAGGACAGCTTGGAAGGCCCGACCTGGCAGCTCTCTGGGCCCACCGGAGCTCTCCTGCCTTGTCTTGTACCTGCCTCTCTGTGCTCCAGCCACACTGCCATCTCTCCATTTCTCAAATGCTACGTAAAGCCGCATTCTCTTCCCACAGATAGAAAATGCTGCGCTCGCCCTTGAAAAGCCTCTCTCTCCAATGAATTCCCACTCATTCCTCAATTTTCAGTTGAAGCATCATTCATTCCTTTGGGAAACCTTTTCTAGCCCCTAACACCCTGCATTGGTCCTAACATACCTTGGCATGACTGCTGTAGCTCTGTATCTGCGTGGGTACTGACGGATGTGACCCCAGGAGGGAGGGTGTGCAGCCTGTGGCTCACCACGGTATCCCCAGCACCTGTCTCTCTGCTTGCCTATTAACTTCCTAAATTAGTGCATTTTCCCCTGTCATTAAAAAAAAAAAACTTTAATTTTTTCATTTGTATATATTGACAGAGCACAAGTACAGATTTATTGCATGCCTATGTTGTATTGTGGTAAAGTCTGGGCTTCTATGTGTACCCATCACTCAAATAGTAAAATTGTGCCTGAGAGGTAATTTTTCAGCCTCAACCCCCTCCACTCTCCCACCTTTTGGAGTCTCCAATGTCTATTATTCCACTCCATATGTCCACATGTACCCATTGTTTAGCTCCCACTTGTGAGTGAGAACATGCGGTATTTGACCTCCTCTTTCTGAGTTATTTCACTTAGGATAGTGGCTCCCAGTTCCATCTATGTTGCTGCAAAAAAACATGATTTCAGTCTTTTTTATGCCTGCATGGTATTTCCATGGTGTACATGTACCATATTTTTTTTAATCCAATCCTCCTTTGATGGACACTTAGGCTGACTCCATATTTTTGCTATTGTGTATAGTGCCACGATCAACATACAAGTGCAGGTGTCTTTTCAGTATAATCATTTCCTTCCCTTTGGGTATGTACCCAGTAGTGAGATTGCTGGATGGAATGATAGTTCTAATTTTAGTTCTTTGAGAAATCTCCATACTGTTTTCCATAAAGGTTGTACTGATTTACATTCCCACCAACAGTGTATAAGCATTCCCTTTTCTCCACATCCTTGTCAACATCTGTTTTTTTTTTTTGACTTTTTAATGAATGAGTACACTTGCCATACAGTAGCTTTTCTCATATCATTTCCCTGTCTTCCCAACATCATTGCAAACATCTTGACTTCCCTTTTTCTCTCCCCATTTCTTCATCCTTTCTGTTGATTTCAACATTTTTAGAGGAAATTTAAAGTATCTTCTCACAAGTAGTTTTAAGAATGGATGATTTACAACATAACCCTACTATAGAGGTGAGATGATCACATGACCATTCATTACACATATATCTTCTCCTCACATTCTCACCATAATTTTTTCCCCTAAAGGCATAATTTCTAAGTAAACCAACCAAATAACAAACACAATACTGAATTTTAGATGGCAGTATAATATTGATTTCTTGCAGTCAAGAAATTTTATAGTTTCTTTAGTGCATATGAGGCTCATAATCATAGACAAATTAAGAAGGAACAAGCATTTGTTGGGCCCTTGCTTTGTGCACAGTGATATGTTAGGCAACTACAGCCTTTGTGCAATATAAGTGTCATAAGAACACTTTGAGGCAAGTATTGTTTTTTGCAAACAGGCAAACAGAACCAAAGAGAGGTTAAATGACTTGCCCATACTCATGTAATTAGCAATGAGAACAGGCATCAGAAGTCCTGCTTCCAAAGCTCCATCCACCACAATGGATTGGTATGGTTACCTTCACCAACAACCAGAGCATGAGACTTACAAGTGCAGGGACGTCTCAAATCTCCCACAGTTCACACTCACGGGGTACATGGCAGGCTGTGGAGGACCCTGGAGGTCTTTAACTCTTGCCCCCTCTTTAGGCAACTGCTCCCTAATAGGTTTGCCTCACACTGATTCCTGTAGGACTGTAGCAACCATATTGGTGCCAAGGCCAAAGGATCAATTTTGGATTCTTTTCACAAAATGGATCAGAGGCACAAGCACCTGGGAGGAAAGCCATGCTTTTCTCCTCTTTGCACTTTCTGATCTAAAAGATGCCTCCTAGTCTTCTTGGATTTTTGCCTGAGGAAAGACAGTTCCATATTTGAGTTGAATCATGTGATCTAAGAGTAGCAGGTCACAAAATGAATATCCAGAGCCAGAATGGTTTCCCATTTCTGCAGTGTGTTTAGAGATTGTCTTTTAGTTACAAGTATAAAAGCAGTAGATCCTCTTGGCTGGAATCATAGCTAATTAACCTAGTTGAAGGAAGGTAATAATTGAAAAAAAAACGTGACACCCTCTATGCTCAGATCTTTGCTGAGTGCAGTGAAGGGAAGGAAGGTAATACAAGCTCCACCGGATCTAGGGCTTTCTCAGTATCCCTGCACTGAAGCCATTTTATCTCTGTTTTAAACCTTGTAATAGTTCTGATTAAAAATATTTAAATGCTTTAATATGTTTAGTTTTGGTAGGGATATACTTTCTTTTGGTAATCCATTTGGAGGATTTCTACTTCTTTGCAAGGCAAATTGAATGTCTGCTGAGGAGATGATAAGGAAAACAACGAATTGAAATTTAAAAAAGTTTTAATATAAAAAGAGTTGGAGGAAGTTGTTGGGAGAAGCAAAGTGTCTCTCCTCCTTCTTGACAAATATGGAAGATTATTTCCTTCTGGTTGGGAAAACATATCTCAGATAATCTCACATAGCTCCATTCCATTATAAAATTTAGTTTTTTATTAAAATTTCTCAAGAAGACAAATATTTTAAGTGTGGGAATTTGAAACTATCTAAACAATACTTTCTCTGAGAAAAAAATTCTGTAAATGGGAGAAAGCAAGAAGGCCCTCTTCTTTGTTCAGTACTACATATTGCGTGATTAATTTTACACTAAAAATAAAATGATGATACAATAAGTAACCTGAGATGCCCAATAGAATTAAGTTTTTGTTTAGGGTAAGTTTATTTTCCATCCCACGTTTAAAAAAAAAGACACTGAATGATTTTTTTGTTTTTTTTTTTGTTGCTTTTCTACTTTCAGGGGCAGGCGAGAAATGAAGAGGGAAACACGGATGGAGACAGGAAGACAAGCTGTGTCCCTTTCTTACCTGTCCATGAATGACATGGCTAGAAAACAGCAAGGTTAATCTGCATTTAATGATCCCAGCATGCTTTGGGAGGCCGAGGCGGGCGGATCACTTGAGGTCAGGAGTTCGAGACCAGTCTGGCTAACGTGGTGAAACCCCGTCTCTATTAAAAATACAAAAATTAGCCTGGCATGATGGCACATGCCTGTAATCCCAGCTACTCGGGAGGCTGAGGCAGGAGCATCACTTGAACCTAGGAGGCAGAGGTTGCAGTGAGCCAAGATCATGCCACTGCACTCCAGCCTGGGTGACAAGGGTGAGTGAGACTCCTTCTCAAAAAAAAAAAAAAAAAAAAAAGAATCCCAGCATGTAGCAAGCAAGCATTGCTATGTGTCTGACTTTTTCTCATTTATTTCTCACAGCACTACTTCTTCAATGTAAATTTTTTGTCCATTCTACAGATGAAAAAACTGAGGGTTAGAGAAGTGAAATAATCTTACTTCTCTAAAAGGGGTGGCACACTTTTTCTGTAGAGGCCCAGATATATATTTTGGGCTTTGTCAGCCATATGGGTCTCTGTCACAAGCATTTGGCTTGGCTGTTATTGAGAGAACACAGCCATTAATAACTAAACAGATGAAAAAATAGGAGGTGGGCTGGATGTGGCCCATGGGCCTCAGTTTCCTGGCCCCTCACTCATTTCACTGGTGGACACATTTCTAACATGTAACAGAAGCAGGATTTACACCCACATTTTTCTGACTTCGAAGTCCTTACACTTTTTCCTACATGCATGGAAACATTTTAGGCCAATTGTGAAACCTGGTAACTCAAAGAAACTTTTTTAGATGGTTACAGTATGGGCATAGGTGGTGCTGTCTGCATGAAAGCCCAGAGGCACGGTGGCCAGCCAAACAACCAAACAAACCTATGGAACCTCCTGGTGTCAGTACATCCTATACACAAGGTGGAGTCTGGACATGAATAAACCTCTTGAAAAGGGACTCTTTCCACCTGTGGGTATCTGTTAAGGATCGCAGATGCCACATCTCGATACACTTCCTGATTATTTCCAGGACAGCAGGCAAGCACTTGCAGAGTGAACAGGCATGATAGGTTCAGGATGGTCCCCTGGGTGCTTCATTCTGCCCCTATTTGTGGGAAGGGCAGCTCTTCTACCCAGCCTCACCCCTGACCATGCTGGCCAAAGCCTCTGAGATGGAAATTTAGCTGTTCTCCTTCCTAGATGTCCCTAAGGTGCCTTTGTAGTCTGCCATGCATGTGAATTCGATGGCCCACATGCCACAAAACATCCGCAAGCATCACTAATATTGACAGTTACTGGCCTATTTAGGGGAATGTGTAATGAGTGCATCCCTGGGAGAGTGAGTCTACATCCCTGGGGTCTGTAATCAAGTGTGAATTCTAAGGAGAAAAGCAATCCACTCACCCACATTCAGAGTTATTCATGCTTCGAGGACTTGGAAGGGGGCCCAGAAGATGAGAAATGGTGACACTCACACTGCCTCACACTGGGACCAGGGTGAATGAAACTAAGGAGCACAAGATATGCTTTGGCAGCAGGTGTTGGGGTAGGTGGCACAAGTAGAGGCGGTGCTGGTGTGGGATGTTCATGATCACACAAGGTGGCACCAATATTTGCATTTGTGAACCTTGAGACCTGAAGCCCTTTTCTGGTAGGAGAGTTGGGAGTCTGCTTACACGAGTCTCTGCCTACCAGGTAGAGAGGAAGGAAGAAAGAACACCTGTGGTGGGAGAGTTTCTCAAGGAGAGACCCCAGAGAGAACACACTGGCGTGCCCATCCATGGAGGGGTGTATTGGTAGCTGTGTTCCAGTGACCTGCGGGTTGCACTCAGAAGGCCCAGACTCAGATCCTCCCCACTTTTTCCTCCTCTCTCCATCCCTCTCTCAATTCTTTCCTCTCATAAATGTTTATTGAACACCTACTAAGTGCCAGGCACTAAGGACACAAACATCGTTCCCTAGAGGAACTGAAAAATCAGCATGGAAGACAGACATATATTTGCAACATACATATTTACAGCATAGTGAGCAGAGTGTAGAGAAGAGAGAACCTGTGCACTAAGGCTTGGTCCAGGAGGAGAAAGGCAGCTCAAGAAGAGGTGGGCACAGGCCAAAGCTTGCAGGTGTGGCTGAGGCTGGCCTGGGTGTGTCTGAGGCAGGGCTGAGGAGGGCTGGCCAGAGGAGGCAGGAGGCTGTGGTCATGATATCCCAGACAAAGGGACTCAGGTATCATCCTGAGGCAGTGGCACCTTTGGCAGCCACCTGGCAAAGTGCGTGTATGATCCCTGAGTGGGCAGAGTGTGCCAGAGGGAAGGGGACCCTCCAGACAGAGGTGGGAGTTATCTCAATACTTGGGTGAAGATGGCAGTGAGGGTGGGGAAGCAATTTCTGTGGAGCTCTAGAGGATGCAGAGGTCACTTCTGGAGCTGCGTGCCTCTGGGCGAGTCACTTGACTTCACCCATTTTTCATGGATTTGAGTGAGTGAGAATCAGTGACACCATGTGTCCGTTAGAGCACTTTATGAACAGAAAAGCTTCTCTATAGATATAATTGGCCATTCTGAATCCTAGCTTTGCTTGCAGTTTTGCCCTCCCCACTCCACTCCCCCTCTGGAGCTTTTCAATGCCCCGGGATTGAAGGAAATTTTATTGGAAGATGTTGGTTTGAATAGAATAGCATGACAGAGAAAGAATACAATAAAAGGTACAAGCTACAGAATAAATATTTTTTTCTTCCTTAGAGATATAAAAGAAATGCTTTTGACAGGATAATATTTTTAAAAATCAGCTCAAAGTATGAGGAAAAATACTGGCCATTATTTACCTGTGCAGAATGTGTACTTAATATTATTGGCTTAAAGGCCTATGCAATAGAGGCCACTTTGTTGGAAAAAAGGAAGGGCGAAGTCGAAGCTGTTCCAGGATTTGCAGAGAAGTCTGAGACAGAAGCAGGTTTTAGTGGCTTCCTTCCTCAGGATTTTCCTGAATTGTGTACAAGAAAGGAGGGCATGGCCCAGCTCATAATATAGGGTCCCTATATGTGGGGGTTCCTCCTGATGCTGAAAAGGAGGCAGAAAGGGAAGGACTTGGGGGCAAGGGGCTGGTTGGGGGAAGGCAGAAGGTAGAGGGAATGCCTGTCCAAACCCTTCTGAGGTCCTGGGACCTCAACGGACACTGCCTTTGTCTGCTTTTGATTGCTTATGTTTCCTGGCTTCATTCTGCAAATAATTTCTGGCAGAAATTGATGCCCTTTAAAATTACCTCACCTTTTACACACAGTAGCTTTCTGTAAGGATCTTGAATATAGAATTGGTTCCTTGGCCTGCGGGGTTCAGGGGGAGCAGGAAAAGGACTTTTTCTGTGTGTCTGGGGTGGAAAGGGACTGGAACCACGGCTTCTGTCCTATTTTCCAGCGTCCCACACCCTGGGTTGCTTCATTTTTACTCTGTCAATAAAAAGAACGTGGCTTGCTGCTGGGACCATTTAATAATGCAGCAATAAATTGTGCTTTCAAGCCCAGCAGTGCCTTTCTAGGTGATTTACAAAAAACAACTCAATACCCTGAGGACATGGATGGGTAGCATTCTCTGCTCTAATGGTTGGACTGGCTGGGAGAAAGCCCACCGTGTGAGGACCCCAAGGGCTCAGAAGTGGGCCAGCCTTCTCAGTCACCCTTCTCATTGCGGGGCACGGGACCTGGGCCATTGCTCCTGCAACTCTTAGGGCATCACTTGGCATGCTCCTTTACACACTGTCTCTGGGAGATGCTCAGGGCTTTTGAAAAAGGAAAAAGTTTTTCCTGGGGAAGACAGACTATGAGAGCATCTAATAATATGATGAAGATCACCTTGGAGAGGAGAGTAACTCGCTGCTCTTTTTCCGGAGCAGCAGCTTGATCTCAGCTGACACAGTTTAGGATTTAGGATCAGATGTGGGGTGGGAGGGGGTCACACTGGGGCCCTGCAGGGCTTTGGGAGAGTGGACTCCTCTTCATTCCCATCTGCCCATCCCTGAGTTTAGGACCCCATCAGATGCAGCCTCCTATCTGTCCTCCTGGTAACCCCTCTCCCTCCCGTGGGGTTTTTAGTTTGTAATTAAAATGAACTGTCTATGATGGAAATCTGATCAAATATCTCCCCAGCTGAAAACCCTTCGAGGACTCCCTATTTATGTCCCCACAAGATAAATGACATAACAAATCCTTCCAGAATTGCGCCCTCCCGCTTCTCGTCCACTTTCTGCCTGGAGACCCCCTTTCTCTCCTGGTCTCAGGGTCTCCTTTCTCCACCTGAAGGACTCCTTTGACCACCTGGAGGACTCCTGGGATCCTGGCTCAGGAAGCCGTTTTGTCCCTTTCCATCCACTCTGCCACCTAGGCCTTCTGCACGGCCTTCTTGCAGTATTGACCTTCCCTGAGGACTCAGCCTGTGGGTGTCTCTCCTGCCCCTGGGAAGGGAGACACAGGCACCATTCTGCCTGCTGGGTGTGGGTGTGTCACCTGAAGCCCAAGTAGGTTCTGCTCTTAACTCCAAGGACTGTGCTGGGAGTAGGGGAGAGAGAGGCTGTGGAAGTGCTTTGTAAACTGTAGAGTTTTACAAATACTAGGTATTACCTCCATCATTCAGAAAACAAAGCCCAAAGGAAAGAACCTCACAGTCTTGGTTAACCAGGAGCACTATGAACTTTCTTTTAGAAAATCGCTGGCTGTGAGAGATGCCTTTCTTGCCGAAAGAACAGATGATCAGACCTATTAAGGATCCTTCTAGTCTAGGGTTGTTAGAGGATGAAATGGCTGGCACTTTGGCAGCCTTTAGAAACTTGGCGTGTGATAACCAGCTTCCAGGTTCAGGAGTACCAAAGCCAGTCCAGCCAATCTTTTCTAGTATAACCTTATTTTTAGAGATAAATAAGCCTTTCACCAGCTTATGTAAATTACTTCCATATTTGTCATGGATGATTATAGAGAGCTTCTTCCCCATACACACTCCTAGGAACAGGAGTCACCTTTTAGCAGACCTGCCAAATTTTGAGGTGCTCTGATAATTACTGTATTTTTTAAATAACAAAATTCTGTTTGGGAAGGCCTACATATTTGAAGTGACCTAAATCATTGCATGTTTGGGCTGATTATAGAAATTTACTGACAGAACCAGTGAAACAAAGGACAAGATGGAAACGAAAAAGGAAGTACAGAAATTTAATTCAGTTTAAGAAGCATTCCTGGAAGTATGAGTTCACAATTAAGTTTTGGATCTTACAAATCAACCTCTTAAAGCAACATAGTGAGTAGTTCTGAAAATCATAAATGGCAAGAAAGAACCTTGGTCAGGTGTTGTCTCTAGTAGGCACCTCACACGCCTGTTCAGAGCAGTGCTACGTATTCAACAGGCAGCGGAGGACAGAGGCAGTGCTCCCCAACTATGCCTTCTAGAAGACTGAAAAATGATGATGAAGGAAAGAAGTAAACTTTTTCAATCCATATATTATTTGATTCATATTTGTGACTAAGATAATGAATTAAATAGTATACATTGACATTCAGCTATTTCATCTCCAGTTCCAACAGTTTATATACTTAAGTTGGCTTCAAAACTGTTTTATATGTTCTCCTTTCATTGGAAAAATGGAGGGTTGCTTTATACTAAGACTCACCTCAAAGTCAAGTCAGTACACGAATCCCCTGTCCCAGGCAGTCTGTAGCCTGAGTTCAGTGACCCTGAAGAATAAGCAGCGATGACTCCATTCATTTTCACACTGTTGTGTTCTTTTCTGATTTCTTTATACTCAGTTGTTCAATTAAGTAAACACTTACTGAATGCCCACCTTGGGTTGCCCCAGACTAGCCCCTGGGAATGCTTAGGGCCTCCACCTCCTTCTCTCTTGAACCTCTTGTGTTCTCTGAACTGTATCTGGGTCTAGTCTCCATCATCCTTCCAGGCTGACAAGTATGTGATGCTTGCTTGAGCCATCTCCTTTGAGAAACCTATCCTGTCCTCTCCCCACTGGTGGCCAGAAAGAAGCTTCTCCTCTGTGTGACTTAATTGTCAAGCTACTTGTCAGTCTTTCTCTTTTGTGGCATTCATGAGGGTAGGGACTGAGATCTATTCATTGCTGCACTTCCAGAAACAGAAAAAGCCTAGCACAATTGATAATTATTTGATAAGTTGTATTGAATTGAACAGAATTGAATTTAGAGATGTTCTAAATTGAGGTATGGCTTGGATGCTGTTTTTGCTGATAAAAAAATACAAATGACCTGGATCAGGGACTGCTTATTAGCATCCTGGGGACTGAAATAGCCCTTGAGGACAGACCATATAAAACACAAATCATTAAGAATCCAACGTGCATTCCTTTCCTGACCAAGACATGTCCCTAATAGGACAGAAGTAAGTTCAATTCATGCCATCACTGCTTATAAAGGTTTTTCAATTAGGAATTTGTATGCTAGCTAGCAATAAAAGAACACTAATTTCCCAAGACAGAGACTTTTAAATGGAAATGACCAATTCCACATTCAAGGCTCTTTCTAAATCTTTGAAAATGGATGATAATCGTGGAGAAATAAGAACACTTTTACACTGTTGGTGGGACTGTAAACTAGTTCAACCATTGTGGAAGTCAGTGTGGCGATTCCTCAGGGATCTAGAACTAGAAATACCATTTGACTCAGTCATCCCATTACTGGGTATATACCCAAAGGATTATAAATCATGCCGCTATAAAGACACATGCACACGTATGTTTATTGCGGCACTATTCACAATAGCAAAGACTTGGAACCAACCCAAATGTCCAACAAGGATAGACTGGATTAAGAAAATGTGGCACATATACACCATGGAATACTATGCAGCCATAAAAAATGATGAGTTCATGTCCTTTGTAGGGACATGGATGAAGCTGGAAACCATCATTCTCAGCAAACTATTGCAAGGACAAAAAACCAAATACCACATGTTCTCACTCATAGGTGGGAATTGAACAATAACACATGGACACAGGAAGGGGAGCATCACACATTGGGGCCTGTTGTAGGGTGGGGGGAGGGGTTAGGGATAGCATTGGGAGATATACCTGATGTTAAATGACGAGTTACTGGGTGCAGCACAACAACATGGCACATGTATACATATGTAACTAACCTGCACATTGTGCACATGTACCCTAAAACTTAAAGTATAATAAAAAAAATCCAACAGTACTAATAAAAAAAAGAAAATGGATGAGGATCAATTATTTTCAGCTTTTATAAATATATGTATAGGGGTGCTTTGATAGTATTAAAGAAGCCAAGTCTAAGTTCTCAACAAAAACTCTGGGTTTATACATGTCTCAGACTTTTGGGGTTAGTACAATACAAGGAACTGAAAAATTTGGCAATGCTGTTATATATGTGGTCCAATGGCTGTGACAATCATGTGATCATTCTGAGGCCAATAGTCCCAATTAAGCTTATTCTGAATGATAAACTTGTAGAAAAGACTTGAACCAGATAATCATAAAGAAACATATCTCAGTAAATGATTGATAGAGAATAAGAAAAGAAAGTGACACCACAACCCTAAGCTAATATTAACTGAGCTTCCAAGAAGCCAAAGTGAAAAAAAAATTTAATGAGTTAAATAATTCTTGTCATTGGATAAAAGAAAGTAGTAATTGTCCTTGTGGAATATTCTGTCAGCAGTGAACCAGCATAGTCACTGCATTTTCCATGGAATGCAATAAATGCTGCATTCACAGTCTATTGCTTGCATTATATACTTCATCAGAAATTTAAACCAACTCGTGTACACAGTAGGTCTGTATGGACTTTTCATCTCTGAGTTGAAACACAATGAGAGCAGAATGGACTTCTTGTCTGAGTCAAGCAGGCACAAAATCAGCTTTTCTCAGATATTAGTTAGGGAAAGGGGAAGTAGGTAATGGGCAGATAATGGACTGGTATGCACATTAAATTATCTCTACACTATTAACAAGATGAGATCTTAAACAAAGATGGTGCAAGGTGGAAGACGGGGTGTTGACCTTCCTAGGGCTTCAGCCAGGCTCTTAATAAGACACTAAGAGAAAGGAAGGCATACATGAAGTCAGTGCTGCTGCTGGGGGTAGTGACTGATCAAGGCACTGCAGTACAGGTCTATAGTGTGTGCCTGATCTGCAGCTTTTCTTTCTGGCTGAGGTCTTGAGTGGGAAACCTTGTGGCTGGTATCTGATTTTTGCTATGAGCCTTTCAGGCCTATCTATTTGATCTCTAGTTAGTAGAGACACCAGACTGATTCAGGAGTCCTCTCCTTACATCACCCACTGTCCTAAGTCCTCCCAGATGCCCTGTGGACTAAGAGAGAACACCTGTTGTTTAATTTGCATTTCATGCATTCGTGGGAGAAGGGGCACACAAACACAAAAAAACCTCTGAAAGGATACAGGCTGTGTTTTGCGAGGGGAATCTCATTCTGTCTTTCAATTACTTCAGAGCTATAAAATGGTGGCTACTGCCAGTTAGAAGTTAAAGCATTTGCACACATTTATGTTGACCAGTGCAGAACCTGTATGACCACATATGACAGCTCTTGAAAAAGTTGCTTTAAAAGTTCAAATATATATTTTGATATAGGAAGATTATTTGGTGTCATGATGGACATGGCCTGATTTAAAACAAATTACTTCATGTATCTTAGTATCTGTTTTAGTTTTCCTGTTTTTAAAAATCAGGTTGTTCAACCAAAAAGAAGATTAATAAGGAAATAGAGGACTTCAGCAGAAAATACATTTTTCTTAAGCACACATGCAACATTCTCCAGGATAGACCATACATTAGGCCACAAAACAGGTCCTAAACCATTTCAAAGGACTGAAATTATAGAAAGTATATTTTCGGATCACAATGAGATGAAACTAGAAATAAATAGCAGAGGGAAATCTGTAAAATTCACAAATACATGGAAATTAAACTACATACTCTTTATTTTTATTTTTTAAAAATTTGTTTTTTTTTGAGATGGGGTCTTGTTCTGTTGCCCAGGCAGGAGTATCATGGTGCAATCATAGCTCACTGCAACCTGGAACTCCTGGGCTCAAGGGATCCTCCTATATCAGCTTCTCAGGTAGCTGGGACTATGGGTGTGTGCCATCATGCCTGGCTATTTTATTTTATTTTATTTTATTTAGTAGAGATGAAGTCTTGCTATGTTGCCCAGGCTTAAACAACATACTCTTAACCAGTGGGTCAAAGAAGAAATCACAAGGAAAATTATAAAATATCTTGAGACAAATAAAAATGAAAAAACAACGCAGCAAAAACTAATAGATGCAGCAAAAACTAATAGATGCAGCAAAGCAATGCTAAGCTAAAACATCTATAGATATAGATGCTCACATTGAAAAATAAGATCTCAAATCAATAATCTAACTTTACACCTTAAAAAACTATAAAAAGTAGAACAAACTAAACACAAAGCTTGCCGGAGAAAGGAAATAATAATAATTAGAGCAGAAATAAAATAGAGAATAGAAAAACAATAGAGAAAATCAAGAAAACCAAAAGTTAGTTCTTTAAAAGGATCAACAAAATTGACAAAATCTTTAGCTAGATTAAGAAAAAAAAAGAACCTCAATTATTAAAATCAGTAGCAAAAGTTGGGACATCACTACAAATTTTACAGAGTAAAAAGAATTATAAGAGAATACTATGAAGAGTTGTATGCCAATTAGAATTGGGTAATCTAAAAGAAGTGGACAAATTCCTAGAAATACAAAATCTACCAAGACTGAATCATAAAGAAATAAAAAATTTGAACAGACCTATCACTAGTAAGGAGATAGCATCTGTTAGGCAAAACCATCTAACAAAGAAAAGCCCAGGGATCTGATGGATTCCCTGGTAAATTTTACCAAATATTTAAAGAGGAATTAACATAAATCCTTCTCAAATACTCTCAAAATACTGAAAAGAAGGGAACAATTCCTACTTCATTCAAGAATTACCTTTATACCAAAGCCAGATAGAAACACTACAAGTAAAGAAAACTACAGCTGGGAACGGTGGCTCACGCCTGTAATCCCAACACTTTGGGAGGCTGAGGTGGGCAGATTGCCTGAGATCAGGAGTTGGAGACCAGTCTGGCCAACATGGTGAAACCCCATCTCTACTAAAAAAAAAAATTAGCCAGGTGTGGTAGGGTGTGCCTGTAATCCTAGCTACTTGGGAGGCTGAGACAGGGGAATTGCTTGAGCCAGGGAGGTGGAGGTTGCAGTGAGCTGAGATCGCATCACTGCACTCCAGCCTGGGCAACAGAGTGAGACGCTGTCTCAAACAAAAAACAAAACAAAACAAAAGAAAACAAAACAAAAACAACAACAACAAAAAAGAAAACTACAAACCAATATCCCTTATGAACATTGATGCAAAAATCCTCAACAAAATACTGGCAAACTGAATTCAGTAGCATACTAAACGGATTTTGTACCATGACCAAGTAGGATTTATTCCTGAAATACAAGGATGATTTAAGATATAAAAATTAATTAATGTAATACAACACATTAACAGAATGGAGGGGGAAAACACACCACATTATCATCTCAATAGATGCAAAAAAAGCATTTGACAAAATTTAACACTATTTCAAGATTAAAAAAACTCAACAAACTAAGAATAGAAGGAAACTACCTCATCATAGTAAAGGCCATAAACGAAAAGCCCACAGCTAAAAAAATACTTGATGGTAAAAGACTGAAAACTTTTCTTCTAAGGTCAAGAAAAAGACAAGGATGCCCACTTTTGCAACTTCTCTTCAAAGTAGTATTAAAAGTCCCAGTAAGAGCAATTAGGCAAGAAAATGAAATAAAAGACATCCAAATGAGAAAAGAAGAATTAAAATTATCTCTGAATAGAGAACATAATTTGTAGACAATTCTAAAGATTCCACAAAAAACATGACAGAACTAATAAGCCAATATTGCAAAGTTGCAGGATAAAAAATAAATATAAAATCAGTTGTGCTTCTATATGCTAACAGTGGACAACATGAATATATTTGCAATACATGTAACGGAAACATGAAAAGGAAATTAAGAAAAAATTTCATTTATAATATCTTGAAAAAGAATAAAATACTTATAAATTAACCAAAGAAGCAAAAGTATGTATATAGAAAACTACAAAATGTTGCTAAAGGAAATGAAAGAAGCCATAAATAAGTGGAAAGATATCCTGTTTTCATGGGTTAGAAGTCTTAATATTATTAAGATGTCAATACTACCCAAAGTGATCTACAGACTCAGAGAAATACCTATCACAATGACATTTTTTACAAAAATAGAAAAATCCATCCTAAAATTCGTATGGAATCACAGAGGTCCCGGAAAAGCAAAAATAATCTTGAAAAAAAAATTTGAATCACAATTTCTGATTTGAAAGCTTACTACAAAGCTACAGTAATCAAAACAGTGTAGTACTGACAGAAAGACAGACAAATAGACCAATGAAATAGAAGAGTGAGCCCAGAAATATACCCCCACAGAGATGGTCAAACGATTTTTGGCAAGATTGCCAAGACATTCAATGGGGAAAGGAAAGTCTTTTCAACAAATGGTCTGGGAAAACATATGCAAAAAGGGTGGACTCTTACCTTACACCACATGCAAAAATTACCTAAAATGGATCAAAAGCCTAAATGTAAAAACTAAAAGTAGAAAATTCTTAGAAGAAAATATAGAGGAAAAGCTTTATGATATTTGATTTGGCAATGATTTCTTGGGTATGACACCAAAAGTATAGACAACAAAAGAAAAAATAAATTGGACTTCATCAAAATGTAAATCTTTGTACATCAAAGGATACTATCAACAGAGTAAAAAGACAGTCATAGAATGGGAAAAATATTTGTAAACCATATGTCTGATAAAGATATATTTAAAAAAAACTATAACTCAATAACAACCTCCCCAACCCAAAATTCAATTTAGAAATGGGCAAAGGAATTTGAACGATATATCTTCAAAGAGGTTACACAGATGGCCAATAAGCACATGAAAAGATACTCAATATCACTAAGGATTAGAGAAATACTAATCAAAACCACAATGAGATATAATTTCATATTTCATACCTATTAGTATGGCTATTACTTAAAAAAAAAAGAAAATAGCAGGTGTTGGTAAGAATGTGAAGAAATAGGAACACTTGTGTACTGTTGGTGGGAATGTTAAATGGTGCATCCCGTATGAAAAACAGTATGTCAGTTCTCCAAGCAATTAAACATAGAATTACCACATGATCTGGCAATTCCATTTCTGGATACATAGTCAGCCCTCTTTGCCCATGGGTTCTGCATCCATGGATTCAAATATATTTGAAAAACATTGAAAAAATATATTTTTCAAATTGAAAAGATTCATGGATCAAAAATATTTGAAAAAAGAGGATGGTTGTCTCTGTACTCAACATGTACAGACTTTTATTTTCTTGTCATTATCCCCTAAACAATATGGTATACCGACTCCTTACATAGCATTTACACTGTATTGTACATTGTAAGTAATTTAAAGGTGACTTAGAGTATATGGGAAGATGTGCTATAGGTTATATGCAAATACTACACCATTTTATATAAGAGACTTGAGCGTTTGTGGATTCTGCTATCCCAGGGGGTCCTGGGACCAGTCCCCCGTGGATACTGAGGGATGACTGTATACCCAAAAGAACTGAAAGCAGGGACTCAAAAAGATATTTGTTCACCCATGTTCATAACAGCATTATTCACAATAGCCAAAAAGTGGAAACAACCCAAATGTTTATTGATGGATGAATGGATAAACAAAATGTTACATATATATATGTATGTATTTACAACATACACAATAGAAAATTATTCAGTCTTAAAAAGGAAGGAAATTCTGACACATGCTACATGGATGAACCTTGAAAATATTACAACAAGTGAAATAAGTCAGTCACAAAAAGACAAATATGGCATGATTCCACTTCTATGAGGCACCTAGAGTAGTCATATTCATAGAGATAGAAAGTTGAATGGTGGTTGCCAGGGGCTGGAGGTGAGGGGAGAATTAACAGGTAGTGTTTGATGGGTACAGAATTTCAGTTTGGGAAGACAAAACATTTCTGGAGTTGGATGGTGGTGAATGTCTCAGAACAGTGTGAATGTACTCAATGCCATTGAACTGTACACTTAAAAATGGTTAACATGTTATGTAAAATATACATAATATCAAACCATAAATTTTATTTTGCATATATTTTACTACAATAAAAACAATCAGGAGCTATTTCTAATAAACTTAACAGTTCAAGCGGAAGTTGTACACTGTCGCTGAGTACTAATTTGGCACCAGATACATTTAGGTTTCTATAAAGTTTTTTAAAAAATTGAATTTGTTGCTTTACATTGACTAGTCCCTCCAATCTGCCACAAGCCTCGGCATTCTCTACAGTATTACACCTGTCTGTTCTACTTAACTGATTACCTGCCAGGGCTCCAGAGTTATGTAAATTTGAAACTCAAGTAACTCTATCTTGCATCTCTCCTGTTTCTATCTATCAGCTTGCCAGCACATATCTTTTGGGTGAAGAGCCATTCTTAGTTACTTGTAGGCATGTGTGTATAATGGCAAAGGCTGTATTTTGAACCTGGGTTTAGAACTAGAGTTGAATGCTGGTTCTACCTATAGCTCCGTGGCATGCAGAGCTTCAGTATTCTCATTTGTGGAATAGGGATAGCAACATTAATTTTTTAGGGGTTTTGCAGGGTTAAATGAGATTGTAAATACAAAAGCACCTAGCGTGTCCCTGTCAGACACCAGAAGGTTCAGCAAATGTTGGTTTCCGTCTTCTCTTTGCCCCCATAAGTGATCAGTCTTCCCATGAGAGGGAATAGTGATGGTGTCATACAATTTTCCTAGATTAGGGTTGGAAGAGGACAGAGGAGGGTGGTTTAGTAATTTCCATAAGGGTCTCCTGTGGTGAGCTAGACTGTAAGATCCTAGATGAGAAGGACTCTTGTCTACTTTGTCTTTTAGCTGTATGTCTAACATGCTGCTTAATAAGTGCTTAGAGAATAATGGGTGGATCTTGTCAATGTGGTAAAATAAGCATCACAATGACATTCACCTATCTTTGATGACAATCTCAGGGAGAAAAATAGGTCATCTGGACCTTTGAGAATAGCATATGGCTTTCAATACTGGTGAAGATATCTTACACTTGCAGAAATATGGAGAAAAAATAAAGCCAGGAAAACAAGGGGAATTCAAGGATTATGATTATTTTTTCCTTGTTGCTGCAATGTTCTTGTTACATTAAGTTTTTTTTTTTTTTGGCCCAATTTGAAGGAGCAGATGCTTTTCCCAGAACTTCTGAGTAGCTTGCTCCTCATCGTGCCCTTCCTCCCTGCAGCACAGAGCATTTCGAGGACACCTTTCAGGCAGTAAAAGAATTTCCTCTCACCTTTGCTCTCAAGCTCTAGAGAAGGAAGATGGAAGAGTTGAAAGAAGAAAATGAATGTGATAACATTTTTGACACTGGCTATTATTTTCTTTCCTCTTACTTTCAAGAGGTATGCATACTCTGTTTCATATACACACAAGGAAGGCACACCTAGGGATTGAGAAATTCACATACTGGAGGAAAATCTCCAGGCTCCATCCTGAATTACAGTGATAGCCCAAACAAAACAAAGCAAAATCTGAAAGGAGAACTGTTTGCTAAAGACAGCGCAACAGCTGGATATTCAGCCGACTGCTGTGTAAATATATAAATAAAGACCAAATTAGTATTATTAGTGTGTGACGGCTCTCTCTGCCAAGCTGCTGTAGTCAGTTGCCTTGAATTCTTTTCATCATCTTTGCAAGTCTCAGTTCAGTGGCGTGATCAGTCCCAGGGGCCATCTCACAATAGGTCACTGCAGATGTGAGGAGAACAAGTTCTCTCTGCTAACAGACCACACTTCTGGAACACTTTTCAGGTTCCTAACTTGTAAATTTTCTAAAATAACACCAGAAAAGATACTTGCCAGTCATTATTTTTGCAAAAATGAAGCCCTCTGGAGTGGAATAACTCTGTCCTTGGGGTCCCAAGGACTATCTGATGTGTGTCACATGGTAGGTGGGAAATGATTTTCAAACAGTGGGATAAATAGTATTGAGAGAAAAGTTGCATTGATTTAAGGAACATGTTAATAACCCCTTTCTTTAAAGGACCTCTATGCTCCAGGCATTTAAAATAATGATAATGTCACCTTAATGTCAAATTTCATAGTGCTTCCCCATACATTATCTTAGCATAGCCTGTGGGTTTCATATTTTCACATTTAATGTTTAACTTTGGTGCCTATAGTTTCTATAAGATTACTATCTAGAAGTCAGTCGACATTCTTTCTGGATTCTGAAGATATTTGTTAATGTTTCCTCAACTAACCAGGAGAAGACCAAATGAAAAAAGGGGGATTTCATCTTATGTTTGATTGAAATGTCAGCAGATAAATTGGCTTTATTTACGGCCTTGAATATCTTGCCCCTGAGGCAGACTGCCTGGGAGTGGATGGATCCTAGAAAGTCAAGTCCTTTCACTTCTCTGAGTCCCAATTTCCTCATCTACAAAGTGGAAACTCGATTTTTCAGAAAATTTGGATGAATTCCCATTGCAAGTATCCAATGCTAGGGATATAGACTTAAAGTAGTGAGCTTCTCTCTCTCTCTGTCGCTGTCTCTCTCTGTCTCTGTCTCTCTCTCTCTCTCAGGGTCTCACTCTGTTGCCCAGGGTGGAGTGCAGTGGCAGGATCAGAGCTCACTGCACCCTTGACCTCCTGGCCTCAAGCGATCCTCCTGCCTCAGCCGCCTGAGTAGCTGGGACTACAGGTACACGCTACTGGCCCCAGCTAATTTTTGTATTTTTTTGTAGAGATGGTCATGTTGTCCAGGCTGGTCCAAAATTCTGACCTCAAGTGATGCTCCCACCTCGGCCTCCCAAAGTGCTGGGATTACAGGGGTGAGCCACTGTGCCCGGCCCTGCATCACCTGTTTCACAGCAGCCAGGCGACCCCTGGAGACTGTAACCTTCCTGCTAGGATGCGCTCGGTGCCTGGACAGGACTGGTGACAAAGCCTGCTGCATGGGCCAAGCAGAGGTGCCGGGGACATGCACGATCCTGACCCTCTGCACATGACCTGACCCCCTGCATGCCCTGTCCAGGTTCACTCTGGGACGGAAGGCGACCATGGGGATCCGTCTTCCCTAGCAGTGGGACCGGGTTAGTCCAATTAGACAGGTGGGCCTTAGGGCGCAGCGGCTGCCAGAGCCCATCCTTGGAGGTTAGGCCATGGGAGGCTGAGGTGTGTGGTCCCCAGCTGAGGCTCTTTTGGTCTTTTCTTAGCAAACACACATTCAGAGATATTTTATTATTAAGAATATCAAGAAAGCAACAAAGAGTAGTCTTAAACCCCAAGTGGAGCCCTGCAAAGCCAGGCCCTGCACCCCTGTTCTGGCTCCCTCCCTAATCCTCGGGGCCAGCCTGGAGTGGGGAACAGCAGTGGGGATGGGGATCTGAGTCTGAGAGATCCCGGGCCAGTGGTGTAGGGTCTTGCAGGAGAGCATGAGGACTTTGGGGTTCACTCAGTGTGAGGTGGGAAGGTATTAGGGGCTCTTGAGAAGAGAGGTGACAGGATCCGGCTTGGGTCTCACAAGAATCCCAGGCTGTTGTGTGGTCACTAGACTGCAGGGACAAGGGCTAGTGCAAGGAGGCCAATAAGGTCATTGGAATAATCCAGCAGGCTCGAAATAGGAGAGATATACATTGCACATTTGTCTTTGACACTTGCATTTGTTTACTTGAATTTGGATTGAATGTGGGGTGTGAACAAGAAGACTCAAGGATGATGCCAAAGGTCTTGCCTGAACAACTAGAAGAATGAAGTTCACATTTTCTGAAGTGGGGTCTTCTTGGGAAGACAATAAAGATAATAATGGGACTTATTTCACTGGATTGTTTTGAGGGTAAATAAGTTAATAAAGCAAAAGGTTAGAACAGACACATATAATAAACATTCAATAATTATTGGTTATTATTTTCCCAACTTTATAAACGTCAAAAAAATATAATCAATAAGCTGCCTGTTATGATGGCCCATTTAAAAACATATTAAAAACACACACAAACAAATCCTCCCACAAATTTTGTAGAGTCCTTATCAGAGCCTTTTTCATTATTGTATTTTGATCAGCACATATACATTTATATTCAATCTCTTATTTGACTTTTAGTGTTGAGTTTAAGTGCTTAGCATAATAGGGAAACGGCAGTTTGTTAAATAGACATCTGGGAAATACGGTTCAGGAGTTTGCTTTTAGAGCTCAAAAATATTTCTCATAGATCAGTGAAGAGAAGAGACATTTTCATGGACGAAAGTGTATTGCAGCACGAGTCTCTCCTGAATGCACACAGGATGGATGTATTTACCGGACATTGAGGTGTAGGATTAGGGAGCTCCTGGGCAGGATCTTACAGGCTTCATTTTTCTGGTGGAGATCACTACTGAAGGGACAGATTGGGTAGGCTTGTATGGATATTTGACACAGTTATTTTCCCCTAGAACTATTCAGATATATTGAATAAATTCTGATCTGTTAAATGGTACTTTCTAATGATGGGATTATAATTTATGAAAATATGTCAAATATTTGAGAAATGTTGAACTAGGAAAATGAATTGCTCACCTCAACCAGAATTAGATATGCAGTGTTTTGTCTGAGGTGCACTTGTAGGATATATAACATATAGAGATTCAAATATAAAATCACATTCAAAAGCCTACATAGTTTTTGCAGGGGAGTTGGGAGGGAATCTAGGTTTTCACTGTAGTTTCTTAAAGAAGAAATTTGTCCAAAGTTGCCTGTAATTGCAGATTGGTTTTATAAGAATACCCATTACTTATGTGAGAAGCACTGTGCAATCTTAAAAATGTATTATCAATGCCCTAATTTTTAGATGAGTAAACTGAAGCTCTGAGAGGTTGGCTGTCTTAAGATCTCTCCTTTTGTAAGGGACAGAATCAGAATTTAAGCCCAGGTCTCTGGTTGGCTCAAATGGTAATTTTTTTTTTGTTTTAAAGAAACACAATATGAGTTTTCTTTTAGACTGCTATTTAAAGAGATATTTGCATTATCAGACCCTGGTCCAGGAATTGGCAGCCAGGGTGAATAAGAGACAATGATTCTGTTGACTATAGAAAGGTTTCCAGAGTCCTAATCTTTATCCATTAAGCATTAGAGCTTAGAAGCATTCTTCTTAACCCGAACAGCTCCCTCCACTCAGTATGCGAGTACTTATTGCCCTCATTACTATTACTTAACATATATCAAATGCCTATGGTGTCCCACTTCCTTACAGACCATATCGTCAAAGCCCTCTTGGCAACAGCCAGCAGGTGAGCTTTGACTGAGTGACTGAATTAATTTCTAAGCAAACATTGCTGACTTCATATTCTCAAGTTAATTTGACCTTGATGTTATGCTTGAGGCAATTTTTCTAAAATATTTCTCATATGGTGCTTTTGAGGTGTGTGAATATATACATTTGGTAAAGAACTTCTTTCACTGTGAATGTGATGGCAGCTGCAGGCCATCTGGAGTGGCCGCCAGCTGCAGCGAAGAGGCAGTAGCAGTGGCAGCAGAAGCAGCTGCGGGAGCAGTAGTGGCAGTGGTGGGTCTCCTGTGCTTTGCATCCCTAAGGCAGTCGACTGAGCTGCCCCCAATCCAACCTCTCGCAGCTGGGTGGGACCCACTCCCTTGCCCAGAGCCTCTGCTCCTCCAGACCCTGGCCCTACATCACTATTATCATCCACCGCCACTGTGGGGAGGGCCTGGGGGGGAAGCAGACAATCCTCAAATCCACCCCTGGGAGGCCCCGTGGAGCCCACCACCCTGGAAGCCACTGTGATGGGGCTGGGCCGAGCTGCGTGCCAATGTGGTAGGGCACAGAGGAATGGGTAGAGAGGGGCACAGCGAGAACCTGGAACACCTGCCACAGGCTGTGAGGAAGCACAGCTGGGGGTTCATGCTCCATGGAGCCAGCAGGAGCTGGGACAAGTGGAAGCCCTGCTCCTTCTGAGTGGGTGGGGTGGGAGCTCCTTGGGTGCAGCTGTAGCCACTCTGCTGCAGCTCCAGACCCAGGCATCTCTGTGCTCTTGGGGGTCCAGGAAGGCCCTCCCTACCTGCAGCAGGCTCAGAAGTACCTGCTCTCACTGCCTGGCTTCTCCCTGTGGTCAGTGCCCACTCCAATCTCAGAGCAAAGTAGGGGACAAGTCTGGGCCAAGTCTAGGCACTGTAAGCCTGGCTGGGTGTGCACATGCTCGAGGCAGCACTGACATGCCAGCTCCCTGCTACCTCAGCCTGCTCTGGACTTTGGGCACTGACAAGCGTGGGAGGGAGGCCAAGCAGGTATTGAGGACAGCCTGGTGCTGGCCTGCCGGCACCCCTCAGCATGAACAGCCTGGGAGCCATGAACAGTGGCAGGAGACAGACAGGTTCCTGGGTGGAAGTGGGCATGTGCCTGGTGATGCCCCACCTTCCAGCTGGGGAGGTCATGAGGCCTGGGGGCAGGGCAGTCAGTCCTGCAGACCAGAGGGGGAACTTGTAGTGCTTTTCCCTGGGCCTGCCCATGGCCACCCATGGCTGTGCATGGACCAATCAGCATGCACTTCCTCCTGTCTGAGGTCCATAAAAACCCCAGACTCAGCCAGACTCAAAGAGAGGATGGAGAAAGGACAGACAACCAGCTATAGAGAGGAGCGGCACTCTCTGCTGAGAACTGAAACGATGATAGGATGACCTGCTCACAGAGAGGAGCTACCCTCTCTGCTGAGAGCTGAACACTCGTTGGACACCCTGGCTGCAGAGAGGAGCTACCCACTTTGGGTCTCCTCTGAGCTGTTCTATCACTTAATAAAACTCCTCTTCGTCTTGCTCGCCCTCCACTTCTCTGCATACCTCATTCTTCCTGGATGCAGGACAAGAACTTGGGACCCATTGAATGGTGGGGCTAAAAGAGCTGTAACAAAAACAGGGCTGAAACATGCCTCTTGCTTGCCATGTTGTGGGTGAAGAAAAGGAGAGGAGAGCTGCGGCTCTTTGGGGAGCCCAGACCTGGGAACTCCCCAAGCCAGGGCTGTGACTCCCTCTTTGGAGCCCTGTGGTTCCTGGCATCTCCAAGCTTGTGGGCACCACTATGTTCCCTAGTGCCAGCTGTGGGTGCTGCTTGTGGTGTGCCTGGTCCAGCTGTGCCCTCACAGGGAGCCAGTGCCTGTGTTGGCACCTGGAGCTGCCCACCCTGCAGCAACAGCTAGCATGCCTGGACCCCACGCTCCACTCATACACCCCTCGCTGCTCTGTGCCTGGCTTGCCCTTGGCAGGCGTGGGATCTAGGCCAGTAGCATGAGCCAAACGCAGCCTGACAGGCCAAGTGGGCAGAATGAGCCCAGTGGGACAGAGCAAAACTTGGGCAAAGGCACCACTAACCACAGAGGTTTCCAGCTGGTGAAGTGACACCCCAAAAATCCTATAACAAATGGATGGATACGAAGGTTACTAACTTACATTGTGTTTGGGGACCACAAGCAATTAATACCACAGTGAGCAGGAAATCAATACAATCATTGTTTTATCCATTCCTGAAATGGAAAAAGGAGAACTGTGTGGATGGGTAGCACTATTGGGTAAAGGGCACAGTCATCTTTAAAGTCTGTTCCTGTATGGTTAGCCCAGATATAGGTTGACTTTTCATTCCACTGCTTATTAAATAAAAATAACAGAAACCACAGTTATTTTTTGAGAGTTTCCTATGTGTCAGGCTTTTCAAAAATAGAGTCATTAAAGCCATAGCTTTAATGTAGCTATAGCTACAGACCCATACTTGGTCTTTTATACTCTTCCCTAAGCCACTGTGGCTGGAAACCTGCAAACTGCATTTGCCAGATTTTGTGCTCAGCTGGGATTCCTTGCTGGCAATGGGAGGCACTCATAACAAATTAAATGTGGGAAGAAAATAGAAACTACCCTGCTTATGGCAGAGGCAGGTGACTACAGACTATTGCAATAGTGCCAGCAGTTCTAGTACCTCTGGAGGTGAGCATAGATGCCTGCAGAGGAAATAGCTAGCAAAACCCAGGCTTTCTGGAGCTCACATGCTGTATCAGGGCAGAGAAATGAGGAATTAGGTGGTCATTACTCCTGGTAGGATGCTATGATTTTCTGATGTTTCTCATCTTTGGAAACCACCAATTTTCCCAATTTTTGCTCCTTTAGCTCCCACATTTTGTCTCTTAATTCCTTAATTTAAATCACTTTCTAGCTTGAGATACCTAGAGAAGTTTGTGTTTTTCTGAATGAACCAGTACTATATCCACTTGGCCCACACTATCCTCTAGAGTCCACTGTGGATAGACAGAAACTTTCCCCCAGACCCAAAGAGTCATTGTTGGCATAGTTACAATTGCCCTGCTACTGAGGATCACATCTGCCCTGTCTGAGCCACAACTTTGTAAGGCTGTGCTGGCACAGTGCTCACAGATTCACAGGGCCCCTGGTGCTGAGAGAGTGACCTCAGATGTTATGGCTGCAAGTTTGATAATGCCAGGAGAGAGATCTAAAATTCAACTGAATAGCAATACATCATCTGTAAATCACGAGACTGAAAAAAATGCAGGATTCCATGGAATTTAAAGGCCTTTTAAGACAGAAAGAAAGACATGTCTATATCTTAGGAACCAAACAAATGAAGAATCTGATCAAACGATCAACTGGAGTTGGAGTTGAGCACTGCTGTGAGTAGACAGAAGAATTAATGTGTTTATCTTGCATTCAGGAATGTGGGCCAAGTGGCACTTCTTCTAAGCGATGGCATCATGGACATGGCAATCACAAACAGTACTCAGTGAGTCCCCTCAGGACTGCCTAGAACACAATCAGTACAATCAGTGTTGTGGTTCAGTTAATGGGGATGGTGACTGTTTTCCTTAATGGGTGAGAATCTTTTAAACCCAGTAAAATTCAGAATTAAATATAGAAATGTTTAAGAGAAATAAAATCATGGCTTAGTATTTTGGGGTTAAGAAGAAACATATACATATTTAGTGTTTAATATACTTGTAATTTTTGAGACAATCTGGCCCATTATAAAGACATTCTTGAAACTCCTACTAAATATATAAAGCATGGACAAATTATCCAGTTCTGAATTTTTTTCCTTTCCATAAACAACTAGACAACTGGAAAAAATATAACAGACAACAATTTCAGATACTGAACAACAGAACAGGCCTGTATCTTAAATAGAAAGAAAATAAATTAGGTGAGACCAGCAATTGCCCTGGCTCTTTGCCTGGAGACACCTTCTAAACTGTGGCACAGGGAAGGGGAATTCAAGTAGAGCATTACTCTGAAAAAGGCAGATGTCAGTGTTCAGGAGAGCTGAGATGGCTGAACTTTGTGGGGAAGAATACCGGAGAGCAGGGAGTGATGCAAAGAAAAAGTTCCAGAAACCTGCATAGGCATCCTTTTGAGTTTTTTGTTGAATGCTCTGCCATGTATGCATAAACTAGGCAAAAATAGACTCCTGGGGAGTTGTAAACGGAACAATTCTCAGAGCTTACATAGGGCTGTGATACTGTACGTTTTGACCATCCAAAATAAAAGAAGCCAGGGCTGTGGTGTGTGCCCGTAATCCTAGCTACTCAAGAGGCTGAGGTGGGAGGATCACTTGAACCTAGGAGTCTCAGGCCAGCCTGGGCAACACAGCGAGACTCTATTCCCCCTCCTCTCCCCAGCAATAAAAACCAAACAAACAAACAAACAAACAAACCCCCAAAGACATAAAAGAGCCCATTGAACACCTGGAGCATTCAGAAAAGACCCCAGAAGGCTATGTCTTAAAAAGTAGAGCTAAACTAGCCTTAGAATAAAAGATACTCCAGATGTGCCCTACCAGTGTTTTAAAAGAGGCCCCCAAAACATCAAGCTCATCCACAAGTAAGTTAATTGCCTGCCAGGACAAAATTCAACATTCTTTCAAAGAAGACAACAAAATTCAAATTCCAAATATGCCACATCCAATAAAAAATCATTGATAATGTAAAGCTACAGAAAAATGTGACCAGTAACCCAGAGAAAAATCAGCCAATAGAAACATAACCTGAAATAATAAAGATAATGGAATTAACAAGTGTTAATTTAAAAACTGCTATTATAAATGTGCTCATGAATGTAGAAGAAAACATGGACATGATGAGGAAAGAAAAGATATAAAATAGAGCCAAATGAAACTTTAAAGGTGAAAAATGTTATATCAGAAATAAAAAATACACTGGATAGGAAGAACAGAATATTAGACCTCATAAGATAAAGTCAGTGAGCTTGAATACATAGGAATAGAAACCATCTAGACTGAAGCACAGAGAGAAAAAGGCTGGAAAAACCCATCTGAGCCTCAGTAAGCTATGAAACAATAGCAAACTGTCTATCACTTGTGTAACTGGAATGTCATAAAGGTGGGGGGGGCAGAAAAAATATTGGAAGAAATAATGGCTGAAACATTTCTAAATTTGAGGAAACTGTAAACCAAGGTTCTCAACAAACCACAAGCAGAAAAAAACCACAAGCGTGCGCGTGCACACACACACACACTATACATACTCCAAAGTACTTTGTATTAAATTGCTAGAAAGATGTGATAGAGAAAAAAATCTTAAAAGTAGTCAGAGTAAAAAAGTAATTAAAAAAAACATGTCATGTACACAGGAACAAAGATGACTGCTGACATTATAAACAATGCAAGCCAGGAGACAATGAAACAGCGTCTTTTATTTTTAATTTTATATTTTTTGGGGGTGAGAAGTGAGGTTTTTTGGTTTTAATAATTACAACTTTTAGATTTAGAGGGTACATCTGCAGGTTTGTTACCTGGGTATATTGCGTGATGCTGAATTTTGGGGTACAATTGATCCTGTCATCAGGTACTAAGCATAGTACCCAATGGTGAGTTTTTCAACCCTTGCCCCTCTCCTTCCCTCTCTCCCCTAGTAGTATTATGTCCATGAGTACCCATTGTTTAACTCCTACTTTTAAGTAAGAACATTTGGTATTTGTTTTTTTGTTCCTGTAGTAATTCACTTAGGATAATGACCTTCGGCTGCATCCATGTCGCTGCAAAGAACATCATTTTACATCATTTTATTCTTTTTTATGGCTGCATAGTATTCCATGTGTATAGGTACCACATATTCTTTACCTAGGTCACCATAGATTGGCACTATAAATGATCTCATAAGAAATATTATAGACAGTTTATGTTGTAGGGAAAGGATATTAGAAGCAAACTTGGATGTATGCAAAGTAATGAAGAGTGTCAGAAATGGTAAAGATTAGGTAAATATAAAATGGATCTCCATACTTTCAATTTATGTAAAAAATAACTATTTAGGCAAAAACAATTATAATGTACCATGGGGGTTTATAACACACGTAAATGTATGATGGCAATAGCACAAAGGCTGGGACGGGAAAGCAGAAGTATACTATTATAAAGATTTTATACATCAAGTGGCATAAAGTGATTTGAAGATAGATGGTGGTGGTAAGTTAAAGATACATACTGTAACCAATTTAATGTGTAATTGATTTTGACTTGATTTTCATGTTGATGACTTACCTAGTTCATATAATTTAAAATATATGTTTATATTCATGGGCGACATATATCTAGGAATTATGTAGAACTTGAAAATGTTTAAATAATTCATTTTACTTACTGAGATACTTAAAAATAAATATATTAAATGAATAGATCTAGTATAAAATATTTGATGCATCATAATAATCCTTTTTTTTAAATAACAAAAGTGTTAGACTGAGGTCTAAGAGGGTAACTGACTTACCTAAAGTAACACAACATGAGGAGCCAGGACTTCATCTTTTAAGTCCTAGGTTTGTTTCCAAACTTATCTCTCCACGGGTTTTTAATTTGCAAAAATATCTCCATGTTTTTGTTGTAACTATTGTTCTTAATGGATAAATACTTGAAATTCTCTTTTGTAGCAAAATTGACAAACAGTTTTTGAAAGGGTAACATGGTTACTATTAAGTTACACCTTTAAAAAATTAATAGACTATTTTTTAGAGCAGTATTAGGTTTATAAGAAAATTGAGTAGAAAGTACAGGGAGTTTCCATAGCCTTATTCTGCCAGTTTCCCTTATTATTAACATCTTGCATTAATTATTGTGATGCATTTGTTACCGATGCAGTACATTGATGAGCCAATATGAATACATTATTTTTAACGAAAGCCTACTGTTTACATTAGGGTTTACTCTTCGTGTTGTAAATCCTATGGGTTTGGACAAATGTATAATGCCATGTATCCACCATTGTAGTATCATACAGAGTGGTTTTACTGCCCTGAGAATCTTTTGTGTCCCATCTATTCATCCTTGTCAGCCCCCTAACCTCCAGCAACCATTGGTCTTTTTATTCTCTCCATTCTTTTCCAGAATATCATATAGTTGAAATTCCGCAATATGAAGTCTTTTCAGATTGGCTTCTTTCACTTAGTACAATACGTTTAAAATTCCTCCAAGTCTTTCTGTGGCTTGATAGCTCATTTCTTTTTAGTGCTGAATAATATTCTATTGTCTGGATGTACCACAGTTTATCTATTTATCTATCAAAGGACATCCTAGTTGCTTCCAGGTTTGGCAATTATGAATAAAGTTGCTGTAAACATTTGTGTGCACATTTTTGTAGGAGTTTACATTTTTAACTAACTTGAGTAAATATCTAGGAATGTGATTCCTGGATCATATAAGAGCATGTTTAGTTTTTCCAAAGTGGCTGCATCATTTTACATCCCTCAGCAGTGAATAAGAGTTCCTGTTGCCCCGCATCCTCATCAGTATTTGGTGGTGTCAGTATTTTGGATTTCTGCCATTCTAATAGGTGTGTAGGAGTAACTCACTGTCCGTGACTTTTTACATGTTACAATCTGCTGCTGATCATAATCCTGAAAGACAGTCCCAAAGGCCATAATCCCGTATGTTGAAATACAGAATGATCAAAAGCACTAATGTCTAAAATTCTTAATGTCTAAAATTCCCCATATACAATCCTGAATGATTAAAATTCCAGAGTTGGAAAACCTGAAAGCAGAGTTCTGTGGAAGGGATTAGTGCATTTTTGGTTGTATTTGGGATGGTGGCATCATGTTAAGTGGAACTATTATCTGTTATTGGCTTTACTTGGAAGTGAAGTATGTTTTAAGACAATGTGTACGGGTGCCAGGCTGACAATGGGAGGACTCGTGAATTTAATTTTAGGTGTCATTTTGACTGGATTAAGGAGTAACTAGGTGGTGGCTTACGCCTGTAATCAATCCCAGCACTTTGGGAGGCTGAGGCAGGTGGATCACATGAGGCCAGGAGTTCAAGACCAGCCTGGCCAACATGGTGAAACCCCATCTCTACTAAAAATACAAAAAAGTTATCTGGGCATGGTGGTGCATACCTGTAATCCCACTTACTCGGGAAGCTGAGGCATGAGAATCGCTTGACCCCGGGAGGCAGAGGTTGTAGTGAGCCAGGATTGTTCCACTGTGCTCCAAGCCTGGGTGACAGAGTAAGACTCTGTCTCAAAAAAAAAAAAAAAAAAAAAGAAAGCATGTCTAGAAACCCAGTAAATGCATTATTTTGGGTGTGTCTGTGAGGGTGTTTCCAGAGGCAATTAGTGTGTGAGTCTGAGTGGACTATGTGGAGAAAGACCTGCCCTGAATTTTGGTGGGCACCAGCCAACTGACTGTGGGCTCATAGAGAACAAATAAAGAATGTGAATTGGTCTTTCTCTGAGAGTTGGGGCAGACTTTTCTCCTGCTGTCTTGAACATCAGAACTCCAGGCTCACTGGCCTTCAGACTCTAAGACTTACACCACCTGTCCCCCAGGTCCAGAGGCTTTTGGCCTTGGACTGAGAGTGACATCATTGGCTTTCCTGGCTCTGAGGCCATCTGAGTTGGATTCAGCCATCCTGCAGCCATCCCATGGTCTCCAGCTTGCAGACAGTCTGTCATGGGACTTCTTAGTCATCAGAATTGTGTGAGCCAATTTCCCTAATAAATCCCCTCTCATATCTCTATATACATATTCTATTGGTTCTAGTTCTCTGGAGAACCCTGACTAGTACAAATTTGGTATTGGGGAAACTGAATTTCATTCCTTCTTACCGTATTCCTTACAACACAATAAAAGAGATCTGTGAAATTGCTCCCTCACAAAAAGACTGTGATAAGTTAAGTGTATGAAGGTACTTAATGGTGAAAGATAAAAGTTTAAAAGCTAATTATTATTGGTGCTGTGAAGGTGGAAAATTGCTTAATTGCTGAGCAACGACCAGACTTTCAAATGGGCAGCATATACCTACAAAATTTGTAGACCCCAACCACTATCCAAATACAAGTGCAGTGAGTGTTTCAAAGATCAAGTGAAAACACAGGCAAAAAATACAAGAAATCTCTCCTGCCAAACTATTCAATTGTGTATGACTTCTGCCCCTTCACACATAATGCCAACTGGCTATGCCATGTATATAATCTTTGTGTTATTTCTGATGCTAGAGGTATAATTGTGCGGAGACTTTTAGAGAGTTCTAATTTGTTTCATGCAATTTTTGCAAATTTGACTTCAGGAAAGTACATTATCACAAGTGTTGACTTTGTATATAAGAACATTAAAACTTCCTCAATAAATGTAGAGATGTTCTTTTTGTGCATCTGTGGTTGTAAAAGATACTATTTCTTGACAGCTCAGCTCTTTGGGTGACTGCATATGCAGGGGTGACTCACTGAGGTTTTTGATAGATCTGGTCAAAAGACTTAGGTTTTCTGTCATGATATTAATATTTCAGACGACTGTAGCTATAAAGCTGGGTGCACACAATTATGCACCAAAGTGATGTGCACTTATACCTCACTTTCTGATAGATTTTTTTGTGGTTCATCTCTTCATAGCTCTTATACCTGTGTGACTGTCATTAGAATTCCTGGGTGTTTATGCTTGCAAAAATTTATATGTGATTATTTATATGTATCTATTTTACTGTATAAAGTGGCCTATGAAGTAGTATTCTTTCATGTTTTATGTTTCTTAAATTCCCTTTTAAGAATGTAAATAAATGCTTTTTAAGAACAAAATTAAAATTATATTTTCCAGAATTATGTTTTTGGGCTTATGGCATTCAGATTGAGTCTTTTGAGATTATGATCAGCACTGGTTTTTCCAATCCCAGAACATCCTTATACTTAGCTCCTGGGGCCCTCAACAGAAGCCAACCCCTTTCCTGTGCCCCAGTGGGCAACTGACCACCCCAATGGAGAGAAACCAGAAGGATTACAGTAGCCAGCTCTATAACCAGTAGAAAAAGAAACACTTAGGCCGGGTACGGTGGTTCACGCCTGTAATCCCAGCACTTTCGGAGGCCAAGGCAGACGGATCACTTTTGGAGGCTGAGGGGGGCAGGAGGTAAGGAGTTCGAGACCAGCCTGGCCTACATGGTGAAACCCCATCTCTACTAAAAATACAAAATGCTTAGACCTAAGTATTTCCTTTGTTTCTGAGTGACTGTAAATAGTATTATATTTTACATTTCAGAGTCCATATGTTTATTGATAACAAGTAGAAATATAATTCAGTTTTCTATGTTTATCTTATATTCTATGAGCTTGCTGAACTTTTTAGTTCTAGTTTTTTGTTTGTTTTTGTATATTCCTTGGGATTTTTTGTTCAGATAAGCATGCTGTCTGCAAACAGGGATAGTTTTATTTCCTCCATTTCAAAGTATATGCTTTTTATTTCCTTTTCTTGCCTTATTGCAGTGTCTAGAACTTCCAGTAGTATGTTGAATAACAGTGGCCACAGAGGACATCTTGCTTTGCTCCTGACCTTACAGAAAAAGCATATAGTCTTCAATCATAAAGTACATTGTAAACTGTAGGTTTTTGTAGATTTATCAAGTTGAGGATGTTCTCCTCTCTTCCTAGATTTCTGAGAATTTTTATCATGAATGGATGTTGAATTTTGTCAAGTGCTTTTTCTGCCTCAGTTGATATGATCATATGTGTTAGAGAGGATTCTCCAGAGAAACAGAAATGATAAGGAATCAGCTCATACAATCGTGGAGGCTGAGAAGTCAGATCCAGGAGAGCTGATGGTATAGTCCCAGTCTGGGACTGAAAGCCAGAGAAATAGAAGCGCCAGTGATGTAGGTTCCAGTCCAAGTCCAAGTCTGAAGACAGGAGAAGATCAATGGCCCAGTGACAAGACAGGCAAAGGAAAGAATTCTTTCTTACTTAATCTTTCTTTTCTATTCAGGCCTTCAGTGGGTTGAAGGAGGCCCACCCACACTGGGGAGGACAGCCTTCTTTACTCAATCTAATGATTCAAATGTCAATCTCACCCAAAAGCACCCTTACAGACACACCCAGAACAATATTTAACCAAATAACTGCGCACCCTGTGGTCCAGTCAAGTAGACACATAAAATTAAACATCACATCATGTAATTTTTCTTCTTTGGCATGTTAATCAGGTGGATTACATTGATTGATTTTCAAATATTGAATCAGACTGTATCCTTAGTACAAACCCTGCTTGGTTATGGTGTATCATTCTCTTTTAAATGTTGTGGAATTCTAGTTTGCAAATATTTTGTCAATGGTTTTTGCATCTATGTTCATGAGAGATATTAATCTGGAGTTTTCTTTTTGCATTGTTTTACATGTAGAGTTCAGGGTAATATGAGTTTCATAAAAATAATTGGAAAATGTTTCTTCCTTTTCTATGTTCTGGATGATTGTGTAGATTACTATTAATTATTTAAACATTTGGTAGAATTTTCCAGTAAAGCTTTCTTGGCCTGGAGAGTTCTTTTAAGGAGTTTTAAAATTATTAATTCAATATTCTTCATAGATATGGGGCTATTCAAGTCATCTCTTTCATGCTGGGTGAGTTGGGGTAGCTTATGTGTTTTAAGGAATTGGTTCGTTTCACCTAAGTGCTTTATGAGAGTAGTGTTATTCCTGGTATTCTCTTGCTTCACTCTGGATATTGTATGGTGTGTAGTGATGTTTCTTGTTTCATTCCTGATATGCATATTTTGTCTTCTCTCCTTTTTCTTTGTCAGTCTCGTGAGAGGTTTGTCAATTTTATTGATCTTTTCAAAGAACCAGCTTTTCATTTTCGTTTCATTTCATTTCATTTTCTCTATTGTTTTTCTGTTTTCACTTACATTGCTGTCTTCTCTTACCTTTATTATTTTCCTCCCTCCTGTTTTGCATTAATTTTGCTGTTCCCTTTCTACTTTTTTTTTTGTTTAAGGGAGAGACTTTTCACTTTTCTAATGGATGCATTTAGTATTTCCCTCTCAGCACTGCTATACCTGTGTCCCATACATTTTTATATGTTGTATTTTTGTTTTTATTCAGTACAGTGTATTTAAAAAGTTTCCCTTGAGACTTCATTTTTTACCTATGTATTATTTTTGAAGGGTGTTGTTTAGTTTTCAAGTGTTTCCACCTGGCATCCGTGATCACCCATGAGTGAGGGGACCAAATTGGCTGTTAAATCCTTCATATCTAGGCTCAATTCAGTTTTCCAGCCCCATTTCTCATTACTTCCTGCAACGAAAACCTTATTTCTAGCCAAATTTAATGTTTCATACCACTCTCTTAACATTAACATGTGCCTTTTTGGCTTTGCATTTTTGCTTATTTTTAAAATTCTTGGAAGACCACATTTTATTTTCATTTCCTAAATAACAGTTGCAAAGCTACCTTAGGGCTATACTATAAAGAAGCTCATACTAAATCTTCTTAGTTTAGAAAAAGTTTGTAGTTGAAATTATAGAAATATAATGAGGAGTGATGATGCTGGGTGAAAGATGTGGTCTGAAAAAATTGATCAGATTAAAGTCCGGAATCCGGGTTACTAATTATACACCCATTTTTTCCCCAAACAATACAGAACACTAAGCCCTGAGGATGTAGGATGAATGTCTACCACCACCTGAATGAGTGAGCCTACAGTCAATTTGCACTCATATTCATTTACTTAGAGAATTTGAGTAATTTTCTCAGTTTATTATGAACAGGGCTAACAATGATTCATTTGCAAAGTGCCTAGGTTAAGAAGATCTCAAATTTGAAAAGCTTTTAAAAATATAATTGATAATAGCATGGCATAAGGTTTCTCAGAAATTATTATAGTCTTTAACCTAAGAAAATAAACATATCTAATTGAGGCCTGCTAAATAATGAAAAATAAAAATTCTGTTTTGGAAATCCAAAATACATTCAATGAAAATTATCAGTTAGCAAATTTCATGCAAACAATTCCATTTTATTATAACCCTTTGAGTATATATTGGACTCCTTTCTAAGTTCAAAGAGTTTAGTTCAATTATTTTTTACAAAATCCAACATATAATCATCCAGTAAAGTCTACTGGGTAGTAAATGAATCATCGAATAATACTTTTCTATTCAGGTTTGCAGATGTGTTTATTTATTTATTTTTTTTTAATTTTATCATTATTATACTTTAAGTTTTAGGGTACATGTGCACAATGTGCAGGCTTGTTACATATGTATACATGTGCCATGTTGGTGTGCTGCACCCATTAACTAGTCATTTAGCATTAGGTATATCTCCTAATGCTATCCCTCCCCCCTGCCCCGACCCCACAACAGTCCCCAGAGTGTGATGTTCCCCTTCCTGTGTCCATGTGTTCTCATTGTTTAATTCCCACCTATGAGTGAGAACATACGGTGTTTGGTTTTTTGTCCTTGCCATAGTTTGCTGAGAATGATGGTTTCCAGCTTCATCCATGTCCCTACAAAGGACATGAACTCATCCTTTTTTATGGCTGCATAGTATTCCATGGTGTATATGTGCCACATTTTCTTAATCCAGTCTATCATTGTTGGACATTTGGGTTGGTTCCAAGTCTTTGCTATTGTGAATAGTGCCGCAATAAACATACGTGTGCATGTGTCTTTATAGCAACATGATTTATAATCCTTTGGGTATATACTCAGTAATGGGATGGCTGGGTCAAATGGTATTTCTAGTTCTAGTTCCCTGAGGAATCGCCACACTGACTTCCACAATGGTTGAACTAGTTTACAGTCCCACCAACAGTGGAAAAGTGTTCCTATTTCTCCACATCCTCTACAGGACCTGTTGTTTCCTGACTTTTTAATGATTTCCATTCTAACTGGTGTGAGATGGTATCTCATTGTGGTTTTGATTTGAATTTCTCTGATGGCCAGTGATGATGAGCATTTTTTCATGTGTTTTTTGGCTGCATAAATGTCTTCTTTTGAGAAGTGTCTGTTCATATCCTTCGCCCACTTTTTGATGGGGTTGTTTGTTTTTTTCTTGTAAATTTATTTGAGTTCATTGTAGATTCTGGATATTAGCCCTTTGTCAGATGAGTAGGTTGCAAAAATTTTCTCCCATTCTGTAGGTTGCCTGTTCACTCTGATGGTAGTTTCTTTTGCTGTGCAGAAGCTCTTCAGTTTAATTAGATCCCATTGTCAATTTTGGCTTTTGTTGCCATTGCTTTCGATGTTTTAGACATGAAGTCCTTGCCCATGCCTATGTCCTGAATGGTATTGCCTAGGTTTTGTTCTAGGGTTTTTATGGTTTTAGGTCTAACATTTAAGTCTTTAATCCAACTTGAATTGATTTTTGTATAAGGTGTAAGGAAGGGATCCAGTTTCAGCTTTCTACATATGGCTAGCCAGTTTTCCCAGCACCATTTATTAAATAGGGAATCCTTTCCCCATTGCTTGTTTTTCTCAGGTTTGTCAAAGTCAGATGGTTGTAGATATGCGGCATTATTTCTAAGGGCTCTGTTCTGTTCCATTGATCTTATATCTGTTTTGGTACCAGTACCATGCTGTTTTGGTTACTGTAGCCTTGTAGTATAGTTTGAAGTCAGGTAGTGTGATGCCTCTGGCTTTGTTCTTTTGGCTTCGGATTGACTTGGCAATGTGGGCTCTTTTTTGGTTCCATATGAACTTGAAAGTAGTTTTTTCCAATTCTGTGAAGGAAGTCATTGGTAGCTTGATGGGGATGGCATTGAATCTATAAATTACCTTGGGCAGTATGGCCATTTTCATGATATGGATTCTTCCTACCCATGAGCATGGAATGTTCTTCCATTTCTTTGTATCCTCTTTTATTTCATTGAGCAGTGGTTTGTAGTTCTCCTTGAAGAGGTCCTTCACATCCCTTGTAAGTTGGATTCCTAGGTATTTTATTCTCTTTGAAGCAATTGTGAATGGGAGTTCACTTATGATTTGGCTCCCTGTTTGTCTGCTTTTGGTGTATAAGAATGCTTTTGATTTTTGTACATTGATTTTGTATCCTGAGACTTTGCTGAAGTTGCTTATCAGCTTAAGGAGATTTTGGGCTGAGATGATGGGGTTTTCTAAATATACAATCATGTCATCTGCAAACAGGGATAATTTGACTTCCTCTTTTCCTAATTGAATACCCTTTATTTCCTTCTCCTGCCTGATTGCCCTGGCCAGAACTTCCAGCACCATGTTGAATAGGAGTAGTGAGAGAGGGCATCCCTGTCTTGTGCCAGTTTTCAAAGGGAATGCTTCCAATTTTTGCCCATTCAGTATGATATTGGCTGTGGGTTTGTCATAGATAGCTCTTATTATTTTGAGATACGTCCCAACAATACCTAATTTATTGAGAGTTTTTAGCATGAAGCGTTATTGAATTTTGTCAAAGGCCTTTTCTGCATCTATTGAGATAATCATGTGGTTTTTGTCTTTGGTTCTGTTTATATGCTGGATTACATTTATTGATTTGCGTATGTTGAAACAGCCTTGCATCCCAGGGATGAAGCCCACTTGATTGTGGTGGATAAGCTTTTTGATGTGCTGCTGGATTCGGTTTGCCAGTATTTTATTGAGGATTTTTGCATCAATGTTCATCAAGTATATTGGTCTAAAATTCTCTTTTTTGTTTGTGTCTCTGCCAGGCTTTGGTATCAGGATGATGCTGGCCTCATAAAATGAGTTAGGGAGGATTCCCTCTTTTTCTATTGATTGGAATAGTTTCAGAAGGACTGGTAACAGCTCCTCCTTGTACCTCTGGTAAAATTCGGCAGTGAATCCGTCTGGTCCTGGACTTTTTTTTGCTTGGTAAGCTATTGATTATTGCCACAGTTTTCAGAGCCTGTTATTGGTCTATTCGGAGATTCAACTTCTTCCTGGTTTAGTCTTGGGAGAGTGTGTTTGTTGAGGAATTTATCCATTTCTTCCAGATTTTCTAGTTTATTTGTGTAGAGGTGTTTATAGTATTCTCTGATGGTAGTTTGTATTTCTGTGGGATCGGTGGTGATATCCCCTTTATCATTTTTATTGCGCCTATTTGATTCTTCTCTCTTTTCTTCTTTATTAGTCTTGCTAGTGGTCTATCGATTTTGTTGATCTTTTCAAAAAACAATCTCCTGGATTCATTAATTTTTTGAAGGGTTTTTTGTGTCTCTATTTCCTTCAGTTCTCCTCTGATTTTAGTTATTTCTTGCCTTCTGCTAGCTTTTGAATGTGTTTGCTCTTGCTTTTCTAATTCTTTTAATTGTGATGTTAGGGTGTCAATTTTGGATCTTTCCTGCTTTCTCTTGTGGGCATTTAGTGCTATAAATTTCCCTCTACACACTGCTTTGATTGTGTCCCAGAGATTCTGGTATGTTGTGTCTTTGTTCTCGTTGGTTTCAAAGAACATCTTTATTTCTGCCTTCATTTTGTTATGTACCCAGAAGTCATTCAGGAGCAGGTTATTCAGTTTCCATGTAGTTGAGCAGTTTTGAGTGAGTTTCTTAATCCTGCTTTCTAGTTTGATTGCACTGTGGTCTGAGAGACAGTTTGTTATAATTTCTGTTCTTTTATATTTGCTGAGGAGTGCTTTACTTCCAAGCATGTGATCAATTTTGGAATAGGTGTGGTGTGGTGCTGAAAAGAATGTATATTCTGTTGATTTGGGGTGGAGAGTTCTGTAGATGTCTATTAGGTCCGCGTGGTGCAGAGCTGAGTTCAATTCCTGGGTATCCTTGTTAACTTTCTGTTTAGCTGATCTGTCTAATGTTGACAGTGGGGTGTTAAAGTCTCCCATTATTATTGTGTGGGAGTCTAAGTCTCTTTGTAGGTCACTAAGGACTTGCTTTATGAATCTGGGTGCTCCTGTATTGGGTGCATATATATTTAGGATAGTTAGCTCTTCTTGTTGAATTGATCCCTTTACCATTATGTAATGGCCTTCCTTGTCTCTTTTGATCTCTGTTGGTTTAAAGTCTGTTTTATCAGAGACTAGGATTGCAACCCCTGCCTTTTTTTGTTTTCCATTTCCTTGGTAGATCTTCCTCCATCCTTTTATTTTGAGCCTATGTATGTCTCTGCACATGAGATGGTTTTCCTGAATACAGCACACTGATGGGTCTTGACTCTTTATCCAATTTGCCAGTCTGTGTCTTTTAATTGGAGCATTTAGCCCATTTACATTTAAAGTTAATATTGTTATGTGTGGATTTGGTCTTGTCATTATGATGTTAGCTGGTTATTTTGCTTGTTAGTTGATGCAGTTTCTTCCTAGCCTTGATGGTCTTTACATTTTGGCATGTTTTTGCAGTTGCTGGTACCGGTTGTTCTTTTCCATGTTTAGTGCTTCCTTCAGGAGCTCTTTTAGGGCAGGCCTGGTGGTGACAAAATCTCTCAGCATTTGCTTGTCTGTAAAGTATTTTATTTCTCCTCCACTTATGAAGCTTAGTTTGGCTGGATATGAAATTCTGGGTTGAAAATTCTTTTTTAAAGAATGTTGAATATTGGCCCCCACTCTCTTCTGGTTTGTAGAGTTTCTGCCGAGAGATCCGCTGTTAGTCTGATGTTCTTCCCTTTTTGAGTAACCCGGCCTTTCTCTCTGGCTGCCCTTAACATTTTTTCCTTCAACTTTGGTGAATCTGACAATTATGTGTCTTGGAGTTGCTCTTCTCGAGGAGTATCTTTGTGGCGTTCTCTGTATTTTCTGAATCTGAATGTTGGCCTGCCTTGCTAGATTGGGGAAGTTCTCCTGGATAATATCCTGCATGGTGTTTCCCAACTTGGTTGCATTCTCCCCATCACTTTCAGGTAAACCAATCAGACGTAGATTTGGTCTTTTCACATAGTCCCTTATTTCTTGGAGGCTTTGTTTGTTTCTTTGTATTCTTTTTTCTCTAAACTTCCCTTCTCACTTCATTTCATTCATTTCGTCTTCCGTCACTGATACCCTTTCTCCCAGTTGATCGCATCAGCTCCTGAGGCTTTTGCATTCTTCACGTAGTTCTCGAGCCTTGGCTTTCAGCTCCATCAGCTCCTTTAAGGACTCTCTGCGTTGGTTATCCTAGTTATCCATTCATCTAATTTTTTTTCACCGTTTTTAACTTCTTTGCCATTGGTTTGAATTTCCTCCTGTAGCTCAGAGTAGTTTGATCATCTGAAGCCTTCTTCTCTCATCTTGTCAAAGTCATTCTCCGTCCAGCTTTGTTCCATTGCTAGTGAGGAGCTGCATTCCTTTGGAGGAAGAGAGGTGCTCTGCTTTTTAGAGTTTCCAGTTTTTCTGCTCTGTTTTTTCCCCATCTTTGTGGTTTTATCTACTTTTGGTCTTTGTTGATGTTGACGTACAGAAGGGTTTTTGGTGTGGATGTCCTTTCTGTTTGTTAGTTTTCTTTCTAACAGACAGGACCCTCAGCTGCAGGTCTGTTGGAGTTTGCTAGAGGTCCACTCCAGACCCTGTTTGCCTGGGTATCAGCAGTGGTGGCTGCAGAACAGTGGTGGCTGTAGGACAGCGGATCTTGGTGAACTGCAAATGCTGCTGCCTCGTTCCTCTGGAAGTTTTGTCTCAGAGGAGTACCCGGCTGTGTGAGGTGTCAGTCTGCCCCTACCAGGCGGTGCCTCCCAGTTAGGCTGCTCGGGGGTCAGGGACCCACTTGAGGAGGTAGGCTGCCCATTCTCAGATCTCAAGCTGCGTGCTGGGAGAACCACTACTCTCTTCAAAGCTGTCAGACAGGGACATTTTTGTCTGCAGAGATTACTGCTGTCTTTTTGTTTGTCTGTGTCCTGCCCCCAGAGGTGGAGCCTACAGAGGTAGGCAGGCCTCCTTGAGCTGTGGTGGGCTCCACCCAGTTCGAGCTTCCCGGCTGCTTTGTTTACCTAATCAAGCCTGGGTAATGGCAGGTGCCCCTCCCCCAGCCTCGCTACCATCTTGCAGTTTGATCTCAGACTGCTGTGCTAGCAATTGGCAAGACTCCATGGGCATAGGACCCTCTGAGCCATGTGTGGGATATAATCTCCTGGTGTGTCATTTTTTAAGCCTGTTGGAAAAGCGCAGTATTAGGGTGGGAGTGACCTGATTTTCCAGGTGCCGTCTGTCACCCCTTTCTTTGACTAGGAAAGGGAACTCCCTGACCCCTTGCACTTCCTGAGCGAGGCAATGCCTCGCCCTGCTTCGGCTTGCTCACAGTGTGCTGCACCCACTGTCTGGCACTCCCTAGTGAGATGAACCCAGTACCTCAGATGGAAATGCAGAAATCACCCATCTTCTCTGTCGCTCACGCTGGGAGCTGTAGATTGGAGCTGTTCCTATTCGGCCATCTTGGCTCAGATGTGTTTATTTCTAACATGCAATTTCACTGATTAAAACCATATCTGTTTCCTGCCTGAGTGGCATTTTGACCTCTGGGGGGAGCATTCTAGAATTCCTATCCCTTCCCAGGTACTGCTTCCTAAAGACAGTCAGGCGCCCTGTGAATTCTGATACTGGCTTTTCCTTCATGTCACACATGACTGGGTCTTGGGTTAGTGCATTAGGCAGTGGGCCTCACGTTGGGGTCCTTAGACTAACTCTATCCTCGGGAGAACTGTGAAAATGTACTTTCTGAGGCTCTACTTACTACCCACAGAATTAGACTGTCTGTGAGTGATCCCGAAATCAGCATGTTTTTCAAGTACCCTAAGTGAACTAAGAGCTCATTATTTATGAGGTAGCCAGGTGCGGTGGCTAACACCTGTAATCCCAGCACTTTGGAAGGCTGAAGTGAATGGATCACTTGAGCCAAGGAGTTCAAGACCAGCCCAAGCAATTGGCAAAACCCTGTGTCTACAGAAAATTAAAAAATTAGTGAGCGTGAGGCTGGGCGTGGTGGCTCATGCCTGTAATCCCAGCACTTTGGGAGGCTGAGGAGGGTGGATCACAAGGTCAGGAGTTCAAGATCAGCCTGGCCAAGAAAGTGAAATCCTGTCTCTACTAAAAATACACAAATTAGCTGGGCGTGGTGGTGCATGCCTATAATCCCAGCTACTTGGGAGGCTGAGGTAGAGAACTGTTTGAACCTGGGTGGTGGAGGTCACAGTGAGCCAAGATCATGCCACTGCACTCCAGCCTAGATAACAGAGTGAGACTCCATCTCTAATAAATAAATAAATAAATAAATAAATAAATAAATAAATTAGTGAGCATGGTGGTGCACACCTATAGTGCCAGCTATTCAGGAGGCTGAGGTAGGAGGATTGCTTGAGCTTGGGAGATTGAGGCTGCAGTGAGATCTGATCACACCATTGCTCTCCAGCCTGGATGACAGAGCAAGACCTTCCCCCATCACCCCAAATATCCTAACAACAACAACAACCACAACAAAATAAACAAAAAACATTTATGAATCGCTGGTCTGAAATAAGACAATCCACATTTTCAGGCATGGAATTCCCCTGTATGTTGTGTAATTTGGCTCACCTGCCCACAACCCTGGGCCATCACATATAGTGCGGCTATTATTCTACCTAACACTGCTCTCTGCATCTGGGTGCCATTTCACATTACTTTTGTATGAACTGATGGGGGCAGAGGTCACCACTTTACTCTCCATTTTATTAGCAGTCATTTCCCTTACCTACTGCCTTGGTATCCGTGTACTATTTAGTATCACTGACTATTTATTGTATTATTTTGCATGTATTTATAAGTTCTTAGGTTATTGTTTTTAGTTGTATAACATCTCAGTATATTTTGTCTCTCCAACAGGATTTAAACTCCTTGAAGACAGAGAGAATGACTTTGTTTCTTTAATATTCTGGAACAGTTCCTTGCTCGGGACTCTAAGGCCAGCACGTGTTCATTAATGCATTTTAACAGGCTGGTTTTCTGCATACAAACATTCAGTTTTAGAAGAACACTCTGATAATGTGGTGCTTGGGTGTCCAGATATAGATTACCTAATGAGATACGGGAATAAAGCACTGGGTGCATGGTTCCTCCAGCACTCTGTGTGAGGGAAAGGACCATTTTGGCAGAGCCTCATTAGCATCCATAGGGATTTGTGATTAATTAAAAATGTTAGTGATCATCAGTGCCTGAGAGTCAGGGGAGATGGATACTCAGCATCTGCTCCAATAATAACTTAAATGCCCCCAATTTTTGTCTATATTCTAATCATCTGAGTATCTATTTATTCCAGGAGTATCTTAAAATACTAGATGACATTTCACTGAAGCCAATGAGTATTTCCTGAAAACTCAGAAACAGATTTTTCTAGAAAAATCTTTATACTTTTTTTCTTTTAAGACGGTAGACTTTGTGTGTATATGTGTGTGCACAGTGTGTATACAAATATGTACAGAGTTAGAAAGGCTACCTGATTTTTAACTCTCTATAGAGAGAGCATACTCCAGGAATATGTGCTAATTGGTGCAAATAATTTAGTCACAACTATAAAAATTCAATTCAGCCCAATATGTAAAGTTTTATGTCTTTGTGGTAACTGTCCATCAGTGATCAGTAAGTTAGTAAGTGTGCTTGTGTTGATAAGTCTGTTTTAGGCTAGGAATGGTGGCTGATGCCTGTAATCCCAGTGTGTTGAGAGACAGAGGTGGGAAGATCCCTTGAGCCAGGAGCTCAAGACCAGCCTGGGTAACATAGCGAGACCACGTCTCTATAAAAATAAAATTAAATAAAATCGGTTGGGTGTGGTGATGTGCTCCTATAGTCCTAGCTACTGGAGAGCCTGAGGCAGGAGATCACTGGAGCCCAGGTGTTGGAGGTTGCAATGAGCTATGATCGTGCCACTGCACTCTAGCCTGGATGACAGAACAATATCTCATTGAAAGAAAGAAGGAAAGACAGAGAGAGGGAGGGAGGGAAGGAAGGAGGAAGGTGGGGTGGGGAGAGAGACAGGAAGGAAGAAAAAGAAAAGAAAAGAAGGAAAGAAGGGGGGAAAGAAGGAAGGAAGGAAGGAAAGAGAATCTGTTGTAACTTTGGGTTTAAGTGAAATTTTACCAAAGTAAACCATTATAGCCAATATAAGATGTGTTTCACTACACTTGTTTATAGAAATGGTCCATATGCAAAGACATGGATCTGAAGTTTCTTTTAGAACTAAGACAAGGATGTACTTTGGTGCCTCTGAGAAACTGGCACACTTATTCCTTTTTGAAAATAGGAACTGCATAATTGACAGTGTCTGCCTTTCTGTTTGGCTGCCAAAAACCTTAGAACCAAATTTAAAGCTCAGCTATACCAATTATGTGGAGATTTAGCAGCTGAATATCTATGTTACTTTATCAAGTTATCTTGACATTCTACTTATTATTTTTCAGATACCCCATACCTGAAATCCTTCATGGAAAAATGTGGAATGAATAAATTAGTAAAATAAATAAGATAGGGTTGTTGCTTTGTGACTTAGGAGGGGAGAAGATATTGGCTATCACAGAACCTCAATTTTCACCCACTAAACAAGAACAATAACACTTTCCTACTTCCTTCACAGGATGGGTGTGAGGATTAATTTAGGCCAGGTCAATTATAAGCAACTATACAGAAGGTATTTTTTGCAGAGAAGGTCCCAACTTTAAAGCTGAAGCTATATTTACTCTAAGGATTTGGAGAGGTCACTAAGGTGTATGAGGCAGGCCAAGGAAGATTGGAGGAGAGAGTGAATTCTAGAAGGGAATCAATCCAATTGGGTGAATGGAGGACTAAGGTGAGCTCATTGTCCAGGACCAATGGATCAATATTAGTGAGTGGGGTAATCGTATTCATAGTATGCTAGCCCCTTTATGCCATACTTATGCTGAGGCCCTGGGTAGGGAAAGTATAAAAATTAGAAGACCTGTTTCACTAAAATCTCTGTAAGATGCCGAGAACATAAGGCAACGCTTCTGTAACCAAGTAATAGTGCAAAGCATAAATCTACCAGTGGTGCCTCCGTTTCCTCACCCCCCATTATTCTTCAGAATACTCCAATCTTCTTGAGGTGATCAGTCAATTTATCCCTAATAATAGAAATGACTTTGAATAAAGTTCAGTGGTGACCTCAGAATAGCGAAATCCGAGGTTTCATCTTACAAGTCTCTCTGGAATATGACAGTGCGCATTACCTTGTCTACGAAGTGCTCCTCTCTGGAGTTGCAGGACCCCATCCCTCTCTCTGACCATTTTTCTCCCCCTTGTTGCTGGTTCCTCTGCTGCAGCCACACTCCAACACTCACTGAACTGGGGTCAGCCCTTAGACCTGGTCTCGTTTCCCTCTGGACACTTTAGGATTCTGGGTATCTTGTTTGACAAGTTATACATACTAATAATAGTCAGCATAACAATGCATGTTCATCACTTATTTTAAAAAATAGAACATATTCACATCTATCTGACTGAATTTGCATTTTGAAATGACTCCTTGAATCAGAGAGAAAAGGAACTAGCATGTGGAGAATTGTATCTAAGTCCAGATATACCCTTCATCCTTTACAGACACACAGATGATTATCATTTATGCAGGAAAAAAATTGAGAGCTACCTATCCCCTCCATTCCTAGCTAATCTACCATCTAATCCCAGTGACCCTAAAACTGTATCTTTATCCCAGAACTTTCTCCTGACTTCTAGGCTGACACTGAACAGGATCATGATACTCGAATGTCCCTTAGGAATTCAAACACAAATTCATTATCATTTCCCTCTGAACATCTCTCTTTTATTCATCAACCCACCAGGAGTTATCCTAGATTTATTCTCCTGTATGCACCACTGTGTTTATGTCTGTTCTCTCATTGCTATAAAGAAATACCTAAAGTTGGGTAATTTATAAAGAAAAGAGGTTTAATTGTCTCACAGTTCTGCAGGCTGTACAGGAAGTGTGGTGCCAGCATCTGCTTCTGGGGAGGCCTCAGGAAGTTTCCAGTCATGGCAGAAGGCAAAGGGAGAGCTGGCACATCACATTGCAAGACAGGAGCAAGAGGGGGTGGGGAAGGTCCCAGAACTCACTGAGCAAGAACTTACTCATCACCAAGGGGATGGTGCTAAACCATTCATGAGGGATCTGCCCCATGATCCAATCACCTCCCACCAGGCCCCACCTCCAACACTGGGCATCACATTTCAGCATGAGATTTGGAGAGGACAAACATTCAAACCATATCATCCACATTTGCATCTGGCCTCCAAATTGTCTATATTTCTGTACCATGCTTTAGAGCTCTGTTCCTTCCTCTAAATCCATGGCCTTCACATGTTAGTGAACATCAGAATCCCTGGGAGGGCTTGGTACAACACAGATGGCCGGGCCCCAACTCCGAGTTTCAGATTCTGCGTGGATGCGCACTTCTAACAAATTTCCACACCGTGCTGATGCTGCTGGTTGAGGGGAAAAGGGTGGGCAGTCACACTTTGGGAAACACAGGCTTAACTCATTGCTCTTAGTGCTTTGTTTTGTCTCTAATCCTTTCCTACTTGTCCTAGGTAATAGTCTCTTTACTTTCCTTACCCCACCTCACAAAACTCTTTACTTTTCCTCTCTACCTGTACTGCCTGATAGAACTTTCTGTGAGGATGGAACTGTTCACATGTACTGTCCAACACAGCTGCCACCAGACACATGTAGGTACTGAACACTTTAAATGTGGCTGCTGCCCTCAAGGACTGAATTCTCAATTATTAAATAGTTATTTAATTTTCAATGTGGCTAGTGGCTACTGTACTGGATGGTGCAACTCTATATTGTTGCCAGACCTTTCCAGGACAAAAGTCTATTCACATTTCTTCTTTATTTAAAATGTCCTGATGGTGCCACATTGTCTACAGACTCAAGGTGAGGATTATAGTGTGATTCATGTCTAGCTTTGAAATCAGGTGGACCTGAGTTTGAATCTTGGCTGAAATATTTAATAGCCATGTTGCTTTAGGTAAGTGAGTTAATCATTGATCCTCAGTTTCCTTGTCTGTCAAAGTAAATTACTTATTATAGTGATCATAGAAAGTGATCAGTAGGAAGGATCCATAAATTATAATGAGAAGCTGATACATACTCACTAATAATAATGATAATGATAGTTATTGTTCCAAACTTCTTTGTAAGACATGTAAGTCCCTTCACAACTGGGGACTTGCCTTGCTTAAAAAATTTGATTTTGATATATCTTGTGTATTAGTCTGTTTTCACACTGCTGATAAAGACATACCTGAGACTTGGCAATGTAAAAAGAAAGAGGTTTAATGGACTCCCACTTCCACAGGAGTGGGGAGGCCTCACAATCATGGTGACATATCTCACGTGGCGGCAGACAAGAGAAGAGAATGAGAGCCAAGTGAAAGGGGTTTCCACTTATAAAACCATCAGATCTTGTGAGACTTATTCACTGCCACGAGAACAGTATGGGGGAAATTGCTCCCATGATTCTTTTATCTCCCACTGGGTCCCTCCCACAACATGAGGGAATTACGAGAGCTACAATTAAAGATGAGATTTGGGTGGGGACACAGCCAAAAACCATATCACCTCGTCTTGTACCTTAACTTCTAGAATTCTAAATTGTTTGCATTTCCCCCCAATATTATCATCAAACGCATGCTTCTGTGCCTTCAGTAATAATGGTTCCTTGCTAGTCCACCCTTGAGAACATTACTTATCTTTTTATATTAAGCCAATAGGGTTACTTTATCTATGAAAACCTTTACTTTCCCCCATTACATCAGATAGAGCTGAGTACCTCCTCCTTTGTGTCTACAATGCACCATTTCTATCATGGCACTTCTTATTGCACTTATTTGTCCATGTGTAATTCCTTCTCCAAGACTGCATTCCTAGAAAGCGGGGCCATTTTAAATATTTCACCTCTTAGGACCCAGTACATGATACATTGCAGGCACTTAAAACCTGTTTGTTGAGTGAATGATTGACCAGGTCCTGTTAAAGGGCAGAGTTCGGTTGTTTCCTGAGCAATGGAAAACCATTCAAATCTTTAGTACAAGATTTGTTCCTAGTTAGCTCATAGCTTATAGTCAGGCTACTGGCTTCCCTGATCCTTAGAAGTTGGAGATTGGAATAGAGCCTCCCAAGATTCCGTACAACTCTAACACACTCTATCCTCATTGTCTTCTACATAGATTTTTAATTTTTTTTAAGTTCTGCTATATTATGCTAACATGGAATATATTATTTTGGCACCAATGAAAATATTGTTTCTTGGAAGTAGGATACAGATTTAAAGTGATTACTTGTTATTTTTTGTTTGTTTTAGCTAAAGTCAATATCCCAACATTTACAGAAACTTTAAACACTGAAAATAGAAATTCAAAATCCACCCTAAAAGGCAGGAAATGGCAAAATATAGTGTGTAATCAGGAAATATTAATAGCAAGGATCTTGGGAGGCTAAGACACTGGACATAAGCATGGGGAAGACAAAAAGAAGTGTGAAAAGCCAGACTGAGACATATTGTAGAGGGGTTTCATTGCCATTGTTCTTAATTTAACAAAAAATAGGGAACCATAGGAATGTCAACCTGGCTACAGTGTTGTGGAGTTATCGTATCTGGAAAGTTGAAGAAGATAAAGAATTTTCAACATTGAGTCCTGGAGGGACACACGGCGGCTCAGAACTAATGTGTTTGGAGGAACTGGAAAAAGGCAGGGAGACAGATGTTGCAGTTGACAAATATTCTGTCCTTAGATACTGATTAGCTATGGGGCGAGGGAAGGATGATGAAAAATTATTCCTTTTTTCATGCCTGCATACCAAGGACTGTGGTACAAATCCAATAAATATGGAAACCAAGTAGTTCGAGAGGGATAGCAAGAGTTTGGTTTTGAATATTTGACTTGGAAGTGACAATGGAATGTTTTACAAGAATGCATAGTCAGAATCTGAAAATGAAAAGAGGGAAAACCTTGAAGGCAAGATTTTAGACTGGGAATTTGAAAAGGGCAAAGAAAGAATATAAGCAGAAAACCTCAAGTCAAACATCAAGACGAATCAGAGAGTTAGATTTCCCTGGGACCTTAGAGATCAGCTTGTTTCACTTTTTCATTTTATAGATGAGGACATTTAATGCCTGAGACTTCAAGGAAGGTTTAAGAAACTTATATCCTTATATTATGATTCATTCATCTATAAAAAAGGAGAGATTTGAACCAACTTTTTAATAGATATAAGGTGATTTTGTTTCTGTCACGGAAATATTTCATCATTATTTTTTAATACAGCAGGGAGAAGAGATCTTGCCTAAAAGGCATACTTTCTTGATTATCCAATGTATTTTTTTAAAATAAGACACGTTTTAGGGCCCATATTAAGAAAAAAATATTAGATATAACATGGAAATAGTGCTCAGAGATGGGGATAAAACTCAAGATTAAAACTAAATACTCTAGAAAAAGTTGGTTTCATACTTCTGTCTGTTTTCAAATACTCAGAACTGTAATCTGACAGTCCAAGACAAGAAATGAAAAAAATAATTGAAGTTGACACCCTGCGTCCTGAAAGCTAACAGAATGATGTGGTATATTTCCCACGACCAAGTCATTTAGAGGAATGATACATTCATCTCTCTGGCTGGATACCTTAGGTTAAGAATTGGATTACATAACAATCAGAAGATGGATGGGCAATGCATTATGAGAAACATCTTTGTACATGATTTCCCACTCTATAGTTCCTGTCTTCTGTGATGGAAACTGGAAATCCCATTTGATTTATATGGTTCTCTCTTTTTAGAAATAAACAGTGCAAAAATATGTTAAAGCATAAGAAAGAAACCATAAATGTTAATAGATCTGATTATGAAAGTTAAAAATTTTTACATGGCATGAGTCTCTGTAACCCAATTTTTAAGACACCGAAAGAAAATACTATGGAAACCATAAATAGTTAATATTCTGAATATTCAACATGAGGTTATTAAAAAACAAGTAACAGATAATTACCCTTAGAGGAAAACAACCACATAAGTGGACTGGTAATTTGCAAAAAAAAAAAAAAAGCAAAACTTGCCAAAGGCCATAATAATCTTACTATTAATCAAAGAATTCAATACTTGTTCTCTCACTGTCACAATCTTTGCCCAGTGGTCCCAAGCCAACAATATTTGCCTGTTTTTGGCAAAGATTAAGCATAATGATAATACCCAGTGTTGGGGAAATTAGCACTTTACTGGTGGAGAATAAATGTTCTTCAGAAAATCTGGCAATTTAAATCATAAATCTTAATAAATTTGCAAATTCTTTGTGGGAGGGAGATTTCTAAGATGGCCCCCAGTCCCCACCCTCGCCAACTCCCAACTCAGTACACACACATGTGCAATCCACTCCCCTTGAGTGAGGGAGAGACTGTGGATATGAAGGGATAGCACTCCTGTGATTGTGTTACAGAATATGGCAAAGGTTAAGAGATTTTGCAAATGTAATGAAGGTGCCTAATCAGTTGACTTTGAGTTAACCAAAGGGAAGATTATCCTCAGTGGGGCTGGTCTAACCAAATGAGCTCTTTAAAAAAGAGTCTGGAGGCAAGTGTCATGTCACTTGCAGGAACAGATGCTGTCCTGTTGGCCTTGGAGACACACATTGTCCTATTGTGGAGATGGCTACATGGCAGAGAATGGCGACTGAGCTCTAGGAGCTGACAGTTCTGTACCCACAGGGACCTGCATTCTGCCAGCCACAGGGAGCTTGGGAAGGACCCTGTGCCCACATGAGATTGCAGCCTTGGCTGACACCTTGAATGCAGCCTTGTGAGACACAGAGTGGAAAACCCAGCCAAGCCCTGACTAGGTCCCTGACCCACAGAAACTGTGAGGTCACAAACATGTGTTGTTTTAAGCTGCTGAGTCTGTGGTAATTTGTTTTGCAAAATCAAAAACTATTAAATTTTTTAATCAAATAACTTAGCCCAATCTTGAGAATTTATCCTGAGGTATTAATCAGATATCCAAACAAAAAATAAATGTATAAGGATGTTTATTTTAGAATCATTTACTGATAAAAGACTAGAAACAACCTAAAACTCCAATCATAGTGGATTGATTCAACACATTCTGATACATCATATATTACATGGAAAGATTTAAACCAAAGTGGCAACAGATTATATGGATAGTAAGATGGTAAAGAAATGTGTTTATCCATACTTTTTTTAAAAATTATACTTTAAGTTTTAGGGTACATGTGCACAACGTGCAGGTTTGTTACATATGTATACATGCGCCATGTTGGTGTGCTGCACCCATTAACTCATCATGTAGCATTAGGTATATCACCTAATGCTATCCCTCCCCCCTCCCCCCACCCCATAACAGTCCCTGGTGTGAGATGTTCCCCTTCCTGTGTCCATGTGTTCTCATTGTTTAATTCCCACCTATGAGTGAGAACATGCGGTGTTTGGTTTTTTGTCCTTGCAATAGTTTGCTGAGAATGATGGTTTCCAGCTTCATCCATGTCCCTACAAAGGACATGAACTCATCATTTTTTATGGCTGCATAGTATTCCATGGTGTATGTGCCACATTTTCTTCATCCAGTCTATCATTGATGGACATTTGGGTTGGTTCCAAGTCTTTGCTATTGTGAATAGTGCCACAATAAAATACATGTGCATGTGTCTTTATAGCAGCATGATTTATAATCCTTTGGGTATATACTCAGTAATGGGATGGCTGGGTCAAATGGTATTTCTAGTTCTAGATCCCTGAGGAATCACCACACCAACTTCCACAATGGTTGAACTAGTTTATAGTCCCACCAACAGTGGAAAAGTGTTCCTATTTCTTCACATCCTCTCCAGCACCTGTTGTTTCCTGACTTTTTAATGATTGCCATTCTAACTGGTGTGAGATGGTATCTCATTGTGGTTTTGATTTGCATTTCTCTGATGGCCAGTGATGATGAGCATTTTTTCATGTGTCTGTTGGCTGCATAAATGTCTTCTTTTGAGAAGTGTCTGTTCATATCCTTTGCCCAATTTTGATGGGGTTGTTTGTTTTTTTCTTGTAAATTAGTTTGAGTTCATTGTAGATTCTGGATATTAGCCCTTTGTCAGATGAGTAGGTTGCAAAAATTTTCTCCCATTCTGTAGGTTGCCTGTTCACTCTGATGGTGGTTTCTTTTGCTGTGAAGAAGCTCTTTAGTTTAATCAGATCCCATTTGTCAATTTTGGCTTTTGTTGCCATTGCTTCTGGTGTTTTAGACATGAAGTCCTTCCCCATGCCTATGTCCTGAATGGTATTGCCTAGGTTTTGTTCTAGGTTTTTTATGGTTTTAGGTCTAACATTTAAGTCTTTAATCCAACTTGAATTGATTTTTGTATAAGGTGTAAGGAAGGGATCCAGTTTCAGCTTTCTACATATGGCTAGCCAGTTTTCCCAGCACCACTTATTAAAGAGGGAATCTTTTCCCCATTGCTTGTTTTTGTCAGGTTTTTCAAGGATCAGATAGTTGTAGATATGCGGCATTATTTCTGAGGCTCTGTTCTGTTCCATTGGTCTATATCTGTTTTGGTACCAGTACCATGCTGTTTTGGTTACTGTAGCCTTGTAGTATAGTTTGAAGTCAGGTAGCATGATGCCTCTAGCTTTGTTCTTTTGGCTTAGGATTGACTTGGCAATGTGGGCTTTTTTTTGGTTCCATATGAACTTGAAAGTAGTTTTCTCCAATTCTTTGAAGAAAGTCATTGGTAGCTTGATGGGGATGGCATTGAATCTATAAATTACCTTGGGCAGTATGTCCATTTTCATGATATTGATTCTTCCTACCCATGAGCATGGAATGTTCTTCTATTTGTTTGTATCCTCTTTTACTTCATTGAGCAGTGGTTTGTAGTTCTCCTTGAAGAGGTCCTTCACATCCCTTGTAAGTTGGATTCCTAGGTATTTTATTTTCTTTGAAGCAATTGTGAATGGGAGTTCACTCATGATTTGGCTCTCTGTTTGTCTGTTATTAGTGTATAAGAATGCTTGTGATTTTTGCACATTGATTTTGTATCCTGAGACTTTGCTTAAGTTGCTTATCAGCTTAAGGAGATTTTGGGCTGAGATGATGGGGTTTTCTAGATATACAATCATGTCATCTGCAAACAGGGACAATTTGACTTCCTCTTTTCCTAATTGAATGCCCTTTATTTCCTTCTCCTGCCTGATTGCCCTGGCCAGAACTTCCAACACTATGTTGAATAGGAGTGGTGAGAGAGGGCATCCCTGTCTTGTGCCCATTTTCAAAGGGAATGCTTCCAGTTTTTATCCATTCAGTATGATATTGGCTGTGGGTTTGTCATGGATAGCTCTTATTATTTTGGATATGTCCCATCAATACCTAATTTATTGAGAGTTTTTTAGCATGAAAAGTTGTTGAAATTGGTCAAAGGCCTTTTCTGCATCTATTGAGATAATCATGTGGTTTTTGTCTTTGGTTCTGTTTATATGCTGGATTACATTTATTGATTTGCGTATGTTGAACCAGCCTTGCATCCCAGGGATGAAGCCCACTTGATCATGGTAGATAAGCTTTTTGATGTGTTGCTGGATTTGGTTTGTCAGTATTTTATTGAGGATTTTTGCATCAATATTCATCAAGGATATTGGTCTAAAATTCTCTTTTTTGGTTATGTCTCTGCCAGGCTTTGGTATCAGGATGATGCTGGCCTCATAAAATGAGTTAAGGAGGATTCCCTCTTTTTCTATTGATTGGAATAGTTTCAGAAGGACTGGTAACAGCTCCTCCTTGTACCTCTGGTAAAATTCGGCAGTGAATCCATCTGGTCTTGGACTTTTTTTTTGCTTGGTAAGCTATTGATTATTGCCACAATTTTCAGAGCTGTTATTGGTCTATTCAGAGATTCAACTTCTTCCTGGTTTAGTCTTGGGAGAGTGTGTTTGTTGAGGAATTTATCCATTTCTTCCAGATTTTCTAGTTTATTTGTGTAGAGGTGTTTATAGTATTCTCTGATGGTAGTTTGTATTTCTGTGGGATCGGTGGTGATATCCCCTTTATCATTTTTATTGCGCCTATTTGATTCTTCTCTCTTTTCTTCTTTATTAGTCTTGCTAGTGGTCTATCGATTTTGTTGATCTTTTCAAAAAACAATCTCCTGGATTCATTAATTTTTTGAAGGGTTTTTTGTGTCTCTATTTCCTTCAGTTCTCCTCTGATTTTAGTTATTTCTTGCCTTCTGCTAGCTTTTGAATGTGTTTGCTCTTGCTTTTCTAATTCTTTTAATTGTGATGTTAGGGTGTCAATTTTGGATCTTTCCTGCTTTCTCTTGTGGGCATTTAGTGCTATAAATTTCCCTCTACACATTGCTTTGATTGTGTCCCAGAGATTCTGGTATGTTGTGTCTTTGTTCTTGTTGGTTTCAAAGAACATCTTTATTTCTGCCTTCATTTCGTTATGTACCCAGTAGTCATTCAGGAGCAGGTTGTTCAGTTTCCATGTAGTTGAGCGGTTTTGAGTGAGTTTCTTAATCCTGAGTCCTAGTTTGATTGCACTGTGGTCTGAGAGACAGTTTGTTATAATTTCTGTTCTTTTACATTTGCTGAGGAGTGCTTTACTTCCAACTATGTGGTCAATTTTGGAATAGGTGTTGTGTGCTGCTGAAAAGAATGTATATTCTGTTGATTTGGGGTGGAGAGTTCTGTGGATGTCTATTAGGTCCGCTTGGTGCAGAGCTGAGTTCAATTCCTGGATAGCCTTGTTAACTTTCTGTCTCATTGATCTGTCTAATGTTGACAGTGGGGTGTTAAAGTCTCCCATTATTATTGTGTGGGAGTCTAAGTCTCTTTGTAGGTCACTAAGGACTTGCTTTATGAATCTGGGTGCTCCTGTATTGGGTGCATATATATTTAGGATAGTTAGTTCTTCTTTTTGAATTGATCCCTTTACCGTTATGTAATGGCCTTGTCTCTTTTGATCTTTGTTGGTTTAAAGTCTGTTTCACCTGAGACTATGATTGCAACCCCTGCCTTTTTTTGTTTTCCATTTGCTTGGTAGATCTTCCTCCATGCCTTTATTTTGAGCCTATGTGTGTCTCTGCATGTGAGATGGGTTTCCTGAATACAGCACACTGATGAGTCTTGACTCTATCCAATTAGCCAGTCTGCGACTTTTAATTGGAGCATTTAGCCCATTTACATTTAAGGTTAGTATTTTTAGGTGTGAATTTGATCCTGTCATTTTGATGTTAGCTGGTTATTTTGCTTGTTAGTTGATGCAGTTTCTTCCTAGCCTTGATGGTCTTTACAATTTGGCATGTTTTTGCAGTGACTGGTACTGGTTTTTCCTTTTCATGTTTAATGCTTCCTTCAGGAGCTCTTTTAGGGCAGGCCTGGTGGTGACAAAATCTCTCAGCATTTGCTTGTGTGTAAAGTATTTTATTTCTCCTTCACTTATGAAGCTTAGTTTGGCTGGATATGAAATTCTGGGTTGAAAATTGTTTTCTTTAAGAATGTTGAATATTGGCCCCCACTCTCTTCTGGCTTGCAGAGTTTCTGCGGAGAGATCCGCTGTTAGTCTGATGGGCTTCCCTTTGAGGGTAACCTGACCTTTCTCTCTGGCTGCCCTTAACATTTTTTCCTTCATTTCAACTTTGGTGAATCTGACAATTATGTGTCTTGGAGTTGCTCTTCTCAAGGAGTATCTTTGTGACATTCTCTGTATTTCCTGAATTTCAATGTTGGCCTGCCTTGCTAGATTGGCGAAGTTCTCCCGGATAATATCCTGCAGAGTGTTTTCCAACTTAGTTCCATTCTCCCCGTCACTTTCAGGTACACCAAGTAGATGTAGATTAGGTCTTTTCACATAGTCCCATATTTCTTGGAGGCTTTGTTTGTTTCTTTGTATTCTTTTTTCTCTAAACTTCTCTTCATGCTTCATATCATTCATTTCATCTTCCATCGCTGATACCCTTTCTTCCAGTTGATCGCATCAGTTACTGAGGCTTGTGCATTCGTCACATAGTTGTTGTGCCTTGGTTTTCAGCTCCATCAGGTCCTTGAAAGACTTCTCTGCATTGGTTATTCTAGTTATCCATTCGTCTAATTTTTTTCAAAGTTTTTAACTTCTTTGCCATTGGTTCGAACTTCCTTCTTTAGCTCAGAGTAGTTTGAAGTTCTGAAGCCTTCCTCTCTCAGCTCGTCAAAATCATTCTCTGTCCAGCTTTGTTCCATTGCTGGTGAGGAGCTGCGTTCCTTTGGAGAAGGAGAGGCGCTCTGATTTTTAGAGTTTCCGGTTTTTCTGCTCTGTTTTTTTCCCCATCTTTGTGGTTTTATCTACCTTGGTCTTTGATCGTGGTGACGTACGGATGGGTTTTTGGTGTGGATGTCCTTTCTGTTTGTTAGTTTTCCTTCTAAAAGTCAGGACCCTCAGCTGCAGATCTGTTGGAGTTTACTGGAGGTCCACTCCAGACCCTGTTTGCCTGGGTATCAGCAGTGGAGGCTGCAGAACAGCAGATATTGGTGAACCGCAAATGCTGCTGCCCGATCATTCCTCTGGAAGTTTTTTCTCAGAGGAGTACCCGGCCGTGTGAGTTGTCAGTCCGCCCCTACTGGGGGGTGCCTTCCAGTTAGGCTACTCGGGGGTCAGGGACCCACTTGAGGAGGCAGGCTGCCTGTTCTCAGATCTCAAGCTGTGTGCTGGGAGAGCCACTACTCTCTTCAAAGCAGTCAGACAGGGACATTTAAGTCTGCAGAGGTTATTGCTGTCTTTTGTTTGTCTGTGCCCTGCCCCAGAGGTGGAGCCTACAGAGGTAGGCAGGCCTCCTTGAGCTGTGGTGGGCTCCACCCAGTTCAAGCTTCCAGGCCACTTTATTTACCTACTCAAGCCTGAGCAATGGCGGGTGCCCCTCCCCTAGCCTCGCTGCCGCCTTGCAGTTTGATCTCAGACTGCTGTGCTAGCAATGAGCAAGGCTCTGTGGGCGTAGTACCCTCTGAGCCATGTGTGGGCTATAATCTCCTGGTGTGCTGTTTGATAAGCCCATTGGAAAAGCACAGTATTAGGGTGGGAGTGACCCGATTTTCCAGGTGCCATCTGTCATCCCTTTCTTTGACTAGGAAAGGGAATTCCCTGACCGCTTGTGCTTCCTGGGTGAGGCAATGCCTCGCCCTGCTTCGGCTCACGCAAGGTGCGCTGCACCCACTGTCCTGCACCCACTATCTGGCACTCCCTAGTGAGATGAACCTGATATCTCAGTTGGAAATGCAGAAATCACCCATCTTCTGTGTCGCTCATGCTGGGAGCTGTAGACTGGAGCTGCTCCTATTCAGCCATCTTGGCTCCACCCTCCCATACTTTTTGATTTTATTTTCTTTGATAAATATCTATTGGTTTCTAAAACAGCCTTATTGATGCATAATTTAAAGCCATAATATCCACTTGTTTTAAGCATATGGTTCAATGATTTTGAGCAAATTTATTCAGTGGCACAACCAGTGTCATAATCCAATTTGAGAATGCTCTATCATTCCAAAATCCTTCATGCCTGTTTGCAGTCCATTCTCACTCCCATCCCGTTTCAGATAGCCACTGATCTGCTTTCTGTTACTGTGGTTTTGCCTTTTTTATTATTTAGAATTTTAGAATTGGAATAATACAATAGGTAGTCTTTGTGTACGGTTTCTTTTATTTGCCAGATTTTTGAGGTTCATTTTATTGTTGTATCTATCAGTTGTTATTCTTTTGTATTGCTGAATAGTATCCAATTGTATAAATATACTATACTTTGTTTATGCATTCACCAGTTGATGGACATTTGGTTTTTTTTTTTCAGTGTTTGGCTATTATGAATAATTCTGCTGGAAATATTTGTGGACAAAACTGTGTGTATACATATTTCATTTCTCTTTAGAAGTTACCTGGGAATGGAATTACTGGGTCATACATTAATATTATTAATATTTAACTTTAAAAAACCCCATCAAACTGTTTTCTAAAGTGACTGTACCATTTTACTTCATCACTAGCAATGGATAAGAGTTCTAGTTTCTTCACATTCATGCCAACACCTGGTATTGTCAATCTTTTTTATTTCAGTCATTATAGTGGGTGTGCACTTTTAATTTACATTTCCCTAGTTACTAAAAGATGTTTAGTATCTTTTCATGAGCTTGTGAGCAATTTCTGTGTATGTGTTTTTGGTTTTTTTTTGGTGAAATGTCTGTTCAAACCTTTTATCTATTTTTATTGAATTATTTGTTATATTATTGAGTTGTAAGAGTTATTGATATATTCTGGACACAAGTCCTTTATTAGATATGTTATCTTCAAATATCTTATTTCAGTCTATGGTTTTCTTTATTTTTCTAAAGTTGGCATTTGAAAAGCAGATTTTTAAAATTTTTATGAAGTTCAATTTCCAATTATATTATTTAATGAGTCACACTTTTGGTATCCAATCAAGTAAAATTTTGCCTAAATTAAGGCTAGGAAGATTTTCTTCTGTGTTTTATTCTAAAGTTTTATAGTTTTAGCTCTTACATTTAGGTCTATGTTCTATTTTGGAGTAGTTTTTATGTCTAATATAAGCCAAGGGTTTATGATCATTTTTTTTCTCATGAATATTCAATTGTTTTAGCATCATTTGTTGAAATCACTCTCCTTTTCTAATGAATTGTCTTGGCCTCTTTGTTAAAACTCAATTGACCATAAAGGTAAGAGTTTATTTCTGGACTCTATATTCTGTTCCTTTGATTTATTTGTCTGTCTTTATTACTCCAATATCATTACACTCTTGATTACTGTAGCTTTATGGTTAGTATCAAAATTAGTCAGTGTGATATGAATAGGAGGTACTAGGTAGAAAAGGGTGGGGTCCCTGGTGAGGTCTCCCCCTCAAGCCTGGACCTGTGACCCAAAGTGAGAACGTGCATTTCTGTTTTCCCCCTTGAATGTTGCCTTTTCCAAAATGACCCTGGCCTGCCCTGCTCCCCATCCTGCACGCATATAAACCCTAGGCTCCACTGGCAGAGGGGCAAAGCAGTGCAGCAGAGAAGGAGAGAAGAGAAGCAGCAGCTTGATGTCAGTGAGAAGCAGCTTGACTTCAGAGGGACAGCTTGACAGTAGGACGTCAGAGAAGAGTTTGTCTGGGGACATTCCCGGCTGAACTCCAGGGGAAGACCACCTTCCCACTCCATTCCCTTTCCAGCTCCCCATCCCACTGAGAACCACTTTCATTGGCAATAAAATCTTCCGCATTTACCATCTTCAATTCTTTCATGCAACCTGACTCCTCCTGGATGCTGGACAAGGTCCCAGGTGTGGGTGCAAATGCTGTCACACTGGCCCTCCACTGAGCTGTCTAATACTTAAGCCATCCACGGATAACAAAACTAAAAGGGCATACTGTAACTCCAGGGGTCATGGGCAACTCCTAGACACTGCCACTGGACCACATGCAGTTCTACTCCTGCTGGTTGCCCAGAAGCACTCATCCTAGCCTCTGCACCTGCTCACCTGCATGCTTCCCCTCCCATGAGGGGTTGAGACCTGTGGGCTGAGTAAACAAGCCAACCCCTTCACAAGTCTCATGAAGGGGTCAAGGGAACTATCTCATTTCAAATATACATTCACCAAATTTGTATTTCTTATTCAAACTGTTTAGGCTATTCTAAGTATTTTGCATTGCCAAATAATTTTTTTTGGATCGGCTTGTCTATGTCTATGGAAAAATGCTCCTGGAATTTTTGTATGGATTGAGTTTCAGCTGTAGATCAATCTGGGGAGGACTGTCATATTAACAATAATGTTTTTCAATCAGTGAGCATGGTACATCTCCTTTCATTTAGATCTTTAAATTTCTCACAGTAACGTTTTATGGTTTTTTTGTGTGTAGTTCTACCTCAGGTTAATGCTAACATAATTCCAGTAAAATACAGCAACTTTAATATAATTCCATTTCTTTCATCTTTTTTGATTATTACCATCATAAATAAATACACACACATATCCATAAACCTAACTGTGTGTGTATGAATATGTAAAACTTTAACAATAAAGTTTTACAATAATTGTTTAAAATGTCTATTTTCAAAAGGAAAGTAAGTGGAAAAGGGGGTCTTTCAATCTACCTACATTTTACCACTTCCCGTGCTCTTCATTTCTCCCCATGAACTTTAGTTTCTGTCTGGGAATGTTTTATTAAGCCTAAGATGCTGGGAATATTTTGTTAATCCTAAAGTTCTTCCTTTAATGCTGCTTCTAGGTCAAATCTTCTAGTAATGCATTTTCTCAGTTTTCATTTACTTGGAAATGTGTTTATTTTGCTTTTATTTTTTGGGGAATAGTTTTGATGGCCACAGAATTCTTGGTTGACAGTTAAAAATATTCAGCAAAGCCGGGCACGGTGGCTCACGCCTATAATCCCAGCACTTTGGGAGGCCAAGGCGGGCAGATCACAAGGTCAGGAGATTGAGACCATCCTGCCTAACACGGTGAAACCCCATCTCTACTAAAAATACAAAAAATTAGCCGGGCGTGGTGGTGGGCGCCTGTAGTCCCAGCTATTCAGGAGGCTGAGGCAGGAGAATGGCGTGAACCTGCGAGGCAGAACTTGCAATAAGCAGAGATCATGCCACTGCACTCCAGCCTGGGTGACAGAGCAAGACTCAGTCTCAAAAAAAAAAAAAAAAAAAAAAAAAAAAAGAAAAAGAAAAAAAAATTCAGCACTTGAATATGTCATTTTACTGCTTCCTGGTCTTCACTGTTTATAATGATAAGTCAGCTATTAATCATATTTTTTTCCATATCTGATGAGTCATTTTTTTCTCTTACTTTTTTCAAGATTTTGTCTTTGTATTTCTATTTCAGTCATTGATTATGATGTGTCTAGGTGTGAATTCTGATACGCTTATCCTATTTGGGGTTTGTGGAGCTTTTAATATTTGTAGACAGCCTTTCATCAAATTTGGAGGATTTTATCTATTATTTTTTCACATAAATTATTTTCCCCTTCCCTTCTCTTTTTTACTTCTGGGACCCTTATTTCACATATGTTGGTAGGCTTAACATTGCCCCACATGCCTCTAATGCTACGTTTATTCAAAAAAAATTGTCTGTACTTTTCAGATTGAGATATTTCTACTGAACTATATTTCAGTTTACTGCTTCTTTCGCCCCTCATCTCAAATTTGCTGTTGATATAACAAGCAAAATCTTCATATTGAAAATACTTTTCAACTCTGGAATTTCTATTTGGTTCTTTTTCACTTCCAATATTTGGGTTCTATTTCTCTGTAAAGATTATTTATGGAATCATAGACATCATGTGTTTCATTAATTATTTGTTTGCCACATACATCATCTAGGTCTACTCTGAGTCAATTTCTTTTTTTCTTTTTCTTTCTTTCTTCTTTTTTTTTTTCAAGATAGAGTTTCACTCTTGTTGCCCAGGCTGGAGTACAATGGCGCAACCTCAGCTCACCGCAACCTCTGCCCCCTGGGTTCAAGTGATTCTCCTGCCTCAGCCTCTCCAGTAGCTGGGATGACAGGCGCACGCCACCAAGCCAGGCTAATTTTGTATTTTTAGTAGAGACAGGGTTTCTCCATGTTGGTCAGGCTGGTCTCGAAATCCCTACCTCAGGTGATCCGCCCGCCTTGGCCTTCCAAAGTGCTGGGATTACAGGTGTGAGCCACTGTGCCCAGCTGCTACTCTGAGTCAATCTCTATTGATTCCTTTTTTTCCTGAGTATGGATCACACTTTCCTAATTATTTGCATGCTTAGTAATTGTTTTGCCCCAAAATGGAAATTTTAGATAATATATTATGGCAACTCTGAATTCTGACTAATTTTTCTGAGGATGTTGTTGTTGATTAAGTAATTTCCATAGATTTAAACTGTATAATCTTTCTTTCCCATGACATGTAGCTATTGAGGTTGTCCCTTTGTCTGCATAACTTAGAGATCAGTCAAGATTTGGCCAGATTTTTCTCAAGCACCTTGAACCCATAAAGCTCCAACCTCCTGATGACTGATCTTTGTGTGGGTCAGGAAGCACATTCAGAGTTCTCCCATTCTCAAGTCTGCCATGGCCTTACTTTCCCACCTGGCTTTCTTGAGTCTCACCTGCACAAATGCATTGGTTATCTGCAAGCCAGAAATGTGTGGTAATCTTATCTAATCCTACTGTGGATGTATCATATCCAGGATCTCGCTAATCAATTTCTTATTGGTCTACCACTTGTAACTGTGATTGTAACCTTGAGCTGGAAAAGCTACAAGTCTTCTTTCTTTTTTTGTTTCCTACTGAGTTTCCACTTTTAGCGAGGAAGGCTATAGTATTTTGACCTATTGCCCAATTGAGTCAGCCCCCTCTAGCACCAAAGTTTATGAATTCCATGTTGAACTTCAGGTTGGTAAAATTACTGTTCTTACTGACTGAGGGGGAGGAAGGATGGAGGTAGTCTTTGCGAAGAGGGCCACAGATTCCTGCTGCTTTTACCTGAAGCTCTATAACATTTTCAAGAACAGCCAGGCGGGCCAGCTGGCTGAGAAGATGGTGTCTGGAGCTTGGGCCGCCGCCGCAGCCGCAGCCGCCGCCGCCGCGGCCGCCGCGGAGCAAACCCGGGGTGTCCAGGGTGCGCGGTCCAGGGCCAGGTCCGGGCCATGAGCGCACAGCCCTCGAGTCCCCGAGCCGCGGAGCCCGCCTGCGCCCCTCTGGCCGCCCAGCGTCCCTCCCCATGGCGCGCATCACAGACTACTTCCTGCTGGTGGCATTCAGGCCGCACACGCGCGGAAGTGGGAAAGGCCAGGGCCAGATTCTGCAGTTCTTCCCGGAGAAGGACTGGGAGGCCAACCCATTCCCCCAGCTGTTTTGCCATTCCAGCGGGTGGCAACTGTGTCCCGAGGGGAATCCACCGACCTTCTTTGTTGCTGTCCTCACCGACATCAACTCTGGGCGCCACTACTGTGCTGCTTGACCTTCTGGGAGCAGGAAATGACACGCGCTAAGGATGCCACAGAGTGGGAGGAAGAGGAGGATGAGGGAGGCCAGACGTACCTGTCGCCCACAGAGCCTGCCCATCTGCCCAGATGTTTGCTCCAAAGACGCTGGTACCTGTGTCGCGACTTGACCATGCGGAGGTGTTCAGTAACAGCCTCGGCCTCATCTATGCCATCCACGTGGAGGGCCTGAATGTGTTCCCAGGGAACGTAATTGGGAACCTGCTGACGTGCACCGTGCCCCTGGCTGGGGGCTAGCAGAGGACGATTTCTTTGGGGGCTGGTGACCGGCAGGTCATCCAGACTCCACTGGCCGACTCCCTGCCCATCAGCAGCTGCAGCGTGGCCTGCTCTTCTGCCAGCTGGGCATCACCAACGTGCTGTCTTTGTTCTGTACCGCCCTCATGGAGCACGAGGTTCTCTTCCTGTCCCGGAGCTACCAGCAGCTCACCGATGCCTGCAGGAGCCTCCTGGCATTGCTGTTTCCTCTCAGATACAGCTTCACCTATGTGCCCACCCTGCCGGCTCAGCTGCTGGAGGTCCTCAGCACACCCACGCCCTTCATAATCGGGGTCAATGCGGCCTTCCAGGCAGAGACCCAGGAGCTGCTAGACGTGATTGTAGCTGATCTGGTTGGAGAGACGGTGACCATCCCTGAGTGTGTGCACATTCCACCCTTGCTAGAGCCACTGCAGAGTCAGACGCACAGTGTTCTAAGAATGGTCCTGGACCTGGAGCTGGAGTTGGTTGACCTCGCCTTCCCTCCACCCATGACGTCCCCCTCCTCCTTGAATATGCAGGACAAAGAGCTGCGGCTCTTCGATCAGCTGCTGCAGGGCTATCTCTGGTGCCTGCAAGTCGTGTGCATTCACCCGGAGCCTGTCATCCGCTTCCATAAGGCAGCCTTCCTGGGCCAGCGTGGGCTGGTGGAGGACGATTTCCTGATTAATGTGCTGGAGGGCATGGCCTTTGCTCTCTTTGTGTTGGAGTGTGGGGTCCCGTACTGCCCCATGGACCTGTTTGATGAGTTAGTGGCCCACGAGGTGGCACGGAGGTGGGTGGATGAGAACCACCCCCAGTAAGTCCTGCATCACATCCAAGAACTGGCAGAGCAGCTCTACAAGAACAAGAACCTGTACTCAGACTTGGCGATGCACAAGATGCAGAGGCCGGGTGACAGCAGCCGCCTGAGATGGGCGCCCCGGCCCTTCCCCTGGCTGGATGAGGGCGCCATGCAGTGGATCGTGGACCAGGCTGAGGCCAAGATGCAAGGTGCACCCCTAGCCATGAAGGCTGCGAGGAGGACCACAGGGCCCTCAGGGCCCCGCATGACTGCCATACCGGACGGGTGCAGCAGGCTGCAGGTCAAGAGCCCAGGACAGCTGGAGGTCGTGGGCAACTGCATCTCCCACGTGTTTGAGGGGAAGATGCTTGAGGCCAAGAAGCTGCTCCTAGCTGTGCTGAGCCCCCTGAAGGGGCGAGCTGCCTGCCACTGCCTCATCCGGGAACTGTACCTGCATGTGGAACAGAACTGGGCAGTCCTGGACCACCAGCAGTTTGACTTTGTCATCAGTATAATGAACTGCTGCCTGCAGGACTGCACTTCTCTGGACAAGCATGGCATCTCGGCTGCTCTGCTGCCTCTGGTCACAGCCTTCCTGGAAGCTGAGCCGAGGGGTGTTGTAGTTCTCTTACAGCTCTGTGCAGGAGCACGTGGTGTGGAGCATGCCACAGTTCTGGGAGGCCGTGTTCTACTGGGACATGCAGACTCATATCTGGGTCCTTTACCTGGAGCCCACCGAGGACCAGGCCCCAGCCCAGGAGGTTGGGGAGGCACCTTCCCAGGAGGATGAGAGAGCGCTCTGCCCTAGAAGTGGCTTCTGAGCAGCAGTGCCTGTGGCCATCCCTGAGCGGTGAGAAGCAGCAGGAGCTGATGCAGAAGGAGGAGAGCACAGTGTTCAGCCAGGCCATCCACTATGCCAACTGCGTGAGCTACCTCCTGCTGCCTCTGGACAGCAGCAAGAGCCGCCTGCTTCAGGAGTGCCCAGGCTGGGTGACCTGGAGAGCACCAGCAACAGCCTGGTCCCCAACAGCGTGGCTGGCAGTGTGGCTGAGAGCTATGACACGGGGAGCGGCTTTGAGGACAGAGAGACCTGCAATGTAGCTGGGGCTGTGGTCCGCTTCATCAACCGCTTTGTGGACAAGGTCTGCACAGAGAGTGGGGTCACCAGTGACCACCTCAAGGGGCTGCATGTCATGGTGCCAGACATCGTCCAGATAAACATTGAGACCCTGGAGGCGGTGCAGTGGGAGAACCGGAGGCTGATGCCCATCCAGAAATCCAAGCTATTGAGGCTGCGCCTGCTGTCTGGTGAGGAGTGTGTGCTGGATGGCCTGCGCATCTACCTGCCACCAGATAGGCGTGAGGAGGGTGCGGGGGCGGGCAGTGCGGGGTGGCCAGCACTGCTCCCAGCTGAGGGCGCCGTCTTCCTCACTACGCACCGGGTCATCTTCACGGGGATGCTCACAGACCCCCTGGTGGGGGAGAAGGTGGTGTTCCGCTCCTTGCCGGTGGCCGCGCTGACCAAGGAGAAATGCATCAGCATCCAGACTCCTGTGGATCAGCTATTGCCGGACGGGCTGCAGCTGCGCTCCTGCACATTCCAGCTGCTGAAAATGGCCTTTGATTAGGAAGTGGGGTCTGACAGTGCCGAGCTCTTCCGCAAGCAGCTGCATAAGCTGCGGTACACACCGGATGTCAGGGCCACCTTCTCCTTCACCCTGGGCTCTACCTACACACCCGGCCAGCCACCCTGAGTCACCAAGAACAAGGGTCCTTCCCTCAGAACCCTGTCCTGGAACCTGGTTAAGAACGTCAAGAAGACCATCGGGCGGCAGCATGTCACTCGCAAGAAGTACAACCCCCACTCAGCTAGGAGCACTGGGCCCAGCCGCCCTCTGAGGACCAGGAAGAGGAGATCTCAGTGTCGGAAGAGCTGGAGCCCAGCACGCTGACCCCGTCCTCAGCCTTGAAGCTCCCCGACCGCATGACCATGAGCAGCCTCCTGGTGGAAAGGGCTTGCTGCCGCGACTATCAGTGCCTTGGCCTGGGCCCCCTGAGCAGCCGCCTGAGCCGGGCCAAGTCTGAATCCTTCCGCATTTCTCTGGTCAACCGCATGTATGCCATCTACCGCAGGTACCCGGGGCTGCTGATCGTGCCCCAGAGTGTCCAGGACAACGCCCTGCAGCGCGTGTCCTACTGCTACCGCCAGAACCGCTTCACCGTTGTCTGCTGGCGCATCCGGCGGTCCAAGGCAGTACTGCTGCATTCTGGGGACCTGTACGGCATAGGTGTCGTCGGACTCTTTAAGGCCCAGAACGCACCTTCTCCAGGCCAGTTCCAGGCAGACTCGAGTAGCCTGGAGCAGGAGAAGTACCTGCAGGCTGTTGTCAGTTCCATGCCCCGCTACTCCAGTGCGTCCGGAGGCAACACACTTAGCGGCTTCTCCTCAGCCCACGTGGGGAGTCACATTGGCAGCCCCAGAGCCAGGGTCACCACTCTGTCCAACCCCATGGCGGCGGCATCCAGACTGACTGCAACCCGAGGTAAGTGGGGGCAGTGTCTGGACCTGTGGGAGCAGCAGTGGGCTTGGTGCCAATGTGGGCTCCCTGCTAGCTGGCAGAGACGCGATGGCCCCACCCCAGGCCAACGGGTGTCCCCCGGCCCCCGACCCGGGCTTCCTATGGCCACAGCAAGCAGCCCTCTACATCCTCGGGGACAAAGGCCAGCTCAAGAATGTGCGGCCGGACCCCCTGCAGCAGTGAGAGCTGGTGCCCATTAAGGTATTCCAGGCGCGGCAGGTGAAGGCTAGCTTCAAGAAGCTGCTGAAGGCATGTGTCCTGGGCTGCCCTACTGCTGAGCCCAGCCTAGCCTCCTTCCTGCGCTTGCTGGAGGACTCGGAGTGGCTGATTCAGATCCACAAGCTGCTGCAGGTGTCGGTGCTGGGAGCGGGGAGCTCCTGGACTCAAGTTCCTCCGTGCTGATGGGCCTGGAGGACGGCTGGGACATCACCACCCATGTGGTATCCTTGGTGCAGCTGTTCTCAGACCCCTTCTACTGCACGCTGGAGGGGTTCCGCCTGCTGGTGGAGAAGGAGTGGCTGTCCTTCAGTCATCGCTTCAGCCACGGGGGAGCCCACATTCTGGCTGGACAGAGCAGCGGCTTCACACTATCTTCCTGTAGTTCTTGGACTGCCTACACCAGGTCCACCTGCAGTTCCCCATGGAGTTTGAGTTCAGCCAGTTCTATCTCAAGTTCCTCGGCTACCACCACGTGTCTCGCTGTTTCCAGACCTTCCTGCTGGACTCTGACTATGAGCACATTGAGCTGGGGCTGCTGTACGAGGAGAAGGGGCAGCGCAGGAGCCAGCTGCCTTGCAGGTCTCTGTGTGGACCGGATGAGCAAGAGGACAGCCATGTTCCACAACTACATGAATGCACCCGAGGACACAGAGGTCCTGCGGCCCTACAGCAACGTGTCCAACCTGAAAGTGTAGGACTTCTGCACTGAGGAGATGCTGGCTGAGGGCCCTCCCTATGACTGGGAACTGGCTCGGGGGCCCCCTGAGCTCTTGAGGAAGAACGGTTTGACGGAGGCGCTCCCCAGAGCAGGTGCTGTGTGGTGTGGCCCTGCTACCACAGCTGCCCCCGAGCCCAGCCTGACGCCATCTCACGCCTGCAGAGGTTGGAGACAGAGCTGAGCCGACCCGCTAAGCGCTGGAAGGACACCTGGGACCACGCGAAGGCTGCACGGTGCCTTGAAGCCCGGCCAGATGGACGTGGCACCCCTAGCTCCCTCCTACTGTCCACCGCACCTCACCACCGCTGCTCGCTGGGTATGTACCTGCAGGAGGAACCCGTGGGCTCCACCTTGAGCCTCAGCCTGGAGAGTGACCAGAATAGAGGCTCGACCGCATCTGGCTCCCGCCAGGCTGCCTGCGGCAGCACCAGCACCCTTACAGCCAGTTCCAGACAGCTGAGAGTGAGAACAGGTCCTACGATGGCACTCTGTACAAGAAGGGGGCCTTCATGAAGCCTTGGAAGGCCCGCTGGTTCATGTTAGATAAGACCAAGCACCAGCTACGCTACTATGACCACCGTGTGGACACTGAGTGCAAGGGTGTCATCGACCTGGTGGAGGTGGAGGCTGTGGCACCTGGCATGGCCACCATGGGCGCCCCTTAAGAGCGTGGATGAGAAGGCCTTCTTTGACATGAAGACAACGCCTCGCGTTTACGACTTTTGTGCCCAGGACGTGCCCTCAGCCCAGCAGTGGGTGGACCGGATCCAGAGCTGACTGTCGGACGCCTGAGCCTCCCGGCCTTGCCTGGCTGCTCTGCTTCCAGTCGTTACCGACTACTAGGGGTGGGCAGGGCAGCCCTGGCCATGTTTACAGCCCCGGCTCGGCCCTCGGCAGTAGTGAAGCCCCGAGCCCCCAGCACTTGTGTGTACAGCCCTAGTCCCTGCCCCACCCTGCCCGGCCAGCCCTAACTTATTTCGGTGTCACAGCTGAGCACCGTGCGGGGAGGTGGCCAACGTACAGCCCGCAATGGGCCTGTAAATAGTCCAGCCAGCTGGCTGCAGGCGAATTGTTTCTAGAACCAGAGTCTATATAAAGAGAGAATGAATGCAAAATAAAATAAAATAAATAAATAAATAAATAAATAAATAAATAAATAAATCTAGAATAAATATCTCAATTTGTTATCACCTTTGGTCAATTTTCGACAATTTTATATGTTTTTTTTTTTTAACCTGAGAGGATTTGCTAATCTCTTAATACCACCATGACTAAAAGTTCAAGTCATTTACTATTTATTTAATAAGTCATAACACTGGATTTTAGGGCTACTGGAAGAGTGCAATGCAAAATGCTCTTTTAGATATGTAAGGCCTCAATCACAGAGCTACAGGCAGTTGCTTATCCTTCCAGTAACACTCTCTTTATTTTTCTTTATTTGTAATAATTTTCTTTTTTTGTATACATGGCTGTCTTGACTGGTTCACCATGGTTCTTTACGAAGCTACGAATAGACATAATGCACAAAATGTGGTTTCTAGCTTCATCCCTGTTCTATGAAGCAAAGCTTCAGCCTACCAGGTTGACTACTGCATTTTAGTTGATTATTGTTATGTAGGGCATGTGGGAGATCTTTAGTGGGAGAGATAAATAGTGGGCAGGAAACCAGAAAACCAAGGATTATAATAACCTTACTAAAGAGTAGAAACCCACTAAGAGAAAAATAAATAAAATGTGCTAGTTAGCAAACTCCACCTGCAGCCTCTTCCCCAAACCACATTTTCCTCACTGATTAAAACCATCTCACTTATGAGCTAGACATTACGCAGATGTGCAGATTTTGGCTTAATTAATCAAAATCCAGTAGCATGGGTTTGCCTGGATTCATTCTGATTGCAAAAATCCCTTCAATCAGTGACTTGTAAAATAAATGTTCAGATTTTCAAGACTAAGCTTTGTTTTTCATAAAGTGTTTTTCATTTCATTGATTGGTACTTGTGCACACCGCATCTTGTTCTCTGGCTAGAAGTCCAGGTGTATGGGAAGAAGAGCGCTTTATTGAGTCACTCTTTTCCAGAGCAGTGACTATTTTATATGAATAAAATGAAGTTTAATAAATTGCCAGGCTTATGAATAGAAACTTATAAAGCATAGAAGAGGAAATCGATTCCTGGCAACCTAAAAATATACCAAAGAAAGAAAGAAAAAACTGCAAAATCGTACAAGCTTGGCTGTTCCCACTTTTGCTGTTCTTTTTAGCAAACTTGACAGGCAGTTTGCTTGCCAGAAAGCTTTGTAACTGGGGCTGACTCAATCTCAGGAGTGAGGGTGGGGGCTCAGTGTCATTCACTCGCCTACTGACATCATATCAAAGTATTTGACAGACACAATTTACTGTGAGAGGTTAATGTTACGTTCCTTTAAAACGAATGGTTTAATAAACCAAACATCAAAACTGTCTTAAAGAAGTCTCAAATTCCCCAGTCTCAGACTTCTAATTCTTCAGCTAGAAAGAAAAGGAATTTATGGGCTGTCCCTTAAAATTCTACAGGTTAGAAAATACAGTACTCTAAAAATGAAGTTCTCAAGAAAAAATGTCTTGCCTGAATTTTATTGCAATCTTTAACAGAACTGCTGGTGATTAGCGGTTTCTTTTCTGTGAAGGGGAGACTACAGGGCTGTCTATTATATAGTAGTGGACATATATCATTTCATGGTACTCCACAAACTTTCAATGAAAGAATAATGATAATAGTAGATAGTGACACTAACATAGCTGTACAAAACAGTGTAAAAGAATCAAAACACTTGTTGAATGGAAACTTTACTTCCACCCCTGTTATTATGTGGGGTTTTTCCTTTCTTTCTTAGCCAACCTTTTTGAAAAGCTAGTCTGTGTGTGTTATCTTCCCTTTCTCCCCTCTCAAGGGAGCCGTAGGGTCCAACTACCAAGAGCCCTAGGGTGCATCTACCTTCTGTGATCTCAACTTTGGAATGATGCACGGATTTGGCTCTCACTTTCTATCTAATTTATTAAGAAGTCATATCCTCTTTTCAGTCTTGCCACATAGAATGGTTTCTAATATTCTTTTGTGCTCACCTACCTTTTAATTATCAGCACATTCCTAGAGTTAGCTTTGATGGTTTCTTGGCTGGCAGATCATAAAGGTCCTGTCCAGATCACTGGTTCACCATCTAGATCTGTGTATTTTTACTATTAGTTGCTTCATTCCTCACTCCTAACCTCTGCTTTTTTTTTTTTCCCCCAATCAGGTAGGCTATACCATCATTTCAAACAAAAATCGGGTGAAAGATAGGACTAAGTTACTTCTCTAGGGTTAATGAATTTTTCCCTATCCAATTTTTCTAAAAAGAGGGATTGAGGTTTTTGACAATAAACATACATTTGGGGCAGGCACTATTGCTTTTCTGTAAGGGTTTGCTCTTTGAAGACTATCTTCCACTCTGCAAACGCCCATTGACCTAAGTGGCTATTTCCTTGGATAACTGCAGGAATCTCTTTCAGAAGATACTGCCTGGCAAAAGTTTTGCTTGTCATTGCGTAGGTATTTGTCTGATGGTGAAAACATAAAGCCACTGTCCCCTCAACTTTATTGGGTAAGCTGGTCGCAATGGAACTACTACTGATCCCCTCTTGAAATTGGTCAGTTAGCCGGGCACAGTAGCTCACGCCTGTAATCCCAGCACTTTGGGAGGCCGAGGTGGGCAGATCTCCTGAGCTCAGGAGTTCAAGACCAGCCTGGGCAACATGGTGAAACCTCATCTCTACTAAAATACAGCAACAAAAAAATTGGCCAGGACTGGTGACCTGTAATCCCAGCTACTCAGGAGGCTGAGCCTGGAGAATCACTTGAACCCTGGAGATGGAGGTTGCAGTGAGCTGAGATTGCACCACTGCACTTTAGCTTGGGCTACAAAGTGAGATTCTGTGTCAAAAAAAAAAAAAGAAAAAAAAAGAAATCGGTCAGTTAAAGTTTTTGATTCATCTCCCAGTGCCAAAACCCTGGCAGAATGGCTGTGCCTGCTGAGGTTGAGCCCGTGTTATGCACATTGTAACATGTGGATAAAAGCTCCAAGGTTAGTTTGCGCTGGGCCAGGTACCTCCACATGATGGTTGAGTTGAACTTTCAGCATAGCTTTTTTCTGCCTTCATGGGAATAACGCTATAGTTTCAGGGTGGGGGCTGAGCTAAGTATTGGAGTGGAGTGAGGCAGGAGGACAAAGTGCAGCAGCAAACAGGCTGCAGGTTGGGAACAGTAATCTCTCATTGGCTCACTCCATCAATCAGCCCTTCAGACAGAAATGGCTCACACAGCACAAGGAGATTTTTCTTTGGAAGATTCTCAGAAGTATGCAGTCGGAGGCCTTTTCTGTTAGGAGATTTGGCTTATGCAGCTGGCATTGCTGACAGCATGGCAGCCTATTTAGCAAGGCTTCGTACTGAACACCTGTGTACATGAATAACAATGCCTGAAATAACCTTGTTGCTACTCTTACTGTGGTAACCTTTACTCTTACAATTGTTTTTCTCATTCTCTCAAAGGCTTTTTGTGTATGGTGGAGGAGGGACAGACTGTATCTTCTGATTTGACTAGGGGCAATAGTGCCCAATCAGCAGGCTAAGTGGGAAGGATCCCACCCTAATCTCCCGCCCTAGACAGCACATGCTCTGAGAAACCACTTCTATCTGTTCATGGTCTAAAAACTTACCCTAGCAGACATAATTTCAGGCCAGAAATTTTTAACTCTGATTTCTAGGGCCTTTTCTCTTAGGGAGAAAATATTTTGCAAGTTTTCCTTAGTTCAGGAAAACTCTCATATTAATGGGGCAGACATATTCATATAGTCAATTAATATAAAATTAAATACATATAAAATAATCAAAGTATAGTGCCCTTCTGTAATTTGCCTCTCCCACCCAACATTGTGTTTTAAACATTCATACATGTGGCCGGGCACGGTGGCTCACACCTGTAATCCCAGCACTTTGGGAGGCTGAGGCAGGTGGATCACGAGGTCAGGAGATCGAGACCATCCTGGCTAACACAGTGAAACGCCGTCTCTACTAAAAATACAAAAAATTAGCCAGGTGTGGTGGTGGGCACCTGTAGTCCCAGTTACTAGGGAGGCTGAGGCAGGAGAATGGCATGAACCCGGGAGGCGGAGCTTGCAGTGAGCCGAGATCGCACCACTGCGCTCCAGCCTGGGCAACAGAGGGAGACTCTGTCTCAAAACAAAAACAAAAACAAAAACAAAAAAACAAAATTCATACATATCAATATAGCTGTGGTTTATTCATTTTCATGGCAGTGTAGGATTTCATGATATGACTATATCACAATTTTTATTTTTCCTTTTTACAATCAATGGACATCTAGGTTGTTTTGCCATAATTATAGATAATGCTGCTATGAATCATCTTGTATTTATATAGTGATGTGTGTGTAAGAATTCTCTAGTGCATATGCATAGAAATAGAATTGCTGAGTTTTGGGGCTGTGTATATTAAACTTTAATAGATGATGCCAAATTATTTTCTAAAGTGATAGTACATAAAATACATAAAGTAACATACATTCCCATTAGCAGTACACAAGAGTTCCTGTCACTACTCATACTAACCAACCCTTGGCATTGTGTAACTTTTAAATTTTCAACTTGCTGAAAATGATTTTGATGTATATTCCCATGATTGCTGAAATGCTTGAGCACATTTTTGCAAAGTTTATTAGTAATTTGTACTTCCTCTTCTGTGAAATGCCCAAATCATTCACCTTTTTAATTGATTATTAAAAATTCTTTACATATTCTAGATACTAATCCTTTGCCAATTATATTTCCTGGAAATATCTATTGTTTATCTACTTCTCTTTCCCGTTTTGTGAAGTCTTTTGATGAAAGAAAAAGTACTCATTTTTAATGTAGTTGAATTTATTAATAACTCTCTGTATGGTTTTCATTTTCTGTAATTTTAAGAGAGATTAATCCATATCCTGAGTTTGCTTCCTATACTTTCTCTTAATGGTTTTAACATTTCGCTTTTCATATTTTATTTCCACATTCATCTGAAATTACTTTTGTTTTGTATTATGAGGCAGGAGTCTTTTTTTTTCTTTTTTGTTTTTTGTTTTTGGAGACAGTCTGGCTCTGTTGCCCAGGCTGGAGTACAGTGGTGCCATCTCAGCTCCCTGCAACCTCCACCTCCCAGGTTCAAGTGATTCTTGTGCCTCAGCCTCCTGAGTAGCTGGTACTACAGGTGTGTGCCATTATGCCTGGCTAATTTTCATATTTTTGGTAGAGACAGGGCTTTGCCATGTTGGCCAAGCTGGTCTCAAATTCCTGAGCTCAAGTGATCCACCCTCCTTGGCTTCTCAAAGTGTTGGAATTACAGGTGTGAGCCCCTGTGCCTGACCCATTTTGATTTTTTCTTTTTTTTCTTTTTTCTTTTCTTTTTTTTTTTTGAGACGGAGTTTTACTCTGTCACCAGGCTAGAGTGCAGTGGCACAATCTCAGCTCACTGAAACCTCCGCCTCCTGGGTTCAAGTGATTCCCCTGCCTCAGTCTCCCGAGTACCTGGGACTACAGGCACAGGCCACCATGCCCGGCTGTTTTTTGTATTTTAGTAGAGATGGGGTTTCACCTTGTTGGCCAGGATGGTTTCGATCTCCTGACCTCATGATCCATCTGCCTCGGCCTCCCAAAGTGCTGGGCTTACAGGTGTGAGCCACTGCTCCACGCCTTTTTTTTTTTTTTAATGTAACTGATTATAAATTTACAAACAAACAGTATTGTTTCTTTCTTCCTAATCCCTATGTCTCTTGCTCTTAAGGATTTTTTAAACAACCTCAATCATTGAACAGGACCTTTGCTGTGGAATTTTAAAAAAATCATTCATGGTTGTTGAATTTTATCAGAAGTTTTTCTGCATCTATTGAGATGTGCCTCCATTAATTTGTTAATGTGGATATTATACAGTAATATATATTCAAATGTATTAACCTGATGCTGGCCTTTGGCTCTTATTGTACATTGCAGTATTCAGTTTATTAATATTCATTTATAATTTCTGTGTCCATGTTCATAGGAAACATGTCCTGTAATTTTTATTTCTTAGAATTCCTTTGCTGTTTTATATATCAGTATTATACTAGCATGATAAATTAGTTGTGTAGTATTCACTTTCTTACCTATAAAAAGTCTGTTAAAGTTTATAGAATTCACTTGTAAAACCAAATGAGACTGATGTCTTTTTAGAAAGATTTGAATGTAGTGATTAATGTTCTTGTGATTATGGAACATTTAGGCTTTCCATTGCCCTTTTTAATTGAGACATATTTTATATACTATTACATTCACCTATTTAAAGTGTACAATTCAGTGTTGTCCAAATTCCAGAACATTTTCATCACCCCCTGCAAAAAAACCCACATTTCTATTAGCAGTCACTCCCCATGCCTCTTTCTCTCTAGCCCATTGCAACCACTAATCTACCTTCTGTGTCTTGGATTTTCCTATTCTGGACAATTCATATAAATGGAATCATATAACGTTTGATATTTTGTGTCTGGTTTCTTTCACTTAGCATGATGGTTTCCTGGTTTATCCATGTAGCATTTATTAGTACTTCATTCCTTTAAGGCTAAGTAATATTTTGTTGCATGGCTATACTATGTTTGATTCATTCACTCATCAATCCACAGATGCTTGGTTTTTTCTATTTTTGGCTGTTATGAATAATGCACTTTAATGTACAAATTTTTCTGAAACGTATGTGTTCAAATCTCTTGGGCGTATATCTAGGAATGGGATTGCTGGCTCGTGTGGTGCCTCTGTGTTTAGCTTTTTGAGGAACTGTGTTTCAAACTGTTTTCCAAAACAACTGCACCAGGTGACACTCCCAGCATTAATATTTGATGGTTCCAATGTGTTCACATCCTTCTCAACACTTGTTAGGGTCTATCTTTTTGGTCTTAGCCATCCTACTGAGTATAAAGTGGTATCTATTTCATTTTGAATCAGCTTTTATAATATGTATTTTTCCAGAACTTTGTCCAATTCAACCAAGTTTTCAAATTTTTAGGCATAAAGTTATTAGTAATATCTTTTCTTCAGCAAATATATTAATGCCCTTTTTTATTTCTTTTTAAAATTTGTGCTTTCCTCTTAAATTTTTGATCATCATTGTTAGGTATTGATCCATTTGTTATTATTTTCAAAGAAAAAAATTTTTGTTAATCTTTTGTATTGTGTCTTTCCATTTTACTTATTTCTGTTTTCATAATTATAATCTCATTTTTTTCATTTTCTTTGGGCTTATTATTTTCTATTTTAACCTCCTAATTTGATACCAAACTCACTAACTTTGAGTCTTTCTTCTTTTTCCAATATATTATTTTTAAACTTATTGTTTTCTTCTAAACACTGTTTTAGCTATACCTCATAAGTAATAATATATCATGCCTTTATTGCATTTCATCCAAATTATTTTTCAATTTACTTTATGCTCTATACTTCGATTCATGATTTCTGTTTGTTTTGAGAATTATGCCTTTTAACTGACCAATGCTTATTAAGTTATATATTTTTTAATTAATTTATAACTTCAGAATGTTGTAGTCAAAGAAATGTATCTGTGTGAAACCAACTCTGAAATATATTGAGACTTGGTTTAGGGTCCAGAATTTGGTCTGTTGTCATAAATGATCCGTGCATTACTCTAGAATAACATGTATTATGAAGTTGAGTGCAATGTTCCCCATATGTCCATTGTTAGATCAAGCTTAAAAAATGCATTTTTCAAATATTCTATATACTTCCTCATTTTATCTACTTAATCTATTATTTACTGAGAGCTGTGTTAAAATTTGTCAATTTCTCCTCATATTTCTGAAAATCTTTGCCTTTTATATTTTGTTGGTATATTATTAAATGCCTGTAAGTTTAGAACTGTTATATTTTCCTGGTGATTTATTTATTTTTAATTGTAATTACCTTCTATCACTGACAATGTGCTGTACTTTATTTTTTTATGTTTTTTCTTGAGACAGGGTCTTACCCTGTCACCCAGGCTGTAGTGCAGTAGTCCAATCACAGTTCACTGCATCCTCAACCTCCCAAGCTTAACTGATCCTCCCACCTCAGCTTCCAGAGTAGCTAGGACTACAGGCATCCACCAGCATGCCTGGCTAATTTTAAACATTTTTTTTTTTTTTTTTTTTTTTTTGTAGAGATGAGGTGTCATTGTGTTGTCCAGGCTGGTATCAAGCTTTTGGGATCAAGCTTCTGGGCTCAAGCAATCTTCCTGCCACAGCTCCGCAAAGTATTGGGATTACGGGCATGAGCCACCGTGACTAGCTGTGTTGTATTTGACAGCTTCTATTTATTCCTGATACTTGAATAATTGTACCAGCTATCTTATTTTAATCATATTTTTACCTTTTAATCTTTTTGAATCCTTAGGTTTTAGGATCATTATTATTGTTATTGTAGATGTAGAAAGAGCCTAATTGCTCTCATGTTTTAATTGTGATTATAGTTCCTTTACAATCATTGTTATTTTCAATATATTTATATCTATCTCTACTATATAATTTACGTTTTATGTTTGCCCACTCTTTTGGGCTCTTGTTTTCTGCTCTTCTTGTCATCCCTTTGACTGATTAATGTATCCCTGATTCCATTTTTCTTGCTGCTAGTTTGGAAGTTATACACTCTATTTGTATTCTTTTAGAGATTGTCTTAGAAATCTTCATGTGCATATTTAACCTAAGGTCTAAATCAGAATATTTGCCCACCTCCCAAATAATTCCCACATCATAACTCCTTTTAAGTCTGATCATTCTGTCCAGATTAATATGCTATTATTTTTGGAGGAATTTATATCTATTTTAAATTCTAACTCTCCCTAAATTAGACTTTTTAAAATTGTTTTAATACCATTACTCTTTGCTTAGATTTACCTACACAGTAATCTTCTCTCATCCCTGCACCCACTGAATTCCTTCTTGCATCTTCTACCTTTTTTATAGAATCATTCTACTTGGAGTTCAACATATTTTATGTTTCTTTAGTAAAGGTCTGTTAATATTAAATTTTCTGTTCTGTTTTATGAAAATATATTTCATTCTTGTAACTAAAACATACTATTTTCTGGATACACACTTCTAGGCTGATAGTTTTTTAAAATCTCTCCACACTTTGAGGATACTATTCTGACATCATCTAACTTCCATTTCTGTTCTTGAGAGCCTAGCTGTTAGTAACAAAACTCATTTCTTTGTAAAAATCTGGCTTCATCCTTCTCTGCACCCTACAGCTCCCTATATTCCTCTATTTATCTTTGTTTTTTTGGTGTCCTGCAGCTTCACGCTACTATGTCTACTTAAGGATTAACTTGATTTATTCTTGTTAAGATTAATTAGGCTTCTTGAGTATGAAGATAGACATCTTTAATCAACTCTAAAAAATTCTTAGCTATTACCTCTTCAAATATAGCCTATCTCTAATTTCCTTTATTTTATTTTTCTGGAAGTACAATTAAATATATGTTAACCCTTTTTACTCTATCATCTATGTATTTTGACATTAAAAATATTTTATATGTCTTTGTCTCTTTGTGCTGCATTTCTTCAGATTTGTCTTCCACTTCACCTATTACTTCTTTGGCTATATCTAATCTGCTGTTTAATCTACACATACAAATTTTATTTTAGTTTTTCAATGTTTTGCTTTCAGAAATTGTATTTGTCCCTGCTCTAACTGATTGCCTCTTATTCTTGCACCATGCTTTCATTTCTTTATTTAAAATACTTATTTTATATTTGAATCTAATAGATCCAGTATCCGCTGACTTTGCCAATCTGTTGCTGAGGTCTTCTGCCTCACACTCATGGTGGTCTGTTCCCTTTAGAGAATTTTGTCTCTTTAGAGAATTCCCTGTTTAGAGAATTCCCTGTTTAGAGAATTTTGATTGGGAAGGAGCTCATCTTCTTTGGGACTTTATACGTGGGCATTATTTGAGGCATGGATTTAATGTGCATTTTTCAAAGAGTATTTGTTTGGTTCTGATGGGTGCTTGGGGATAAAAATCAACCCATGGTACATTCAATTACGTTTTTAGCTTGAAGATTCTAAGGTCACACAAGTAATGTGAACTTAAGACACATGTCCATGTCAGAGTGAGCAGGTAGTTGGAAATTCTCACAAAAGACATTTTAATTTTATTTACTTCTGTACTCAGAGTCTAGGCTGAATTACGCAAGGTCCCTATGCAAGACTGTTTCCTTCATTTCCAACCCCTCACCCCCGTCCTAGTTTTCCCACACTTTGAGGTTCTGGCTTTATGTAGGTATTTCAGATTGGTCTCCTGCATTACTTGGGCTCATTAAAACTCAGTTTCTCTGTCAATAGAAATGAGCAGATGCTCTCCAAGTGAAAGCTAGTGTCATACTTGTTGCTCCAGATAGTGCTTTCCTGTTGTTTATAGCGTCTCTTGTCCTTATGTTCCTGCCAACTCAGCTATGTCTCAATATTTTAAGATATATTTTATATAACATTTTATGAGTTTTCGTACCAGAGGGTTTTCTTTCTTTATATAATAAGCCATATTGTCAGGCATAGAAGATCACCAATTTCTTCTTTAAATTGACTTAGGCAGTCTCATTTCTTGGCATCTTCTTTTATAAGTCTCTCTCTCTTTTTTTTTTTTTCGAGATGGAGTCTTGCTCTGTCACCCAGGCTGGAGTGCAGTGGCACAATCTCGGCTCACTGCTACCTCCACCTCTCAGGTTGAAGCAATTCTCCTGCGTCAGCCTCCTGAGTAGCTGGGATTACAGGTGCTCACCACCACGCCCGGCTCATTTTTGTATTTTTTTTTAATAGAGACGGGGTTTCACCATGTTGGCCAGGATGGTTTCGAACTCCTGACCTTGTGATCTGCCCGCCTTGGCCTCCCAAAGTGCTGGGATTACAGGCATGAGCTACCACAATCCTCTCTTTGTGTTTTATCTCTTATTTCCATATTTTCGTAATCTTCAGGCCAGGAAGAAGCCTATTATGAGTCATTATCCCTGAGCATGCAAGGCTATTTCAGTGCATTTCTCTAGGTGTTCCCCTTTGAATTGAATTGGGACTTAGTTAACTTTTTTTTTTTATCTGGTAATGTGTTCCTAGAGCCCTGCTCATTGAGTCTCAAGCCACCCTCTCTTGCTCTTACAGGGACTCTGGCTGTTACATCTTCCTTCATGATTGCTTCCAGAACCTTTTCAGTTTTAATCTATTCATCTTGTTTCTGCCTGTTCCTACTTTCTTTCTTCTTCTTCTTCTTTTTTTTTTTTTTTTGTTTGTTTGTTTGTTTGTTTGGAGGACCTGCACAGGCTCTAACTCCCTTGAAGGGGTGTAGCTGGGGTCTCACCCAATTCCCTAGTTTCTTTAAAAGATGGCCATGATTATTTACACTGCTGCTTTTTCTGCTTTTTGCAGCTCACTCAATGTTTCCTTTTAGAAATTTCTTATTCTTGTTGTTCACATATCTAAATCACCATTGCCAGTCTGTGAGCCACATGCAAAACAAGAGCAGTCTGATTTCAGAGCCCATATCTATACCAGTATGCAACACTTCCTCCCAATAAATAAAACTATGTATGTAGAGTAACTAGCATTGTGCAGCTTACACAGTGAGCACTCAATGAGTGTTTGCTACCTCTCCTTATATCATTCACATTCTCAGATCCATATGATTTTTGGGGAACTGGTGGGGTTTTTAACCACGGGACTCTAACACTGACCATGTAGGTAGCTAGGAACATAATTAGAATGAGGGAAGTCTTGGACTCATGTTATAAACCCTTGAGAGTAGGTCAGAATCCCTAGACTGTCAGCTGTATCTCTACTTAACCCTGATTCAAAAATCACAGGTAAACTTCTAAATCTGATTTGGGGTAGAAACCTCCTCCCTTAATATTGAAAATTGAGGCCAGGCACAGTGGCTCATGCCTGTAATCCCAGCATTTTGAGGCCAAGGAACGTAGATCACTTGAGGTCAGGAGTTCGAGATCAGCTTTGCCAACATGGTGAAAAATAAAAATAAATTAAAAAGAATAAAATAAAAAAGATAGAAAATTGAATAAGCAGTTTGCTAAAGTCATCTCTTGATTCAGTTTGGATATGAGATTATTAATACTTTTATGCAGAAATTATTTCCTTAACAAAAACATTTAAAAATTAGTTTACTATGAAGAACACATATTCAATCTCTGTGTTGAATTCTGAATAGGAACGGCAAATCCCGTACCTTTTAAAACATAGATTTCCTTGTTTAGAAAACTCGATAGGGCAGAACTAACAATGGAAGTAACAAAACATGCTGTGCATATACATGTGTGTCTGAGACCCCCCTCAGAATGTACAGACTTTGGGCTCAGGGAACCAGCTACCGGGCCCTCTGTGATATTTGGATCAATCAACTCTTGAAGCTCAAAAGGTCCATAAAGATAATCAAGTCCAACACTTTGGCTTTGAGAAGGGGAAGTGGAGGCTCCAAGAAGAGAAGTGATTTGCATGGTTGTTGCCCCTGAATCCTGTGCCTGGTGCCAGCAAGGCTCTCCTTTCACAGAGACATGACACCAAGCTATTTCTGATGACATGTACTTCACAGTAAATTGTCAGTCTGTGAGGTTGGAGGCCAAAAGACCATAGGAAGAAAAGTCCTCTTTGAGTTATAAGAAAAAGCATGGCCCAAGGAAGTCAAAATGTTTTTCCGAAGTAATGGAAAAAGACTTCTGAGGTCAAACCTGAACACATCTTAGGAATTTTCCAGGATAAACTTCAACTTCTGTGCAACACCATTCTAATTTGGTAGAGGTAAATATAGGCATCTGATCAGGAACTTGTCAAATACATTTATTTTTAAATTCCTCTTTCCTTAAAAGCACATCTGCAGACTATTCTTAGCAGAGATGTAACATCAGTGACTCACTCCTTAATTGACTGTGGTAATGAAGGACTCTCAAGGGTTAAATTTTGGTTGGCTAAATATTGTCATTGAAAAGAGAATCACTGTAAAGCACCTAGGCATTTGTGGGAATCGAGAACCTGTTAATTAGTCTTAATAAGAAAAATGTTCCTCATTGAATATATTATATGGTTCACTTTGAAACCCAATCATAAGATGGCTTGTACATTAAAGATTAACATTGAGAGAGAATAGAATTCCATATGCAGGAAAAATGGTGTGCTTAATAAATATGTAGCATTTGAAAAAAAATATGCTCTATTGAAAGGTGATTTGCAACAGGGCAGCTTGTTTGGGGCAGCTCACTGTGCAGAAAATGTTGCAGGGAATGTGTCTTTCCGTCTTCAGATGGAACACTAGCAGTTCTTTGAAAATCCTGTGGAGGGTTTCAGGGCAGCTAACTCATATCTGAGTATATCTTTTGATTAGACTGAAAAGTTACTATAATCCTAATACCTTGAGAAGCCCAGGAAGGAGGATCGCTTCAGCCCAGGAGTTCAAGACCAGCCTGGGCAACATGGCAAGACCTTATCACAATAAAAATTTTTTAAAAAATTAGTCAGGTGTGGTGGCATATGCCTGGGGTCCCAGCTATTCAGGAGGGTGAGGCAGAGGCATTGCTTGAGCCAGGGAGGTTGAGACTGCAGTTAGCTGTGTTCATGCCACTGCACTCTTTCTTGAGAGGAAGAGCAAGACCACATCTCAAAATAAAATAATAATAATAAAAAAAAAGAAGTTGCCTATTAGGTCTAGCTGTAGGCAAAGCTATAAAAAGGGCTGTAAAAAGCTATAAAAAGGGTGAAATTGGCCTTGAAGTTCCTTTCCTACCACTGCAGTCATATGCTGGACCCTTTATGCTGATCTTTGTGAGTACCCTTAGGGTACTCACAGGGTCTGAGAGATGCCCTAAGCTTCAAACTTATCTCCTTTCTCCCCCTCATGGATGTTTTCCTTCATTGTACTCAATTCTAAGGGAGGAGACTCCTCCTTTGTTCTAGGGCACAATGGGTAATAAGGAGCAAGGATTCAAACTAATCCTAGTAAATGTATCAGCAAGCTAATATATTAGCGCTATAAGTGGACTGAATGTTTTAACCTGGACAAAATGCATGCAGCTTTGGAAAGCTCTGAGCAGCTGACGCAAAAGCTGGATTCATGCACAGTCTGGTAGACAAGTGGGGGCATCTTTTGACCAGCCAAGACCTCTGTTTCCATTGTGTGTGTATGAGTGGCCCTGTTTCCAAAAGCATGAACATTTCTTAGACTTTCAGAAGTGACTGCAGGCATGCTTGTGTGTGTAGTGAACTCCACACCCAAGCATTGCTGATTTTTGTGGAGTAAGGAGTTGTATGATGGGCTGCAGGGTGAACCCCACGTGGCACAGCAGGGAAGGGAGAGCTGGCCATTTGTGCCCCTGTGTAGCCTTTGAAGACAGACAAGGACAGCTCTGGGGCAATCAGCAGGCACAGTGTAACTGTGTGAAGGAGCTCTGAAGTAAATTGTTTGTCCACTAACAAATAAAAAAGCAGCAAAGTCGAAACACAGTGGTATTAATCTTCACCACACTGAGTGGGTGGAAATCCCATTACCATTAACAGATTTACTCATAGAAGTCCAGCATATCCACAGGAGACTCTGTTTGCAAACATTGTATGATAAATAATAATGATAAAACTAAAATCTCAGGACTGTTTATTCTGTGCATGTTAATGAGGTGTAGCTTTTGTCTCCATATCACCAATCCCTTGATGGACTCTCATTTTCAATCTGGCTTGTATTCTGTGATTGGATTTTATCCAATTAACTAATATCTAAACAGTCTTGATTGCCATTTCTGCATACACACACACACACACACACACACACACACACACACACACACACGATTGGTATCAAGTAAGAACAATCAAGATGAAGGTTTTCAAACTCATATTAAATTTTTACATAAAATATTTTCAATGTTGAATTTAATTCTTTTTGGTAAGACTAATTCAAATCTACGAATAAGGTTAAACTACAAAGACTCCCTTCATAGCTAATTCAATTAGGTTACAAGTTTTAGAGAACAGAGAGAAAATATGCTGTAGATTTACATTCTGGGTCATTGTTAATTTTCTCTAATGTATATATAGGTGGTCATATTCCACATTTTACATATGTACTTATTTTTTAGTAAGTAAACTTTTAAAAATAAAGAGTGAAGCATCTTATCTTGAACTTGATTTTTCTCTGGTGATAGCTAATTTATTTATTTTTTGAGACAGGGTCTTGCTCTGTTGCCCAGGCTGGAGTGCAGTGGTGTGATCACAGCTCACTGCAACCTCAGTCTCCTCGGCTATGAAGCAATCCTTCCACCTCAGTCTCCTGAGTAGCTTGGACTACAAGCCTGTGTGCCATGCCCAGCTAATGTTTTTTATTTTAATTTTTTGTAGAGATGGGATCTCCCTATGTTGTCCAGCCTGGTCTCAAACTCCTAGGCTCAAGCAATCTTCCCACCTCAGCTTCTCTAAGTGCTGGGATTATAGGCAAAGAACTAGATTCTTGCTCTGCAACCCTTCCTCCTAATACTCATTTAATACACACTTGCTGTGTCTATCGTACATAACAAGACAATTAGCTCCCTTCTCTCCTCTTCGATCTTTTTGGTTATACTTGCCTTTTCAAAGGTTTCGTTTGTTTAAGGAATGGTTTTCCCTTTGAAGAGGTGACAATGCCTTTTTGTCTCGGGTGAAATAGACTCATAGAAAGTGAAACTTCTCTTTATGTACAAATGACCATTGGTAGACCCATAAAAAGAAAACTACACTTAAATCAGTAATCTTGAAAATGAGAGTATAAAAAAGTAAACAGAGCCCAAGTTAATGATTTGCTATTATTATCTCTTCCTATATTAACTATTGTTTGGTCACAATTATAATGCAGAGAACTAAATCCTATGTGTAATGTCATCATTTAGCGACTTCTGTATAGGCTCGCTATTACTTTATGCCATTAATGAAAACACATTCTCTCCTTGGTGTGTTATAGTTCCAAGGCACAGCTTGTTTGTTAACTAGTATTTAAGAAATTATAAACCAATTGCATTTAGATAGTTAGCTCTTTTCCTCTGTGATATATTTTGGTCTCAGTATTTTGAATGATAAGAAATAATTCTTGGGCTGGGAAAAAATTGTTACTGTGAAAAAAGTGTCATATGAATTTTTAAAAAGTGAATTGAATTTCAGGTTTAAATTTTAAAATATATAAAGTAAACTACACAAAAGTGATACTCCTTTACAAGCCAGTTTGCCACCTTGAAGGCTGGACACAGAGGGCAGGCCATGATCACGAGAGCAGGACATGAGTGAAGACCCTACCCCACCTGCTACTTTACTCAGAAAGGCCTTTGGTGGCCACAGAAGGCCCCACATTGAAACATGCATTCCATGATCTTCCTTTCCTTTCCTCTCCTCTAGTGTAGAAGGAAAGGTAAGATCAAGCAGGGAAAGAGCCTAGATTTTAGAGGGCCAAGCGTAGACTTTTTTGGGAAAAAGTTAATGAAAATAAGGTTCAGGAAGGCAGACAAGAAGGCCTCCCAGAAGAAATGGGAGCAATAGGAATATGACTAACATAATTCCTCTGGTAAATGGAATTTTCTGCAAACCTCAGATTTCTTTCTTCAAAACGTTTTCATATTTACAAAGCAATATTTAATGTGTAGATATGTTCAATGATCCACCACTCACCTATGGTAAAGATCACAGCAATTCCTATGAAGACCCCCTTGCTCTCACTATCTGTCTTTTTCTAATGGAAGACAAAGGCAAACTGGCAATGCAAGGATCATACAGGGAGCAGGCTGTTTACTGCAGCACAGGGGCACGAAAGGCCTGCACTGGCACAGCATTTACTTCCTGCCAGGTGCCATTTAAAGAACTGTACAAATATTTAATCTTCAGAAAACCCCTAGGAGGTAGGTGCTACAATTGCCCTCATTTTTCAGCTAAGGAGACAAATGCAGAGAGGTTAAAATAGTTGCCCAAAGTCACATAGCTAGTAAATGGTGGAGCCAGGATTCCAACCCAGGTGGCCTGGTTCTGAGTTCACTACACATTGCAACAATGAATAACCCTCCTCCTGCCCCAGCCACCCAGCACACACACAAGCCAATGCTCAGATTGCAGTGAGCCTTCTCCTGGATAAAATTTACAACCAGAGAGAGAAGGCATTTGAAATTATAGAAAGAGCTAAATGCTATAACCCACAATATTATGTGAGCATGATTGGATTAACTATCAATGGGTTTGCTTTTCCAGTCCATGAAGAAAGAATCAGATGCTAGGAAGAGCTAAATGCTATAACCCGTAATGTTATGTGAGCAGGATTGGATTAATGATCAATGGGTTTGCTCTTCCAGTCCATGAAGAAAGAATCAGATGCTAGAATAGTTCAGTTGAGTAACCCCAACAAATGAGTCTTATCTGATAAGGGTGAATTTTTCTTGAATAGGTTGTTAGCTTCTTCAAGAAGACAGTTGAGAAAAAATACAGAAGGTAGTATCGGATGACAAAAATATACATAAAATGTATTTATGCTAGGAACTGACAACGTCTAATTTCAGATGACTGCATGTAGTGATAGTAGTCAAATACCCTGAGAAATTGAGAAGTTGTACACACTATCTATCTTATGTTTTTGATAAATGCTAACAAAGAGTCGGCTTCGATAACATAAACACAGGTGTATACATTTGATGCTCAAACTACTAGGAACAACATGAGGAGTTTTCAAGCTAAAGATAATCTGCTTTCTGAAATCTCTTTTTTTTGGAAAAACTGAAGGTGAAGATAATTGATCTTTAGTTGTAGTTACTGATATTATTAAATACTGGCATTTAAAAGCATTTTGAACTTTGATTCTGAATTCCCTTTAATGTGAAATAAATTCTCATTCAATGTATACATGGAGTTGTACAGCCTAATGATGTTTTGGGAATTAAATAAATTATGTCTATTAACATCACTAAAAAGCTTCTCTCTATACATAAAGCAAACAGAGGCACTTAGATATTTTTTCCCTCTTCTGACATTTGGTTTTATCTCAGGGAAAAGACTAAACTTCAATGTGAGCACATTCTAATTACTTCTCCAGTTAAGGTCCAGCCACTTCCACTACATTTGACTTATTAGTTAATCAAACTCCTTTACAAATCTTTTTCTAAAGAAGCTTTGAGATAATTGTGAGTTCACATGCACTTGTAAGAAATAATACGGAGAGATCCTGTATACCCTTTACTCAGTTCGCCTCCCTGTTCATGGTAACTGCTAGGGGCTGAATTGAACTGAATTGTGTCCGTTGCCCCACATTCGTGTGTTGAAATCCCAGTACCTCAGAATGTGACTCTATTTGAAGACTGAGGCTTTAAAGAGGTAATTAAGTTAAAATTAGGTCACAAGGGTGAGTCCTAATCCTATAGGACTGATACAGAATGAAGACATGTGAAGACACCAGAAGACAGGCAGCTACAAGCCAAGGAGAGAGGCCTCAGAAGAAACCAACCTTACCTACACCTTCATCTCAGACTTCCACACTCCAGAACGGTGAGATATAAATTTCTGTTGTTTGAGCCACCATCTATGATACTTTGCTAAGGCAGTCCTAGCACTAACATAGTGACCTCTTACAAAACTATAGTAGGATAGCACAGCTGGAGTATTAATATTGATACAATCAGGAAGCAGAATATTTCCATCACCGTTTTCAGCCACAACACCTCCCTCCATCCTTACCCCATATTTACCCTCTGGCAACCAATCGTCTGCTCAGTATTTGTATAATCTAGCATTCCAAGAATGTTATATAAATTGAATCATCAGTTTGTTTATTAATGCACCGGTTGAAGGAAATGTAGATTGTTTCTAGTTTGGGGTATTATGAATAAAGCTGCTATGACTATTGACGCATAGGTTTTTGTGTGGACATATTTTTAATTTCTCTAGCATAAGTGTCCAGGAGTGCAATGGCTTGGTCATATGCTATTTTAATGTTTCATTTTTAAAGAAATTGCCAAACTATTTTCCAGAGTGGCTATACCATTTTTAATTCCCATCAGCAATGTGTGTGGGGTGGTGCAGAATTCATTTTCTCTGCATCCTCACCAGCATTTGGTGTTATCTCTATTTTTTATTTTAACCATTATAATAGGTAAGTAGTAATATTTCATTGTAGCTTTAATTTGCATTTCCCTAAAAGCTAATGATTTCGGAGCATCTTTTCATATGCTTATTGCAATCTATATATCCTCTTTGGTGAAATGTCTCTTCATATCATTTGCCTATGTCCCAGCTAGATTATTTGGGGGTTTTTATTGTTGAGTTTTGAGAGCTCTTTATATTTTCTAGATACTAGTCATTCGTCAGATGTGTGGTTTGTAAATATATTCTCCCAGTCTGTAGTATAGGTTGTTTCTCCCCTTAACAGTGTCTTCTGCAGAGCAAAAGTTTAAAAGTTTTGTAAAGCCCAATTTAGCAATTTTTCTTTTTCTTTCTTTCTTTTTCTTTTCTTTTTTTTTTCCAGAAAGACAGGGTCTTGGTCTGTCACCCAGTCTGGAATGCAGTGCTGTGCTCTGCTCGCTGTAACCTTGAACTCTTGGGTTCAAGTGATCCTTCTACCTCAGTGCCCCACTAGCTCAGCCTCCAGAGTAGCTGGTATGACAGGTGCATGTCACCACACCTGGCTAATTTAAAACTTTTTTTTTTTTCATACAGATGAGGTCTTGCTATGTTGCCCAGGCTGGTCTTGAACTGCTGGCCTTAAGCAATTCTCCTGCCTTGGCTCCCAAAGTTATGGGATTACAGGCATGAGCCACTGCACCCGACCTCAATGTTTCTTTTCTTTTTTTTTTTGTTATCAATCTTGCTTTTGCTAATGAAGTTTAAAACTCTTTGCTCTAGATCCCCAAGGTTTTCATCAGTATTATCTTCTAAAGGTTTTGTAGTTTTATGTTGTACACTGAAGTCTGTTATCCATTTTGAATTAATTCTTGTATAAGAAGTGAGATTTAGGCTGAAGGTTTTTGTTTGTTATTGCCTATGAATGTCCAGTTGCTCCAGCACCATTTGTTGCAAAGACTATTTTTATTATATTAAATTGCCATCACATCTTCACAAAACATCAGTTTGATATATTTGTGGGTATATTGTGTGTGTATATATTTGTGGGTATATTGTGTTAGTTCCATTGATCTACGTGTCTGTTTCTTCAGCAATACCACAGGGTCTTGATTATGTAGCTATATTGAAATTGATTCCTACTAGTTTGTTCTTTTCATCCAGAATTGTTTGAGCTATTCTAGTTCGCTTGCTTTTCCATGTAAATATTAGAATAATTTTGTCTTTATCTAGAAACACTATTGCTGAGATTTTGATAGGAATTGCATTAAACCCACATCCATTTGGGAAGAATTGACAACTTTGCTATGTTGAGTCTTAAAATTAATGAACATAGTATGTCTCCCTATTTACTTAGATCCCTTTCACTTTCTTTCGTCAGTGCTTTATAATTTTGGCATAGAAGTCCTGCACATGTTTTGCTGACTCTACACTGAAGTAGGAGGGCTCTCTTGTTTCTACTGGATGGGCGTGGAAGTTCAGGCTCTCCATATAGTCTCATGTGACACACGGGGGAGTTGAGAAAAGCAGACTCACTGCCTAGCGGGGATGAAAGTCCGGACTTCTTCTCTAACACCACTCCAATGCGGTTTGGGATGACTCGTTATAGCCTGACCAGGGTGGAAGTCAGCTCCTTGCTTAGCCGTGGCGGTGTAAATGAGGGTGGGAAGGGTTTTCTGTGGTGTTTGGCTGGAGTAGAGTGGCAACTGTCTAAAAGTCTACCGTCTTGCTGGGATGTCTCTCTACCTGGTCACTTGGCTAGAGAGCGCAGGCTTTTTGGGGGCTTTTTCGATTGATGGGATTACCAGGTTGCCGGACGTCATCCCCAAATCTGAAACATATGAGGCAAAAAGAAAACTCAGGGAACTCTTTGCTGTGTTGTTCATTGGGCGCCAAAAGTCCCTGTCTGGTCTTGCTAATCTCTATACTGTTCAGAGTTTTCTTATGTTTGCTTTATATATAATGTTCAGGGCTTTTAGTTTTACTTAGTGAAAAAAATAGGATATGCATGTATACTACATCTTCCTGGATGCAGAAGTCCTACAAATATTTTTAAAGCACATAAAGTTGTATAAATCACATCCAGTTCCCATAGACTGAAAAAAGTTATATAACATTCTATTTGTCTCAATACAATTTAATTAAATTTTAACTACACAAATGATAATCTGTACTTGGAGACTGCCTGTAGTAGCCTCATCGTGAGACCCTGAGTGTTGGTCTCAATGAGCTCATCTGCAGATTAGGGTAATGATTATAAACTATAAGAGAGTGGTGTCTGCCTCTTTTTCACCTTTACACACTGGGAAACAAAGGATTAATAAACATTTGTTGGATAAATAAATAAATGATATACTTTGAATGATACAACCATTAAGTAGCTAGACACTGTTGGAAGTTTGACATCTGTTGAGGTACATTTGCTCTTGAAATAAAAGTCTACTATTTAGTTTGAAAGAACAAGTCTTTCTAAAATTAAATATGGACTATTGCACAGAGCTTATTATTCAGAGTGTGTATTACAAATAGCTCTTTCTGTTGTCTTAATTTTAGAGAAATGGTGAGAATTTGTTCCCCTTGTGTTATATATGTGCCTGTAACCAAAATTTTAATTAATAACTGGTTCCAGGGTCAGGTGTGGTGGTTCATGCCTATAATCCCAGCACTTTGGGAGGTCGAGGCAGGGGGATTGCTTGAGGCCAGGTGTTTGAGACCAGCCTGGGCAACATAGTGAGACCTTGTCTCTACTAAAAAAATTTTTTTTAAAGAATTGGTTTCAATTAATACCATAAAAATATATCAACTTTGACATACCCACCCAGCTCTAAACATAGATACTTTAGAGTTAACACATCCTTTTATTTTTTAACTTTTCTGGGAATAATCATCTAATATACTTTTACTTTGAGAAAACTTCTTCCAGTTATTGGACGTCTATTCTATGTATAGTAGAGCATCATTTATAAGTGTTTTTAGATAACTGCTGAACATCAAATTCAATAATGCTGCTATTATCCAATACATGTTTATATAATGCAAAATGTAGTATTACAGTAATAATCTAAGAGACCGTTACTAGCAATTACCATATTTTACATGTGGCACTGATCTGATTCACTTTTATTACCTGGAAATTCTGGTAAATAATTTGCTGTGAATAGCAACTGTAGGCAGTGGTAGGAAATCATTATTCCACAATGTTATTACATCATCTATGAATTTACAGAAAGTCAGTCAATATTTAAAAATCAATTTTATCCCTCTGATAGAGGAACACTATTCTGTTGCCTATACTAGGACATTTAGACAAATACAAAATGTATTCAACTGCTTAACTTTTTAGCATAGTTTGGGTTGGTTTCATGATTAGTGGTGGCAAAAATATCATCTAATTTCAAACTGGTGGTTGAGTTGCCTCCGGCTCAATTTATCCTAAATATCAGAGCCTATTTTTAATGCCTGACTCGTGTATATGTTTTCTGGTGTCATCATTTGCTTGCTTATTTATTCATTCATTCGTTTAGCAGTTTTGTATTACTCTGCTTGGTTCTGGGGATCAAAGAAGAATAACACACAGACTTTATTCTTAAGCATGTACAAGTTAAGTGAGGGAGATATAAATGCAAAAAGATAATTAAATATGACTTATTAAGTTCCGTGATAAATGTATGGACAGAACCTTAAAGGAATGTACAGTAAGGGCACCAAACCCAAACCCAGCCTCTGAGTGTGTGTGTGTGTGTGTGTGTGACAGAGAGAGAGAGAGGGAGAGGGAGAGAGAGAGGGAGAGAGAGCGAGACAGCGAAAGTGAGCATGCCATGAGTTTTAGGAAAGGCTTCAGGAGAAGAAAATACTTGAGCAGAGTCATAAATACTCAGTAGTAGCAATTAACCAGGCAAAGGCAGTGGGGAGAAAAGGAATTGAGCTAGCATTACTAAAGCAAAATAAACTCTGTGCAATTGTCCATATCTAAGTTTGAAAAGTTAAATTCTTTTCAACTCAAGTATAGACTTCCATTTCCATGTTTGTGAAGAAGTGTGTTCCTTACAAAAGTCTCTGCCTATTTAGTGTTTATATCACCCCAGAGATAGCTCCAGTCACCCATTTATGATTTACCCAGGGAACTGAAAGCAGTATGGTGTTGGTGAGGAACAAGGAGGGAAGTAAAATGTGAGAATCTAGTCTGAAGATGGGGTAGAGAGGGAGGTGCTTCCTCTGAGAGCCCCCGTGCTAGACTGAGTGAAAAAGGAAAGCCGCTGATGGCATTTAAGTAGTTGGGTCACTCAATTACATTTAATTTGTAGCTTGATTGCTCTGATGTCTCCATGCAGGGTGGATGTGAAGAAGCCTTGAACAGAGAGAATGGCTGTTACAGAGGATCAGCTGAGAGGTATGAGGCCCACACCAGGAAGTGGCAAGGCAAACGGAGAAGAGATAATGAGCTTGACACAGTCATCAGGGATCAGGGTTTGAATGCAGTGAGCTCAGAGGGGGAAGATTATGGGACCACCCAGGTTTCTCGTGTGGGTAACGGAGGGGCTAACTCCAACAGATAGAAGATACAGGGGAGGAAATAATGGAAGAATGGGCACGTTCTGCTTTGAACATACTCATTTGGGAGGTGACTCTAAGAGTTAAAGGTGAAGATGTTAAAGGAAGTAGCATGTGATAGCCTGAAGCTCAGAAGGATCAAGGCTGGAGATCTCAATCTAATAATTATCAGCCTGAGGGTAGTAGTTGTCATCGAGATGATGAGAGAGGCTAGACGAGAGTGCGTTGAATGAAACAAACAACGGGGCAAGAACAGATTCTAAGGAAGACTAAATTCCCAAACGGTGAGGCGCCAACCTCCAGGTGAGCATTCAAATCCCAGAATTGGCATTGATGCTACATTTTTTGTGGCTCTTTGAAATCATGGAAGACCTAACTCTAGGCTGGAATCTTAGTTACTCTAGGTCTAAGCCAACTGTGTGCCTCCAGGGATCAGAAAAGAATATCATTCAGTGAGGCCACTAGGTTGTAAGACCATATGTGACCCTATTATTGAGGGCCTCTATGTGGAGTTAAGACAATAGGGCTTGATGAGGACTGGGGAAAACTGAGTGTGCTCATTAGAGGGCAGTCATAGCTCACCACAGCTGTCACCATTACAGAATACAGGCAGAGATTTAGATATTCCAGTTTTTTATGGGGATTAGGAAATCCACATTTTTACGTAAAGTATGCCATTTTTTTAAACCGTGGCAGCTAATTAAATGTAAAACTCTATGCCAGAGGCCAAGGGGAAAATGAAAATGTCTGTGGTCCACTGCTTTGTGATCTGCAATAGGCAACGGGGTGGAGTGACTGAGAGTGACGCTGAAGTTCAGGAAGTAATGAAGTCCCATTCACAGGGACTGAACTCTATTCATCAACAAATACCTATTTCATTCCTAACACGTGCCAGGTTCAAGGAATTTGGCAGTGAATAGAAGAGTCAAAGCTTCCCCAAAGTGAATTACACACAAGGAGGTTGTTTTCCCTTGTGGATATTCTCTTTGTGATACTGACGTGTGGTTGAAACAAACCTCAGTGTTTGTGGCAGAAGAACCAGTCAGTTGTTGGCTGCTAGTGCCTGACAGGTTGATATTTAGCAGTGCCATTTATTAGATGCCTTGTATTTATCTCTGCAAATATTAAAAGCAGACCCTGAAAAGGTTCTTAAATTCTCTGTGCTTCTGTTTTCTTGCCTGTAAAATGTGCATAATGATAGTACCAACTGATAGAATCATTGCGTGAATAGACTGAGATGATGTCTAGAAAGCGTTAAGTCCACATTCTGGCTCATGTTAACTATAAAAAATGTTGACTATAACAATTATGGTTATGGTCTACTTGGCACCCTGCCTATGTGTCTAAAACAAGTACTTTTTGTAACGCATAGAGGATGTAAATATGACTTTTGGTCATGGAAATATGGGTAGTTGTTTGAGAGGCAAGCCTACATTTTTGAAAGTTGTACTTTGAAGAAACTGATTCCTGGGGTACAGGGCAATGCCCCGAGGTGATCTGAAGCAGGTGCAAAATCAAATTAATTGCCAGTCAGTTGCATGTGCTCCTACAGATAAGCTCCCTCAAGCTGTGCTCCTGGGATGGCCGAGGTGTGCGTTTGGATTATGTAGGGACTGTGGGGATGCTCTTGACAATGGAGTTACTAAAGGAAAGGTTTGCTCCCATCCACACAAACTAACACCTCTTGTCTTTCAAGTGAACTGATTCATGGAGAATCTATTCCTGACCCTCTGTGGCAATGCTGTCCTGCTGATCTCATGAGACAGAACCTGTGAGTTTGACTGGGTCTGACAAGAATGGCGCATTTCAAAGATCTGTCTTGCAATAGAAAGCACTTACTACTTCAGTGAAATGTTAATTAAGCACTTCCTATGTGCCAAGCACTGAGACTGGTGCCGGGTTTGAAAACAAATTGGACAAATGCCCAGACATCATGGAATTTATAGTCTAATGAAGAAATTGTTCTAGTCTGCAAGAAATAACATAAGTTGAGGCTCATACTGTCGTGCATAGAAGGAGCACTTAATCTGAGGCATAGCCATGGCTTCCCAAAGAAAGTGATGTGAAAACTGACCTTTAAGATCAAGTAACAGATCAAGTAATAGAGTAAGCCAGACAAGGAAAGATGGCTCACACTTCAGAATAAGCAGGGGCCACGTTTTTATTGCATAACAGAGGCAAATAAAGCATCTTTTGACTTAACTGGCTACTATTTTTAAAAATTATGTACTGGTGGGTGCGGTGGCTCACGCCTATAATCCCAGCACTTTGGGAGGCTGAGGCAGGTGGATCACCCGAGGTCAGGAGTTTGAGACCAGCCTGGCCAACATGGTGAAACCCCTTCTCTACTAAAATACAAAAATTAGCTGGGCGTGGTGGCAGGCGCCTGTAATCCTATCTACTCAGGAGGCTGAGGCATGAGAATCGCTTGAACCTGGGAGGTAGAGGTTGCAGTAAGCCAAAATCGTGCCACTGCACTCCAGCCTGGGCAACAGAGCAAGACTTTGTCTCAAAAAAAAAAAAAGTGTCAAGATTTGGCTTTACGATAACTTTCAAGATGTGTGTTTTTGTTGATTTAATAGATTATGCAAATTATTAATGTACATGTTGACGTGGGGCATTGTCTTAGACTTAATGTCATTTCTAAATAAGCCTATTACTTGCCAGTTCCATAGAGCTCAAAGACATTCATATCTGTATTGATGTCACAGAGACAGGCAATCCATCACCCATTTATCTTCCCCTCTCCCATTGCCACCCCTCTCATTTAGATCTTTTTACTTCTTATTAAACGAATGCAATGCTGTCTTCACTGATCTCTTTACGTCAAGTTTTTTTCCTATTCCAATTTTATGCTTTGCTGCAGAATTAAATTTCCTGAAGTGCAACTCTGATGCTATCATTCCAGTGCTTGAAGTTTCTCATGCTATCCCCAAAGTCTGCGGCGTTAATAATAAACCACCAGTCTGGCATTCTCCACCTTTCACGTGATTCCAGCCTACCTTTCTCAGCTGCTCTTGCACTGCTGTGTTCCCTGGGATTCGATGTAGACTACTTGCTGTTCTGCTTTCCTGCCTCACTAGCTTTGCTTTAGAACATCCTTCAGTCTCGAATACACTTCTGCAGCCAGTACATGTTGCAATATTCATCTCACGGACCAAATCAAATCCTCTACTGTTTGTGAGGTCCTCCCTCAGCCTCCCCACTCCCATTATTGCATTCTCTCCTTCCTTTAAATCCCCAGTGCTCTACCCATATACACAACACTATATGTCTACTGTTTGTATTGCATTTGTAAAATTATGCCTTTATTTGTGCAGTGTGTATATTATTCTGATGCATTGGAAGTAAGAGCTGTGTACTTTTCAACTTTGTATTTTTTATATCTTTTAGCATAGAATTCCTCACATTGTAGGTGATATCTACCAATTCTACTAGCTAGTAATGTTTTTTCACTGCCAATTTTATTTATGAATTGAAAAAGTCCCAATGTTATGTAATCTTATTTAGTATGGTCTCAATTCATGGAACCACTAATATTTTTGTCTTGTATATGTTCAGCACATATAGGCCATAGTTATTCTTTTGTTTTATGCCTTAAAGCTCATGGGACATTAATACATACATCAATACAGCTTCTCCTTGGTGTAAGTGCAGAAAGGTGAGAAGACAAATGGCTCCCAGGAGCTTACTGAATTAGCAAAGACAAAGGTGGGGCTGGAACCAAGTACCTTTTGTTCTGAGCCCTACCATTTGCCACCTGCAGCTGCTTCCCTAGTGTCTCATTCTTTCTTCCAAAGACTCAGTTCAATTTAAATACAATTACTGAAATCAGTATTTACTCACTATACACACAGATGTCAATTAAGACTGAACTTGGTTATTGTAACAAACTGAGGGAGGAATTGCAATTTAGCCTGTGTTGGTTGTCAAGTCTCAGTCTAAAACCCAGGCGTGTAGCCCAAATTATTCAGTGTCTGTCCTTATACCCTAAATTTGTTAAATAACTACCATCAGCTAATTTTCAATGACTGTTATTGCATGCAGGCCTGTTGTCTGTTGACGTGTCCCTGGAAAGACAGAGAGAGAGAGAGAGAGAGAGAGAGAGAGAGAGATGCCGAGGTGCGATGCCTGGATGTTTCCTCTTAGTGTCAGAATTATTTGTTGTTGCTGCATTAGGCTTCAGGGAGAGCTAACATTTGCAGGTCAGCTCCATGGCCCATTGGTTGGATCCAGTTTCTTTTTCTATGAACTTGCCTCCAGCAAGTAAACCGTATGGCAAGGTGGGAAGATCCCTGGACTTAAACTTCAAAGATAAGTTTTCATCTTTCTTTTAGCTCCATCATTAATCATTTTGTGACCCTGGGAAATTTGCTTAATCTACCAGAGGTTTGATTGCCTAATCTCTTTAAAAAGTTATTGTGAGAATCAAATAGGATAACATATGTGAAAGCACTTGATAAACCTCAGAACACTTTACAAGGGGAAGTGTTTTTAGAATCACTATTATTATTAGAAGAGAGAAATAAAGCAAGGGCTTGAATTCAATTCTGTCTAAAAGCTTGAATAAAAAGTAGATTTCACTTATCTACTTGTTATTTTGGGAAGCATTTTATAAAGTAAAAGTAGCATAGCATTTGCTAGGTTATTCCAGAAACCTATTTACCACTGCCTTACATTTTTCAACTTTATTCATCAGATTTAGTCATTGAACCACAAGGAATGAAGAGTAATCACAATCTATAAAGATAACCAAATAGAAAAGTGTAGTTTATCATACCATCTGAACAACAACAGCCAAAGGATCTTTCTTTTTTATTTATTTATTTATTTATCTATTTATTATTATTATACTTTAAGTTTTAGGGTACATGTGCACATTGTGCAGGTTAGTTACATATGTATACATGTACCACGCTGGTGCGCTGCACCCACTAACTCGTCATCTAGCATTAGGTATATCTCCCAGTGCTGTCCCTCCCCCCTCCCCCCACCCCACAACAGTCCCCGGAGTGTGATGTTCCCCTTCCTGTGTCCATGTGTTCTCATTGTTCAATTCCCACCTATGAGTGAGAATATGCGGTGTTTGGTTTTTTGTTCTTGCGATAATTTACTGAGAATGATGATTTCCAATTTCATCCATGTCCCTACAAAGGACATGAACTCATCATTTTTTATGGCTGCATAGTATTCCATGGTGTATATGTGCCACATTTTCTTAATCCAGTCTATCATTGTTGGACATTTGGGTTGGTTCCAAGTCTTTGCTATTGTGAATAATGCCGCAATAAATGTACGTGTTCATGTGTCTTTATAGCAGCATGATTTATAGTCCTTTAACAGCCAAAGGATCTTTCTAAACATCTTTCTGGATATTTGTTTTTGTTGTTCTAGACTATAAAGATAGCATGGCTTCCTTTTATGCACAATCTTTTCACAGGGGTTGACTCAGCTCATTGTTCTTTTGCTTTCTTAGAGAGAAAGATTTAATCTATAAGACAATAGCAACAAATCCAAAAAAAAAAAAAAGCCCAAACCACATCAAAACAAAACAAACCAAGTGCTTTCTATGTTTGTCATAGTACTTGACTGAATATACCAAGGCTTTTTATAACAATTGTTGGAGTGATCCTTATTTCAGAAATCAAACAGCAAGAATTTCACTGTTAACGTCAAAGTCCTTTTATCATTGTGTTACCAGCTGTCATCATTGTTGTTTAAGAGTTGGATACAGAAGGAAGAAATTGGAAGAAGCAGCTAATGAAAAATAGAGAGTAATATTTCCAAAATTTTCTCCATTCTACCCATCCAATTTTCTTAAGTATCCCGAGTAAGCAATGACAACCAAGCTGAACAAAACCCAAACAAAAACTTTCTTGAAGCTTAAGTGATGAAAAGAATGGTCAGTTATTGAAGAGACTGAGAATCTGGACACTGCTGAGGAATGAATCAATCCATTATTAATTTGCTAAGTAGCAGGACCCTAACTAGGTCTCAGGAGATCATGTTATTGTTTCATTATCTACTTAAGAATGTATCACTCCTGTTAAAAGCCTCAGGGAGCTAGTTCAATTACATCATGTATTAAAAATATTTGAATACAATTTCAGTAGTAACAACAAAACACGAAAGTGAAAACGGTTAGAACTAGTAGTTCGTATTGAATCATGGAGTCTAGAACAGTCAGATTTAAAAGATAAGCCCAATACATTGGAATACCAATGAGGTGTTGTGTCATGGAAGACCTCCCAGATGGAGTTTCGCTCTTGTTGCCCAGGCTGGAGTGCAATGGTGTGATCTCGGCTCACTGCAATCTCTGCCTCCAGAGTTCAAGCGATTCTCATGCCTCAGCCTCTTGAATAGCTGGGATTACAGGCACCCACCACCACTCCGGCTAATTTTTTGTATTTTTAGTAGAGACGGGGTTTCACCATGTTGGCCAGGCTGGTCTTGAACTCCTGACCTCAGGTGATCCACCTGCCTGAGCCTCCCAAAGTGCTGGGATTACAGCCGTGAGCCACCGTGCCTGGCCCTCTTCTTGGTTTTCATGCTCTTTATTCGAGGCTGGAACATATGTCAGACACCGCTGTAAGTAATTGGAGATAACTGGTAACTGCAGCAGGAGAAAGCGCTGCCTGTCCTGATGGAGCTCATATTCTACCGGGAAATACAGTCAATAATCAAATCTAAAGAACAAAAGTATGGGAAAATGGGTAGAAGTAAATGCTAATTAAAAAAAAAAAGCAGGGCAAATTGGAGAGCAGAAGCATCAGAGAGCAGTACGGGCAGGAAGGTCGTGATGAGAAGGCGACTTTCAAGCCACTGCCTGAAAAAGTGCAGGAGCTGGACAGGTGTCAGGAAGGGCCTTCCAGGCAGAGGAAACAGCCGCTATCACTGAGCCTGTGCCTCACTGAATGGTGGGTCATAGAGGGTCCGAGAAGATCTGGGACGATGTTGAAGGATTTTGAATAGAGGAGTGAGATGAACTGGCTTTGTGTTTTCACAGAATCATTTGGGCTGCTGTGTTGAAAATGGACTGAGGAGACAGGGCAGAAGAGGGGAGGCCGGTTAGACCAGTACCTCAGGCTACCAGGACCTGAGCAAAGTTATAGGATCAGGATGAGGGCAGCGGAGGGGGTGAGACGCATGCTGAATTCTGGACCTATTTTTAAGTTAAAACCAGCAGGATTTGCTGATGGAAGAGATGTGCATGTAAAACATACAGAGAAATCTAGAATAGCAGAAAGGGTTTTAGCCTGAACAACTAGAAGAATGGATTTGCCATTCACTGAGATGGGAAAGTGTTTGCAGAGAATCATCAGGAGCTCCTGTCAGGCTTGAAATGCTGTTGCTGCTGATGGCTCGAAGCTGAATGCCCTCTCAGGGATCTTCCCTGCCACGGCTATCCACACCCCTTCCATGAGTACAGCCTGTATCTAATCCAATGGCCACTCGAGGTGTGGATAGGAAGTCTCACCCCCTTGCCTTAATAAGGGACAGTTGAAAGGCTTCCCTCTCAGGGGGACGGGCTGAGGCCTCTGTAGCAAGAACATTGCCATCTAGCTCCTCTGGTCCTGTCCTGCCTCCTCCACCCTCACTGTGTTGTTTCTGAGAGCACACCTCAGTAAATTTTCTGCACCCAAATCGCTGTCTCTTCCTCAGGGGATCCACCTTAAGACACCTTCTGTGGGCTCCCAAAATAGGAATGACACGAGCTCCTGATAGATTCCTGTCTTTCTTCTTGGTGTAGCCAATACCACTCAAATTCCATTCAGCATCTGCCTTGCAGAAAACTGTGGTGATGATCTCCCCAACTAGATCATACTAAGTCCCCAGAATGCTGTACTTTTTCTACAGTTTGCTCATAAAAGGTAGTGCATGAACATTCGTTATGCGGTTAACAGATAATGATGATACCTCTGAACAGAAACTAAAAACAAGTAATTAAAGATGAAAAGCAACACTTTTAAATTGAAATCGGATATGTCGTTCTACTTTTGTGATTCACATACATCCAGCAAAATGATAATACCCTACAGCTACACTTTTTTGAAAGTTGGAGTGCTGTCAGTCTGTTAGAGTGATGACCAGTTTGCAATTAATTTGTTTTCTCCTCCGGCCTCTAAATCTATGTGTGGATCTGCATTCTATCCAAAATTTGAAAACAGAAAAATCTAAGCAATTATATGCAACTGTTTTTGTCTACCTTGTGCCAGAGAACATCAGATTCGACTGTACCCTTTTGAATAGACTTGTGTGAACCAAATTAACCAATTTATGAAATGCTTGGCCATTTAGACAGCATGTAAAGAAAAGAAAAGAAAAACTTCTCTCCTAAACCGTGGCTGGGTGCAGAATGGGCTGCAAGGCATCATCTACTCCATTCCTAAACTGCCCGCTTGGGAAAACCCACATGCCTTCTAAAAGCTGTATTTAGGGAAGAGAGAAACTAGAGTTCACTTGTGGGGCTTCTTCACTTAAGCCTCTCTAGTACCCACGACGACAATGGTTCTCAGCCTTCGCTGCTCATTAAATCACCTGGGGACCTTTAACACCTCTGATGCCTGGCTCCCACCTTCAGAGGTACTGATATAATTGGTCTGGGTGTGGCCTGGGCAATGTGATATGTAACCCCGCCCCAGGGGACTCTAATATTCAGAGCAGGTTTGAATATTATTTTATTTTCTAATTTTGAAACAATTAAAACTTCATTAGAAAATTGCTTTAAGGACAGAGTGATTATGGGATTAAATGCATAGATTATGCAGTCATAGAAACTAGATCATTGTCTTGTAAGTTAAAAACTGTAGACTTGGGCATAAGGCTTAAATTCATAGAGAATCGCTGTGGTATCAGGTAAAATACATTTCTGGCTACAATCAGATTGGAAGCTTTTGGCTAGATACAATATAGCTAAACACCATTGATGGAAATGAGCTGACTGATGGGCCCTGGCCACTGTCCCCTGCCGTCGTCCTCTTCTTGTCACCCCCCTGCTTGTGATCCTCCAGCCAGGCTGGCCTTCTGCAATGAGTCAAGCTCTTCCTGCAGCCCAGAACAATCCACCTCCGATCACCTTAGCATATTGATGTCGACCGACTTTCTATCAGCAAAACTGATCTCAGCCAAGTAATATCCGGCCAGATCCTTGAGCACCCTGCAGTCACTGTTATTCCAGCGAATGAGACTGTGAAGCTATGGTTCACACAGGGTATGGAACTGGTAGGGTAAGATTACATGGTGAGCATGTAATTTAGACTCATGGCCTAAATATGTTTGCAAAGATCCTGAAACTTTCTATGCTAATCCAGACGTTTCTTCTATAACATCACCAAAATAAAATGAAGAACAACCAGTCTTATGTTTCCCAAGTTAGAAGCCTCAGAGCTTTCTCTTTTCCATACTCTGTAGCTTTATTACCTATGGACTTTTCTCGTTGCTCCATTTTCTAGCCCTTTAATCACTTCCGTGCCTCCCTTTAGAGAGTTCTCCTAGTTCTAAGCATTCATTTAACTTTCAGGGCTCCAGACCAGGTCTTTAATTACAAACTTAAAAATTATGGCGGGAGTGGAAAAATATGACCTCATATTGCTTAGTGCTATACTTATTCCTAAAGACAAAATCATATTGCTTCTACTGCAGTAGCTTCAACTCTGCCGTTCCTCTGAGTCACCAGGTTACCATTGTTTTGATTAGTATGATGATTATCAATAATAATGACGGCATCCATAAACCATAAGGCTACTTTACGCCAGGCACCGCAGTAGAAGACTGTCAAGAGTTGTGTTGTTTAATTCGTATAACTCTATGAATTGAAGCCTTATGCCCAAGTCTACAGTTTTTAACTTGGAAGACAATGATCTAGTTTCTATGACTGCATAATCTATGTATTTTTCACCCTATAATCACCCTGTCCTAAAACAATTTTCTAATGAGGTTTTAATTGTTTGAAAATTAGAAAATAAAAATAATGTAGACCAGGAATTCTTCTGTAACAGTGGCTTCGAAGGAGTTTAACGGTTTGCAAATACAAAAGGAGACATGGGTTTCCTGCAGCAATAGTTCATTAACATACATTCAGATTTTTCTTTCTCTATCCAAAGACTCAGCACCCAGCCCACAACAGGAGCTCAATAAATGCTTGCTGAATGTGAGGTGAGGTCTAAGGATCTGTATCTTTTCCTACATTACATGAAGATAACTTTGCTGTTACGTATTTAGCTTCTGACATAATCATTACTTTTTACAGCCATGGTTTTTCTGATGGATTAATATATTCTTTCTTCCAGTCTCTGCCAATGTCTAAGCTTAACCCTCCCCTGTCCAAGTGAGGTGCCCTTGCCCTCCCTGCCTTATATGAACCTAACAGGGTAATCAGACATTCTGAAGGATAAAACTCTCCCTTGATTTCTGATCTGAATAATCTCAGATAAAATCATGACTTTGAAAAGGCAGTACCTATAGTCTGACATCGCTTTGTCAAGCTGTCTTTAAGATTTCTTTTCTTTCCTCTGCATGATCACAGACTATTGTTAGTGATGTAAGATGTACTCTGCCTGTTTTGACAGGACTAAATGTTCTGAACAAGAAACAAGAACAGATATGTATAGCTATCCTGCACACCTAGGTCTCTGTCCTGGAGGCACTCCAATACCACATTACTTTCTGATGGCACAGAAATTAAAGGCCTGGTCTGGAGCTTTGTGAGTTAAATGAATGTGTAGAAAATGTGGCGTCTACTTTGAGATGCTGGAGGAAAAATTATTATTCCTTAATAATAGATAGAAGGCAGAGGAAGAGACACACAGCACTCTTGTCCTCTTTCCAGCATCGTTATTAGACTTTTCATTAAAGATGGCTCGGAAAATTGCATGGATTACTCTAGGCACAACAGTGAATCTTAGCATTTAAACAGGAAAAATAACGTATATGTGGTCAGCTGCCTCTTAAATGGTCCCTAGTGATCTCCACTTCCTGGTCTTTATGCACTTGTGAAATGTCCTTTCCTTAGTTGTGGCCTGGACTTAAATAGAATATAGTACATCTGAGATTATATATATATTATATATAATCTCAACATAGAGATCTCTATATATAATCTACATAGATTATATATCTTACATATATTATATACTATATATCTAATATATATAATTTATAATCTATTACATATGAAACAAACTGTGGCTTCCATCTTATTGGGTGCTCTCTCTTAGGCCACTCGTCATTTCTTCTGCTAGTCTATAAAACTTTTGGAGAACAGAAACTCAATGCTATTACTTTTTGAATTCCTGTAGGTTCCAGGAATGCACCTTGCAAGAAGCAAATGCTGACTAAATATCTGATTAGTAAATATGTGAATAAATGTTGCCTTTGAAGACCAAGGAACAGTTAGGCAACTTGATGTTAGACAAGGCCTCTATTTAATACTCTAATCATTTCCCTTGATTATTCACACATTTTTAACATATTAATAACTGACTTCCAAGTATAATCTCTGCTTGAGGTTTCTCTTTCTTACTGTAGAAGACACAGTTAAACCTTGAATAAATGACATGGCTTCATTATTTCTTTATGATGAAGGAATTTTATAACATGTGATCATAAATTAATGCAAATCTCTATATTTTGATTATCAAAAGAATACAGTTTATGTAACAATGGGTACATATCATTTGAAAGTCTATAGAAAATGAGATTGTCTTCATTGGCAATTAACAGACTGTTAACTAATAAGTAGCAAAGCAATGTTTTACTTGAAGTTATACTTTTATACTCTTGTTCCTTACTACTTTGTTATGGTTATCTTTCACATAAAACATAATTGCTACAGGAAGGAGGGGAAAGTGGTGAGACTGATTGGATTAAGTGAGACCTGTGAGCCTGAGCTACATCAATATCGCTTGAGTGGCAAAATGCATCTCTCTGGTTATTATACACATCAAGAAAAAAATCAGACCAAGTTTTAAAGAACTTAAACAGAACCAGAGATTTAAAAAACTTGTTTAGTTATATTAAAGGACATTTAAAGGATGCTCTTTTGCTGCCACGAAAAAGGAAGTAATAATAGAAAGAAACTTTAAGTAAATATTGTCATGGAAGAGATACTGCTGGGAGCAGTGGCTCATGCCTGTAATCTCAGCACTTTGGGAGGCCAAGGCAGGTGGATCGCTTGAGGTCAGGAGTTCGAGACCAGCCTGGCCAATCTGGTGAAACCCCGTCTCCATTAAAAATACAAAAATTAGCCAAGCATGGTGGTGCGCACCTGTAATTCCAGCTACTCAGAGGGCTGAAGCAGCAGGAGAATTGCTTGAGCCCGGGAGGTGGAGGTTGCAGTGAGCCAAGATTGCGCCACTGCACTCCAGCCTAGATGACAGAGTGAGACTCCATTTAAAAAAGAAAAAGAAAAGAAAAGTGAAGATATGTCTGTCGTAGGAGCAACAGAGCAACTAATTTCTTTGTCTTCATTTCTTCTCACAAAAAGGAGGAAATAATCAGTAAAACAATGTCATATATGTATAATTGTGGACTAAATATTAGTAACTGGACACAAGAAGGATGTCAATAAAACTACTCAGGGTAAATCTGGTTTCATTTGTCTTCCAACCCTGCCCTTCAGAGCAGAAGGTTGCTGTCAATGACATTGTTATCTGACTTAAACATGAGGATCGTTCTGCTGGCGACTTTAATTACTTTCTCATCAAAGCCATATTGGACAGCTCCAGAAATTTCTTCTTTGCCTTCTAGGACAGCTTAAAGGACAAATGATTCTCCTCCCTCCGTTGTTCATCAGGAATGGCAGGAAATCATTTGGTGTAGCCAACTTTAGTGAGGCTCCTCGGGAATTGCACACGCATGGCGGGAACAGAAACGTGAGAGCAGCTCTGAGTGTTCTCCTGTTCTTAACACACTTGATGCTGCCAGAGCTGAAATTCTCCTATTTGAATCAGGCTGACTAGCAAGAAGGTATTCAAGGACTTTTTGTTTCCATTGTTTTACATATCCTTTTGTGAATAAATTTTGGAGGGCTTGAAAATGTTTCTGTTTCATGGGAGTCACATGGCCTGGTAAGACTGAAGGAAGGGGCAGTGTGCATCAAGCAAACCGCAGCGCCGGGTGCAAACGTTGGGAATAAAGGAATACTGGACTGGGAGTTGGGACCCTGGATGTCAGCCTTGACTCTGCCATTGTCACTTCAAGGATTTTGGCTTTAAAAAAATTTAAATAAGCAAAGCCATATTTTCCCCTTTATTTATTTAGAGCTATGAACTGGCATGATGGCTAATAGAATCACAACTTTGTGGCTGAAAAGAGCTTTAGAAATCTCAGAGTTGTCCCCTCCCACTGCAGCTTTAGAGAGAGATGAGTTCGCATTTTCGCAGTGCATGGATGAGCACCGGGGCTTGGTAAACGGTTGGTTTTGGGCTCAGTCCACAAACGAGCCAGCTCTCCCTCCTGTCTCCTTTCTTCTTCCCCTCAGTGACCAGTCCAGGGATCTCTCCAGGACCCCATGGAAATCAGCGTCCACCCTGATGCCCCTTTCCTGCTGCCAGCCACAGATCTGAGAAATACTTCCATTCTGTGCTCTATGAAATTTTCAACTGCCATAAAGAGGTTAAAAAGTGGCATAATGTTTCCTTGAATAGTTTCCATATATGATTTTGGGTAGACTAAATGTGAATCTTCTCAGATGAGCATCTTTAAGGGATGCTTTTCTTTTTCAGGAAAGCACTTAGTTGTCATTAGCTGACAGGATTTCTCGTCACTGTCCTTCATGGGTGGCTGCAGCAGAGCGCTGTCAGGCAGTGCTGGGCCTGAGGGGCTCAGGCGCCCACTGAGAGTGATTATTACTGCACCTGGGCCACTTCGCCACCTTGGTGACAGGGCGAAGGCACTCTCGCGAATTCCACTGCACTCAGCTGGAAGACAGACGCTGATTGTCAGGGGAGGGGAGGAGAATGCTGGCCTCCTTTACGAGTCTGACCTCATTCCCACAGAGTCAATGGGCTTGGGTCACTCATCTCTTTTCCACAACGTGTTTTGGGAATCAGGGTTAGGCAAGTGGTCAGTTGAAGAGCCAGCAGAAACATTCCAACCTCACATCATTCTTAGATTCTCTGCGTGTGACTCGAGTTCTTGGATTTGACCACCTTTTCTTGGAAGAATTCAATTTTGAAAACTCACTGAGTGCTTGTTGACTGTTGAGGAATAATAACAATGATAGTTTTTAAAAAATCAAAGCTCACGCTCACTTAGCACGTAAATGTGCCAGGCTCTGTGCTATACACTATACAAATATGAGGACATTCAATCCTCACAAGAATTTGATGAGGTCAAATCAGTTATGATCCTCATCTCTCAGGTCAGGAAAGTGAGGTGACAGGGATGAGGTCTCTTGCCCAAGAGTCCAGGCAGGGCTCATTAGTGGTAGACTTGGGCTTTGTTCCCAGGGTCCTTCTGCAGGGCTGCCTCCTAAACCACCATTCACTACTCAAGAAACTTGCAGCCTCCTTGTGCTAACTAATGTTAGTACAAGACCACGTGAAATAATTACTAAATAGTGGTAAAGGCAATGTGATGCAGAAGTGCAAGGGAGAAAGATTTGGTTGTAAGTCAGAGCATGTGAGAAGATGGCAGGCCTTCCTGGCAGAGGCACGAGTGAAGAATGCACAGTGACATGAGGGTCTGGAGGGGCTCAATCTGTCTTGGGAAGGGTGGGGAGCAGCATGCCCACAGTGTGCACTCTATGGAGCCCAGGGTGGGGAACAGCCTAGAACACAGTTTGTAGCAAAGTGGGTTTGAATCCAAACAAAGGTGGGTGGATTTTATTCTGCAGACCACAGGTACTACTTTTAAATTTTAGAGAAGAGTGTCACGAGACACCTGTGTTACAGGGAGGAAACCTGGATGTCAGGAGGTGGATTTAGGTAAGAGAGATTGGGGCAGGGAGGCCCATCAGGGTCCCAGGGGAGAGGCAGGCAGGGGCAAATGGGGACGGATGGGGAGCAGAGGCACGGTGCTTCAAGGCCTGGTGACAGTGTGCATGTACAGGGGGATGAATGTGAGTCCACAAAGGGCCCTGGTTACTAGCCTGGGTGTCTGAGAGGCTGGTGGAGCATCTGTCCAGTGGAAGCCCAGGGAAGGAGAGACTCTGGTAGCTGCTTTGGAGCTGAGGATTATAACCCAATTATAGACTTAGTTCTTGTACATGTGTGAGGCTCCTGCAGGTCACCTGTATGGAAATACCCTTGACTGCCCAATAGGGGCTCATGGCCCAGGGAGAGATCAGGGCTGCAGTCCAAGCATGCAGACATGCTTGGAAAGCCATCACGGCCAGTGGATGGACCCGGAAATCAGTGGAGAAGGGAGGAGACAAGGATGAGGCCGATTGGAGTACCTTCTGGCAGCAAGCAGCAGTGGAGGATGGGGTGTTGTCTGAGAGATGCAGCCAGAAGGGGGGTGAGTCAAGAAATGGGAGGAGAGGGCTTCAGGAAAGAGGGAGAACTTTTACCATTTCCATTTCAAAAGGCTTTTTTTTTTTTTAAAGGCAAATGACTGAGAGGAATCAACTAGCCATGGCAAACAGAAATACAGCAATTCTCCATCATCTCCCTGCTCCAGTCAGACTGTTCTCACGATTTATTTCAGACAGATGAAGATGTGCTTCTGTGTAGCTGGGAGCAGTCAATTAAAGAGATTAAAGGCAGAAAGGCTGCTACGGCAAAAGTATTTAAGTTTTAGTTTCTTCTGCAGCTGTGCTTTCTCCACTTTCTCAGCAATCAGAATTTCCTTACCCTCTGTTCTTTGTCTGTTGGAATTCAACAGAAGCTATTTATTTTCTCCTATAGGTTTTTTAAAAAGAGATCCTAGGGCCATAGATTTTTATTTTCAGTGTTTATGCCATGTATGCCATCTAAGCATAGGAGTGCTATATTTAGTTTAAACTTTAGCATGCCTAAAGAACTCATTCCTTTATCCCCAATTTTAGGACAGGCAAATCAAAGTTAAGAGTTCACGTAAAATTAAACACTGTGGGTTAGGCAGTGTCAAAAAAAGAAAAAAAAAACTGTTTCATGTTCCACTGACCTCTGCAGGCAAATCCCATTTCAGTCTCTACGCTTGTTGAGTCTTACCACTTACAGATTCTTACAACAAGCTGCCACTGAAATCATCACATTCTGCCTCTTCATTTACTGACTGAAGCTCGCTCTGGTTAAATAATTTACCCAAAGTCCTGGGGTCAGAAATGTCTGGATGTCCTTATAAAAGCCCACAGCTCCCACAGTTGAAGTTTCTTCTCACCACCCACAAGCTCGGTCTCACTCGCTCAGGTGAAATGTGCCTTAGAGGGGAGGGATTTAAGAAACTCTAGTGCAGAGCTAGAGCAGGCAGGCGCCTGCTTGCTGCCTGCCAGGCCTGCAACGCCTCTCCAACACAGGGTTTACACATGGCTTTGGCTTTATGCCTGAGAATTGGTTCACAGCTTTGGCAACCACATGTCTGCTTTGTTTCTGTGCCTCATGGTCCTATGTCCAGCATCTTAGTCCTTCCTAGACACCAGAGCCTCCTGGACCCCTGTCCACTCCCCTCCTGGTGCTGTGGCTCCTTTTTTTTTTTTTTTTTTTTTTTTTTTTTGAGACGGAGTCTTGCTCTGTCGCCCAGGCTGGAGTACAGTGGCACAATCTCGGCTCACTGCAACCTCTGCTTCTCAGGTTCAAGGGATTCTTCTACCTCAGCCTCCTGAGTAGCTGGGACTACAGGCGCACGCCACCATGCCCCGCTAATTTTTGTATATTTGGTAGAGACAGGGTTTCACCATATTGGCCAGGCTTGTCTCGAACTCCTGACCCCGTGATCTGCCCGCCTCAACCTCCCAAAGTGCTGGGATTACAGGCGCGAACCACCGCACCCGGCTTGTGGCTCCATCTTTGAGCCTGGGGCCCTGCTACCTTCCAATAGCCTACAAGCTTGGGTTGCTCATTGCCTCGTTGCCAATATTTGCCACCTGCCAGGAGACCTCAGGGCTTTTTCAGGACCATTGTGTCCACATAGTCCAGAAGCCCTTCTGCCTGACGCTCTGGACCTCCAGCCCCTCTGGGTTGTGTCTGTTCCTTTGGGGCCTGCACCACCCACTGGGGGGCTGTTCCACACCTAGTCTTCCTCATCCTGCTGCGGTTCCCTGGGCCACATCTTGAGATATGATACAGAATTATTGAGTAGTGAAGCCAGGACTCCTAACTTCTGAGCCAGCATTTTTTTGATTGAGTCATGCTTTGTCTTTTGTTTCCTGTTTGTTCTAGGTCTGCCACTTCCTAGCAGTGTAAATTTGGGCAAACTCTGGGCAACATTCCTATTGGAAGAAAAATCAGGATGATCATACTAACTTCCAAGGGTCATTAGGAGGATTAATGAGATAAAAGAGCTGGTGGTATATACTTGGCACTCAAAACTGTTTAACCTTCCCTGAAGTCTCTTCTGTAACCTCTCATCCCCTTTTTACTAATTGCCTGCTTTTTCCCTGTGTGATAGGGGCTTACTGCAGGGACACATACATTTGTGGACAGGCATTGGAACAGCACTGGGATGCCGCTCCACCTGTCTTCACTCACTGACAAGAAAAGTGGTGGGCATACCTTTGAAAGTAGGATCACATCTTCAGGTTAGTGACACATGGACTTGCAATAAATACCTCATGAAATGAAATCCGTTGCCCTAGTTTCATGGTCTCTTTAAGGCCTTTCTTTGCTTATATTTTGTCTCCCATGAAAGAATGGACACAATGATACTCCCTTCTGAAAGTGTAAAAGCAAAAATAAAAGCAAAAATCCCCATATGGAAGAAAATTCAATGAGACTGCTTAACTGAAATATTTAACAAGAAGAAAGCAGCCTTTGAAATGCCTGACCTTCTTAGCAACGGTCTTTTCCGTGAGCACCTCTAGTGCCCAGTGCTCCACAAATGTGATCTTACTTAGACCTCACAAGAACCCTGGAGAGGCTCAGAGACTTCCCCGGGTGTCAGGGGGAAAAGAGTGCGGTGGAGCCGATGTTGAGCCCGGGGCATCTGACCCGAGGGCCCGCTTTGCTCACTGCATGGAGCCGCCTCTCAGTTCATCAGGCCCGTGAATGTGCAACAGACAGGTTCATCACTCCGGCGGAGCCAGCGTGGACAGCGGGACCTGTAGGTGACACTGCAGCTCTTCTAAGTCCGTAATTCTCAAGTGGGATACTGAAAATTGCTTTAATGACCACTGTAACTCCATAATCAAATGCCTGGAGTTCCTTCTCCTCCGTCCATGGGGCGGTGATTCCTGGGAAGGAGTAGGAAAGCTCCGATTCACATCCGACATGTTCTTCCTCTGTTCCTCTGCATTTTAAAAACCTAAGTCCTCTCCATGCGAGGCTGGCCCCAAGTTCTTTCTGGCCATGGCCTGTGTGGGGAGGCTGCCTCCCTGGCACCCCAGGCTCCCTGTGATTTTGAGATTGTTCATTTGGAGTCCTGCAGCCACCTTAGGACTCCACAGAAACCTCTGATGAGCCATGATGGGGTTTGCTGGCTGGAGAGGCAAAAAGAAGGATCGCTGTCCTTGGCCATGTTTCTGGTTTCCTGGCTCCAGGATTTAGACATGGGTAACAAGGACAAAAACATGTGAATCCTTTTCTACTAAGAACCCCTATAAGGTATTGGATAGTTCCAACAATGTACTTATTGAATATGTTAGCTAATAATGATTCCCTGTCTTCCTGCCTTCTGTACTGACTCTCTAAAGAAGTAAAAGGCCTTAGAGTCTCACTTTTTCATTCATTCTCTCACTCTTTCCTATAGTAGACACTGAGTGATTCATATGCATCAGATAACATATTAGACATTTGTGGCCAAAAGGCCAAAGACATTGGCCTTTATAACAATGGGCATGTGTTATTGTTCCTAATTTATAGCTAGGGCAAATGAGGCTCAGAAGCATTAAATAATTTGCCCTAAATCACAGAGCTCCCAAAAGAGGGAGCTGGGATCAAGTGGTTGTTGACACACATGCTGACATCTACATGAAGCTTCTTTGGCAGGAGAACAGGAAGTAGGTAAGACCTTGGTTCCGGGGCCAGGCAGACCCGGGCCTTTCTGGCAGTTGCATGTATATATTCATATATATGATCTGTGGGACTGTGGGCAGGGCACTTAGCCCTTGTGAGGCCTAGTCTCATCTGTGCAATGAGATGGTGACAGCATCTACCTCATAGAGGTGATGCGAGGATTGAATAAGGTGCTTTGAGTGTAGCCCTGAGCACAGTTAATGCTGATAGGTGGTAGGGACTATGACTTTTTTAACCCCTATTTCTGATATGGAATGGAAAGGCTGGAAGAAAAGATGCAACTAGGGAGCACTTAGGCTTCAATAACTGCACCATATAGATCAACCAAAGTTAAACTTTCCCATTAATTCCCTGATTGCCCTCATTATCATATTAATTAAATAAATTTTACAAGTCTTATTACTGTCAAATCACTTTATCCAAAGGCCATGGCTCAGATCAGATGTCATACACTCAGAGGCTGAGGAGGAACAGAGACATCTCATCGTTGATCAGGGTCAACTGATCAATTGCAAATTGGTTGAGACTATAAAATCTACATGTGTTTTACTGATGGTTTGGAATCACATGGCATTGAGGCTGCTCACTGCTGTGGGGTCCAGATGCTGGTCCCTTTTGTATGCAGGTGGAAGGGCTCACTTACAGAGAAGGAAGTCAGCAGAGATGCCTTGGAGGCCTATTTCCATCGCACACATTCTCCTTTAACAGAGGCCTCTGAACACTGAAGCGGCAGCAGTGAAATGATCGTTGTAAAATGTCTCTGTTTTGATAAGGTCATACTCTTTTGGACTAAGTGTGTTTTCCACTCACTTCCTTCTCTAGACTCCTAGAGTCTGGACTATCAAAGGGAGTTGAAGAAATTTCAAAATCAAAGAAATTTGGGAATTGAAGAGTATCAAGAGTGTGCTACCATCAATGGAATCTGCGGATTCCTCACCAGCTAATCAGGGCAGGCTGATCCCTGCTTAGAGTCAAATGCCATACATGTGACAAGTTTTAATGTTGTTCTCTCTTAAGCTGTTTCTCTGCACTGATAGAATCTTGGAAGCCAAGAGGTGATTGACCTGCTGCGTCTCTCGGCTCTCCTCACCATAAACAAGGTGATGAGACTTTTGAAGTTTTCAGAAAGCAAACAATGAAAGGCAGCAGCTATGTGGACAGTTGCCAACATCACTATAATTTAAGCTTTCCAGGGAGCAAATCCCATTGTGGGTAGCAGCCCTCCTGTCTGCTGCTATTAGATTTCCGTGTCCTCTCTCTGGCCCCTCTCAGCTTGCCCATCCAGGCTGCCAGGCCTGATTCTTCGCTACATGTGTCCAATTCGACTGTGACAATACTGACGGCTTGACTTCCACAGAGGATGGGAGGGTTTCTCCTCTGGCCCGACGGGTGTTAAGAGAGCTGGGTTAGCACTGGTGTCTCAGGAAAATTGCTCTTCATTCCCATGAAGCAGAGAAACACTTTAAAAGAATGTCTAAATCATCTGGTGTATTAAGGCATCAAGTTCTTGCACAAATTGTACCAGACATTCTTTTCGTTGTGGCAAGACAGGCATTTTGCAAGGATGTCAAATCACATAAAGCCGCAGCGCAACACAGCATCAAAGACGTAATCTGTGCTTGTCGCTTTGTCAGGCAGGAGTTACCATTAATAAACCCAGCGAGCGAAGTGGAATCCAAACACACTTTATACCTCCACCATGATGGACAGGTGAATGCCTTGGCAAGAGCTACTGTGGTTCTCCTGGCCCCTAGATATCTATTTTCTTTTGATATTCTACAAAAAGCAGCCAGCAAGACAAGCAGCAATCCAGAGTAGTACAAATTAAGAGCTTTGTTCAAATCCTTAATATTGAGAAACAGGGCATGCTCAGACTTAGCAGATTCAGGCATGTGAACTGTTGGACTTACTATTTATAGATCACAGAAATTAAAATAACAAGTGGGTTAGCGAGATGAATGGACACAACGATCTTTCTGTAGTGAGCATGGAAATGGATGTTTGTCTGCTTGTTCTTTCTTCAGACTGGAAACTCCTGGGGAAATGACACTACCATTGCCCCCTAAAACACAAGGCAGAAGTGGAGTTCAACATACAGGGGGCTTTGGACAAGGTTGCTGCTGATCATGGTTCCTAAATAAGCTTTTGGGTTCATTTCCTGATCTGTAATCAAGGAACAAAGGGATTGTGCTCTAACATTTTTTATTATAAAATTCAGTGACTCTATGTGTCATGTGATTATCTATCTTATCTATTGTCTACCTATCTAGCTGTCATCTGTCATCTGTCTACCTATCTCTCTTTCCTATCTATCCACCCATCTATCTAATCTATCTCCTTACATACACATTTATCCCTCCTAATGTTAACAGATACCAAGAGAAACAGTGTTCGTATTTTGAATACTCTGAGGATGCTGCAAAACAGAGTTTAAGGTAATAAAAAAAGCACACGTACACATCTACGTGTAGACTCTTTCAGAAACTACTCCTGGGCCTTCCCTCTGCTCTTCTCTTTCTCCAAGGCTATAGCAGGTTGAGGGCATAAAGAGGCCTGAGAAGAGCGAGTGATGCAGGGTCGATATTCAGGTCAGGTTGGAAGGGGTGCAGCCAGGTGTGCCCTGGCGTTCTATGAGCTTCTGGGATGTGATACTTGCCAGGTCTCATCAGTGAACACCATAAAGCTTTTTATTGAGAAGAAAATTGTTGCTAACTACTAAAGTTACTTACAAAATGTTTGTTGAATAAGTGAGGGAGAGAGGGAGGAAAAGAAAAAGAGGAAGAACAGAGAAGAAAGTTGGTGGGGAGAGGCTAGTGGAAGCTCTGACAGCATGTTTTGAACCCTCAGAAGACTGGGAAGGTTAAACTGTCTCAACAGGCATCTTGCTTTCCCCAGCCTTGCTTACAGTGGATGCTCAATACGGACTTGAGTGATTAATACAGTGATGAGAAAAATGGAACTGCAACCTTTTAATTGCTTAATTGGTGGCCATAAAGTGATGGCCGACTGCCAAAAGGCTAATGGTTGTCTGCATTCTGGTGATATTTTTCTAAAGGTAAGTCTATTATTTTTTATTTGTCCTTCACTGACAGGTGCCTAAAAAACGTAGTTTGAAAAAGTTACTTCTAATTCACTTATCTTACTTAATTTATAGATCTTTCTCACAGAAGTAGCCTAGCTCTAAAGTGAGAAAATAAAATGTTAGGAAAACTATTTAAAAGCCCAAGTAATTGGCTGGTAAGAGATCCTTTTTGACCCTAAAGGCAAAATTTGCAAAGTTAACGAAAACTGTGGTTTAAAAAAGGTGTACATAGAAATCTGCAGATGCTTGAAGCTGATATGACATACTATTTTTTAAATCAACAAAATTTAATTTAATTACTGATAAAGTTGAATAGGCACAAGTACTCTATTATAGAAATGAGGTTAGATTCTGCAGGGACAGAATGGTGTCTAGGTAAAGCAACCTACAACCAGGACCACAATGATATCTGAGAAGCCTCCTGTGGCTGTGAAGAGTGTCGTAGGATGGGAACCAAACCCCAGCCTGCTCCTGGCCCTTTCTGATTCTGATTTGTGATGCTCCTGACCTGGACGGAGCTGAAAGAGGTCTGTTTTCTGACTGTGGCTGCGCACCCTGACTCAGGCAGGTCTGTGGGCCCACTCTCCCTTTCTATTTGCTGTGTTTTCCCTGCCAGGTTTTCGTATCCATTCATCTGGCTCCAGCTTGTGAACCTGCCCGTGGCCCTTGTCTGCTTCTCTTGCTGGAAGATTCACTCTGATGGGCATTATCCTGAATGCTGCCCTCACTCTGCTTAACCCTGATCAAGACAGAGGAAGGAAGTGCCCACAGTTTTGCCCCACAACATGCACTGGTCCATATTTTCACAGTGAAAATTACAGCAACAATTTGAATCATAGTAAAAGTCTCTCATCATTTTGAATACAAGCTGCAGAAATGGATGGGGCTTATGGCTGGGTCAGTTCTGGTATGGAAGGATGTGCATGTGGCCTCCCAGAGGGTGCTAACCCCACTTTCTAAGAAGTGTGGCCTTGTGAGCACCATAGGAGTGACAGGGTTACTCTTTTGGTCCCACATTGGCCAGTGAGAAGGTATCTTGTCCTTGAAGGAAACCTCAATCCTGAGTTCCTTAAAGCAATGTCACTAAGACCTATTTGCGCAGTGGTTCATGTTCTAAGTGTTTGGTCTGCATGGGTGAAGGTGGCCCCAGAGCAAACACAGCCAGGGCTCAGCACAGAGCAGTTCCAATCTCTATCCTCCACGCAGGGGCAGGTACCCTGGTGCAGTAGTTCCCAAAGTGTGGCCAGTAGAACTCTGAGGTCCCTCATACCTTTCCCAAGGGTCTTTGAAGTAAAAACTGTTTTTATAATAATTCTAAGACATTTTTCCATGACTTATCCACTGGAGTTTTCTAGAGGCTACCTACTGCTATTGCAACAGATTGAATACAGAAGGAGATACAAGAATCATCTATTATTAGCCAGACGTGAAAAAGATTCGCGAAAATACAAAATGATGTCCTTCTCATTAATTTTTTTGTTTCAATAGTCAAGTTATTTTACATAAAGTAGTTTATTTTTGTTAACATGTAATGCTAATTTATTACTGCTAATTTCAAATGAATTAGTAAATATGTACTTATTCCTGTTTTAATTTCTAATATAATATTAGATTAGATATGATATCACCACATCATAATGATAATTGATAGGTGTAACCAACACAAACAAAGGCCTTTTCGGGTCCTTCAGGGATCTTTGAGTGAAAAGAGGATCCTGATCACAAAATGCTTGTGAATGGCTGCCTTAATGGAAAGGACCTGGCCTTTGGCCCCAGATGGACCCAGGCTTGAATCCTAACTTCTCCCTTTAGTTCTGAGGGTGTTGGCAAGCAGCCTGCCTTTGCTGAGCTTCAGCTTGCTTGTCTCTGGAATGCAGATCATGCTAATCCCCAAGGAGGTTCTGCAGGTAGGATTGCAGGAGCCTCAGCTGGAGCTACAGCTGCAGCTGTGGACAGCCCTCCAGGAGGTCCACTAGACACCGGCTGGAAAATTGAGTGACTGCATCTCTCCCTTTGTCCTCAGCCTTAGCTGGTGCAAGGAAGCTGCTTTAGTGAACTTCCAGGAACTGAGTCATTCACATAGACTCACTTTCCTTTCCTCTCCTGAAGATTCATGATAACCATCATGCCTCCCACTCCTTGTGTGCTCTGGGATACCAGATGGCAGGAAATGGACCATTTCAATCACAAAGGGAGCTGTCCTCAGGACAGCCACAACAAATGCCAGCTCAGCCGGCATGTCCTCTCAGGTTGCAGGTGGAACAAGTGGAGCACAAAGCATCAGACCAATGTCTGCAGTTCCAAAGTGGGGAGTGAGTGTGCAAATGCTGGCGCCTGCGTGTCTCCACGGTTACTGACCCAGATACCATGCTTTCCCTGGGGCAGTCACCTGGACTTGACCTAGTCAGGTACAGCATCCACAAGGAACAGCATGAGCAGCATGTACCTATGAGTCAAGTGCTAGGTGTGTATGGCTGAGTTAATACATCATCCATTTGTGGCTTCTCCCACTGTGTCTGCCTTTAAGATGTGAACTCAAATTCTCTGAGCACGTTCATGATACTAAGGCCTTCAGAAGTCTTCCTGGAGAGAGAGGATCTTAAGAAACAGGGCAGCAGACAGGCAGGCAATCTTATGAATACAACGTGGAAGAGGGAAGGCAAGGCACGACCACCCCAGATTTTGGAAGCAGTCTGTGAACATATCTGGGTCTGTGTTATTCAGCAGCCCATTGCTGACTTCACTTATAGGATTCTAGAGCTTTTCATTCCCTGTGGGAATGGAGACCTTTTGGGTTTAGATTAGATCATTGGATTTGGAAGTTTGGGGAGAGGCTGACTAAGCTGTCCTTGCTCAGGCTGTCTCTCTGCCATCCTCTCCTCAAGCCACTCGGACTCCCTCATTACCACCCCATGGGGATTCCTCCTCTCACTGTGTGTCAGCCTCAAAGAGAAAATGATTCAGCAGGGACTTGGGTTCCTGTACTGCTAGGCTCTTCTCCGTGTGGTCTAACGATTCCTTGCCTCGGAGGATCCACCTCAGACACGTCAGAACACCAGACACCAGAACCTGGGAGGTATGGGTATGTAGATCTGAACTAGACATTTTTCAGCATTTCTTAGAGAGAGACAATATTTTGGCAGAACATTTCTAGGGGATGGGGAGTCTGATGATGGTGGGGTGCTATGTGAATCTTAGGAGTGGCACCCATCACGAGCTAGAGGATTTTAGGTCTAACAGAGATGTTGCTACCCCTGTTAGTTTCCTCAGGATCTAAAACCTGTCATTTGGAATGTGGACTTATGTGTGGTTCTGTTCTCTAAGACAAAGTTCTCTTCATTCTCCTTTAGTTTGTATAGGTGTTTTGAGATTTCCACCTTTCTGAACTGTGCTGAGAAAGACAAAGGTATGGATGCATCAGAGATGCCCTTGAGTGCAAGTTTTTAAGGAAGAGCAGCATACCATTAGCATGTTGGGGGCAGTGGGAGAAACCCGAGGGGCAGAACCTGGAGACACTGAAGCTCCCTGATTCTCCCTTCCAAGGTGTGAGCGAGCAGGCTGCTCCTGTCCTGGAGGTTTTGTGCCTGCATCCTCATAGCCTCACCAAGTCTCCACGATGGACTCCCGTGCCCACTTCTGACCACTCCCCTTTTCTCTTCTGTTCTTAGGTTAACTTGCCTTGCCCAGCCCTCCTATGTAGAAGAAAGATCAGACAAAGCCTTCGGTCTGTTCCTTGCCGTTATCCAGCCAGGCTGCCCTCCCAATGGCTGCATTGGCACGAGCGCCCATGTCAGAGCTGTGAGCAGTTTCCTTGTCGAGGCCAAGTGGGATTACAGACTTGGATTCCTGTCTGTGCCCTTATTCTAAGAACCCAGGGTTTCTAGTGCATTTCCACACATGTTGCGGTTAGGGATGGGAATAGGAACATGCATTTTAAATGACAGAGAGAAATAGCAAGAAAGGTTTAATAAAATCAGGTAGAAATCAAGATTATGGGGACTATTCTGCTCACACAGTTATTGTAACCGCTGAGCTATCATCGGGAAGAAGTTAGCTCACAAACCTATTGTTTAGCTACTGGCGCATTCCAGAAAGAGTGACTGTAAGTGTTGGGAGTACTTTAGGGTGAATTATCTTTTCCTTTGGTACTTTCTGCCTCCTTCTGTAGCAGACATTCATCTTCTGTACACGTGGACATAATGAGCGCAGAAAATGCTAAGCCTGGAGAGTGTGGGGTGGCTCTGCCATGCAGTCCTGTTGGGACAAATATTGTAGAAAGTCCAGACTCCCCACTGGAAGTCAGTGTCAGAAGAGAGGCTCCAATACCACTAGAAATAAATCTTTTTCTTTGTGATAAACCTAAAGAACAACACTCGCTACTTCCAGAAAATCTTCCTTAGAGGTATTCAGAGGAATAAGAAATACAGTGCTGTGGTGTACTAAAATATTGCCATGATGAATACTAAACTTTTGAATTTGAAATATTATGAAATTCAACAGACATCAAAACTTTTGCAGAAAACCACATGATATCCGTAGAGCTCCACATGCACTAAAACATTATTTTTTCAGATGATAATATTTGAAAGCAACAAGAATCTTAAAAACTCTCCAGGGAAACGGTCACATTGGCTGCCCTTGCAATGAATTTGTCAACATGTTTTATTTGGCTTTAACATTTTAAATATAAATGTCTTCAGTTTTGCTATCAAGTCCTGTTTCCTCGCAACCCTGTCTGGTTTCACTCATTTCCAGTTCCTTCTTGTCTCCTCCTGGATGTTATTAATCAGATGCTGGATTGGTACTCAGTGTCTTTATTTTAAAGGTGAAGGTCCGGAGAGGTGAAGTGATTGAACTAAAGCCACAGAGCCAATTAATGCCCAAGCAGAGATGAACACGCCCTCCTCCCCCGTGTGGAGGAACGCATCCTCCTTTCACCGAAGGATGCTCTCTCCTTATTTTTTAATCCTACCAACAAAGAACGGAGCTATTCTCATGTATTTTTAAATAGCATGCTATTTTAGACTGCTGTAGAAATTCATAAATATATAAAATGATATCTGCAGAATGACAACCCTGGACCAATATCTAAACAAGAACATTTAACTTCCGATGACTCCCTCATTTGGGTGGGTAGGGATGGGGCGAAGGTGCATGGCGAGGGTGCTTGATGGCCCATGGCAGTCCTCCTCACCTCCCTCTCTAAAGTTGCTCTGGGGTGAGCAGGTGTGGGGTCAGGTCTACTTCTGGGAACGCTTTTTGCTGTAGGCAGCCCTTTTGGAGATAGAGGGAGGTTTTGAAAAGGAGAGGAAAGTTTTATCCCTTCCATCCTCTGAAAGTGCACATATCCCTGGTGGGGATATCAGGGTTTTATTCTGTATATAAAAACAAATTTTCTATCTGTTATCACATTTCTTTAAAAGGACTAGATAGATTTTCACTAAAGCCAGGGGACAGTTTGGGTTGGGCTGATTTCAAATAATGCTGTGACACATACATGGGGGATGTCAAAGAGATTAACCCCTGAGAGGTGTGACTGGAGGAGCCCGTGGGTGGTTCCCACCCTCAGGGATGATGAGTGGCTGCAGGCTCCCACTGAGTAGCCCGTGAGTCCTACATAGAATCTGCTAAGGTCTGAATCAGCATCTGAAACTGGACCAAGACATCAAGGTTTTTAAGGACTTGCAGTGAAGCTGGAAGACCATTGATGAAGGGCTTAGCTGAAAATGAGCTGACTGTGACAATGGGACTTAGAATGCATCCATGGGCTTGGGAGTGGTGTGCACATGCCTGCATGCCTGTGTGTGCACCCATGTGTGTGTGCATGTGTGGTGGGGTGCAGTGGCAGGAAGTAGTTCCTAGAAAGAAAAAAAAATATATTGAACTTCGTTAAGGGCACAGCTCCAGTGGAGGCAAGGTCACAGCCCACTAACAGTATTCAACCTGGTTGTTCCTGACTGTGCCACTTGGCCACCTGTTGCTTTCAGGTCACAAGCTGCCAAGCCCCAACCTAACCCACAGCAGACAGATGCCTGTTTTAATGTGGTTGTGCTGCTCCCAGGTAGGAGCTGGCAATCTTTTGAATAAAGCAGTGAGAAGGGCTCTGGCTTTCCCTGCATTGTTTCCTGAAAACCTTTCCACTGAGATTACACAATAGAGGAAAGAATAATTGCGGCAAGAGAAAGTTTAAATACTACTCATATTATTTACGCAAACACAGAGTCTGCCAAAGAAGTACGGTGAATGTCCACAAAACTTCCTCTCAAAGATTTTTCCCTTGAAATTAAAGAGAATAATTGAGGCAAAAAGTTAATTTTCTTTTGAGTTACCTAGAATATTGCCTTGTTTTCTGCTTTTTTGTGCAGACATAGAATTAGGCCAGTCAATCGTAGAGAAAATGTGGAGAAATACTCATCTTTGAATAAAAAGACTGGCTTTGAAAATTAACCTAAATTTGTTTTATCTTACACTGTTCTATGCAAACTACTGCCCTGCAGATGAAAGTGTGACAGTGGTTATTGTCAGACACGGGAAAATATATTCAAAGAGATTTCCCAGTAGATTTCATGCTTTATTTTATACTGAATACAATTTAGCCCATTACAATAGTTGGAAAATCCAAAGGTAAATACATGTAAAGTCTTTAAAGCATGATTTTAGTTTTTAAAGTACTGTTAAGCCTCACTAATTTATTTTAAAAAACAAACAAGGCTGGAATGCCAATATTAACACCAACATTTGCATTCAGAATCCATTCTCCTTTGAAGAAATCACCACACAAATATTTCCAGTTCCGCTTTACCTCCCTGTCCTAAAGTCAATATCCAGGAGTGAGAAATGAAAGAAAACAGAGGATATGGATGCAGGCTCTAACTATGACTGTGAAATAGATGGAACTTTTCTTCAGGTCCTTTCTTCTGGGCTGTTCTTTATCTCTCCCATCCCTTGGGGACTCTGGTGACATTCCTCTCTTCCCTTTAGCCAGCTGAAGCTCTCAAATTGATCCCCAATTACCCCAAGTTTTCCGTGACATTGATTTCATCCTCTGCAAAAACAAAACAAACAAACAAACAAAAAACAAACAAAAAAAACCAAAAAACCTTCCCCTTGCCCTCTGTCCCAACAAAATGTTTGCAGGGCATCTACCCAGTCCAGGTGATAAAGAAGTGAAAATAAGGCAGAGCTTTGCCACTGGGGATCTTCCCCAGCCAAACAGCACACGCATCTCAGAAGAGGCCTTGAGCCCCCAGAACGATTGAGTCGTGTAAAAATAAGCAGCACTATTATCAGGGTCAGTGGTAAAACATTTTGTGGAAGGGCATGTTATGAACTGAATGTGTCCTTTTGAAATTCCTGTGTTAAAACCCTAATACCCCCATGGTATTAGGAGGTGGTCAGGATGTGAGGAAGGACCTCCATGAATGGGATGACTCTTCTTATAAAAAGAGACAGGAGGGAACCCACTTCCTCTCTCTCTGCTCTCCATGTGAGGATATAGTGAGAAGGCTGCCTGTAAACCAGAAAGTGGGCCCTCAGCAGACACTGGGTTTTTCAATACCATGGACTGTCCAGTCTTGAGAACTGTGAGAAATAAATGTCTGTTGTTGAAGCCACCCAGTCCATGGTGATTTGTTGTAGCCGCCAGAACAGACTAAGATTTAAGGCAGTTTTTTTACTGTTCCTTAGGTCATACCTCCTGGATGATGGCTCAGCTTCCAGCTTTCCACCTAGACCTAGTGTAGGCAAGATGGGCCCCATCTACCTAAAAGCCTCCCAACTTGTTCTCCGTCCTCATCACTTGCTTTTCCAGCCCACTTGTCCCACACATCCTGGTGAATGACCATCTTTCTGCAGAGTGAATGACAGGCCATTCTCCTCTCAAAGACCCTCACTGATTTCCCATCACCTATCTATGAATTCCAGACTCCTTATTCTGTCTCTCTAGATGGCCTGTGGGCTGGGTCCATCTGCTTCCCCAGCCTTCTGTTTGACTGCACCCTGGTACACATCCTGTGCTCTCATGATGCCACATGACTTATGATTTCTCAATCAATTCCTCACTTTTCTACTTCATGGTCATGCCTTTCCTGGACTCTCTCTGCCTCCGTTCTCTGCTTGCAAACTGTCCATTCATGTGCTGCTTTCTCCATGGGAATGCAGCGTGAGCCCCGATCCAATCAACTTGAACTCCCAGAGCATGTGCCCCATCTTCCTCAGTGGTTCTCATGGGAAGAGGTGCTTGTCACAATTATTTGAGGAGTTTCCTCGAACAATTCCCAATTCCTAACTTTCCTTTCCTTCTCCCAAAATCACTTCATAAAGCTCCTCAGTGATTCGCTACCTCCCTGAGGTGGAAAGATTGCACACTATTGCTCTGATTATTCAAGAGGGCTCATTACCTGAATATTCATAATCCCAGGCATTATAATTATAGCACTCCACAGAGAAGTAAAATATTATCAATAAATTGACCACTTACACAATTAGCTCCCTCAATCATGCCTCCCTGACTAATACTATCTTGGTAGTATCTGCTGGAAAGCCTAGCTGATTTTTGGATGGCATTTCAATGCAAAGTGATTACAAAATGAAGATGAAAAGATGGAGAATTTCATGAAGTTGATTAAACCGATGCTGGTGATGCTGGGGAACTCTAAATCACAAGCAGGAAAAGTGAATATCAGTGTATGAAGGCCAGATAATTGAAGAAAAAAACTAAAAGTGATAATTAATGTCATGGTAGCTCCTCCTAGAGAGAATGATTTGAAGAGAATTGAGTAAGAAATGCTTATGGAATAGCTGGTGAAACTTGTGTGTGTGTTTAAATAACTCTCTTTATGAGCATGCTGTGAAAGCCAAAGAGGAAGTGAAAGATATTTCGCCATGCCAGTATATAATCTGTTGATAAGATGATGCCCATACCCCCCATCAATGTGTAATTATTTGTTCTATGAATCAGTGTATAGTGTAAGTCAAAACCATGTCTTATTAAATATAATAAAACAAATGTATTTTCATGATGCTTAGTTTTATTTTTCAAAATAGAGATAACTTTTTTAGCTCTATGAGGTTTGGCTCTTATGAGAGCTATTGTAACTTGTTCTTCTTTGGCATTAATTTTCCTCAAATAGTAAGGACCTCCTCTAGTTAGTTACTCAGATGACTACATACCTAATTAGGCAGTAAGCTCCTTGCAGACATCATTGAATCATCAATGAAGATGCCAATCTTCATTCTTATATCGATAGTGCATAACTAGTATCCAAGGGAGACTGAATGAAGGTGAGCTAGTTAAAATTAATAGTGAATGGAAAAATTGGTTTGGTTTTCTTTTGAGAATTAGGTTTCCTTGGGCTTCAAAAAAGCAGTTGAGTTTTATCATTTTGGCTACCAAATTGAGAGATTATTTTTGTTTTCTTACATTGATTTATTGCATTTGTTCTACATTTCCAGTTAAACTTCTCATGGTCAGGGTCTGCTTTCATCGTTAATCCTCATTGTTCCTATAAAGGCATCATTCTAGAGCTCCACTTGGTGATGAACTGTCTTGGGCAGAAGGGAATTACTCAGACAGGCTCATGGGCACAATCTCGACTTTTTGAAAGAAGAGAAAATTCTGGATCTCATTTATTTACTTGGAAAAAGGAGGCATTTATGTTTTATGGGTAGTGCTTTAAGATGACTCAATGTCTTTAAAAGGGACGTTTGTTTATTATTACCAACTCAACTTCTATGTTTAGGATTTTCAGCTGAAACTAGTAGCCAGCTTGATGACTTCTGGCCCTAACTTCCTTGCCAGTTATCATGCTGCCTACAACTGTATTGTGGACGGTTGAGCAGGCCAAATTGCTCCCAGATTTCTATATTTCATATAACAAAACATTTTCTTAACTTTTTACTAAGATTTCAAACCAAACAAAAGCAGAAAGGTTAGTATAATAAGCCCCCATATAGCCATCATATAGCTTCAACTATTATGAATATTTTTGCCACAATTGTTTCACTTATTTCCTTCCTTCCTTCCTTCCTTCCTCCCTTCCTTCCTCCTTAAGAAGTATATTCCAGCCATATGTCATTCTATTCTTATGTACTTCAGAAGAGAAATGAGACCAATTATCCTTTAGAAATCCCATATTTTACGATTTTCTGCTTGATTCTTTGTGGTGAAATGTAACTCAATTATATTTTTGTTATTTTCTGAAGAAGAGATGCTGATGTCTCCTTCATAGTGCATTATTTTAGGAGACATATGACACCTTGTCTCACTTTTTATGATTCGAAGACAGCCTGATCTTCACATCGAGAAGTTTCTCATCAATCTTTCATCAAATGGCTTCACCCATTTAATGATCCTTGCTAAATCCATTATTTTATTTGGCATTTTAAAATGATGATGCTTCTAATTCTATTATTCTTTCCAGATTTATTGGCTGAATTTTTTTTTAATAAGAACTTCCCCTCATCAACAGGGGAATTTGGTTATCCTGCATTCAGTGCTTACAGGAAAGGCAAGATAAATGTTTACTTCTTAACTTTTAATTGCCAACTTTCGGAGTATAAAGTTGGCACCCTAGTTAATTCCAAAATGTTGAATAAGGTCCACTCTTCCCCTCTTTCGAACTTTTCCTTGTTTATTCATTGATATTTATTTGAGAAAGGGTCTGGCTCTTTTGCCCAGGCTGGAGTGCAGTGGTTCAATCTCAGCTCACTGTAACCTCTGCTTCTTAGGCTCAAATGATCCTTCTACCTCAGCCTCCTGAATAGCTGGGACTATAGGCATGCGCCACCACACCTGGCTAATTTTTGTACTTTTTGTAGAAATAGGGTTTGGCTATGTTGTCCAGGCTGGTCTCAAACTCCTAGCCTCAAGCAATCTACCTGCCTCAGCCTCCCAAAGTGCTGGGATTATAGGCGTGAACCACCATGCTCGGCCTCTTTTAATTTTTAATAGTAACTCGAATGTACTTTTTAAAAAATATATTTAATGTGTTTCAGCCAATTAATTAATTGTCTTTTTAAAAAACATTGTCTCATCTTTGGCCAAAGTCCCTTTGTGTTGGCTTTGGTTTTCTTTTAATGTGACCTATGAGTCTTTGGTAGCCTCTTTGCTTTCTGGGACAGTAAGACGCTCCAGTCTCAGCCTGTGTATTTCCTCCCCTGGCCTGGGAACCCACCATTCCTCCAAGGAGCCCTCTCTCAGTAGTGAGTGATACCTGCACTTGACAATCAGGACTATTGGTGTGTTCATTGCAGTTGGGTTGTCATTTTTTCCATGCCTTTTTAGAGGACATCCATACAAAACACAAAGCTTCAGGAAAAAAAATCATGAGCTCATCCTCAAGTTAAACTTGAACTATAATAATGAGCTTTTTACTTACCTTCTTTCATCTTATACTTGTAACTCCTTCGTTTTACACTGATAGCCTTGGTTCCTAACAACATTAACAAAATTACTTATTTCCACCATCCTACACCCTATATAGGAGAGTTACAAAATGATTGATAGTAATATTACAACTACAAAATTGACTATTAAAGTGTAAGATCTTCTTTGCGTCTCTATTTTTCTTTAGAATATGTCTAAGTTAGTATAGCCAAAACACTGGTTTAAAACATTTGAAATAAGTCATTTCTTTGTAGTTATGTCATTAACTTGGCCTATAGATTAATTCATATGCTTATTTTAATATTTTAGGTATAGTTATATTTTGTTTTTTATGTTTTGAATATGGAAAATATATATTTCTAAAGTTAAATTTATATAACAAAGTATATTAAGAGAAGTATCCTTTCATTCCTACTTCCTATTCTTTTGTATATTCTTTATTTTGGTTTACCCTTTTAGTGTTTGCTTTTGCAAACATAAGAATGTGTGTGTATGTGTATTTTTCTTCGCATAAAGGATATATACCATATATATTTTTCTTTGAATTTACAGTTTTTGACAATATATCCTAGAAATTGCTCCAATTGGAACACAGATTTCTTTTTCTTTTCTTTTTAAACGTACATTATGCTCCACTGTGTAGCTATAAAAGAATTTATTCAACTAGTTCCTTAGTGGTGGACATTTGGGCTGATTCCAATTTTTGTTGTTATAATAAAGCTACAATGAATAAACTTGTGTAAATATCACTTCATTTTTGGGAGGTGTATCTTTAGGGTAGACTCTGAGAAGGGTTTCTGGGCCAGGGAAGAATGCACCTGTAACTTTCTGAGGTATGACTCCATGGGGTCATGTGGCATCCCATCAGCCATACATGGGAGCTCCTGTTTCTTCACTGCCTCCCGGAAAGAGAATGTTGTGAGACATTCGGACCTCTGTCAGTGTTACAGGAATATCTTAGTGTAGTTTTGATCCAGTTTCTCTTATTGTAAAGAATGCAAACCATTTTTTTGTGTGTTTCATATGTCAGCAGAGAATGTTGTAAAAGTTTTTGATTCCTTAGAGTAAAGCATTTAATCAAACTCACCATGTAACTTGCCAATTCGAAAACTCAAATTTATTTTTACATTTAACAATTTGGTAGCAGGATAAGAAGGAGATGAGAATGGCTTTGAAGTCTCTTTTTTCTAAAACTATATTCTGGGTCTCTCTCAGGTAAGTAAATCTCCCAGTGCACTTGGCAACGTACAGCGAACAAAGTCATTGTCAAGGCCACTGCCCAGGTACAGGGAAGAAACCAGTGCCAGGTGATTCAGGGCCAGAAGATGGTGCATGAAAAACAGCAGCAGGGAGAAAGCAAAACCTCGTTTTATAATCAGTATGTGAGAAAGCGATTCAAACACTAACACCAAAGTGCCCAGTACTGAGCTTTAGCGAAATGAGATTCTAGCCCTGCTGCCCACAGTCTAAACTTAGGCAAATACAGCTTCTAATGGAGGGAGAAAGTTACTAAGAGTCGGTTTTACAGGTACTTACAACATTAAGGTTTCCCTATATGTTAGAGAAAAACAATCAATTGATGTAAACTATGATGTATGTTGATGGAACAAAAATGCAGCATTTACTTTGTAAAAAACCCTTTTCAGAGTCTTCTAATGAAAGAGCAAATATAAAGGACAAAGACTGTAATTCCTTTCTGATATAAAAATTGTATTTATTAGGCTTTCCATTGCTAATCATAAATGTTAAATTGAAATTGGCAAATGATACCATCAAAAAACTTCCTCAGTTTTTTGATGAGATTCACAGGAACATCACTAGAAATCTAAGGTCAAGAAGTTAACTAGAGAAAGAAATTGATTTTCTTTTTGTTTTTAAATAAACCTTAGCCAGAAGCCTCCACATGCTCACAAATGTGTTGTTAAGTTTATCTTTTGGCCTTACAGACAAACTTACTGGAAATTGAGATAACCACGGGCCATTTTCCATTTGTTAAAGTTTGTTTTTTCCCGTTAGCATTTCCCCTTAGGACTGAGGGGCATTTCAGAGGCCTCTGAACAACATCCATATAACAATTAGAACCTAGAATCAGCCCTGGGCAGGAACATTGACGTGAGTCTTGGGTCAGAGAGGGGGAAAGAGAAATATTAGCTGTGTGGGCTCCAGTAGGCACTAGGAACCTGAGGACACGGATGTGTTTCCAAGTACCTGAAAATAGCAGTAACTAAGCAGAGAAGGGAGTGTGTTGCCAGGGACTTAAAGACAGGCTTATAACTTCACTTCATTTCCACAGATGTTTAATAAGCACTGAGACTACAAGAGTCTGGCAAACTGGGGGTACTCAATAAATATTTGTTAAATGAGTAAATGATTGCGAGACTCTGGAGTAGAGGCTACAGGAGATAACAATCTAGCTCTGACTTTATTTTTCTCACGTGGATGGTATATCTGTATTCCTTCTTCACTATTTGCCATTGATTTATTCCATCTTCCCTTGAAATTTCATATTAAAATGCACTTCTTCCAATCATTTTCTGATGGATTCCACAAGACAAATAGAATCCATTAGCCAGTATGTAGTCTTCATCTTATATTGCTCTTTATTGTAAAAGATTAGTTTTATAATAATCTGGGGCCTTCTGAACATTATATAAATTCTGCATAGGTTACAGGAAACTTGGAGTGACATATTAGCTAGCAAGAAATCATTTCCTATCAGGCTGAGAATATATTAGTTTTCTGGGGCTACTGTAACCAAGTACCACAGACTGTGTGACTTCAACAACAGAAATTTATTGTCTCACAGTTCTGGAGGCTGGAAGTCCAGTACCAAGGTGCCTGCAGGGCCATGCACTTTTTGGAAGTGCTGGAGAAGGATCTGTTTCAGGCCTCCTTCCCAGCTTCTGGTATTTCCCTAGCTGGTGGCAGCGAGACAACAGTCTTCACATGTCTCTCTCCCTGTGTGTGCATGTTCGTGTTCATGTGTCCAAATTGCCCCTTTTTAAAAGAAGACCTGTTATATTAAATTATGATCCCCCACCCTGATCACCTCATCTTAGCTAATTATATCTGCAAGGAACCTATTTGTGAATAAGGTCCCATTCTGAGGTGCTGAGGCATAAGACTCAGACATATTTTGTGGTGTCACAATTCAACCCATAACAGTAGTCTTAGTGGAGAGATCATCAATTACGTGTCATTAAATGCTTGAGTGTAAGCCGAGGATAACAGATCTGAAGAGGGAATTAGTAGAGCTCACTATCCTTTAATTGTCCTATGAGTTGGATATAGCTAAGGAAGTCCATTGCTATGGACTGAATGGTTGTGTCCTCTCAAACTCATACGTGGAAGTCCTAATTCCTAAGGTGATGGTACTAGGAAGTGGGGCCTTTGGGAGGTGATTAGGTCATGGAGGTAACGCCCTCATAAATGAGATGAGTGCCCTTATACAAAGAGACATGAGGGAGCTTGCTTCCCCTCTTTCTGCTCTCTGCCACAGGAGGACAAAGCAAGAAGGCACCACGTATGAATGAGGAACCAGCCTCACCATACACTGAAACTGCTGGTGCTTTCGTCTTGAACTTCCCAGCCTCTGGAACTGTGAAAAATAAATTTCTGCTATTTATAAGCTATCCAGTCTATGGTATATTTTTATAGTAGCCTGAATGGATCAAGACATCTGTCAATAGTAAAAATTTAAGAGTAAAAAGTTGCTCTTTTTTATTCCAGAAACAGCCTTTTGAGAATATGTCATTATGAATAAGACATTTTTGGCCTTAAAAGGAAATTATCTTGTTGAGATGCCAGGATACATATAATTTAGAAAACAACAAATTGGTTAATATTAAATGACATTGTTCTGAACCTGCAATGAAAAGAAGGTAAATGTTTAGGCTGCCCTGGTTGCAAACATTTAAAAGTAGAAAGAGATTGACTTCCTAAATGGCAGAGTTAGGAGCCCAGCAGACCCCCTCCCTAGTGAAACAACCATTTAACTACTGAAAATTATTTTTTTAAAAATTGCTATTAAAATCTGATAATTGTCCTAACTTACAACACCAAGTAGTGAAGCATCTATTCAAGAAAATCTACTAAATCTCTGTGAAAACAATAAGACACAGTGACACTTAAGTCACGACCTGCTCATATCACCCTCCCATCTCTCAGCTCAGTGTGACAGAAGTTCCGTTCTGAGTGGGAACAGAGATGGGGCTCCATCTCCTCTTGGCTCTCAGTCTAGAGCTACAGTTCACCCTGAGAGGGACAGGCTATTGGCCTGTCTCATTACTCCCAGTTTTGGGTTGCATGTGGGTACAGCCAAGAGGATGTGGTTCCCCTCTCCCACCAGTCTCCCACTTGTAGCAGCAAGGCAGCTGGCTGAGAATACTGGGCCCTGGTCTCCCTAGCCCCAGCTCACTCAGAGGGCAGAAGGTCTATGTCCTTCTGGGGAGGAGCAAGCTGAGAAGACTAGGGTCTACCCTTCCTACCCAGAGCCCCAGTTAATGGAACAGGGGAGTCATTGTGGGAGAAGCAGGTTGCTGACCACAGCCCTAGCCCTAGGGAAGTAGTACACAGATTCTGCCTAGGGAAAGAGGCAAGGCTTAAGAAGAAAGAGCTCCAGCATCTCTGCCAAAGGGGACAAACTTTATCTGTAACAGAGAATGTGGAAGTTCATGCCTAAGGGCACTGTCAAAACCAATGTAGATCTTGGTGGTGAGCAATAAAGAAGGTAATCGACGATAGTCACAGCAAGAGTGAAATGGCAGATCCCCAGGAGGTTTTACAGAGAGCCAAGGACAGCCCAGAGGGCTGAGAAGAGTGCTCCTGGAGTCAGAGCAGCCTCAAAGACAAGCAATGCCTTACAACTTTAATCAGATCAGACCATAGGGCACTTTATGCACAGGGTATTGTCAAAAACAGTACAGCAATCAGCTAGTAATTAGCAGAGGCTAACGGCCAGGTGTGATACTACAGAAGCAGACATGGAAGCTTACTGGGGAGATCAGGGAAAGAGACAAAGACAGCCCAGCTAAAATAACTAGAAAACTGCCACATTAAGACTAAGATATAAAGTGTCTGTGACTTGCATAGTATTTTATGCAACATATAGTATTGTTAATAACTGCAGAAGCAATAGACATTTGTTATATGATACAATGTATCAGATCTGGATTTTTTAGAAGTGATGGACTAAGATACATAATAAATGTTATAATGAAGTTTCTTCCTAGATGAAAAAGAAAATCTGTTTAAAAACAAAAGAAAATAAATGTGTTAGAAAAGCTAGTCCTGTCAATTTAAAACGAGGTGCATTAAGTCCACTGGCCTGTACTCCCACTTCCCATTGTACAATGCAGGGATCTAGAGTCTTCATTTTTCCAGTTGCAGACTTATCTCCTCTTCGCTACTACATTCCATGATATATTAAAAGCAAATTGTTTCAATGGCAGCAGGTGTGGAAATACCTTCCCAATCTCCATTTTGGCAATACTGGGTAGAACTTTAACCTACAGAAACTTCTTATTGAATCCTCAATTAGGAACGCGGGAACACATTGCAACAGGTGTCAATCTGCCTGGCAGTTATTTGAATGAACGCCTTTCTGGCTCAGCCATATCCAAACCATTAGGTAAGACTTTTATAAAAATGGCTTTCATCAGTACTTTGTGGGGTGTGCTAATTAACTACTGGAAGCAAGCATCCACGATGAAAGATCAGGGCCAGAACTCCCTTTGCAGGGACTCTCAGGCTTGCTGCATCCCGTGTGGATATCATGCATGCAGTGGACTCTGGGGAAGACTCAGCGAGGGACCCAGCAACTCACGAGGTGGTGATGCAAGACTCTCCCCTGATCCCAGGAGGGGCTCCCCGAGGATGTGAACATTACTAAATGAAACATCATGGATGTTTCAGATCATGGTGGTGATTATTTGCTATCTCCTCGTCCTATAAAATGGATAAGCATTTTGATGTCTTGACATTTCATTAGGCACGGGTGTATTCCATTTCACAGGGCTTCAGACTCTGTCTTCTGCCTTCAGACTCATTTTAAATACACTTTGGATAAAATGATTTTAAAAGGATTTTTAAAATTAAACATATGAAATATCTAAGCAATTAACAGAAAAAAAATAAAGACAACACAAAGAATTAGGAGCCATAAAGCACATTTTTATTCCTATCACTTTAATTGCCAGTTCTTTTTGTTTGGTGTTCTTTTTGTTGGTATAATGGAATGTCTCTCCTCATGGTTCTTTCTAACAGGTTAAGCAAAATATTTGCATATGAGTGCAATGTATTTCTAATGTGCTATGTACTTTCTAAAAGGTGAGACTCCAAAGATGGATCCAATTTTTTTAAAAAATATACCAAAATGTACACATGAAATCTCTAATGACCGATATTTCAAAGCAATTTTCTTGGAAGCCTGCTCTATCTACTCTATTCCATGATGTTACTTTGCTGAGCTGTCTCTGGAATTAAATTATTTCATTCACTTATTCAGTAGATATTGAGTACTTATGGGCTAGGTACTCTGTAGAAGCTATAGATACAGCTGAAGATAAATAAAGCATGATGCTTGACTTTCAGAAGCATATGGCTTAGTGGGGAAGGGAAGAGTAAGGTATGTGCGGAGGCTCAGAGACAGCTTCACAGAAAGGAGGTGATATATGTGCAAATTCTTGAAGGGGAGGATGTGCCAGACGAAAATGGGAGGAGCGCAGGGTGAGCCCCAGGAAACAGTAAGTAGATGTCCACACAGGCTGGAGTTCTGAAGCCTGTCCGCAGCCTTTGCATAGGTGGTATTTGTCAAGTGGGGTGTGATGAGAAAACAAGAAAGATGAGGTGGAGAGTAGGCAGGGCCTGGGAGGAATAGTAAGGCCTTCAGAACCAGCATATGATGTTGTCAATGACTCCTATCTCTTTCTTTATAATCACAAATTTTAGTTGCCCTTAGAGCATATTGGCAATGTAGAGCATCCTTCTTTACCTGACTTAAATCTGTATTTTCTTGACATTTTCCAAAAATTATACCTACTTTAAAAAAAAAGAGGCTACACTATTGTTGTATTAAGGCCATTCAAAAGAATGGTCACTAGTTACAATGGCCATTCTCAAAGAGGAGTCCCTGCTGTATTTTTAGCCATGAGAATAAATCACTGAGCTCATCCATGGAACCTGTTTTGGGTGCCAAAAATATTTGAAATTTGTAAGTTGAGTGTATTTGCTAAAGAGTCAGAATGATTGCCTTATAAACACACATTGGAGACTGATGGATGCTTTTAGAGGCACATTGGATTTGCTCTCAGCTACTGGCTTGGGTTGGTTTTCTTGACAGCTTACATTTACTGTCATTATTCCTAATTCCCTGTTTATTAATTTGTAGGTCAATGTCTCCACCTCACTGTGTTCAGGGACCTTCTCCCCCAGTCAGAATAAACTTAGCTTTTTGAGTGATTCTAGCCAATGATCCAGTTAAAAACAAACACAGCAAAAAAGGAGAGTCCTTGCTTGGAACTGCCATTTCTCAATCTAACGTTTGGCTATTTTTTTTCTCCCCTGGTAAAAATATTTCAGCAGTTCAGATGGTAAGTTAGTAGGCTACTATTTCTAGAACATTTTCGTTCCAAGCCTGCAGCCATTCTTACTCTAACCATAATCTGACAAGTTAAACACAGTCAATAAAATAATAAAAAATAAATAACACATTTGCTATCTTACACATTTTTCCCAGCACACATTTTCCTTTCCTGCAGAAAGTGAAAAAATGTTTTTCCTGGTTTTGCTCATGCCTTTTCCTGCCTGAAGGAAGACCCAACTCCAACACATTCTTCCAAACTTAGCCTCCGAGCTCCTGTCTTGACCCTCATTCACCACCTGTAGGCACACAGGACAGATTGTCCTTCCTGAAACACGTCCTGTGCTTTGCCATGTGCTGTTTCCTTCTCTCGAAAAGTCCTCACCTCTAGTGTCTCCCTTTTCTGCAATCACATTCTGTGTGTCCAAAAATGATGCGACAATACCTAGGACAACTCAAAAGGGAGACTTGCAGATTAAGCTTCCAAATTCTCACTTGATGCCTCCCCTTACTAATAACATATTAAAATATAAGCCAGAACGTGGGACTATTTCTGAGTAAACATGATTTGCCGTATTGTGTAGAAGGGTACATGTGCTGTGTCTCGGGAGCCAGATTGTCTGAATATGAATCCTGGTTCTGTCCTTTTTCTTCCTATAACCTTAGACAAGTTATTTTTCTGCACCTCTGTTTCCTTATAAGTGACATTGGGATAATAAAGGATCTACCCAACCTTCTAAGCAGACTCAGACATAAGATTGGGATAATAATGGAACTTTAAAGGCCACTGGGAGGATTAAATGAAATTAATACATGAACAATTAGAACACTGTTCTAATTATTAGAAAAATTGGATCATTTCAGAAATGTTAACCATTTAATATCGGTCAATCATTTTAGCAAATTTCAAATTATAATGCGAATTTGCCTAAAAATTCCAAAAAATTAAAAGCCAAACACCCAAATTCCTGCTCTTCTACATAATCAGAATGCCTAAACCAGGAGTAACTTAATGGTTCCCCGTATACTCAGCTGAGTGATTTCCTCTCCTTCTCCTTGTCCTTCTTCTAGGCCCCCAGCAGTTCCTGTTGCTCTTTGCTATATGTACTGAGAATCAGAAACTGCACATGAGACTTGGGATGTATAAGAAACCTCTTCAGGTCAGAGATGTAATTAGGTAGATCAAAGGCTGGGTCTTTGCAAAGGCCGCATCAAATGCAACTGTGCTTTCAGTCTCTTTTATTTATTTATTCATTTTTTATTGTTATTTTTTGAGACGGAGTCTCCCTCTGTCATCCAGGCTGGAGTGCAGTGGCGAGATCTCAGCTTACTGCAACCTCTGCCTCCCAGGTTCAAGCGATTCTCCTGCCTCAGCCTTCTGAGTAGCTGGGATTACAGGAGTGCGCCACCACACCCAGCTAATTTTTGTATTTTTAGTAGAAACGGGGTTTCACACTGTGGGCCAGGTTGGTCTCAAACTCCTAACTTCAAATGATCCACCCGCCTCAGCCTCCCAAAGTGCTGGGATTACACCACGCCCGGCCTCAGTCTGTTTTAGTTTGAACATGTGTTCATTCATTTACTCACCCAAATGTGCCTGGGTGTGTGGTACATAGATATCTACACATTGGACTCTCCCTGTAATTCACCTATCCATAAGAATATTTTGGAAATTAATGAGACCATATACCTAAAATCCTGAATAGTTAAAAAAAAAAAACCAGATGCTAAAAAGAAATCAAGTATTGATAAATGGAACTACTCTCCAGAATATAAGCTGATAAAGCTTGGTATTATTTGGGCATCCACCCAACCTTCTGTAACAGACTTTTTAACAGACGAATTTCCCCCCCTTAAGATGCTTATCAGTTATCAATAGAATTAATACCTAGTTGAGATTTTCCAGAATCAGAGATCTGAACTTTTTAAATACCCTCCCTTTCTCCTTCCTTTAGTGGTTCCACTGCAGTACTCTGGCAACATTAAGAATCACCTGATTACCTTTATTGCTATAAACTCTAAAACAAACCACCTCAGCCATATCGGCCCAAATTTATCACCCCTCAGTAATTCAGTATCATATTTTATTCTGCTTCTCAAAACCTAGTAGCTAGCATTTTATTCTTTGGAATGTATGCACAACTGCTTTTGAAAAGTGGTTGTTTAAAAATAAATATTACACTTTGTATAATAGTGTCATGTTCAAAGTGATCTTGTCCCGGGTCAATGACTACTTTCATTCATTACCTCTATTCCTGTTAGACTTAAATACAAGTCATAGTTTAAGTTCTTCTACTAAAATATAAAACCTCAGCATCAGGAAAAAAAAATAATCATTTTTTTTCCTGGCCATTTAAAATGGGAAAATTTGACAAAGGCATCTCCAATTATAATGTTATAAAGCCTTCAAACATAACTCTTTCCTTTAATTGTAGTATTTAAAATTTGCATAAGATTTAATTTTTTGGGAGAAGCTTTAGAATAGAAACACAACATAACTGGAAGACAAAACATAAGGTCTCTTTCTGATCCTGATGTGACCTCTCCCCTTAGTCCCGGCATTTAACCTCCTGGATCTCAGTGCCCCCGCACCCTCAATTTGGGAAATGAGAATAAGAATACACATTCCATGTGTGGGTATAGAAAGAGATGTGATAGAGGGGGAAGTGTTTCTGTGAAATGATGCTACAGTGCGATGTCATAATTTTAGGTGGCAACTTGACTTAATTAAGGGATATCTGGATAGCTGGCAAAGCATTATTTCCTGGTATGTCTGTGAGGCTGTTTCTGGAGGAGAACAGCACGTCGGTCCATGGACTCAGTGGTGGAGATCTGCTCTCAATGTGGGTGGCTTCCACCCAATTGGCTGGGGGTCCAGATAGAACAAAAAGGCAGTGGAAAGGTCAATTCACTGCCTTTTCTGAGGCTGGGACACCCTTTTCCTCCCTTTGGACATCAAAAGTCCAGATTCCATGGCCTTTCAACTCTAGGACTTGCACTAATGGCCCCTCAAGGTTCTCAGGCCTTTGGCCCTGGCTGAGCTACACTGTCCACTTTCCCGGTTCTTCAGCTTGCAGACAGCCTAGAGTGGGACATTTTAGCCTCCATAATTGTGTGAGCCAATTTCCCTAATAAATCCCATCTCTCATATTTAGAAACTTAAACACCTTGTTGATTCCAAATTATGTGCCTTGGCAACAAACATAAAAGTTTTCTCAGTTAAAAGAAAGAGGCAGAGGAAAATAATTTGGAATCGACAATAGAATGGTAAAATATAAAAGCTAAGATCTGAAATACATCATATTTAGAGTAATTTTAATTTTTTCATCTTGAAATGAAAATAATTACTTTTCATCATCTCCAATAAATCTGGATTTTTTATTCCTGACTTTATTTTTGACTATATATAATGTATATATTGCCAAGTCTCTTGAAGTGGACATTTAATGCATCAGCATCTAATTTATTCTTAGATGTGAAATTGTTTTAAAGGAAAACTGTTACCTAAATATTAGGTCCACCAAAGAAGATTGAGTATCAATAAAACATTTTATAAACTGAAATAAACATGGTTTTACTTACTTTCAATCTGAGATTCAGAGATGACCTAGTTTGACTCTTTTATCAAATGCATACATCACCTTTTCAGTGTTTGGTTATAGGTCGACTGCGTGAATTAACAGTAGGTGCTAAGCACAGAGCAGTTACTAGAGACAACAAAGATACATCTGCGAAATCAGTAGCAGGTTCCTGTCCTAGAAACACACAGGGTGAGTTGATAGAGGCACTTCTTTTGGTGATTTAGTGGATAGAATTTAGTTTCTCTCTTGGCATTTGGGTGTAAACCCTACTTAGTTTCCCATAATAAATCACTTATTAGTTCTCTGAATAAATTGAAAACATTAAAAATAACTAAGAATGAATGAAATGGAAAAATACAGTAGCTGAAAGCTCAAACAGACTGAGTGTTCTTGTTGTTGTCTCAATGTCTGCATAAGAAGAAAGATGTCATGGAACTCAAACTTAATTTCCTGAGGGGTTTCCTTTCTCTTTCAACATTTAAAATGAACATGTCTTTGCTGGATAATTTTGGTTATTATAAGAGTGTCTTGCACTCTTCCACTCCTTACACTAAACTCTTTTTGAAGGGGGTTATGATAGGAAACATGGCAGAATTGCTTTCAGATTTGCTTCCTGTTGACTTCGGTCTTCTGATTTTTTTCCCAGGATGCCACAGCACATTTGGTGCCCAACCTTATTCCCCTTCATTTAAGTGTGTGCCTAAAACCTATGATTTCTCAAGGATGCTAGCACATATTTGAGAGAAACAGATGTTGCCAATGTTTCTCAAGTCAGTCTCTCATCAGAACCAATGGAGCATTCAGACAGCAGGGACAGGCAATTTCCCTTTGCCACGGGACTGTGTTTAATTATGTTAGCACAGGAAGAGGAAGCACAAATGTGTTTTTGAGTCAAAATTAAGTGCCTGGCTTTGAGCTCAATGCCATAACGTGCATGATGTCATAATAAGCTATAAGAAGTGTTGACAGTGCTCATAACACTTGAGGTAGTTTCCCATTTCAGAGAAATAAATGAAGTCTCAGAAAGGCTGAGAAATCTGTTCCAGTTTTCAGAGCTTGGTGCACCAGCCTGGATGGTCGGTTCTCCCACAGCCTCTGGAGGGGAGGGCCTCTGCCCCAGGACCCACCTGAGGATGCCCTGGAACCCTGTGCTCCGGGTGGAGTGAGGAGCTCGTTGGGGCCAAACAAAGTGCATCCTGATTCCGCTGGACCCCAGCCTGCAACAAAACCAAAAGCAGGATGACAGCAGCCTGGTTCTATCTGCTCTCCTTGGACATACAAATCCGAAGAACAAGTGAACACCAGCACCCGGGAAATGCTGCAATGCCCCAGAGCGCATTTGTTGTAATCACATCTCATGTCTGTGCTCTGAGAAATTAAGTAGAAACCGGTAGCCAGCATGGGACTTGCCCACAGTAGGCATTCTGCAAAAACGCATTGAATGCATGAGGAAAGAGGATGTTTCTAGCTTCCTGATGTTGCAAACTAAAAAGAGCATTTCTTTGAAACATTTCTAATTAGTATGGTGAGTATCCTAGTCCTGAAAAGTAGAGGTATTTTTTTGTAATTTGGTAAATTTGGTAATTTTTTGGTATTGGGGGATGGACTATGAAGCACCTGACAGCATTTAATGCACAATTGATGAGCAAGAAATAATGACATGCCTCTTGAGTGCATTATGTTGATATTTTGCATTCAGAGGAGCTGACGTGATGAGCTGACAGAGAGAAGAGTGTGGAGTCTTCTTCCCGGCCACCAGCAGGATATCTGACCCCCAGACTGTAAGCCCTATCACTGACTTCATGATATCTTGCTTCTAAAAAGAAGCTCCAAAATTCTGCTCAAAGAACAGCAGGGTTACTCATGAGGGTTCACTTGGAATAAGAGAGTAACTCACACACAGCTAGTAAGCTGTTATGGATGACTGGATGGTGACTGTGGGAGTTTTTGTTTTTACATGAAGAAAAGACAGTATTTCCCCAACATGATTCATTTGGCAATATTGTATTCCATGTGATATACATAGAGTTGGCTAGTGTTCAAGCTAGAAGGGGGTGTTGGGACCATTTAATATTTTTGTTAAAATATTAGATGATGAGAAAACTGAGTCTCTGCCAAGGTAAGACATGCGCTCATTCCCTTAGCTAGAGAATCATAGAGTCAGGGCTTGAATCCACTGCCTTCTGTCCATTGACTTCCCATTCTCCATTTCTGTCTCTCTCTCCACCTTTTTAAGTAAGTTTTTATTGTGAGTATAGGCAATTTCTATGTGCAGTTTTGAACAGAATAAAATGCCCTTCCACTTAAGAAATTAAATATTACCAATGTCTATGAAACTTCTTCCTCCTTCCGCCTCATTCCCACAGGCAACCACTTTCCTGAATTTCATGTTAATCGTACTCTTGTTTTTCTCCATAGCAAGCTACCTCTCTTGATTTTCAATATTTCTTTTATTATGAGACCCAGATGCACAGATGTTCCCCAAAGCACAATGGATATTTTATAGCTCTTAATATAAGATCAGAATTCTAAGGCAATAAAAATAGCCAGTTAGCATTCAGACCAATCTTGCATTTGCACATTATTAGCCACTGACAGCTCTCTTTGGCTCTGAGATGACACTGCTGACTCTGACCATTAAGAACTTGCTTTTTTGGCATTTCCACATCCTTTGATAGTGTAAATTTATAAGAATAATGCACTTCTTTGGGGATTCTTTGTTTCTCTAAATTCATTGTATTATTTCATATTCTACACATGTTAATGTAGTCTTGTTTCAAAACCAGAAAATAACAACAAGACCAGATTTCCTTTTCCCAACATTCACACTGTTCATGGGGACAAACAAAAACATTTGTACTCAAGCCCTGTTACTTTTAATTTCTATTCCCCCGATGAAGACAGCATCTGATTGGTACTATGGCAACAGGTTGCCTCAAGCATCGAATAGGTATTACTTGCACACAATCTTCCCCACAAATTCTCTTTATAAGTGTTAGGAGAGGTGTGATCTTCTCCTAGAACTCACTAAATTAAACAAGGTTGAAGAAAATCTAATTAGTGTTTCCAGACATGCCTTTCTGGGGTCTGATTATATCAGATTACTGTTCATATTTTCTCCTGTATTCACAAGGCGCAGGCACAGCCTATAGATGTCCTTAAAAGTGGCAAGGGAGGGAACATCAAGGCAGCCTCACGACATGCAGGCAAAACCACCTCACGGTGTTCTGGGGTTTTTCTCTGACTTTTCCTATTTCAGGTTGTTCAGGTTTTTTCCTTCTTCCTTCTCTCCTTTCCTTTCCTTCTTCCTTCCTCCCTTTCTCTCTCCCCTGTTTCCCTCCTTTCCTCTTTCTTCTGTTGCTCCTTAAGGGAAAAAGCAGTGATGTATTCCTCACTCATTTTCTAAGTTTATTTGCTAGCACTGCCGTGGCTGTAAGGTAGATACTGTGGATTGTAAATGGTCTGTTCCTTTGAAATCTGTACTAACACATCAGAGCTGAATATTCCCTATGTGACAAAGAGGAAAAGATACTTCTTGGGTACCTGCCAATATCAGGTACGAGACAGAGCATCCGCCCTTCACATTGTCTCAGCAAATTCTCCCAGGTGCCTGCCTATGAGGTACGGGTTACTATCCCCACTCCTTTGATAAGGAAGCAGATGCAGAGAAGTAGAGGAGTGCATCACAGGTGAAAGTTACTAAGTGGTGGAGACAAGATTTCCAGCAAGGGTTTTTTGACTCAAGTTTCCATTGAGAGCCTCAAAACTCACTGGAGGAGGCAACCTGCAGACTTTTCATTCTCCAGGTGGTGGTGGTGGCGGGCACAAGTGCCATTGTCATCAGGCATTATAACTCGCAAATATTGTGTTACAGCTTGAGAAAGTCTGTGCCTGTTACACGAGGTATATTTGTGGGTCCGTCTCTCTCTCTCTCTCTCTGTGTGTGTGTGTGTGTGTGTGTGTGAGTGTGTGTGTGTGTGTATGGAGAAGGGTATGGAGAGAGAGGTAGAGACAGAGAGACAGAGAGAGAGAGAGAGAGAGGGTGAGAGATGAGAAAATAGAAAGAAATATAATGACTTTTGATGACTCATTTATTAGAATTAATGCTATGCACTCAGCCCAGACTGCCTCTAACATCATTAAAATATGGCCACCAGTTTTAGGAATCCTATACTTTCCCAGAACTGTAGGAAATATCTCCACACATATGATACAGATGAGCTTGTGAGAAAAAAGATTAGTTTTCACATTTAATGGATTGAAGTTGATGTCTATCCATCTGAAAAAGTCTAATATCCAGAATCTACAAAGAACTTAAGCAAATTTACAAGAAAAAAACAAACAACCCCATTAAAAAGTGGGCAAAGAACATGAACAGACACTTCTCAAAAAAAGACATACATGTGGCCAACAAACTTAAAAAAAGGCTCAACATCACTGATCATTAGAGAAATGCAAATCAATACCACAATGAGATACTATCTCATGCCAATCAGAATGATGATGATTAAAAAGTCAAGAAATAGCAGATACTGGTGAGGTTGCAGAGAAATAGGAATGCTTTTACGTTGTTGGTGGGAATGTAAATTAGTTCAACCATGTGGAAGACAGTGTGGTGATTCCTCAAAGACCTAGAACCAGAAATACCATTTTACCCAGCAATCCCATTACTAGGTATATACCCAAAGGAATATAAATCATTATATTGCAAAGATACATGCACATGTATGTTCACTGCAGGACTATTCACAACAGCAAAGACATGGAATCAACCCAAATGCCCATTAATGATAGAACGGTTAGAGAAAATGTGGTACATACACACCATGGAATACTATGCAGCCATAAAAAGGAATGAGATTGCGTCCTTTGTAGGGTCATGGATGAAGCTGGAAGCCATTATTCTCAACAAACTAATATAGGAACAGAAAACCAAACACCACATGTTCTCACTTATAAGTGGGAGCTGAACAATGAGAACATGTGGACACATGGCAGGGAACAACACACACTGGGGCCTGTTAGGGGAGGGTGTGGGGGATCGCATCAGGGAAAAGAGCTAACGCATGAGGGGCTTAATACCTAGGTGATGGGTTGACAGGTGCAGCAAACCACCATGGCACACATTGCTACCTGTGTAACAAACCTGCACATCCTGCACGTGTACCCTGGAACTTAAAAAATATATTTAAAAAAAAAAAAAAAAGAAGAAAATGTATCTTATTTCCTCATAAATATTATTTTCAAAAATGTCAAGGCTAAAACTATTCTGTGCTAAAAATATAGGTGAGTGGACAGAGCAAAGTCTAAGTGCTGCTTGCCGGAAGATTCGTGAGGTTTCAGGCCTTGGGGGCAGCCTGGGTGAGAGGACAGGAGCCAGCAGGTGCAGTCAACTCTGGCTCTAGAGGGCGAGGAGCTCAGCCCAGACCAAGACCTTGGGGAGGACGAGGTAACATTTCACCTCAAGGTTAGGTGAAACGAGTTTAAATTGGTCCACATCCATTTAGGAGAGAAACAGAAGGTGAATGAGGGAACTCTTTTCTGATAAATTTAGACAGAGGGTGAGGGCGCTCTTCCCCTTATCCATTGGAGGCAGGCAAGGAGGAGGTCAGAGGAGGACATGGGCAGGTGGTGCACGCTCCATTGTCAGATGGCTTAGGTGCTTTACATTGTTTATTTTATTCTGTTCTAACACAACACTGCAATTTAGATCTTTAAAATTATTTTCCAATCAGAAAAGCCAAGGCTCAGTGTCGTGAAGTCACACACTCAAGGCCACACGCTGTGTGAAGACATCAAAGATCATTGGCAGTGGAATTCCTCCACACTGAGGTCCTTTCCCGGTGGGATGGAACTTGGAGCACAGGCCTTGGTTGCAGCTCCACCCATTGCTGGTTGCTGGGGGCATCACCCTTGTTACTGCAAACTGCTGGAAGAGGCAGGAAAAGTGCTCCTGCTGCATCTCCCATGACCAGCTTTTCACAGCTCCATCACCACAGTCCACATTCGGTTTATGTCTCTGTCCTAAAACGTGTGCTCTGGGCCACTTCACTAGTTTTATTCTTTCCTTTATAGTCTAGAAATTCTACCCTTGCTACCACGATGCCTTCTCCTCTAATTTGCATTCTTCATTTCTTTCCTAAACTTCGCACTGATGTGTTCTGCTGTGTGCCCCTGTGGTCTCTGAATTGTCAGACCCATCAGGCTCTTTTCAGCTCTCATCTCCACAGGTCCCTCAAGGGCATTTCTTTGGAAACTCCCCATCCCCATGCTCTTCCTGTTGCAGGACTGTTAAGGAATAGACATGATTCCAATACACCCACCTCTCTCTTATTTTCTTCTCTGGCTCTTTCTCCACTATGGCCCTTAAATGGTGGTTCACTTTACGAGTTCTGCGCTTGGCCTTCTCCAATGAGCTCTCCCTAGGTTGTCTCTTCTATTTTTCCCTGCTTCAACTATCAACTCAGCTTGAGGTACAGTGTGTGCAAGTCCTCTCTCACTCTCTCCAGGTGGAACTGGTCACTTCTCTCTTTGGGTGTCCACTGACCTCTGGGCCTACCCAGGACCACTTAAGCACTTATTCATATGCTGCTCCCCCTTATGAGGCTGTAAGCCCTTCAAGGGTGAATGGTGTTAGTCATGATCACTTTCTAGTATCCAAGTCAGCGCCTGCCATGGATAGGCGCCCACTACATGTTTATCGTAATAATGTGATACATTATTATATTTTGTAATATACACTAAATAATGAAGATTTCCTTCAGGTCTTGATGAAGACACTGCAGCCTGTCTTTGGGAGGTGTGTAGCTGGATGAGAACAAGGAGTGATTTTTCAGGACCCTTGGGTTTCAGGATCAAGTTCACATCATTCCCTCCTGTTCCTGGTTTGGCTGTGCTACCACACTTGGCCTGAGTAAGAGACCTCGCACTTCTCCGACTTCCTGACCTGCTCTTATCTGATCTCCCCTCCAAGCATTTGTACACTTGAAATCACTGCACTCATTCCGAAAGGTTCAATACTCACTCCCTTTGCTATCAAACTTCCTGGCCAAAGTGAATTTGAAAGAGAGATCTCCTGTGTTCACAAAACATTAAAAAAAAAAAAAAAACTTACTTCACATAGTTTTTGTAACAGCTTTTCTGTGTTGATTTCTTTAAAAAGATGTGACAAAGTGTTTTGCAATTACTTATTCTACCATTTATTCCAAAAGTCTTTGTTAAAAATACCTGTTTTCCATTGGCATCATAGAGGATATATTTTAGATTTTTTAAAATATGAATTTTAACTCAATGTTTTAGATAACAAATATCTGGAGGTGCCCCTTCATTGAAGGCTCTATGCTGGAAACTCCCACTTTTCAACCCTAGTGTAGGGAAGTTCATGCCCCATCAAATTGCCCAAGCATTTGAACCGGTAATACTATGGATGTTTAAAATATTTTTGGAGTGTTGGCCAGGTGCGGTGGTTCATGCCTGTAATCCTAGTACTTTGGGAGGCCAAGGCGGGTAGATCACTTGAGGTCAGGAGTTTGAGACCAGCCTGGCCAACATGGTGAAACCCCATCTCTACTAAAAATACAAACATTAGCTGGGTGTGGTGGTGCATGCCTGTAATCCCAGCTACTCAGGAGCCTGAGGCAGGAGAATCCCTTGAACCCCGGAGGCGGCGGGTGCATGAGCCAAGATCGCCCCACTGTACTGCCGACTAGATGACAGGGTGAGTCTCCTTCTAAAAAGAACCCCAAAAGTTTTTGTAGTTTTCGAGTCTTGTTAGTCTTGTAGTCTCTGAGACTTTTTCCACAGCTGAGTTATGAGCTGTGGAAATTTAAGATCACAATGAAAGTGCTGACAAAACCTTAGCCAGGCAGAGCTCAGCAGGCCCTGTCCTTCTGCAATCAGGGCTCATTGTGAGCTTTGAAGAGTGAATCTCCATGTGATTTTATCCTAACAAACGTTTACATACCAATTGAATCAGCTTCTCCTTCCCAACCCCCTTGCATCTGCTCTGACAGTTTGCAGGGCTGTCTCTGTTCCACACATATACCCTCCTGTGTATGAGCAGTACCCTGGGGGGAAAAAGCTGTTTTAAAATCCCTCAATAGGAAGTGATCCTGGTTTTTAAGTTCTGCTGAGTCATCAAGAAAATATTAGCTTACCTCTCTGAGGAATACTTTTAAAATCAGTCTAATAGCAATCTGCTGAATAAATGCAAAATATATTTATACCCTAGAATATACACATCATGATGTGAAAACTATTTAAGAGGTTGTGGGAGCTTCCCTTACCCACCCACCGACTCAATCCAAATTGGGTCACAAAATCCTGATCCTATAACTGTCTGTGGCTTTCTAGAAAAAAAAAAAAGCTATTTGGGAAAGTACCATAGTAAACCACTTTTGAATTTTTTTATTAAGCTGACCTTACCCGTCTTTCCTTTTGTCCTTGCTCAGCAAGCATTCTGATTACCATTCACATGGTTATTTTTAGTGTTTAGAAATAATAATTACAGTGTGTTGATATTCAGTCAAAGCAAACGTCAGCTCTAAGTTCCCACACTGGCTAAAGGTCAGGTGAATGGGAGATAAATGTGGGCTTCTGTTTCCTCTAAGGTGTGAAGTGCTAACACATTACTGAAATTTGGGGAGGTTAGAGGTTGGCAAATGAAGACACCACAGGAAAGGCCAACAAGCAGCCAGTGTTTGGGGCACCATTCCTTGCAGACAGCTCCTTATTGATGCTTCTTTGTTCCAAACAGGATTGAACTGACTGCTCTAGATATTTCCTCCAGCTCTCCTCTTCCCATAGCCATAGCACGTGACTAATTACACTGTCCACCACATCCATGACCCCGCTCCTCTCCCTGTGCCTGAACATGTCTGTGTGCTCACCACACCTCAGAGGGAAGGAGAGGCAGGAGAGAGGAGAAATACTGAGTGGAAAAATACCAAGATTTGTGCTTGATTATTGGAGATAATTAAGTAGAACCTAAAAATAGTCAGGCCTCTTATTTCATATTATGTTCAAAATGATTCAACTTCAAAGCTATTCACAGCTGTGCTGGGGGTTGATATACCATAGAGCTGATTTCAAGCACTTGAATCAATGATAAGTAGAAGAAACTTCTTTCTGTTCTTCTAAGTATAACTTGGGGTGGTACCATGACTCAAGAGACTACTGAATGTGAAATAAAGAGATCAATAATATCATTACCTCCACGACAACCATCATTTATTCTGCCAATACTTTTAAATAAAGTGGAGCCATATGGCCAACACACCAGTGAGTTTTGTGATTCTTTCCTTATGAAGTTGTTGGTGATGAGTCTTTAAAATTGAACTCCATAAATGTATTGATTAAGCAGACTAGTGGTTTACTATTTTGTTGATCTATTTACTGATATTCCCAAGTATCCCAAGTATTGAACAATGCAAAGACAGACTCAAAAGTCAGAAATACAGGAAAATACGTTGTGGTACTTTAAAAGTATATATGCAGGGATTTACTCTGATACCAAACACCTCTTTCAAGTGTTGGGAATAAATCTAATTACATGCTGCCAATAACATCAGCAATTCCATGGCTTTGTGGAGACTGACCACCAGCATTGCTGCACAGACACAGGCACATATGGCATCCCCAGTCTGGTTTTGTTCACATTGCTATCTTTTCCTTACAGAATATCATTTTTCCTGACAAAGTATTGGGCATAATTTGTGGCCCAGCTCAAAGCCACTATTTTCACAAAAACTTTCCTGATACCACACTCCCTGATGTCCTCCTCCTTCAAACATCAATAGCATGGCATTGCTACTTCCCTTGTACCATTTTGCATACGAGATTGCTCTGTGTCACCAAAGGACCTCAAAGTGACCACCACTAGGACACAGCACATTGACTTCTAATAATGTTTTGGTCTCTCTTTTCCATTAGACTGAAATTTTGGAGAGCAGGGGCTGTGTCTTTGTATCTGTCTTGCCTAGCATAGGGCTTTGTCACATACCAGGCGTCCATTCTTGCTTCTATTCAACAAACACCCAGGATCGCCTGCTCTGTGCTGAGTATGGTGGTTCCACTGTGTTGGGAAGGAATGTGCGAGTGCCCTGGAGTGCTGCCCCCATCATGCTGCCACGCTTGTTTTTGCATCTCGACGGAATTTTCCAGCACCTGGCAGGGAGGAGCTGTCATCTTTCTTTTATACCCTAAGGGCTTAGCACTAAGTGCTATTGGATAAATGTAATATATTTAGAAAGACAAAGAAAAAAATCACAACTCTCCGATGTAGGGGCTGCTGCTCCTAATTTTTATAAGTTTGGCTCTTCACAACTTCTCATTGGTCAGACTTTTGTGAAGTGTTTTGAGGAGCTTATGTCTACTCTCCTTATAATTTTGGTTCAAATCAAGTCTCTGATGAAGATGAAGCTGCTCTTACAATTTTGTTTCATTACTAATGAACTACTGCTACTTAATAGATTTAATAAAGCTTATTATGAAGGTGGATACAATAAAGTAACAAGGATAGAAATTAGAACACTTCTGAGAATTATGCCCTTTACATTCAGATGGGGCACTATTAAGAGCTCTTTCCTAAATCTCAACGGATTTGCCCCATTCTCAGCCTTTGTCACCTTTATTGACCTCACTGACTTCCTGAGCATTTGTGTCAGAAACTTGAGATGTTACAGAGCTCTTCATAGTCATCAAAATGACCAATTTGACATTATATAATAAAAAACTTTGTTGGGAGGCCGAGGTGGGCGGATCACGAGGTCAGGAGATCGAGACCATCCTGGCTAACACGGTGAAACCCCGTCTCTACTAAAAATACAAAAAATTAGCCGGGCGTGGTAGCGGGCGCCTGTAGTCCCAGCTACTCGGGAGGCTGAGGCAGGAGAATGGCGTGAACCCGGGAGGCGGAGCTTGCAGTGAGCCGAGATCGCGCCACTGCACTCCAGCCTGGGCGACAGAGCGAGACTCCGTCTCAAAAAAAAAAAAACAAAAAAAAAACAAAAAAAAAAACTTTGAAAGCCTGCTTGCCTTTGAACCCAGCAGTTCCACTTTTAGCTATTTATTTTTAAGAAATAATTAAGGCTTGCTGCAAAGATTTAGTGTTGTTGTTGTTGTTGTTGTTGTTTTTCCTACAGATGGGGGTCTCGCTCTTTCACCCAGACTGGAGTACAGTGGTACAATCATAGCTCACTGTAGCCTTGAACTCTTTGGCTCAAGTAATCCTCCTGCCTCAGCCTCCTGAGTAGCTGGGACTGCAGACGTGTGCCACTGAAGCCAGCTAAGATTTAGTTCTTAATGTGTTTATCATAGCATTATTTATTATAGCAAATATATATAATAACTTATGGTTTCAGAAATAGAAAATTACTCAAAAAGAAAAGGATAATCCATATATTGGTATGTTATGTGGTCATTAAAAATGAAGAACTATATATATTATTATGAATATATGTTTGTGATATATTATTTAAAAAGGACACAAACTGGTATCCAATATTGATTCTATTTTAATGTAATATATATTAAAACATTAAATAAGTTTACACAGATAAGCAACAAAATATAATTCTTAATTATTTCTTAGGGGCAAGATTTTTATTCTCTTTCCCTCCCTGCCTCCCTCCCTCCCTCCCTTTCTTCCCTTTCTTTCTCTCTCTCTTTCACCTTCCTTCCCTCTCTCCTTCCCTTTTCTTTCTTTTCTTTTCTTTCTCTCTCTCTGTCCTCCCCTCCCCTCCCTTTCCCTCCCCTTCCTCCTTTCCCTTCCCTTCCCTTCCCTTCCCTCCCCTCCCCTCCCCTCCCCTTCCCTTCCCTTTCCTTTCTCAGCATCATGCTTGTGCCCTAGGCTGGAGTGCAGTGGCATGCTCTCAGCTCACTGCAGCCTCAAGGGATCCTCCCACCTTAGCCTCTCAAGTAACTGGGACTACATGAATGCACCACCACACCTGGCTAATTTCTTTTCTCTTTTGTAGAGATGGGGTCTTGCTGTGTTGCTCAGGCTGGTCTCAAACTCCTGGCCTCAAGCAATCCTCCTGCCTTGGACTCCCAAAGTGCTAGGATTATAGGTGTGAGCCACCATAACCAGCCAAGATTTTCATTGCTGAGTGGCAGGAAGGTGATTTATACTTTCTCCTTCATGCATACTTGGGTTTTCTATTTTATCTTTAATAATATGTGTAATAGGGAATAAAAGTAAATATTTTAAAAATTCCAAATATGTAAAAGTTTTACAAATACAGCATTTGGAGGAGGGGAACTTATATTGTGTCCTTTCCTTTATGTAAAATAACACTGTGACATTCCACAGGAACTTGTGAGCAGTCTGTATTGGCTAGTCCAACTGAAAAGCCAATACAAACTGAAGTAGCTTCTGAAGATGGTAAAAATCTGTCAGCATTCTTCAGTCAGAGGACTTTTGAGTGCCTTCCATGTTATAGGCCTTTTCCTATACTTCTTGCTTCATGGTGCTCACACTCTAGTAAAGGTGATGAGAATAATAATAAAACATATGGATGAATAGAATTTCAAAAGTCCAAAGAGAAAATCACACAGAGTAAGTAGATGGGGGCATCTGTGGGAAAGGGGAGAGCTGTGTGTTTTAGGAGTGATGTTGGAGCCCCATCCTGATTGGAAAGGGATGAGCTATGTGAAGACCTGGGAGAGTGAAAGGGCAATGGTCCAGCAAATGCAGGGTCCTTGATGGGGCAGCAGCCAGGGCCTGTCTCAGAGACAGAGGACGGCCAGCCAGAGCTGCAGGACTCACACGAGCCAGTGGGAGAGTGGGGAGACTTGGAGGCTCCACAGCAGGGGCCTTGTCACATGCCTGTCACCAGTTTGTACTTCATTTAATTGCAGCAAGAAGTCCCCAGGGAGTTTTAACGAGAGCAGTGAAGTGATAGAAAGATCACTGTGGGCCAGGCACCATGGCTCACACCTGTAATCCCAGCACTTTGGGAGGCGGGTGGATCACCTGAGGTCGGGAGTTCAAGACCAGCCTGGCCAACATGGTGAAACACCGTCTTTACTAAAAATACAAAAATTAGCTGGGTGTGGTGGCGTGTGCCTGTAGTCTCAGCTACTTGGGAGGCTGAGGCACGGGAATCGCTTGAACCCGGGAGGCAGAGGTTGCAGTGAGCCGAGATCGTGCCACTGCACTCCAGCCTGGGTGACAAAGTGAGACTCTGTCTCAAAAAAACAAAAAACAAAAACAAAAACAAAACAAAACGCATCGCTATGGCTGCTGTGTGGCAAGTAGGCTGTGGGAAAAGGTGAAAGGGGGTACCAGTTCACTGGAGAAGGGTAACTGAGCTGGTGTTTGGAGAGAGTGTTATCAGCGGAGGCGGCAAAGGGTGGTCGGATTTGGGATGTGTTTTGGAGGTGGAGCACACAGGACTTGCTGATGGACTGGATCAGGGGGTGAGGAAAAAGAAGAATGAAAGATACTTTTCAGTTTGATTATTATCAGGAGATGCAAATTAAAGTCACGTTGAGATACTAACCCATGGGTAAAATTCAGAGGACTCACAATGCCACGTTTTGGAGTGGATTTGGAGCAATCTCAAGACACACACTGCTGGTAGGAATATAAATTGGTACCAGCACTTTGGAAAACTCTTTGGCATCATCTACTCACATTCAGTGTCTGTCTGTACCCCATGACTCAGCAATTTCACTCTTAGGTATGAACCCAGAAGTAATAGGTGTGCACATGTATTAAAGACACATTAAAAATATTCAATAGTAACATTAACCATAATACTCCTAAGCTGAAAACAAACCAGTGTACATCAACAACCACAAAATGGACAGAGATTTATTCTTACAATAAATTATTGTAGAGCAATGAAATGAATGGGTTACAGTTACGTGGAATCATATCTCACAAGCACAACACTGAATGAAAGAATCCAGAAACACACACACATACACACACACACAATAATGTATGTTTCTATTTATATAAAGGTCAAAAACTTGCAAAACTAATTTTTTCAAATAGTGATCACATGTAGAACGGTGGGCACACAGGTAAGGAGGGGGTAAGAGCAGGGCTTCTGTGATGCTGAAAACGCTCTTCCTTTGACCTCGGGAGTAGTTTCTCACAACTGTGTACTTTTCTGTATATACGTTACACTTGAAAACAATGTTTAAAAATTAGGAAACAAAAACAGAGGATAGGAAGTGAGGAAGAGGAGACAGAGGATAAGATGAATTTTTCAAGCAGTTTGTGAAGAGCAAGAAAGTAATGTGGTAGTGGGTGGTGGAGTGGGTTCATTTTTTCTTGATTACAGCATGTTTGTTTGTGTGATGATGGCAGTGATGCAGGAGTGAGCAAAAACTGATAATGCAGAATAGGGAGAGAGAGGGTAATTCCAAGAACAGGGTGCTTGAGCAGGTGGCAGTGGACTCCAGGGTAGAAGAGAGGGACTTTAGCTGGGAGCCAGCATATTCTCAGAGGAAAGGCAGGACATATGGGTGAGGAAATAAAATAGCTCTTGTTTTATTGCCTCTATTTTCTTACTGAAATCAGGTTAAGAATACTGGAGTCAGACCGTTGGAATATGAGGCCACCAGAGAAAGTAGGAAGCAGTTCATTTTGGAGCAGGAAACGGAATTTCAAGGGGGACATAAGGTAGGCTTGCTGGACAAGGTTGAGTGGCCACGTGAGGTCTGTGGTCACACATTTAAGGAAAGATATGTCCGTTGCCAGACTCGGCTGCCTGGGCGTTTTCATGACACAACCTCCATGATCTAGAGCGCCTGCTTTTGTCTCATACCATAGCCTTTCAGGCCTTCACCTCCAACTGTTACTCAGAAATAGCTTTAACAAGCTTCGTTATGAAGTTTCTCAGCTGGGAGCAGACGCAAGTCACAAAACAGAATGGGAAGTGTGTGCCAGCTCCCTCCACCCGAAAGGGGGGACTCTGCAGACCCTTTTCTGGACTCTCTGACTGGCCGGCTGCCCGGTGGGTTCTGCCAATAGGTGGCACTGGTGGGAGGTTGGAAGGTAGGAGGAGAGGAGAAGAGACTTTCTGGTTTCCTCTGCAGATCAGCATCCTATTATCACTGGGCCTCCACAGCGCCTGTCTCCAGCCAGCCGCTGCTTTTGGCATTCCTGGCCCCAGCCTCGTCCCAGCCCAGGGGAGGCAGCAGCAGCCGGCCTGTGCCCTCCACAGCCGGAATGTTCCAGGTGCGCCCCACTCCCTCGCTGCCTGGCTGGCTCCATGGCTGTCCCCGCAGCTGCGAGGTTGCACCCCTTCTGTCACCCAGCACTCTTCAGGCAGTACCCTTCCCTAGAGGTCTGAGCCCTCTTCCTTCACTCCTCTAGCCCTACAGATAAGAGCTTCTTCCTTCAGTTACGAATCTCCTGATTTCATGAGCATCACTTTTCATCCTCTCACCCTCCCAGCACCTGTGCCGCCCATTCCTCGATCTAAATCCTTTTTTTTTTTTTTTTTTTTTTTGAGACGAAGTTTCACTCTTGTTGCCCAGGCTGGAGTGCAATGGTGTGATCTCGGCCCACCGCAACCTCCGCCTCCCGGGTTCAAGCGATTCTCCTGCCTCAGCCTCCCAAGTAGCTGGGATTACAGGCATGCGCCACCATGCCCGGCTAATTTTTTTGTAATTTTAGTAGAGCCGGGGTTTCTCCATGTTGGTCAGGGTGGTCTCGAACTCCTAACCTCAGGTGATCCGCCCGCCTTGGCCTCCCAAAGTGCTGGGATTACAGGCGTGAGTCACCGCGTCCGGCCCCCTTCTTTAAAAATATCTAACATGTTCTACTTTCCTAGTCTGGGGTGGTATGCTACTTGATACATCATCACAAAAAGCAAAATCCAGCAGCTAATGACCTGCCATACAACAACGAAGCTCAGTGGTTTGGACCCACTGGAAGACTGTGCGAGCCACCCTAGTGAACGTCGTGCGTGAAGGGCCAGCGGCAGCCAGCGCGCACAGCAGGCTGCAGAAGAGTGGAGCCGGCTGCAGCCTCATGCTCCACATCCCAGGGCAGCCAAAAGGTCCTCCCAGGGGTCCTGAGGCTGTGATGCAACTGGATTAAACACACCACTTTGCCCTGGTCCTACCCAAGTTTTCAAAAGCTGTCAACATAAATTTCATAGAAACAACTCTCTTTCACACTGTATTTCATCAGTTTATCTATTAATAATACTAATTCAACTAAATTAAACTAATTAACCTAACTAAATTATGTAATGCAAACCTAAGTTTACAATAAAAAGACGTTGGTCGGGTGTGGTGGCTCACGCCTGTAATCCCAGCACTTTGGGTGGCCGAGGTGGGCAGATTACCAGAGGTCAGGAGACCAGCCTGGTCAACATGGAGAAATCCCATCTCTACTAAAAATACAAAATTAGTCGGGCGTGGTGGCGGGGGCCTGTAATTCCAGCTACTAAGGAGGCTGAGGCAGGAGAATTGCTTGAATTCGGGAGGCAGAGGTTGCAGTGAGCCAAGATCGCACCACTGCATTCCAGCCTAAGCAACAGAGCAAGACTCTGTCTCAGAAAACAAACAAACAAAAAAAACCAACAAAACAAAACAAAACAAAAACCCAACCAACCAAACGAACAATAAGAAGGACATTGAGAAAAACAGTTTCAGACACCCAGCTTAACTCTGGCAGAGTACATAGCTCAACTTCAGACAACTCTGCCTGGGGACTAAAAGCAACCTGCTTGGCATGAATATTCAATGTCCTGAGGGGCATCGGGGAGAACACGCTACAGAAGGAGCAGGGCGTGGCCTGAGCAGAGCTGGAGAGGAGGACTCATCCCGTAGGAGTCTCGCGATGATGAGCATCCTTCCAGCTGAGGCGGTGGGCCCGGGGGTGGAATGTGCTGGGCAAAGTTGGATTTGAGCAAAGACTCGCGCGTCAGATAGAGGAGGGGACCAGATGTCCTTGATGCTGCCTTCCTGCTCCTTCCAGTACCATCAAGGACGTCAGAACTGTTCGATCGGAACTGTGTGATTCAGTCCATCAGAACCGTCTGACAATGGACACATGGCTGCTCAGGCAGAGGCTGCCTGGCCCCTTCCCGGAGCAGGTGAGCTGGAAGTGCTGTAAGCCCCCCTCTCATTTTAAACTAATTAACCTAACTAATTAAACCAAATTATTGATCCTTCTACAAAATGGCACCACTCAGTCTGGAATGCACCCAGATAAATGGGTGTTTCTAAATATGTTCTGTCGTGTTGTTTATAGCGTCACATTATAAACTTTTAGTAAAAAGTGAACTTCTTTAGTACAAATGTTGCACAGAGCTTCACACACCATCATGCACAAACAAGCTTTCAATAAATGTGTTAATTAACTACGATAATAGCAACTGCAGAATAGGCAGATCCAGAGGGACTTGGAGCCTAGACCCCTCACAGACTGGCACTCTCGCCTGCACTCTTCCCCCTCTGCAGAATCCAGAGGTAGGGGCAAGCACATTAGAAGACAGTGGTACAGGGCAAAGGAGGAAGGCCTTGGGCACAGGGGTGACTGGGATTTTCTCTAACCCAGGTCATTTAAATGCGGCTGGAGACAGGCTGGGACCTGTTTCCACCTGCTTCGCAATGAGGTGGGGCAAGTTGCAAGCCAGTGTTAGGTCTCAAGAGTGCTCAACAGGAGAGGACAAATGAGGTGTTTTTCACAATTCGGGTATTTCTTGGTTACCCTAGTTAGCAGGTAACAGTGTTTGCCGGATATTTGAGGCCAACTTTACTTCTGACTTCCTGTGGAGCCTCATAGGATGCAAGACAGGAGAGGAATAATTAGAAACACCTTCCAGCTCCCTGTTTCCCTTTTCCTTTCACAAAGTACTCAGGATAAACTGTTGGCAAAAGGAGTTTTTTTCATATTCTTCTAGAATATGAAGGAATGAGAAGTTGGTGTTTTTTGTTTTTGTTCAGTAAAGCTTTCCTGGGCACATGGCCTGTGGGACAGCATTTGCTGGTAACTCACTCAGCACACCCCAGCTAAATACACTTAGGGTGTAGGATGAGATTTTCCATTAGTGATAAGGTAGCAATGGGAAACAAAGAACTAAAGCCTTCTGGAAAAAGTGGAACATTTAGGTTGGTGGATTGGTACTCAAACAATTCATCTAGTGAAGGCCAGATATTTGTTTGTTTGTTTTACTTAGATAGTTCCTCTACAAGGAAGCATTATTTCCGCACAATGTTTCCTCTGTGCAGACAGGTGACTGTGCTGTACTCAGCCTGGGCTGTGGTTTATACACCCTCATTGAGAGCATCCGCGATGTGCCGTGATTCTACATGGTGTTCTGGGCTGCTCTGGGGAGCACAGCCTTTGACCCCAGGGAGCTCTGATACAGCAACACTGTATTGCTGAGGAAGGCTGTGGACAGTTGTCTGTACATGAACTGGTATTTTCTCTGCCTATCATGGGAGGCTGGGTCTGTGCAACCAAAATAAACTATTCATAATATGACAATCACAAAACTAAAACTGACTGCTCATTTTACAGGTTCTTGGGGTCATTCAAAAGTCCAGATGGGGTAACTCTGACCATGAACCTTCTACCTTTGTTGGCGTCATTTAGACAGACACGGAGGTCTGAAATTCTGGGTGACTTATCTTAAGCTGTCTTTGTTTTTTCAGTCTCAAGGCTTTTTAACTTGATTGTCCTCCACCATTTCAGGCTTAAAATGTCTAAAATGCTCTCCCCCTAAGTGGCTGCTCCTGCTGACCTGCTTGATTTTATTGTCACCAGGTTCTCTCTCAGTCAAATGGACTCAAGCTTCGGTCTCTTTTGGTCCATGCTCTGTCTGTCAAAAGACCTGACCATTCTCTCTTCATGATGTTTCTTGCACTTCCTTTCTAACACACACCCCTTAATTCAGGGTTCATGAGCTCAAATTTGAACTGTTTTTCCCGTTTTCACATGCCTCAAATTCTCCACCTGTTATTTCCCTGTTCTAAAACTCAGGCCCCACGTGAGACCTACTCAGTGAGAATTTGCTTTTCCATAAGATTCCCTGGTAGATTTCTGCAAGATCAAGCCTAAGAAGCCCTATGCAATGGGCCAAGGGTCTGCCGAATCCTTTGTGTGTACTCTCTCATTTAATCTCTACAATCCTATGAATTAGCACTATTATTATCCCTCAGTATTCATGGGCAAATTGAGGCTTAACAACGATAAGAAAATTGCCTGAGATCAGGGGCTGAAGTTCTGGACACCTTGAGGAAATACTAATGTGGAAATAAAAATGTGAACGAGCAGTTAGGACCGGATACTCTGAGGAGGTTAAACTGAATTCTGCAGGACGAGTAAGAACTAGACAGGCTAAGTGTGAGGGGACGAGAATATTCTGGAGAGGTTAATAGCAGGTGCAAAGGCCTGGAGGTGGGAGAGAAATGGGAACATTTTCAGAACAGCGAGGAGCGCAGCGTGGTTGCAGAGCAGTGACTAACGAGGAGAAGGCTGTGACACAAAGGCCTTGGAACTTGCTCAGGAATCTTGTTTAATTTTAATGAGTGCCAAGGAGAACACTGAAGTAGTTTAGATTAGAGTCTAAGCGGCTCTAGGACCGCTCCAAGGAGAAGGGAAGGAAGAGGGCACGGGTGAGGATGAAGCTGTGGGCTATCCACAGGGGTCTGGGTGGGAGTGCATGTGGTCCGGCCAGGGTAGCACAGTAGAAATGAGGTGAAATGAATGAGTGAGATTTTGCTGGAAGATACAACTGACAGGCCTCGGACCACATCTTCCTCAGCATCTTTGGCACCCTCACTAAACAGGTAGAGAGCAGCACCCTCCACGTGGACACTAACAGAAATGCCATGGTCCATCTCCGTGGTCGAGTGGGGTCTCCCTCCCTCCTTCTCCCCATCCCACTTTCCTTCCTGCCTGCCCTCCTCTCCCCCTCTCAACGTCCCTCTCCCCTCTCCGCCTCTCTCCTAGTGAGGATAAAGGATTGGGATTGGAAAACCATAATGACATGTAAACTGGAAACTCTCTGGAAGTACAGTGAGCACTACCTGTGCAGGTACAGCCGTGCATGCTGTCTGGCCTCCTGGTGTGTATCTTATACTCCAGGGGGAGCTGGCTCTGGGACATCCCAGATCCCGTGGAGAGTAGCTGCTGCCTTGTAATATGTCCAATGTGACTATGGAGCGTGAAGAGCTGCATATTCAGGTTTGAGACTCAGCTTTGCCCTGATTCCTGCTCTCTGAACAGATGCCAAACTGTGCCTCTTGGGCCAGTGCAAATGGAGAAACAATTATGCTCCAACAGTTCTCCCTGGGCCTGTCAGCCTCCAGCATGAGGAGGCTCCTCTGACTGAGTGACTACATAAGGAAGGAGAAGCAGCTGACAGTGTTCTAGGGCTACCCAGCTTCCACGAAGAGAATACAATACCTAATAACAGTTATAAAATGTCATATTTCTTGTCTGATTTTTCTTATTTTTTAAAAACACTGCAGAGAGTGGTGGATGGTTGAAATTGGGTTTAAAGATCAATTTTCTTTCTATCCTAAAAAATGGTAATTTTAGACAGTCACATACAGAGTGACCATTCTCTCCCTGCTAAATAAGAATGTTTTAGATATTTTGATTCACAGCTATCTGCAAATGCTTTACAGATTTCATGCCTATTGATTATTTACATTCATAGCAGAGGGCTGTGTTTTCACATGTAAATCCCAATAATTTTTTTTTAACCATTGAAGATGTATGAAAATACATGTCAAACTAGGTTATCACATTTATTTTTCTTTTCCTAAAGGGGAACAGCTCTGTTCTTAGAACTCACATCAATTTAATTTATCAGCTGGTTTGTTTGTAAGTGGGATCATCTATCAGCAGAGGGGTATTTAGAAGCTGTCCCTCTGAAGACAGGTTTCAGGTTTCTCTTCAAAATGCAAAAGGAATCACAGAGTGTTGCCTGGGCTGGTCTTCGTTGGCTGGAGGGTTTGTCGTTGTTTTTCACTGTCAGATATTTTCACTCTTTGTTTTGTAACACAACCGTCTACCCACCTGCCTTGTTAAAAAATCAGTAGCAATAAGATCAACATAGTGGGCTTATTCCTCCTCTTGACTCAATGACTTGCATTGATTCTTAGTGATATTTGGATCAACCTGTCTTTTGGCCACCTTTGGAGTGAAACAGAACCTAGTTTCCCTACGCCATTCTGAAACTTGACAGCAAGGCTTGCCTTGGCTAAGGACGAGGTCTGGCATTCAATGCCTGCAGTACACCTGACGTATATGTGTCAAGCTTAATCGGTTAGCTGGGGA